>NC_088331.1:3127500-3758750 GCF_036884655.1 Musa acuminata AAA Group | reverse complement strand
CATACTTTATATTTTGTTTTTTAGTATTGGGGGTTGATGATTGTTGGATTAGTATATATGGAAATTTTCTTTGAATATTAATAACACAGAGTATGTATTTGACCAACACCATAATGGGCCCATTATATTTGAGTTATTATGTCAGTGATCTATTAGATCAAGATAGTACATCAGCCATTTTTAGACAAACAACAATACAACTCCAGAAAGTTCAAAGTGGTCACCTTCAAACATATACCTAGAGCTTCTAACTGCTATGCACACCAGCCAGCTTACTGGGGGAGGGAAACAAACACCTGGTGTTTCTGGAGGGACACTTTTGATTGGCATGTCCTGCCTTGTGTGTTTTCTGATCGTCTAAATTTCTAATGAAAGTTTTCTTTTTCCTCAAAGAAAAAGAAAACAACTCCAGAAATCAGAAAACAAATGGTGTCATTTATATATCATACAATCTAGTGCTGAAGCAACATTGGATCAACTTCAGCATATGCCCGCAAGCAAATTTCTGACTTCCCATCATCTTTCATCTTTAGTGGTGCATTCTTATGCTGACATGAAATGATATATGATGCCCTTAAATTAAATTTTTCCGAAGGAAGGATGCCAAAATGAAGGGAGCACAGATGATGAAGATGAAGTTGCCGAAATTTCAAAATGGGAAGCCATCACCTGGCTTGCAATTTTGACTGTTTGGATTTCAGTGCTCTCTGACTACTTGGTTGATGCCATTCAGGTATGTAGTTTGCTTTTCTTTATCCCATATTTTTGGTATAATCTGACTTCAAAAATGAAGTGCATGAATTACTGCTATACTGATTGCCCGAAAGAATTTTGCTCTGGTGGTTGTGAAATCCTGGGAGAGCATGTGTCCTTGTGTGATCTCGTTTTTGTCTTCTAATTATTGTACGCTTTCCATCTTTCAATTGCAGAAATACGATGCCTTCATAGTTTGTTCATCATGAAATGCATATGAAGTTTCTAATAAAATTCTGAGCTTTTTTACTGTTTGGGGCTTAATGTATATAGCTTGATAGCTTCCTTTTCTGTTGTGCTATTTGCCTTTGTTTATTATATCGTATTCAATCCATGATTTCTTTAAGTTGTTGGATTTCACAGGGTGCATCGGTTGCTTGGAACATACCTGTTGCTTTCATAAGTGTAATCTTGCTCCCAATTGTGGGTAATGCTGCCGAGCACGCAAGTGCAATTATCTTTGCCATGAAAGACAAGCTTGTATGACTCTTCATCTTCTTTAGTCTTCAAAGTTCTCTTTGCTGGTCATACTGAGTAACCTTTTACTTTAGGACATTTCTCTTGGAGTTGCTATTGGGTCATCTACACAGATATCCATGTTTGGGGTAAGCCTGGTTTTACCTTCTTTTTTCTAATTGTCATGCAGATCGCATGACTCTGCTTTCTAGTCCTATAAGAGCAGATTGCATCCGACACTATTACCAACCGTCTTTTCTCCGAAGAAGATGCATTCGAAGATCGAATGCGTAGAAATCAATGCTCAACACTGAAAGATTTTATTGAGCTTCTCCATAAGTGTGATCTATACCATGTTTTCATTGCATTTCATCTACACAGATTCCTTTCTGCGTGGTAGTAGGTTGGATCATGGGACAACCAATGGACTTAAATTTCCAACTCTTCGAGACCGCAACACTCTTTATAACAGTACTAGTTGTAGCCTTCATGCTGCAGGTATGCCATTCTATGATCTTGAAGTTCCGATTCATGCATATCATTTTCCGATGATACATGCTAAAACGCAATGTATTTATTTCAGGAGGGAACGTCTAGCTATTTCAAAGGTTTAATGCTCATGCTATGCTATCTTATCGTTGCTGCCAGTTTTTTTGTACATGTTGATCCTCCTGTCGGTGAGTTCCTAATACAAAGATTCCCGGTGAAATCTCTTTCGAGTTTAGCATCCAGATTAATTCTTTCTTGCAAGCAAAAGAGCAAAAAGAGGTTTTGCTGCAATCTTGACCCACTTGATGAAACATGATGAGACTAGATCACAATGCTCTTTGTTTCTGCATGTGACGCACAAGAATTAATAGGCATAATTATCTGTATTAGATAGTTGTTTACTGCTGCTGGTTTAAGCATTCTCACATGTTTCTGGATCCCTACAATGGCCCCTAGAATCATCTGACATGGTATTTAGTTTTCATCGAGATACGTTGTTGCTAATTTTCATATGAACTGTAAGCAAATTACCAATGGTTCAGCTCTCCGAGTGCTAAGTTGTTATTTGAGAAGAAGCTCACCAAGATTAGTTTTGCAGACGATAAAAACCCTTGAGGCGGAAGGCTGTTCTTGTTTCATCCTTGGAACATGAGGCTGAATGACTGCAAGCAAGCCTGCCGTCGTAGACGCCCGCTTACACTTTTGGATGCACGGTTCCATGGAAGGACTAATCACTCTCTGGCTCAGCAGAAGGGATGGCATGAAGATTAAGCCATGACACTGACTGCATGTAAGTGCACAGAAGAGAACCCCAACTCCCCCCCCCCTCCCCACAAACAACTCGGATGATATCAGGATGCTAAGAGTTAGAACTGCATCATTTTTGCTGTATTCAATGTAGTGTCATCCTTCTGTCCTTTCAGATTTCTCTTCTGGCAAACCTTTGCAGATTATTGTATACAAGAAAATTTTCTTATGATTTGGCCCCCATTATATTGAGGTGCGGAATTGTTGTTCCCTGAAACGTTGATGCAGCTCTTCCAGATCAAGAATGTGAACCTACTCTCATTCTGCATTGGAGTTGCTTTCTTTGATAAAGCATATTATATAATAAGAAAAGGTACATATAGAGAACATCTTGCAACAAATGGCAGCAAATATCATCACATATGTGACCCCATTAATCTTTATTGGCAACCTAACTGTGATCTATCTAATTAAAAAAGGATGTGTCTATCCAACAGAATCTAACCAATCGATCTATTTCATTATAATGGAACCAACCTGACTTTAAACTTCACCCAATCTCACATTCTACCCATCCAACACACAAGCCATTATGTTTCAACCACCACATTCAATAGTGTGTACGATAGCCACGATTTTGCAAATAGAACATGTCAGCACATTCGAGCAAAATGGCAGCAAAAAGTGACATGTCAACCTCTTCCCACATCAGAAATAACAGCAATTTTTTCTGCTTGTATAAACACTATCATGCCTACATCCTTGAGGCATATATCTTGTGCATGTAGAGCCAAATAGACACCGTCACCTCAGTTGCCGACAAACGATCACCAGTTATAAGTGGTCTCAAAAACCAAACCAAACCAACTTATAGTGTCATGAGAAAGATAAATTTGTTGAAGCAAAGACCGCAAAAAATTTGCCTCTTCATCTTGCATTCCTCCACTCCACTTTCCTGGTTGGTCTTTGCAGCCCTCAATTGATCTTGGGTTTGGGTCGCCTGGGTCGGAGCACGAACCAGAGAATTGCAATAACAAATAGGAAAGCAGGGATTGTGGTCAGGTCCAATTCAATGTCTACTTTCCTCTCACGAGTGCAATGGACAGGATGCAGCGCAGCAATGGTTGAGTTAACGAAATCTGTGAACCTGAAAGAGACAAGGTAACGAAGACCCAATAATTTCTCAAACACAACCTTTCATGTCAGTACAGCAAAGACAACCTACCGAATAAAAACTAAAACACATGTTTTACAATATTTCATAGTTCATTTTAGCAATTGCTTATAAAGCATTATGATGGTGAGTGGAGATTGCAAAATGACAAACCACAATATGATGAGTTGATCATTTCCAATATATAGACAAAAAAAATGGTTTATCAACCTAATAATGACCAAACAAATGAAGAAAAAGGAGTTTCACCAGACAATTTGTAATTATTAGACAAATCATAATTTCTTCACATGACTAAGACTGTTTAGTGGACAAGAAAACTATAACCATTATTTAAAGGGAACCCAAAGAAATAATTTGCATGAATTAAAAATGAAAAATGACAGAAAAGGATATCCTGAATTCCAAAAAAAAGAAACCAAGGAAACACAAAGAAAGTCTAACCCTGAGGAAGCATCCTCCAGCAAGGATAGAAGCTTCACAGCATCACCATAACGAAGCCCACCGGATATAGTTGAAATCTAAAATAAGTGCAAAAAAGTCAAATTAGCAACAAAAACCAGCAAGACCTGTGCAGAATCCTATAGAGTTTAATTCTTACCCTTCTCCACAATCCAATAACAGAATTATATTTTTCCACTATGTTTCGTTCTTTAGTCTTGAATAACTTGAACCCTTGCGCAGCTAAGTTTCTGTTAAGGTCACATGCAATTTCCCTTCCGATATAAGGAGGAAAAAAAAAGGACAACTATAAAAAGTTAAGATTAATTAGGTGCAATAGCTGAACGTCAAGGCATATCACAATTCACCAGAATATGTACTGAGGGTTCACAAAGTGAAAAAATGACATGTCCGGTGGCACACGTTAGTAATTCATAAAGCAATGTAGAAAGTTCAAAAGAGCCAGCCAAACAACGTAGTATTTCATGTGTAAACCACAAAGCCATGAGAAACTGTGGACATAGACAGAAACAGATGGTTCAATGATATATGCTCCACATATATGCAACCAAAGTGAGAATTCAGAATCTAATGGTATAAAGAACTCTTATTTGGCTCAAGGTCTAAAGTAGTGGCCTAGTACTACTTCAAGCTATAAGATATTTGAAAATAATGTGCACAATGTAAGCCATAATTTTTAATCTATCAGCAGCATAGCATAAATTAAACAGAGTGCAACTAAGAATTTGATTGTCTTAAACACGAAGTCTTCACTAAGAATGGGTTGAAGTACAGAATAATGATAAAAAACCAGGATACTTGTACGCTCCATGATCAAACGATAAATGGCTGCATTAACATTTTGTATAGATTCTTCAAGAGCAGTAATAATGTAGCTCCGGGCAATCACATCTGATTGAAACCGTGAAAGATGCCAGCCTTGGGAAGTGATGGACAGTGGGCTACAGCCAACAGACCATGTCCAGTCCTATTAAATTTAACAAACCAGTCTTAGTCAAGAACAAAATACTCGATACAACCAAATCACAGATCTTATGTAATGGATTATGTTACTAAAAGGGAAAAGAGGAAATTAAATTAAAAGTGAAATTACATAGCCAAACACAAAGCAACAGAAACAAATAAGAAGATATGAATATCAAAAGTGCTACATGTCGAACATTCCGCTGATACTTGTGTACTTCATGAATAAAACAAATATATCCAAAGATAACTAATATGCCCCAAGCTCTGGTTCAATGTTTTCCCTTTTAAGTGGATGTGTAACAGCAAATTTGTTATGTTATCCCAAAATGTTGCCTGTTTTCCCCAAGTACTTTTCTAACCTTCTCTTTTGGTCCAGAAGAAGCAATCAGTTGCACATACTAAACTATAGGCTCATTTCATGGAGTACATAACAAAAGCAAAATGAAGATCAGGAAAAGAAACTCCTTTAAACCATCACTACAACACCAACAAAAAAAACTGCAGTTCAACAGAGCTGATATTTTTGTGGTTGTCTGTCCATAAAACATCAGCGTCCTGAACTGGTGTAAGGATGTTGCCTCAAAAACTAGGGTCTATCATGGTGATTGAAGTTTAAAACAGTACAACCAAGAAGAAAATTCAAGAGTTAGAGGAGTCAAAATGGTGAAACACATAAACTAGTAACTACCACAGCATAAGAGAAAACCAATTACTAAACCAAAGTGATGTATTGCAAGACTTATAGCACACTTAAGGACAGGTCCTAATCACATTCATTTCTATCACACAAATTTACTCGATTACTCTACCTAAAATAATAATTGTGTGTTCTTGATTTTTTTTATTAATTAATAAAAACTGCACTCTTATTTGTATATGCACCAGAAATATCAGAAAGGATTGCTGACAAACCTCGATCGCAGTTTCATGAGCATGACTGTAAACCAGGTGAAGTGGAAGCAAACCAGCCAGATGTTCAGCAGTAGCAGCGATTGCAGCTTTTGTGGGCCTCCTTTATTAAGAAATAAATAAATATATATTACCTTACTAAAAATGCATGCAGGATTAAATCAAACTATTAAAGTAAATTATAACAAAAATGGCCTTCCTTAAATCTATAATCCAACTCAAAGTCCTTTTGTGGCATAAGAAAAACATAGTTGCTAGAAGCTTAGTTTCCAAAGGAGAAGGGGAGAAGTGCATTGATTGAAATATATTCCATGTTCGAAAATACCACGAGGAGCATAACAATGCATGTAAAATGCAAAACTGATAATAAATTTGCATTGAAATATCCATCTCCAGCTGGGAGAAACTGCAGCTTGCCAGGTCCACAAAATTCAAAAATTGATATGCCACCAATATATATATATATATATATATATATATATATATATCCCTAGTTTTTTCAGTTTCGACCGCTACAACATCAACAATGCCATGAGCTTCTGTTGCTGACATAAAAACAGCCCTTTCCATGTCTTTGGATATAACCCATAAAGGCTTGCCTGTTCTTTGTACATAAACTTTTGTGACGGTTTCACAAAGTTTCAGTAGTTCTTCCACTTCCATGATAAATTCCCATGCTTGTGCTTCATAAAAAGAACTAGCAGGTTGATGAATCATGACCCTAATGATATTGATATTAATATAACATCATTAATGGGTCTTCTATATCACATGATTGGGCAAATGTAAGGGATAAAAAAAATAACAAGAAATTGAACACCCGTACAGGCATTTTCTGTGCATTGCATACAGCTCCACAATGGAATTGACTTTTTTCTTCTCTTCTATTATACATATATATATATATATACATATGTATATATGTATATATATATACATATATATGTATGTATACATATATATATATTATAGTTGCATATCAATTTTTGAATTTCGTAGACCTGGCAAGCTGCAGTTTCTCCCAGCTGGAGATGGATATTTCAGTGCAAATTTATTATCAATTTTGCATTTTACACACATTGTTACACACGAGCAATTCTCTGGAATTGCGATTTGAAAAGTTCAATATTCCAAGAATAAGAAATTAATTCCAAAAAAATTGAGCTCCAGTAAAGTTCCCACATAAAATAAGTGAAAGAAGAGATTGCATTTTACCCACATGGGCTTTCATCCTGCACCATTTCAAGCCTGACCTCGCATTCATGTTGAAAAATTATGTATGTTCACATGGTATTTGATGTGATAAACATATTGTGAAGATAAAAATACTAACTTTATGGATCTGTTGCAAACATGACATTCATGTGGGTCCATAAGGTCATTATTTTTGCATTGATATAATGTTAATATTTTGCTAAACTGTAATAACAGGGCACTATGTGATCAGGGTGCACAGGTGACATCCATATGGGATCCACCAAGCCCTTACAGATATCTTTGTCAATGTGGCATTGACATGGCTCGAAGGTGATAATTGTGGCATTAAGGCAACACTGTCAAATGCTCAAATATATGCCATGTCTATGTTGGAAACTTTATATCTTATATGAGCCAACACAAATAAATTTTATACATCTGTTATTATGCTAATCTTTTAATACTATTATTAAATATCTAAAGGAGATCTCCATCAATACGAAAGATGTTTTGCTATGCAAGTGTCAATTTGTCATTGTCAAGCTACTGGAGTTCAGAGGAAAAATATACTTCATTCAAGAAGCAAGAAATTAACACCTAAAATATATGAAAGAAGATTATCAAGGAAGTAATTAGAAGGCTTTGGAAAGTGGTTAGCCAACAGTAGCAGATAGCATGGTATATAATATAGATTATTGTGTCAAGGCCATGATCTACTTTAGTTTCTACTGCATCAAAACAATAAACATGACACAATAGTTTTGCATTTCTGTGAAAGTATCTCATCGACATGAATATGCATTTTCGAAAATAAATAAAGCAGTTATTCTTTGTAGTTATAAATTATGCAGTGGCTAACCTCAGGTCCCAAAGAAGTGACTTCCCATTACACTGTAAATGGCTTTCCCAAGATGACATTTCAGATTGAACAATGATGATCATATCAGAAAGGGCTTTTGCTTGATAGTGCTTGTCCACCAATAATGGGTCGCTGTGTATGAACCAGAATATTGGAACTTCCAACGTTGACCTGGAATTTGAATATGTTCCTACATATAGAATGATAACCTCAATAAGCAAAAATGATGGCTGAAAACATGCTTTGTGGTTCGCAGTGGTATACCCAAACAAATTGCGAAGCTAGTAACAAAACATCACATACTAAGTAACTTTAGCAAAATGACCATTTGTTTACATGCTAAAACAGATTAGCAATGTCAGAATTTGATATAGGGGAACTATGTGGATGTGTATCTAGATGGAGCAAACTAACACTAGCTTCACTGATTCTTTAGAATGCATGCATCATAACCTAATGATTCATATGTAGCAAAAGAAACTCCGGTACGAAACTACGGAAGAATTTTTCTCACACAGGAGTTCACTCAATGCATCTATAGGAAATGGCAACCTTTAAATATAAGGTACCTTTAAGTGAACCATGATCAGTCAGCCTTTGTAGCTGACGTTGAAGGATAGAAGAATCAAGATAGGATCGTATAGTTGACCTATAAGTGCCATTGACAAGCAAAAGTGGGATGGCTGCCGTACGCCGGGCCACAGAAAACGCCATTGTCAGTGCAGGATCCTCTGACAGTGACAACCTGTAGGTGGATCTTGATGTGAATAGGTCTCAAACATTTAATACAACTTATAAAATCAGAACTTCCTTGCTGTTACATAAAAATGATCAATAATTTGAAAAATGTGTGCTGCAAATACTAAATAAACATAAGGTCCACATCTTCATAGGCAAAGCAACCATATATGATATCTGAAATACATACAGATGTTCACTAAACATGACGCTTTGGGATGCCAGCGACAATGAAGAAAGGCCATCCTTTAAAGACCTTAGATTCACAGGCAACTGTTTAATGTTCCTGATTTTCTGTAAAATGATAACATCATGAAGGCAATCTAGCAGTAACACAATACCAGAAAACAAATAGTAACACAGTAGCTATTATATTACCTCCTGTGTAATGAAATATATCTGAAAAGAAATCTTCTGATAATAATGATATGCCCTGTCTGCAACAGAGGGAGCAATTATATGCCTCATTGAGCCCCACAGTGTAGCACCAAGATGAGCAAGAAATGAATCACGAGCAACACTGTAACTGTGATATTCCTGCATATGGAATTAAACGAGAATGGTAATTCATAAATGACTTGAGATTTAATTACAAATAAGAAATTGCACTATGTATCCTTGACATTTTTCTTTCTTTTCAAGAAAAACAAGGTAAATAATTGTCTGAGATTCTGGAATGCATGTGAATATGCTAAAAGCATCCTATTTATGTTTAACCTCATTCGTGTCACTAAACAAGTTCCAATTCTCCATTCGCTTTAATGCATCAAGAGCTTTTCTTTTGTGAGTTTCATCATATTCTTCACTGTCGTAACCTTCCAGCTCACTTTTTAGATCATGCATCCTCTCATTGAGCTCTGATAATCAAAGAAAAAAAAAACTGTTACTTGAAGAACAAAAATTGACAAGTCTTTCCACAAGATCCACGTATTTACATGAAAAGTTTCTATTCAGGAGAAAATTGATGCAACTTTAAACTTCAAAGCACACATGGGGCTTATGAGTTTAGGCCAAAAATCAAGTTCATAAGGATAATAATGCAAAAAAAATGCTTGTAGTGATGGCTCCTAAACTTCCAGAAGTTCACAAATAGAATTCCAATCTTATAACGGGAACATCACTACAAAACAAATAATCAATGATTTTAATTCTGATACAAAAGAGACATAATTAAATTCTCCAAGTAAAAAAGTATATACATTTATGTAAATTAAAAGAAAAGGAGAAGAGAACATAGACACAACCTTCACAAAGCGCAAGCTTGGTCCTTCTTCCCTTGCAATGTTTGAAAGCAAAAAGCTCATATATATCGATTTCTGCTAAAAGTATATCAATAACTTGGTGATCCTGCAACACAGATTAATACCATCATACTAAATTACAGATAGCAGAGGAAGATAAAACATCTCAAAGCCTCCTTATGCAATCAGCAAATATTGACATAAATGGAGCACCAAATAAGCAAAAAAGAAAAGGTTGAATACATGAAGAATCACATGAGCAATACATGTATGAACATATACTTAATGAATATTCAGGATCCCATATAAATGTTTACCACAGTCTTCCCAATTATGCCCAAAAAATTCCTTCAAAAAGGCAGATGCTAATTATCCACATATATGACCATGAATGGTAATACAAGGTAAATGAAGCAAAGTCACCGCACAGGTTCCATACAAACATCACTTGGATCTTTAGAAAGACAAGTCACAAGTTTAAAGATATACTGCTAAGCCATATGCTTCTAATGCAAACCAAGATAAGACACAGATGAAAGCAAGCAAACAAGAGCAACAAAAAATTGAGAAAAAGAGGCATAAATAGATTAAGTTAGCAGATGTTTTCAAAAAACTTTAAAACAAATTAAATGTTCTAGCATGGAAATGTGCTAAATACCAGGAAATGAAGCATTGTCCGGTGGAGTTTAGTTAAGTACATAATTAACATGTTGAAATCAAAATAGAAGAGCTTAGCCTTTAGTAATTTAGATTACCTAATGTACTTCTGAAGTTCAATTTGAGCTTGTTATATATGGACAATTCCAAAATCTTACTGAATAAAAGGAAATACAGTTTTAAGTTGTGACAAGAACGATAGTAACCAATGAGGTCTAATTCATTCTGGCTAAGTTCCTAATCCTAGTTCTAGGTAATGTGTTTAACGTTGAAGGTACATCCACAAATTAATAAACACGAAAGTGGCAAGCCCCCAATAATCCTTCAAAATATGAATCAACAAAATTGTGCCAGATTAAAATTTTTTAAAATAATTTATTTTGATAGATAAGGAACACAGAGACATAACCAAAGAAAGCTGAAATTGATCTTCTTCCATGCAGGTTGCAGCTTGGCATGTTAAGGAAAAAATGAAAAGTTACAAGGGCCTCTTTAACAAAGAAAGTCCAAGAAAAGATGCAAAGGAACTTTTCTTAGGCCACAACCAACCTTCATCCTTACATACGAGGAAGTCCAAGAAAAGATGAACAAGGAGCTTCCACGAAGCCACAGTCAAACCAGTGATTTAAAAAGGTGCTCAGGCGCTCGCCTAGGTGCCCGGGCGAGGCGAGGCGAGGCTCAAGCGCCTCGCTTCATTTCCAGGCGACGGGCTTCAAAGAGGCGCCGCCTAGGCGCTTGCCCGAGCCTAGGCGCCGGGCGCTTCGGGCGAGCGCCTGGGTTAAACTAGGCAACCGAACCAGCGGTTTAAGTCTGGTTCGATCTCTGATGCTTTAGTTGGTTCAATCGAACCAACTAAAGCACCGATATCAGCACGACTTCCCCAACCCTAACCCTGCTCGTCGTTCACGTTGCTCGCTACCGTTGTCGCCGCTCTCTGTTGCTGCTCCCGCTGCTGCCGCTGCCACTATCGTCGCTCGTCACTCCCGCTGCTCGCTTTTACCGCTGCTCGCTACCGTTGTCGCCGCTCGTCACTCCCGCTCCCGTTGCTCGCTGCTGTCGTTGCCTCTGTCGCCGCTCCCGCTGCTCGCTGCTACCGCTGCTGCTACCGTTGCCACTGTTGTCGCTCGCCGTTGCCGCTACCGCTACCACTGCCGCTTTTCTCAGCACCCTCGAACTTCCCTTACACTCTTCTCTTCTCTTTCGCTTCTCCTCTTTCGAAATCGAAAGTATACTATTAACAGTATACAATATACTGTTAACAGTACACAGTATAACACTATTATTTTGATTTTAATACTATTAATTTTAATATTATTATTTTTTAGCGCCTCACTTCGCTCGGGCGAGCGCCTAGCACCTCAGGCGTTTTTGGATCGTGGCGCCTTTTGGCGTCTAGCACTTTTTAAATCGCCGAGTCAAACATTGTCATTGTAGGTTGCAGCTTGGGCAAAAATGTAATTACAAGGACCTCCTTAACAAAGAAAGTACAAGAAAAGATGCACAAGGAACTTTCCTCAAGCCACAGCCAATCTTCATTGTCTCATGTTGCAGCTTGGTCAGAGATGTAACTATGCAGGTTCCCTAGCGAGAAAAGTCCAGGAAAAAAATACACAAGGAACTGTTCCTAAAGCCACAGCCAATCAGAATTGCAAAAGAATGAATCTACTCAATTAACCCATCCAGAACAACCCTGTTATTATGTTATGTGCATATTGGAAAACAAAGTCTGAATGCTAAATTTGTAACTGATACTAGCTGATCTTAAACACAAATGGATCATAAAAGGCAACAGTTCCATTTTAGCCTTACACAGAGTCTCTGACATAGATAAAGATAAGTCTGAAAAGAAGTGTATGATATTTTAACTCAAGATGACCAAAACAAGCTGGAAATTAGAAGTAAAACAAAGAAGGCATGAGCACACAAGAATGATATTCAAATAGGGAATAACCACTGTCAAATGCAGGATAGAAATTACATCACCAAATGACGAAAATCTCTCTCTAATTGCATCTTGTAACTTATCTTCAGCTTCATCTTCTGTAATTTCTGAAATGGATAAAAAATAATAAATTAATTTAACAGTCATTTTCTCAAACAGAAAGATAAAAAAATTAAAAATCATCATACAAATATTTTAATTACTGAGGTGCTTTTATTGACTGCTTACTCATGGTTTGTCTTCTAGCTGATGCCTAAATAATAGTCAGTATCAGTGATTTAAAAAGCGCTAGGCGCCAAAAGGCGCCAAGGTCCAAAAACGCCCGAGGCGCTAGGCGCTCGCCCGAGCGAAGCGAGGCGCTAAAATATAAAAATATAAAATATAATTAATAAATATAATTATTTAAAATTTTAAATAAAAATATAAAAATATATAATATAATTAATAAATATAATCACATTAACCGTATAAACCTGCTGACGGAGAAACGAGGAAGCAGCGACGAGTGGTGGCGGCAGCAGCGGCGAGCGGCGGCAACAACGGCAGCGAGCGACGGCAACAGCAGCGGCAAGCGGCGGCAGCGACAGCAGCAGCAGCAGCGGCGAGCGGCGGCAGCGGCAGCGGGAAAGGGAAAGGGAGAGGAAGGCGCGAGCAGCGGGAGGCCTCGAGGGAGGCGCGAGCAGCGGGAAGGCTCGCGGGAGGGCTCGCAGGAGACGCGAGCAGCGAGAGGGCTCGCGGGAGGCGCGAGCAGCGAGAGGGCTCGCGGGAGGCGCGAGCAGCGACAGCGGCAGCGGGAGCAGCGGCAGCGAGCGACGAGATCGCGATCGGGATCGAGAGCGGCAGCGGCAGCAGGTTAGTGTTGGGTTAGGGTTGGGGTTATATCGGTTTAGTTGGTTCGATTGAACCAACTAACAACCGAACCAGCCTTGGTTTACCCAGGCGCTCGCCCGAAGCGCCCAGCGCCTGGGCTCGGGCGAGCGCCCAGGCGGCGCCTGTTTGAAGCGCGCCGCCTGGGACATTAGCGAGGCGCTCGGGCCTCGCCTCGCCTCGCCCGAGCGCCTAGGCGAGCGCCCGAGCGCCTTTTGCAATCACTGGTCAGTATTCCTCCGAAAGTTCAGAACATCTAGTCATCTCGTCTAACTTTTAGAAACTTCGCTTATGAGTTCAAGCTTATTATAGAATACAGGAAAAGAGATTTTTGATGGGCTCACCTCTAGATGTTGAATCTTGACAGGATAATCTTGTCAGTGAAAAATCAACTAAATACTTTAGTCATACTTGATCACTTGATCCATCAAATGATGTTTTGTTTACTTGTATGACTACTGAATTAAAATATATAAACTTCTAGGAAAAAAGAGTTTGAATGTAGATAAAATGGCCTAAAGAAGAACAAACATAATTTCCTATAGTAAGACAGACTACTAGATGGTGGCATTTAAGACAATAATATAAGACATTTTATACATAGAACAAAAAAAGGAAAAAGTTTGGAACTTAAAACTTGGAACCTGGATAGTGTTGATATCAACACCTAGTGGATTTTGAAGGTCATTATAATTAGGAGCATAACAAAGGAGATTGTTAGTGAATCTAAATGGAAAGGTGTAGCTTTAAGAGTGAATTGGTGGTACTGCAAGGAGTTTATAAGCATTTTCTACTAAAAGATCATCTTTAAAGATTAAAAAAATTATAAAATTGAGAGGAATGTTGAAAGAATATATAGCAGCCAGAAAAAGGCAAAATAAGAAAAGATATGAGGCTAATGATAATTTTTATAACAAATTAGGTATTAAAAATGGAGAAAATGATATTAAGCTAGAGAAATAAGGGGTAGATTTCTAGATAAAACTAGGTGTATAAAGCAAATGAGGCATCAAAAACATTAAATAAAAAAGAAAAAAGGCGACAATGGGATTTAATGGCATTCCTATTTAGATCTAGAAGAGTTTAGGTGATCACAGGATAGTTTGGATGACTCATTTATTTTAAAAATATTTTAAGAATTAGAAAGATACATGATAAATGGTGGAATGATACCAATGTATAAGGAAGATATTCAAAGCTTTGAAGGTAATATAAGAGACAATATAAAACTTTCGAAAAAAGGTGTTTGAAGGTAATATACGATATGAAGTGAGTGTTTCCAAATTCAATTGTTATTACTTATTACTCACTCTTGTTTCCACTAATAAGGTACATTTACTCTCACTATCATTCTCTTAGTCCAGATTGGAGGCTTCTTCCCTCACTTGAAAAGAAAAAGCCTTTAAGAGTGTGCATCCTAACAAAAAAAACTCTATTGTCCATGTCATGTGTTGTGTGTCAGTGTGATCCACTGAATATTGACCAAGAGATCATGCATTATCAATTAAAACTAGAACAGCTACTTAATTGTATAGCTTAAATTTGTGTTGCATCTGATCATAATTTAAAATATGACGATCAAGAAGATAACTCTGGAGAAACAATGCATCAAATTACAAACCATCTCAGAAGAAAGAATTGCATAACAAAGGAAGACACCGAGTAACTAGAAGTCTAAAAGTTATACCTGCTACAGCACCAACTGTCTTGCCCACATTAGGTAAACTAAGTTCAGTACGAACGCCTTCTCCACCAACAGCTGGACCCCAGGAAAAAGGTCCTGCACTTAAGTCAATGAATGCCCATCTGAAACACATATGCACAGCAAATTAATCACCAAAGATCAGATTACAGATATAAATGAAAATAAAAAGATGATACAAACCTATCCCTGCCTACCCAGGTATCTGTCAGACACTCAGGGTGAAGTCCCTTCAATTCACCAGATTTCACCTCTCTTTCAAACAGAATATTCACATCATTCTTCCAACCATGCAGCATCTACAAAGAGGCAGGCAAAATTAACCCACATGTCAAGAAAATTTCACACATGACTATTTTGAAGATTGCAACAAAATCTTAAATACCTGAACTGCTTTGTTGTACAAAACCTCAATATCATCCTTTCCTTCATTAAATTTTTTGACACTTGTCAAGGTGTCTAGACATTTCTTTGACCACTCTATCTGTTTCAAATATGAGTACATTATGAGGACATAATAAAGTGTCAGTCCTAGACACTAAAACTTTAGACAATTGAAAGAGATGATGTCAAAGGCGAATGACACAGAAATTTGTCAAATGAACCAGATCTACGAAAGCACTCAGCAATCAAACATATTTGGGATGCCTTAACCCGTAACTAATACAAGTGATCCACGGCATCATATGACATCTTTTAGAATATACTTAAAGTTAACATCGATACATGGAAAAAAAATGATCTACATATATTTCAGCTAGAGGATGCTTCCTCAGTTGTTCAATCCAACTAGTAGTGGGAACTTGTGTCTATGTCTGCAGACATCATAATAGCAAATATGAATATATGCAGATGATTAATATATAAACAGAAAAACAAATTTAAATAGATACATGAAATGATGAATATAAACAAACTTAATAAATTATGAAGGTTCCAGTACAAGTTGCCATATATCTCACCAATTTGCAGGTGTAGGCAAAAGAAAACCTCAGATGAACCTATATCAAAGTGATTAACCAATAACATGACGCTTGAAAACTGAACTTTTACAATTGATAGGGTGCTTCAAGTCTGCAGCACCAAACATATTTTAGCAATCAAAACAAACATGTATACATACACACATACATAATACACACACATATATGCTTGATAAAATTGTGTGTGTGTGTGTGTGTGTGTCTACATATATACACATACACACACGCGCCAACCTAATAACAACTAAGTTTGATCAAATAGTATCTCATCATGAGGATAAAGGCATAATACAAATTCTTGGTAATCAGTGTTTTGTCTCTTAAAGATATACCAATCACAAAGAAGAAGATATCTATCTGATAGAAGCAACGAGAATCTATTAAAATTTCAATACATAACACAACTAACATAATAATACAAACTTACAGTATCAGTATCTTCAGTTGTAGTCCATGCAAAAGTTGATGTTGGACGATTTGTATATAATGGCCTTGAACCCTTACCCTTGTCAATCTCTGGAAGAATATAAAAAATATTTTTTCAGCAAAGTTGTTGTGAAAAAGTCTGAAAAATTTATTGTTCTAGGTATACTATGAAAATAAATTAATTTACTATACACTTTAGTTGAGATAACAAGTAAGAAAAACTGCAAAAAGTATCCACAGATGCATGAAGAATAAGAACACATGCAGCGAAAAATTACATGCTAAAATATAAACACAAATATGCAGGTTTAGCAACAATAATTATATGATTTCACAACTCAATAGGAGATTGTATAAGTGTGGAGATGTACAAATATGCACAGACCAGAGAAAAGTGCCCGTAAAGATACGTGACAAAAATTGTCAATATCTGTCATTGCAATTAGATGATAAACATGACAATTTGTTAGTTTTGAATTAGCATAGAGTACCAGAGCTATTAATTGCTTTCCTCTTAACATAAAAGACATGATTATGTTTCAATCATGTTAAGATTTATCGGAATAGAAGCACAGGCATTTGTTGTACAGATACACACTGTTTCATATAAAAAATTCTGCATGCTTCAAACTACATTTCCAGTAATTATCATTCAGATGAGACGAGTGGTAAGCACGTCAGGAACAGAAAATCAGATCAGACAAGGCAGGTAAAAGTTAATTTATGCTCAAAGATTTAGTTTTTATTATCATTTGTCACTGCCTGAGCAAGTGTTCAACAGGCTTTTAACTAGAACTAATCTAGCCTGACCAATATCCAACCATTCAAGACAACAAATCGAATTTCAAGAAGAGTCAAACTTAAGGAACAAGTTTATACTGATTTCATGGCAGTTATAGTCAAATCTGGTGCAATTCATTCAGATCTATATAGTGATTTGGTATATGTAGATTTAGGACAAAGCATAACACACTGAATTTGGCTTTGGGTTAATATATTCCACTTTCCTAGTTTTGCTGAATAATATTCTCTATTTCTCTACTGCTGTTACTGATTTGGTGCCCACAACCAGTGGGATCAGCCATATAGCCTGACTAAAATACATCTAGATAGAAAACCAGGTTCCAGTTATGACATTTCAAAAGTCACATATGTCAGGCCCAAATCAAACACCTGTAATCCAAGAGGACTTACATATAACAACTATATTTACCACTAACTTTGGTGAACAGAGTTTGGTAATAAATTAAACAAACAACTTGCAGAATAACCAAGTCCTAGATTTTTATCAAGGTCAATATTGGAGAAATTTTAAAATGTCTTATTAATATAAATCTGAAGATATACAAGGGAATTCTTGATATAAAGAAGTGCCGATTATTGTCAGAAGACTCAGAACAAACTTTGATGTGACAAACGCAACTACAGCTGAAATTCTATACAAAGAGAAATACTTTCTGGACATACATATACACTTTTAATCATGTGCTGCACTTATTTAACACGAAATTTTTGTGTTGCATTCATCTGCTAGATGTGTTACAAAATATATTAGAAAAGAACACACAGTTTTGTTATGTCTTTCAACAAGAATTTTCTTAATGCATTGAGTCTGTTAGTTTTTCTATGAACTCTGAAGCTCTCTTAAAATTTAACAGCAACACAAAGAAACCATAGCCAGTGTTGACATCTGGCACAAATAGGTTAGTGCACTTGTGTACAATCATATATCCAGCATGTCACAGCCAACAAATTTCAGGAAAGCCAGGTTTGGTGTCCGTTGTGCCTGGATAAGTGTTCATGCACACAATTAAAGTACAGCATAAAACCACACATCAAACTGCAGCAATTTGCCATGTCATCATGCACATGCTCCTGTTGAGACATGGCAATCCAATTCAAGATGAACATAGTTCTAACTATCATGGAATTTCTCATGGAAAACAAATACATATAGGAACTTACCAAGAGATATTTGAGAAGGACTTTCTGATTGGAGTATCATATTTTGGAGTGTCTTATTCTAGCAAATAAAGTAAAATATCAAAGGTGAGTACATCGCAGCAAGAAACACTCAAGCAAAGAAAATGAACAAAATGAAGAAGAATAGTGCCAGAAAGAATAAACTTGCTATTAAAGGAATGAGAAAATAAAAGTTCAAATCTTTTCACAACGGACTAGATGTCTGAAGATTTAATCACCAAGAAGCCTCTAGGTGAAACTAACTATTACTCAAAGAAAAGATCACACAACATGATAGAGCATACAACAGTATAGGTTCATGCGGGATGAAAGTTAACCTGGATTGTCAAACTGTGCATTCTCTATCATACAATACAGTAAATATTAACCTAAATCAAGAGAAGCATGTGGGAATCAGCTTTAAATTATGACAAACAAACAACCTCTGTATTATCGACGAATCATGGAGACGACATAATGAAATGTAAGGTAATTGGACACAGTATTCAAGTTTACCGCAGGAGGGACTACCATCAGGTTACCAGCCCTCCTTGAGATACGTCAAAAACCTGATAAATGGTGTATATTTGGATGATTGCACGGCACAGTCCTCTAGAGCAAAAGAATCCAAGCCCAACAGTTAAAACCAGATGTCTTCTTCCAGAATAACCAATCTTGATTTTACAGGATCCCAGATTTACGAAAGCTTAAAATCAAAATTTCTTATTTAAGCCACTTAAAAATTAAAAATACACAAAGTGCCTCTAGTTTTGGGCTCTTGATGAGCTATGTGCTCATAACTAAGATGACAAGCAAGAAATATTGATAAATATCCATCTTGGCTATGCATCCTCTTTTTCCCCATTTACTCCCGGTTCTTTTGGGAGCAACCTATATGCCAAGATAACCAAAATTTCAGTAGTACTACAATACCTCACTGGTCTGGCACAAATCCAAAAAGGCACCAATGCTGAAATGGCAATCCTCGAGAGAATATGATACAAGTTTAGAAATTTTCTTACTTTTATCACCTAAAACTCAACCCAAAAATAAATATCAAAAGCAAAAAAAAAGGTCAAGAAGAATAAATAGAATAAGAGAATTCTAAGAATAAACAACCATAAGCCTATGCAAGTGATCTTGAGGGTAAGGATACAAAAACATATATAAAACAGATCCTAAAGTTGCTGATTCCAAACTATTGGAACATTAAGGTTTGTTGTAGTTTATGACATGTTGTGTAAACCATGGATTGGCATGGCCTAAATCGGTATGTACCAACTAATGTTGGCCAGTTTGGGTGTCAACCGGGACATGTACCAAAGTTCAACAAATTGGGTGGCCCCGTACATATTTCAAACCGCCAATCCAAATAGATACTGGTTGGTCCGTGGATTGGAAAACAGATCACCCAATTTCAGAGATACAAGGCCTACTGCCTGGTTCTTTTTCAATTTTTTACCCTCCCACCACTCATGCCACCGTCAACCTGGGTACTAGTCTTCTCCTCCCCACTTCCTTCACCCCTACCCCTTCTTGTTACCACAATACATGCTGACATATTGTGCATTGGTACCGGTCCTACCATGGACCAGATGCGTACCAATCAAGCCATGGACCAGCATGGGTCCATTGCCGGAAATGTCAATTCTTGGTGTAAACAGATTCTAGAGGTTACACGAGAAAGTTATCCACTTCCCGCAATTATCAAATTTAACACCAAACTCTTGCTTAACATGATGTGCCCTTCCATTCCTGTGAGAGAAAAAACTCATGTTAAATTGCTGCTCTATGCAATTGCTCATCTTGGTATGCCATACTACTTGTGGTAAACCTAGCAGTTAGCCACAATATGACATCAAAATTCCTTGGAATTTGCGTAATAGATACAGGATAACTTTAGCACCCAGAGTTGTTAGTACAGGAAACCCTTAGTCAACAACTGGAAAACATTTATAAGTTTATCCATCCCATACAGATAAATATCCATGATTATCTAATCATATAATTTTCTTTGGCAAGCAAAGCTTTCTAAAAGTTCTGCAACTTTTTTGTTTTATTTAGATAACCTCACCAATTAGATCAAAACTTCACCAAGGCCCCCAGTGAGGTACTAAGATCTTCCAGCAAGGATCTAATATAGTTTTTCTATTGCATATCAGCATGAAAATTTATTTCAGCCGAAAATTCTAGTAAAAAAATACAGCATAAGATTCACCTACTTCAAGAGAACAAACAGTATAAGGTAAATTGAATCAAAATAGCCATTATGTAACATTATTTGTGTCATTCATGCATTGACATGCATTAGCCATTTGCACAGCATCCAGAAAAGTATTGGCAAAATGTGTCGTTAAATGTGAAAACAGAATAAAAAATAATGTGGCATCCTTATGGTAAAAATATTGTACATATAACAATGTTGGAATATGATGCCTATAGCAAACACACAAAAAATTACCCATTATACCTCCTTAAGAATTTTGATCTCCGACTCGGACAAGCCTCTCCTGCAAAAAACAAAAGGCTTCTACGAATTAAGTAAGAACATTTCACAGGTTGAATCACGGAGAGGGCACAGTATACTACACGGTTTAGAAGCATCTACAACAATAATTGGTCAAGATTCAAACAAATTTTCCTCAATTATTAAAACCAACCTAACTTGAAAACCATCAAATTGGTTTAAAACATTTCAAGAATCAATAACTATATAAACAATAGGTATAAATATTTGCGATGCGGATATAATTATTCAATACACAGATAATGAAAAATATGTGAAAGAAGATAATGAACAGAAGTTACTAGTTGATTTGGTGTACCTGCTATTCAAATTCATAACACATGGAACTAAGTTCCAGCAGCATGGCTCATCCTTGCATGCCACATAAATTATACCAGACAGCATAAAGTCCCATCCCAAAGATCAGCATGTGCAGCATTTTGTGAACACAATATGAAACCCATAGTATTTTTTTTATAAAGATAGAAATATATTTACATAGGAACTTATACATGTTTAGCAATGATTTAAAAAGCGCTAGGCAGCAAAAGACGCCAAGGTCCAAAAACGCCCGAGACGCTAGGCGCTTGCCCGAGCGAAGTGAAGCGTTAAAATATAAAAATATATAATATAATTAATAAATATAATTATTTAAATAAAAATATGATATTAAATTAAGAAAATCTTGTAAAATTACAATATCACATTAACAAAAAGTCTCAAAATTCAAAACAATAACAATAATTTTAAATAAATAAAAAATAATAGTATTAAAATCAAAATAATATATTATTAATCTAACAAATAAAAATACTGTTACTAGTATACAGTTAATAGTATACTATTAATATACTGTTAATAGTATACTATCGAAGTGATAAGAGTGTGAGCAAGAGGAAGATTGAGGTTGCTGACTAAGAGCAGCGGTAGCAGGAGCGGGAGCGGCGAGCAACGACAGTGGTAGCGGTAGCAGTGAGCAGCAGCAGCGGGAGTGGGAGCGACGAGCGATGACAATGGCAATAGTAGCAGTGAGCAGCGGCAGCGATAGTGGCAACTGGAGCAGCGACAGTGGCAGTGGTAGTAACGAGCAGCGACAGCGAGAGCGACGAGTAGGGTTAGGGTTGGAAAGTCGCGAGAGGAAGGTTGATATCGGTGCTTTAGTTGGTTCAATTGAACCAACTAAAGCACCGGAGACCGAACTAGACCTAAAACGATGGTTCGATCGCCTGGTTTAACCCGGGCGCTCGCTCGAAGCACCCGACACCTGGCCTCGGGCGAGCGCCCAGGTGGCGCCTCTTTGAAGCACGTCACCTAGAAATGAAGCGAGGCGCTCGGGCCTTGCCTCACCTCGCCCGAGCGCCTATTGAAATCACTGATGTTTAGCAAGTTCTACTTTTAACAAGTCTAAATGTGGCATATATACTTCAATCAGGACTTCAATGATTTATAAGAGCAACATGAACTCCCTATAAGATATATTCACATCAAGTAACAGCAAAATATGTCTGCCAAAACCTAGAATATTTTGATGGTTTTGTTCATTCTCTTCCCATGAAATATAATAAGATAACCAACCACAAAGTGATGAGTTGTTGTTATCGTAGTGTTGGTTTGAAGTTTGAAAAACTTAGAGAAAGCCCTACGACAAATACACAAATGAATTGTTAGCTACGGAGCTGGATCATAAAATATGAAACCGGAGCATGATAACCATCTAATAAAAGAAAATTAAATAAATGCAAAATTACTCACCTATAACCATACTGAATTCTTTTATCATCCTTTTTGGGGTTCAGAATGAAAATATTATATGCATTATCGATCTGAAGATATTCAACAAGACTTGAGAAAACATATTCCATTCTATCCATGTCGACTTGCCAAAGATTTGTTTTGTCCTCCCTGGGGGGTCATGAAAGAAAATTATAAGCATACTGAACAAAAGTCCGAGCACATAGTAGCAAATCATCATTTTCAAGCCCCTTTTAACAAACTTACTTTAGTAAAAATTTAACAAATTTCATACATGAAAATAATCAAAATAGAAGAATGTACTTGATTCTCATACCATTAAAACCACCAAGAATAAAAAAAATCATATTATATATGAGTTTCAACGTGCTGAATTTTTTTAAGATAAAAGATCAGGTTTCAAATACTGAAAACAATGCTCATCTAATAAGAATTGGCATCATCAGCAAGCATGACCAAACACCATATCTAAGTATCGAACACTACAAGTAGATTGATTCATGTACTCCCACCTACAAGAGCTTGCGGCCAAGGTCAATCATGAAGTCTCAAAGGCACTTTTACTATCATTTATGTTTATGTATACACTAGCACTGAAAAGTTCAAGGAATTAATGCAACTGATAAAAAGAGGAAGCCATGTATGTAGTAGTAGTACCTGGAGTCTAAGAGATCATCTTTACGTGAAAGAGCCTTTACAGCATACTCAAAGACGGATGTGACTTGTTCTCCCATGAGTATGCCATGCACAGTGAAACTGGATCCACATATAAATAAATTCAAAATAGAAAAAGATCAATGGGTACCATTCAATGGTCAAAATATCAAGAAAAAGGCCAAGTAAACAGTGACTACAGACAAACTGAAAAGGTATGAAGAGAAGCAAAAAATCACTTGTAGTTTATGTGACTGACGAGGGGAAGATGATGGCGTTGAACTTTGTCAATGCTAATTTTATAAAATGGGGCAAGAACTTCACCAATGGGGGGAACCCGTGTATGCTCAAAAATGTGGTCAATTTTGGTAAACCATCGGTCCAATTCTTCTGGGCCAAGCTTAAACTCTGCACATGGTACCAGTTAATTGATCAATGGCAAAAAAAATTGTTTAGAGTTGGTTGAATGTCTTGGCAAATATCATATACCATGGTTCCCTTTTCCTTCAAAGCCTATGAAGATGAAGTTCACTGGGATGGGAAGGTATATGGAATCAACCTCCGAAAGCTTTAAATAATTTGCAATATTGCCTGAAAATACAAAACAATAAATGAAACTTCAGTTAAAATATTTACAAATAACGTAAATTTTAAGCTACTGTGTTAGTTTGATGGCCATATAAAATATTTAAAAATAGCTTAAATTTTAACTTCCAGATGTTTTGAACATCATAGATCATTTCTGATAGGATAGCACACTTGGTGGGTGCGGGTAAGAGGTGACTGTCTCACTATATTAGCTCGTAATGGCACATGATATAGGCAGGCATTAGTAGCAAATAAAAAGATGAAATCCAATAGAGAAAATGAAGTAACTACCTGCCTTTGTGTAGTTCAACACTGCAATTTTGCCAGACTCTGAAGAGACCGAACTTTCCAGATCATCAAAATCTGAAATTGTTAAGGCACATCCTTAAGCATGCAAATCATAATTGATGACCACACTATGCATTGGAACGAACACATTAATGACCAATAAAACATAATTAGCTACAACAAAGAATAAACCAACATGATCATATGCTTTAACAGAGAAATTAAAAGCTATCCTCTATATCTGGCGTCATTATTTCACACGAAAATTGTTCAGAATAAGATGGGGAGAGACAAAAATCCAAGGTATGTTATTAAGTACTTACCACCACGAATCACTGACTCGCTCCAAAATTTACTCTTCCCTTTGAGGTTGAACAATGAGAACACTGAGAATTTCCCACTTTTACGTGCTTCCCATGGCGCTGCACCGGCCTCCGCTACTAACAACTGAAAGAATGAACGTCCAAAGTATGAATGTGGCAAACCAGCTCCTTATATCTCATACAAGCACGTTATTCTTTTACATAAAAAAAGATCAGTAACAAACCCTAAACTAACACCACAAGAAGAACACTGGGCTCAATCAAAAAAGAAAAGAACGAAAACTAAGATCGCAAAGTAGGAGTACGTGATCTAGGGCTCCTTCACGACCAAAGATGCAGAGGGGAAAAAAAAAAAGAGCGTAGTCGATCGAGAGCTCACCAATAGGATAAGAAGAGGGATCGAGATCGGAGAAGAGATGAAGCGACCAAGAGGACTCGAACAGCGAGGCTTGGAGGGGAGATCCATCAGATTCGTCGGGGAGGGAGGGGGGGAGCGGCCGGGAAGCAGCGGTGGTCTTTGGGTTTAGGTCTAAAATTCCAACGTATTTTGGACCCAAATAGAAAAGGCCGAATTCTCCACATGCGAAGTAGCTTTCGTTTTATGTTTTAAATGACGTACCGAATGTATGAAAGGTCTCTTTTGTTTAATCTTTATAATGAAAAGCGCAAATGTCTTTCAGAAAAAAAATCAATAGAATTATGCTCAAAAATAAAAAACTTCCGTTGCCGGGACTCGAACCCGGGTCTCTCGGGTGAGAGCCGAGTATCCTAACCAACTAGACTACAACGGAATGATGCAACGTGTGGCACGAATAATAATAATAGATATAATATATTCGTTGAGAAGTAAAACTCTTTACTTGGGTCAAAGCTGTATGAGACTCTCTAACAAGGAGTTCTTTTGTTAATGATTCAAATCATGGAATCTGAGGCTCCTTTGTGTTATGATCTTTTTATAATGTTGTCATAAAATAAAAGATTATGTGTAGCAAATCACCAATACTCCTTATGGCAATTGCATGAGAGAACAAACTTCCATAGAGCATGAGGGCTGTGACAGAAAATTAAACTGGTGGTGAAATAAACCAAGGGCATGGCATAATTTATATTAAGAACATATAATATTTATGTCTCTGAGTACAGAATTATAGAAAAAGTATTGTTTGGTAATGGAAGTTCAATAATTTTCTTCTGAAATAGAAGAGACATTTGGTAAGGGCATAAGCAAAATTTTCAAACCTCTAAAATGAGCGTCAAAAGTGTGGACAAATATTTGCAATATGGCACAGTATTCAGTCAGTTGGGAAGCCAAGGAACTTGTTCATCAATCTGACCACTGGCATGGGATTGCCTGGTGAGTAAGGAATTAAGGACTCGGGACTCATGTCTTGGATGGTCTGGTGGAGGGTCTGCGGGCGTGCGTAAAAGAGGTGCTTCCTCTCCGCAAGTTCCTCCGCTAGCTCGCTTTGGTGGTTGTCCATCAATTCCTCATTGACGACAACAATCAAGGGTTTGCCCAAGCACAGCGTCTCAAATATGCTCCCCGATCCTGCAAAGGAACTTTGTTAAACTTTATCGTGTTTCTCGATCATTTCATTCTAAATGGCACAGTTTTATTGTCGATAGTGATGAGAAAACCAAAAGGTTGGAAAGAGTAACAACTGAAACTAAAGGCAGCAGAGATAGTACTGACTTCATATGCCATGTCTTGGGTAACAGACATTCAAAGATGAATGCCATACTGCAATGATTTCAAAATGTGATGGTAACCTTTTAGTGGTAACTTAGGATGCATACTTCATGCAAAGAAATAAACTTTAAAATGCATATATTGTGCTCCACAAACAAGCAGAATACACAGTTCAAACATTGTAAAAAAAAAAGTTTCTCACAAAAATCACATATTCCTTCGCATAACAGTAAAGCTATTAAGTTCTGGAAGAAGCTGAGCTTCAGATTTGGATTTTGTACATTCCCTAATAATGTATGAGAATGAGACTAAATGTAGATGTAACCATTGTGAATTTATGTGAGGATGAATGCAGTAGTTTGTCAACTTTGCTGTTTGTATCCAACAGCCAGCACATCCCAAGCCAGACCTATTACAGAATCCAAAGTATGCTTCATAGACACCAACCATTAACGGCTTTGATTTTCCAACATATGGACATAAAAAACTGTACAAAATTTGTAAAACCTAATATGATTCATCATCGCAAGATAAACTTATACAACACAAAAACAAATTTGAGATAATTAGCTGAAGACCAAAGGGAATGTGTTCAGATCAAGGCTCAAGCATCTCCTCTTATATTTCAATTTTACTCTTGTACTATCAACTATGTAATTCAAGGCAACATGTATTACATCAGCGAAATTCAAAATAAGTGATGATTATTTGTAGACATATAAGAGCGAAAATGGTGAGATATCATCAAAGCAAGTTGATTATCAAGCACAAATGATTGCCTAAGTGATGACAACTGAATACTTCAAGCATGCATCAGTTGATACGTATGATAACTTGCAAACCTTTTGATGACTTCCCACTGTTTAATTCTTGGCATGCGTGCCAAGTTACAGTGCACACACCCCAAATTGAGTTGTGCAAGACTTTTATAAATGAACAAAACTATAAACTCTGAGCATCGTTATGTGATAAATACTCCATAGTTATGAAGAAACTTTACCTGCATGGCTGATGATAAGAGATGCTGATTTGAGGTAGTCAGCAATGCTTGGTGAGAAAGTGAAGTAATCCACTGTAAGAGGCTCATCTTCCCCTGAAACCTGTAAAACTTAGATGACATGAGATAGATCTTCCATTTTTCCAAGGCAAAGAGACAAAGTACGAAATATTTTTCATTCAGAAGAAAAATGCACAGTAGGAATCATTTAAGTGCATGATCAAATCAACAAATAAATATTCTTTTCTGAAGAAAGATCCAGCATCTTTGGAACAAAAGCTCACAGAATCTTTAAGCAAGCAGACACATCAATAGAAAATCATGATGGGCAAAAAACTAACTGAAAAGATTATGAAAGAAATTTAGCTCCATAAGTCCTGCAGTGAACAAGATAGTTTTTACATGGATATCTAGGAAACTTCCAAAAAGCTAGAAACATGCTGAATGATGACAGAAGAGAAGTAATGAAACGATAAAAATACAGAAACTTCACACAGAGATGAGCTTGCTGGTCTCCCGAAGGATATCAAAATGGTCCTTAGGCTAGATTAACATTTGAGACCAATATGAGAAATTAGATAAGAAATGCGTAAAGTAAATATATCACCAATTTTTTTTTAAAATACATAGGAATAACCATTGTCAGCCAATCCAAGTTTGATAAATTTATGAAATATGGATCCTTCAAGATACACAGCGCTGACAGATTACTACAGTAGATACTACACAAATCTGATACTTTCATTATATTGATCTACAGACTTCCGGAGTACATGGGAAGCAATCCAGGAACCTTTCACAATGACCAATCTGAAAAATCTTGGCCTATTATTGATGAATAGTTGACCATAAAATTTTAAATATTTGATCTTGTTATGAAGCATAACTGTAACATCAACATATTCCAATGATCTTATTATTTTATCTACTTTATTCAGTTTCATAGTTTCTAACTTGTTCATCATTTTCTTTACCAAAAACAGTTAACGTATTTGGTTTCCTATAATAAACTGAAAGTAAAGATCACAAGACAAATTATACCAAGTATCACCTGAAGAAAATTCTTCCCTGAATTTGTCCATTTGTCGTATCATTCCAAGTTGCTATCAACATCAATGAACAAGAAAAATCCTTAACAATTTGAATTTAACATCAAAGATAAACATAACTGTTAGTCTGGTGCCTACTCTAGCTAGCAACCATTTGTCTAATCATTGTGTGATTTTTGTACATCTGTCTAAGCAGATTATAAACAGAAACTTTCAAAACTAGGATAAAATGAGCCCTCTGTTTTTTTGAAAAACATTGATATTGTCAAAAAGAGCATACAGAAAAAATATGACTAAACATCAGCAGCTTACTTGGACAAAATCCATACAAAGAAATTGCAAAAATCATAAATATGTTTTAGATTTGCACCAATCACACTGTAAATAAAAACCTGGCATTATTACTATGTTCTCACAGAGTATGCCACAAAAGCTTCTTTAGAAACAGTTCAACCAACTTTTACCAGATTTGACAAAAATAATTGCAAAAAATAAAATAAAATAAAGTCTTGGTGCAAAAAACACATGCCACCTATCCCCTGTCACACGTGTACCAGTCTCCTGTAAATAAAAAAGCAGGAGCAGTAGCACATAAACATAATGATAAATGCATCTGCATAATGTCCTCCAGTAGAATCTAAGAGCCTATTGGCCAAAAGAAGAAATAACTATTTCTACTTTTACTATCAACGAACGATCTAAATCATCCAGTAATATTTGTATAGGGAATACCTATTTCCATTATAGTGTATTTGTCCAGATTTGTGTTTTTGTCAAACTTTGCATATTAAACCATTTTTATCCAAGTACATAAAATTCTAGGGTTTTGCAATAATTAAGATGGCAACTCGAAAAATAACATGCATGTCAAATGTTGCTGGTAATGCTCATAAATATAAGTACGACATTGTCATTCACCTTCACATTCAAAATGCTCTTTTTCTGTACCTTAGAGAGACTAAATTAGCCATGGATATATTTCTAGTATGCTTGTATATCTTATTCAACATTACCAAATATACCATGAGAGAGAACATAAACATACAATGGTAAAAAAGTTTCAAAGTTCTGTTACATGTATTCTACTGCAACAGACTTAGTACAAGCAGTACAGGTGATTTGAATGACAAGAATGGAAACCTTAGATGGCATGTACGAACCACGACCCATTTGGATCAGAAGATCAGTATACCCCTTTCTTGACAACTCTTCTCTTACTTGCTGAGAATCCACTGCCTTGACAAGAGCATCGAAGCATGTTGTTCCAACTGTCACAAAGACCATTTTCCTTGAATGCTCACCATTTTCTGCTCCATCCATTGCTCTGCAAGTAAGCTAACCGAACCCCACCCGAGCAACTTGCCCGTTCAAAAGATTTATCTGCTAAAAAAACGACATAATTCAATCAAAGTACACGATAAAGTGTCTTCAGCGTAAGTACTCAATGCAGATTTGAGTTGTTTCTGATGTAAATCAACAACTTGGTTCTAGTTATGCACAAATTGAGGCTCCAATATATCCTGTAGACTTGGATGCTTATCTTCTATTGTCGATCAAAGAAAAAAATACATTGGCTACTGGAACCAAACTGACCATAGACCAGACCAGTTGTTTGATTATTGAGACACTTCTCAACCAGCAGGTTTGATTAAAAATGACAAAAGAGATATTAAAAAAAAAATCTACGGTTACAGTAATATATTGAAAAAACTAAGTAAACTAATGGCCTAAAAGAATAGAACACTACTAATGATTAGCAAGCAACTGTTGTCACCTTAGCAGCAAAGTGGATATCACCTACCATAATCGACAGTGATAGAGAGAAGGCTGCCTGTGCGGGTCTAGGAAGTAAGTCATAAGAGGTCAGACTTGTTGCTTTCAAGTAGACATGTAAAAGAACCATGATCATTATTGATCTATAAACATTTTAGCTAAAGACCGATTGTTCTAACAAGTTTTCTAAACACCCAGATCCCCAAATCCGTGCTTGAATCCAATAAAATTAGTAAATTACCCTAATCTTTATTTAGCAAGCAGAAACCATCCAAGACAAAATAAACATTCGCCAAACAAGAACAACATCAAGTAATTATCAGAGAAAAGACTCTCAGATGTAGGAACAAAACAACCAAAAGAACACAAATCAAATTAGCATTTTTCATACGATCATCCAAGATAACAATACGTGTCCCTCTTTCAATCAACTACGTTGAAGTAGAGCCAAGAAATGAAACATACATATTATGACAGAAAATTTCCATAAGGAAAAAAATTCTGGAGAAATAGTGGGGAAAAGGGGGCAGATTGGGACCGAAAAGGATCCGGATCCGGCGAGATATGTGGCGTTGGTGCCGTTGGAGGGGCACGTCGGGAGGAACTGCAGCCAGGCGAGGTGGAGCCTCGGTGGAGCAACCCTTGGAAACGGGGCGTTGCGGTGATGGGGTGTTCCGGCGAGGTGCGGCGTCGGTGAAGCTGCTGCTCCTTCTCTGGTCTGATCTCCCCCTAGTCGACGTCGTGTCTCCTTTCCCAATTAGAGAACCGATCTACCCCTCGGTCATAACGGGTCGGATCTTACCCGGCTACATTACACAAACCCGATCCAACGACAATAAACATTCGACAGGAAGAATCCGCAAATTGAAGGGGCGGAAGAGGTGGAGGTGGTGGTGGTGGTGACGAGTCTTAGGGCAAACGCATGAGATGGCTCTTCTCACCGTATCCGCAATCTGGAATGAAATCGATCTCTCTGAGAGGTAAAATATTATATTTTGTTGCCGTTCCTCGGCTGTTACTGTCTCTTCAGATTGGAATTGGTCGATTTTAGGTCCCCATGAGTCTTCTTTTCTCGGTGAAACTGAGTTCGTGTTGAACTCAGTTCCTTGTTTCTTCATTTGTAACTCAGTAGAGGGAATCTTTTGGTCCATTAAAAAATCTTATGTAGTTGTATGGAAATGTCTGTATCAATCAGATTGATATAGTTTTCATTGGTAGACGGATTGTTTGCTTAGTAGTTCTGGATAGTTGGCAAGGATCAAGGTTTTGAAGTTCTTAGATTTGAATGTTTGTGATTGGAGCAGGAATAGTTTTGGAATAGGATTAAATAATGGAGTTATGATCTCTTCGAATGTTATCGTGAACATTGTTGGTAGTTTGAACTCTGGTAGAAAGTGGTGTTGGGAGCTAAGATTGAGGAGAATGGATGAGAGAAAAATCTTCTAATGCTAAATATATTCAGCAACTGTTAATTTGGAAGGAATTCCTATCCGCTGACACTCATTCATACTAAGTTAATTTCGTATCAATTTTTTCTTGTCTTCCGGATTTGACCTTTTAGGGCATCTCCTTTTCTTGATGCTTCTAGCCTTTTTTTAGCATTTGGAATTTGAAGTACTTTATAGCCTATATGTTATTTTAGATGCTCAGGGAATTTCTGTATTTTTCTATTTAGTGATTAATTTTACTTAGGGCCTTCTTTTTTCAGTTTCCCTTACAGCTCACATGCTGTGTTACATATTATTCTTCAGTAGAGCATTTCATTGTATGTATGTTCATATTATTTTAGTTATCGTCTTTTCTAGAAGAGCTTATAAGATAATTATCTTGTGTGCATATTTGTATGGTGCCTGATCCAAGTATGCTTTTCTTATCTGAATTAGCAATCTCTCTCTTCTCCTGCTCTACTTTTAAGAGAGGGATAGCACATTGTATTTTTCAAATGATAGTTGGGATCTTGTTTCTTCCTGTTCACTGTTTCTGTTGGTAATTCCTCATGTAGTCATGCATTTAAATTAAATGAGAATATTTGGAATTTAGCAAATGCTTGTTGGGTTTTTCTTGACTTTGTTATGCTGGGAGAAGGTCATTTGTATTGTAATGTATTTTAGAAGATAATTTCACTTAAATATAATTAATTAGAAAAACCTAAGCATCTAATTACTTGCATTGTCCTATGTGGATGAACTTAACTTCTTGTCTAATGGAAGAAGAAGGTCATTTGATAATTTCACTTAAATATAATTAATTAGAAAAGCTAAGCATCTAATTACTTGCACTGTCCTATGTAGATGAACTTAACTTCGTCTAATGGAAGAACCACTATGTGTTTACCTTGCCCAGATATAGAATTTTGTTTCTGTACAAACTTGTAGTGCTTGCACTGGATGCATTTGAGCCAGCATACTTGGTCCATCAATATATATGATGTGAGGGTGGTGGAGTTTTTTTCTGTTATTGGTCTCTAGATTTTCTTCTTTTTTTATTTCATCAAGTACAAGTTTAGCTAAGAAGCTTTGCTTATGGTTATATTAGTTCATGGACTTGTATGAGGATAGTATGGTGTTTTACGTGATGAAGGTGAACATCTGAATTGCTGCATGAAGTGTTATTTCAGAGGAATGCATTTATTTATATATCGGTGATGTACTTCTCAAAAAAAATATTCGTTTGCTCAAGTGTATTTGATTGACATGCCTACTCTTTGAAGTTTGAAGTAATGCCACATTTGCCTTATAATCAACTACTGCACCATCGGTCAATATGTTTGATACAGATGTTTGGTTTTGCTGAAATTTTAACTTGTGATACTTGTTTTTATATTGTTAGATCTCTTAATATGTCCCTTCAATGATCATGTTTTTTTGAACGTCACTCATAATTATTTTCTTTTATGGCTTAGTTATCTGGTGTGTTGCATGTTTAAGGAGGCAGCATCTCTTGTTTCTTCAACAGTTCATCGTGTACGTAGCACTCCTTTTGCAGATGCAGTTGATGATGTTCAAATGGCTGAAATGATGGAGTCAGCTGGTATGGTGTTTGTCCAGTCAATGAAAGAGTTGGGAAGGTACTTAAATCTTTCTTTTCAGAATACTCCTATCCAAGGTGCATCCTCATTTTTTGAATTGAAAGATAAGATACCAAATTTACTCTCACTCAGTGCAAAAAATAAATGACAAAATTGAAAGTGCAGTTGTATATTTAATACATATTAACATATATCCAAGTCTTTATATGAGTACTAACACATGTTTTTGGTTTTGCAAAAATTTGCAGGACACAGGAACTGTTTGTTGAGCTTAGAGAATTGTTTGGTTCAGTGGAAACCATACCTGTTCAAGTGTTTCTAACAGGGTATCATAAATCTGTTATTCAGTTGTATCCTTCGTACTTCTCTAAATTCGTTTCATCATTGCTTTTTTACCTGTTAATGTGTGGTGACCTTAATAGAGTTTCATTTTTTTCAATCTCTCGAAATGATGCTGTAATGAATTGTAGGGCTTGCATGCAAATTTCAGAAAGATTTACATCCAACCTTAGAGCAATCTTTGAAGAGTTCCTCAGCAAGTGGAAGTATGTAGATGGTGGAATTTATGTTTTGACAGTAGCAGAGCCAGAAAGCTCTTCTGACAAAGTAGGCATGAAGCAGCCTGTCATGGGAGCTAAGAATTATTTGGAGATTGCTGAAGTTTACACCATTACCGTCCTTGGGATGGTTTTATGTAGTCCAGACCTTGCAATATCCTGGACAGAGAAAGCAGAGTTGCCTGAAGAAAGCCGTCAGGTAAAATTATCATTCCCCATTCATGTCTACCTTTCGTATTATGGTGTAATAAAATTCAGTAAGTCATTTAGTTGGGTTTCTACTTGATCTTGAATGCCAAGTGGCCCAAGAACTGATCATGTGGATTTAACTGATAGCCACTATTACAGAGAATTTGTGGTGTCTTGCCATTTCTGTAAACTTAATTTTTTGGAGTTGGATGACATGCATAACATTGGATAGTGCCTCAAAAGAAGAAAAGCAGAAAACACACTATTATTCTAGAATCAAGTCTTTTGAGCTGGCTTGACTAAGATGAGCCTCTAGAGTTGCTTCATACTGATGGTAGGGATTCTTTCGAACAAGATTCCCTTTTCTTGGCCTTCTTATATCAGGTGCTGAAAGAATAATTAAATTGCATTACTAGAGACTGTCATAAGTGCCTTTTGAGCTTAAACTTACATGCAAGAGATATGTTGATAAAAAATGAAATAAGTTCTCCGCTGATAAATTGTATGTCCTATCAAAATACTCACTCAAACTTTCATGTTGTAGCCCTTTTGTCTCTCGAATTATCTAAAGACATTGGATTTGCATTGACTTTTTATTCTTTTGTAGGTCCTACTGAGGAGGTTGCACTCATTGGTCTCTGCTAAAAACTCTAGCTCACATTCAAATTTAGGAGGTGGTCTACGGCCAGAGCAAGCACACAGTCTATCATCTTCTACCAGTGGGTCTACTTTTAGTGGAAATGAAGCTTATCCCGAAGCCGTGAAACAAGAACTGCACTCTGCTGGGGGGCGATCAAGGGGAGGCCTTTTCAAGACTGTTCGTCCAAGTATTCGGAACATCTTGGAACAGATTAGTTGTTGCTTCTGGTGGTTCCGTACAATCCATTTGAAATTTGGCAATGTTCATTTGGTTCTTCCTAGCGGGAAACAAATGCTTGTGTGCTCATTGATAGTTCTAACATACTACATTCTCCGTCAGAAAGGCACAATCCTGAAACGGTAAGATCACATGCAAACACTGGCATATGCAAGCATATTATTGCAGTGAACCTCTTCCATTTAAACACGATTAAGGAAAACATCTCATCAGCTGCACCTCATGCATGTCTGTTCTAGATATATTGACCTTAGCAACACGAGCTTCTTATATGACCAAATTGGTGTATGCTAAACACACGGTTCATCGCTATGGATGTCATATGCATGAGATACAGTTCGATTGATTGCTGCTGACTCCTGCAAGTTTCTTTCTCCATTACAGATCAGTCGCTACACAAGCCGCAGCGATCAAAAGAGCTCTGGTTGATGCTTGGCAGCTAGCATTTTCTGTCCAGGTGAACCCACTGGCTGCCATTCAGCAGCTGCCCTCTGCTCCACATGGAAGCATGCAATGATTTGACATTTCAGTGTCCTACGTTGCCCTCGGGGCTCACTGTATACTCTCAGAACTGAATGGAACAAAGCAAAAGATTATTCTCATTCTTCATGGGTGTCCCTGCGAAGCAGAAGCATGAAGAAGACCACCATCCGCGGTTGCTTTATTCCACATTTGCTATTTTGTGCTGAAAGGGAGAAACACTTGAAGAACCAACAGTATCGAGAAAAAATTTACTTGTACATTAAGATTGCCTCGCATCAAGGCACATACCATCATTTTACCGATTGTTATGAGGTAAGTGGCATCAAAATAAGTTTGTTGTACTTATCCCGCTTCTGCATCTGCAAGCAGCATATCCTTGAAAATACTTTCATGTTGTATGCAAAGCGCGATCGTCCGATCAAACTTTGAACAGCTATAGTATATTTCTCAGTCTATTTTCCCGTTTGACATAACAAGATGCTTGGTTTTGTGTTTTGTTGTGACATGTTCTCTCTATAATCTTCCTCAGAGCTTTCACCATTATCACATCAATGCAAGCAACTACAGAAACAGGTGTGCAAATGTCGTGTTCTTTGCCCAAAACACAGCTTGTATGACTCAGATTAATATGAAGAATTGGATTCTCCGTTCAATCACTTGAATTCCAAATGTGATTGAGATAGCTAAATCTAGCAGATGATGAACACCGAGAAGTGTCCATGATCGGACGAACAGCCTCACCAGATGTCTTCTCATTCTGGTTGATACGGAAATTTTGAATCACCGATTCTTACATCACAACGACAGATCTCATCTATCCATGAGGGTCAACCAGCCCTTCAGTCACTAGTCACATTCCCAAAGTATAACGGGAGAACAACCATTAATAAGAGTCAAAACGGGACGCACAATTCTCCGTAGTAATTGGAGAGGTTCCAAACTCGATGGAGGAGCTATTAATAGAGTCAACCTTTCCACGGCAATCCATCTCCATGCAATGCATACTGCATGTAGATGGATCACAGAAATGGAAGGCAGTCCTTCTATCTCTCTACCGACAGCTCAAAGTCCAGTGAAACCCTGGGAAGGACTCCGTCAACCTCACCTGGGTCACCGCCTTCACGCCCTCCTATTCTTAGTCGTTGACCACCACCACCACCACCGACCCCGCCACACCTCAAAACCTTGCCATCAAATCCCATCATCAGCCCTGCCACCTCCTGCTCCTCGGCCCACACCATCCGCCGCGGCAAGCATGCCATCCCATCCCATGCGCCCCCTGCACCTCGGCTTGTAACACCAGCCACGACGGACGGCGGGTGAGCAGCATGGCCGGTCGGCGGTTCCCACCGCTCTTCATGGCCCTACTCTTCGTTGTCGTCGCCGCCGCAGCCGCCTCCTTCGGCGTCGCGAGCTCGTCTGACGCCGAAGTGCTTCTCGGCTTCAAGGCCACCATATCTGATCCCTCCGGCGCCCTCAAGAGCTGGGTCGCGAGCTCCGACCCATGCAACAAGAACGTCTCGAATTGGGCTGGCATCATCTGCGACAACGACGGCCACGTGTCGGGGCTGCGGCTCGAGGACATGAGCCTCGCCGGCTCACTGGCCCAACTCAGCCTCCTCAAGGGCTTGCCGGGGATTCGCACCCTTAGCTTCTTGAGGAACGACTTGGAGGGGCCGATGCCGGAGGTCGGGAAGATGGAGAGCCTTCGGGCGATATACTTGTCGGAGAACAAGTTCTCCGGTCAGATCCCGGACAACGCCTTCGCCGGCATGAGCTGGCTCAAGAAGCTCCATCTCTCCCACAACGGGTTCTCGGGCTCGATCCCGACGTCCATCGCCGCGTTGCCCAAGCTTCTCGAGCTGAGGCTGGACGACAACAGGTTCAGTGGCACCATTCCCGACCTCCGGTTGACGACGGCGAAGCTGGTGAACGTGTCGAACAATTACCTGGAGGGGCGAATTCCCGAGAGCCTCGAGATGATGAACGCAAACATGTTTGCAGGTGAGGATTGCTATCCTTCTACGTTCACTTCCCCCCGTGGCTTTTCGTCTGATCTCATTCACCTTCGCTGCAGGCAACAAGGCCCTCTGTGGGGATCCTCTTCAAGTTCCATGCCAATCTTCGTCGTCCTCATCCCAAAGTTCAACGACCCAGCAACCCATGGTCATCGCGGCCGTGGCCATCTTCGTGCTCGTGGGGATCTTCGCGGTGGCGTTCCTCATGCCCCGCCATCGCCAAGTCCAGGACGAGCAAGTTGCACAGCTTCAGGCACCGAAGAACCCGGAGTCGGCACCGACCAAGGAAAAGAAGCTAGAGGAAGGGGCGGCAGGGTACGACGGCAGCAGCAACGGGAGGAAGGCGCCGAAGGAGCACGAGCAAGGGAGACTAATCTTTGTGCGGGCAGGCAGGGAGAGGTTCGAGCTGCAGGACCTGCTCAAGTCTTCAGCTGAGATCCTCGGGAGCGGCAAGTTTGGGTGCTCCTACAAGGCCTCCCTGACGAATGGCCCATCCATGGTGGTGAAGAGGTTCAGGGACATGAACAGGGTGGGGAAGGAGGACTTCGAAGAGCACATGAGAAGGCTTGGGAGGTTGTCCCACTCCAACTTGCTCCCATTGGTGGCTTATTATTACAGGAAGGATGAGAAGTTGATGGTCACAGACTATGTCCCCAAGAGAAGTCTGGCCAATGCACTCCATGGTAAGCCAATCCTTCTACCAGTAGAAATCTAGCATACAATGAAAACAGAACACTGCATGCATGCATGCATGCATGCATGCTGAAGTTTCAGGATGATCAACAAAGTCTAAGATCAAAATCTTGAGCACTACATTCCGAGTCAGGTAATCTTAATTTGCCATCCTTCACACCTTGAGAAATGTAAGCTCTTCTACTTGAGTTATGCTAAACCAAGGTTTTCTATGTATCTTTCATTGTTCTTCTCACATTTCTAGCTCATAGAATAGATTAAAGTGCAAGGCCCAGTGTAAAGAATCATAAGAGTTTGTATTTAGCATATGTTTATGCCAAAGGTATTACTTCCAAAGCACTAACCTGATGTGGATTTTGTGCCGTTTAGGTTTTCGTGCCGCGAACATTGCAGCACTTGATTGGCCCACTCGCCTGAAGATAGTGAGAGGAATAGCGAAGGGACTAAATTACCTCTATGAAGAGTTGCAGATGCTAAGTGTTCCCCATGGCCATCTGAAGTCCTCCAATGTGCTTCTAAGTGACTCTTTCGAACCACTCCTGACCGACTACGCCCTCGTGCCAGTGATGAACCAGGCTCATGCTGCACAGTCCATGGTGGCGCACAAGGCACCCGAGTGCAAGCAGCATGGAAAAACATCAAAGAAAAGCGACATATGGAGCTTCGGAATTTTGATTTTAGAGATCTCGACAGGTAAGATTTCTATCTTTGATTCACCGCAGGAGAAGGGAGGTGTCGATTTGGCAGGCTGGGTGAACTCTGTCGATCGAGAAGAATGGGCCAGCAAGGTGCTCGATTGCGAGATGAAGGCAACAAAGAAGAACGAGGGAGAGATGTTGAAGTTGTTGCAGATTGGATTGGCCTGTTGCGAAGAAAATGTTGATAAGAGGTATGAGTTGGAAACAGCTCTCGACAGGATCGAAGAGCTGAAAGAGGAAGGAGACGAAGACAGCTCAAGCATTCCTACGGAGGGAGGGGCGACGACTGGGGATGATCTTTCAATTGTTGATATGAACTGACAACCCCAGAGGGAATGTTCAGTGAGAGACTGATTTGAGCTTGCTCATCATGTAACATAAAAAAAAAGGTTTTAACGATGAGGTAATTCACATTTTTGGTGGCGCCTGGCTTTCTTCTCTAACAGTGTGGAGAGTTACAGGTGCTAGGATCATGACAGAATCATGTTCTAGGGTCCAAACACTTTTTTCGAATGCTTTGAGCTCCTTTTGATGCTCACTTCTCATAGTTATAATATGAATCTATTCTCGATTTGGCCCCAAAACTGCTGAATATAAACATTCAACAAACTTAACCTGTCCTACGATTGATCACAAAATAGTATAGCAATATCCCAACGCAAGGAATCTCACCAGAAAACCGATATCCAAAAGGGAGGAGGGATGCAGTTCTAAACAAAAGCTATATGCAAACAAGCACAAATGCCTGATGGCATCGTGAGATGGTTTGTACAAGTAGATGAGAAGCTGATTTCTTTCCTTGAAAGAACATAGCTGAGAAGATTTATTAAACCACAGGTATCGATGCTTCTATGCATGCAAATAGCACGATGAGGGAGCTTAACAAGAGTTCTAAATAGATCAGGCATTCCTAGAATGAAATCATCATTTTTCTCTTACAAAACATGATATGCATATCCAATTCAATCATAACTAAACAGCGTAAGAAACAACGGCACGGAATCATCAACTTCAACAAAAAAATACCAAAAAAATTCTGTAATTTCATCAGCCAAGCAGGAGACCCTCAAATGATGATTTTGATTTTGCATATGAAGAAAATAACCTGGCAAATTCCCTGTTTGGATGAAGCTTTTTAGGGTGTACTACTGTAGTTGCTTCCGAGCTGCTACGAAACATCTTTAGCATCGCAACTCGCAAGCTTGCAATTGACCACAGATCACTGTATGCAAATTTCACGATGAAAAATCAAAGTCGATCCGTAAAAATCCAATCTTGACATCAATCGAATCAATTAACAGAGAAATAATCCTTTCATCGAAATCACATTCTGATTGCAAAATTGTTGATGTTATGATGGTAATGCGAAGAGGTATAAGATATGTCTCATGGCAAAGAGCTTTACTCAAAAGAAAGGGATTGAATTTAAGAAGATCTTCTTTCCAATTTCAACAAATGACTCTTTTAGGATAATTATGTCTTTAACCATACATTTTGATTTGGAGCTTCATCAAATGAATGTCAAAATAGTGTTTCTCAATGAAAATATTAATAAAATAATTTATATGGTATAACCAGAATACTTTATATCAGGAGATCCAAAGAAAATGATATGTAAATTGATAAAATTCATCTATAGGCTAAAACAAGCATCTCGTCAATAGTATCACAAATTTCATCAAGTAATTGTTTCATTTGGTTTTGAGATGAATGCAGTTGATGATTGTGTGTATGACAAGTTCAGTAGGAGTAAATTTATTTTCCTAATATTGTATGTGGATGACATTTTGCTTGCCACAAATGATGTAGGCATATTGTACAAAACTAAGAGATTTTTATCTAAAAATTTTGAGATGAAAGATATTGATGATGCCTTTTATGTATTAGAAATCCAGATACACCGAGATAGATCTCGAGGTATTCTAGGATTATTACAAAGGAGCTATATCGATAAGGTACTAAAAAAGTTTGGCATCTATAATTGTAAACCAAGAGACATCCTTATCAGAAAGGGAGACAAGTTCAGTCTTAATCAGTGCCCTAAAGGAAATCTAAAAACTCAAGAAATATAGAAGATTCCCTATGCATCAATTATAATGGGTACATTATTGGAGTGTTAGGAAGATAATTAAGCAATCCTGGAATGGATCATTGGAAGGCAACCAAAAGAGTCATGAGATATTTAAAGAGGACAAAAGATCATATGCTTATATATAAGATATCAGACCATTTGGAGATTATTGGATATTCTGACTTTGATTTTGTTGGATGCCAAGACAATAGGAAATCCACTTCAGGCTACATTTATATATTTGCTGGTGGGGCAATTTCATGGTGTAGTGCCAAGCAATCTCTAATTACTTCTTCCACCATGACAATAGAATTTGTTTCATGTTTTGAGGCGTCGTCCAATCATAGAATTAGCCTGAGAAATTTTGTCAGAATGTTGAAAATAATACAAGGGATTGAAAGACCACTAAAGATATATTGTAACAATAAATTAGCTTTTTATACTCCAATAATAATAGGAGCTTGACTAAGTGAAAGCGCATTGATATCAAGTTTCTAGTTATGAAAGAAATGGTACAATGTAGATAAATTTTCGTAAAACACTTAGGGATAAACTTTATATTTGTAAATCCTCTCATAAAAAGTATGTCACCTAAGGTCTTTCATTAGCATACTGCTCATGTGGGTTTATTAGAATTTGAGGAAACTTCAATCTAGTGGGAGTTTGTCATATGTTTGTTGTATGTTCTATATTAGATTCTATATTTGTATAGATATTTTCTGATCAAAAATAAAGCTTTAGTTTATTATACTTAGTATATTATGGCTATTAAAGTTATTGATGACCTCATAAAGATAAAGTTAGATCAGTTAAAAATTAACATGTACATATCATATTCATGTAATTTTCATGCTACTCATTTCATGATTGATCTATATTATTTGGTTATGTTAATATTAATGATCATTGATGAGTTTAGGTATGATTGATATAGTGAAGACCACTTTGGTTCAATACTAATATATTCAATGGACTGGATTGTTTTATATGTCCTATTTAATAATGATAATAGTTTTGAGCTTATAAAGTATAATATTTTTATAATGATACACATGTGACCCCATGCGAGATTGTTAAAATTTTTAGGGTCACACATGTATAATTAAATGTGTTAAGTTATTATTTTGATTAGTCAAAATTAAAGTGATCTAATTAAAGTAAACTTACTTAGCTAAGGGGCATAATTATTATGAAAATTAATTGTGTGGATACCATTAGTTACATTTCTAATTTAATGATAAGATAAGTTACGAATACGAAACATCTTGGGGTATTTTTATAAATAGGGCTCTGGTCCTGATTGTAGTATCAATTTTTCATATTTCTCTTTACTCGTCAAAAGAGTAACAAAAGGTACTTATCTGAAATTGGAAGACTAATTCATCAATTAAACTAAAATACTTAGATGGATTCATTAGGAACTCTTTCGTATTAATATGTTTCATAATTATTGTAAGATTTCATATATATTATTGTGGATTTAATAAGTTTTATGAAAACATTCTAAAATTCATCTTTGGGTCTATAAAGTATGTTTAATCTATATTTGATGTGTTAAATTAACCAACGGTGGTCACTCGATTCCTTAAGGGCCTTCATGATGAGGGCATCCGCGAAGGAGATGACAGTCTAGCGGTTATGCATGGGCTTCATGGTGACTCGGAGGGCCCTTCTACTACTTGGTCATCTCCTTTGTAATGTCCTCACCCACCTTCTCCAGTAAGAACCCTAGATGCTCGATGCTTAAGGCGAGAGAGCTAACAACGTCGACCTTACCACTAGTGTCCCGAACGTAGACGTCGACCATTGGTGGGCATCGTCGCGGTAATTGGCGTCGAGTGCTTACGATTTGGTTTAAGGATTTCTTTGCAGCATCTCAATTTTGGTCTGATTCAATTGCCTTCAACTAAGCCGGTTTGACTAGTGGAGAATTGAACCGAATGGGCTTCTAAAATAATATTTTTTATAAATAAAATATAAATAAAAAAGAATTTACTAATTAAACTATCAAACTCTTTACTAATTAAATTAACTCACATATTCAAAAATCAATACGTTATATATAATGCTGTTATGTGGACAATGAGAATACTGTTCTTAGTTAAAATGAGGGCTAATTATAAATTATCCCTGTAGTTAGTTTTTTATTTTTAGCGTTCGATCCTCATACTTTAAAAAATTATATTAATTTTTTATAGTTATAAAAATAAAATATTTAATCATGTTTCTTCTAATGTCATTGACTCTAATCATGGAAGGTACCGTATGTGCTGTCACATACAAAAATGACATTAGAAAGAGGGATAAAAAGATAATTTCACTATCCTCATCATCCAAAAGATATTAATTTCATATAAGGGTAACTTATATGAAAACCTTGTTATCCTCCCTCCAGTTTCATCATCCCTTGTGGCACCGTGATCACTAGACTGTCAAACGTGACCTACGAGAGAGGATTATAGATGAAGCCATGGGGAAGGGGGACGATACGAAGACGAGATCTGGGAGATGGGCGGAACACTTTCTGTCGAGGAGCAAGAATGGGAGGCTTGAGATGTCGAAAACGAACATATGATGCATTGTAGACTCTAGCTCTAGTAACAATAAGTGCATAGGTGCAGTGGTATAGGAGTCTGACCAATTAGGCTGGGAAAAGTTACAGTCTAGTAGTGCCAACAACACGACGACTACGACGAAGAAAGACCGATGCAGAATTCCGTAAAAAGAAACCACTAGGGGTGAAATGGCTCAATGTTTGGTAGTCTAGTAATTATAATGCTGGAGGGGAGGATAGCTAGATGGAGGATAACGAAGCTTTTACATAAGTTACTCTTTTGTAAAATTAATATCCTTTGGATGATAAGGATAATAAAATTATTAGTTTATCTCTCTTTTTAGCATAATTTCTACATGTTATCTTTCGTCGGTAGAGTCGATAACATTGAGAAACGAGATTAAATGTTTCAATTTTATAATTATAAAGATGTCAATGTAACTTTTTTTAAATAGAGGGATTAAGATACTAAAGATAACTAACTACAAGGATAATTTATACTTAAACCATACAATGATAATTGATTGGGCAAATTAAAAAAAAAAACCTCTTTCTTTTGAATTATTTTTAAAAAGTATCTCTATTTTTAGAGTTTCCTAATAGCATTTTTATTTTTACCTAATATCTGAAATATACTTAGTCATTTATCTTTTTTTCTTCCCTTCCTTTTCATAGTTTGTTCTATAGATCGGTCAATAGAGTGAATCTGTCTAATTATAATGATTTTTACATTATGGTCAATCGGCCAAAAATTGAGCGAGAAGAGAAATAGTGGTCAAAGACTCAAATAAATGCAGAGCAAACCTGAAATCATGGCAGACCCTCCAGTTAAAAGTGGTATACTATCATTGGTACCTGAGAGCAAGATTGCCTACTATTTGCTCTTCTTCCTCTCGAAGGTTGGATCAAACAGAGGCCAAGAACTTCGAGACGGAGAAGAGGAAGACAAGGCGAGCATAATGTACTGTCGCAGGAACCCGGAGCAGATGGAAGTGGATGCAGGATGTCCACTGGTGGCGGTGGCCATTGACAAGGACAAAGGAAGCCAGAACGCTCTGAAATGGGCAGTGGACAACCTTCTCGCCAGGGGCCAGACCCTCACCCTCATCCATGTCAAGCTCACCAGCCAACCATGTGAGCTACCATCTCTTTACCCCCTCCTTATTTCCTTCCTTCTTCCGCCATGGCTGTGCTCCACTTTGGGCTTCCATGTATGTTCTCCTCATCCTGTCACTGCTTCATGCGTTACAGCTGCCAACCTAGATGATGATGGTGGCTTCAAAGAGCCGACGGACCATCAATCGAAGGAGTTGTTTCTTCCGTTTCGCTGCTTCTGCACACGTAAAGACGTGAGTGCCAGACTTTTTTGTGTCGGAGTCGCTGTTGTCTGCGAATCTCTGTAATTTTAGACAAGATGGTGTCAACAGGTGCGCTGCAAGGATGTGCTGCTGGAAGATGTCGATGCAGCCAAGGCCATAATCGAATTTGTTTCCCATGCTGCCATAGAGAAGTTGGTGGTCGGTGCCTCATCGAAGGGTGGATTCGTCAGGTCTCTTACATCTCCACTGCATTTTGAGATCCGAGAACTGTGTTCATGAGCTTGTCTCAGGCTGAAACGGTGTTCTTCTTTCTCTCAGGCGATTCAAGAATCATGATGTCTCCGCCAGTGTCACCAAGGGGGTACCTGATTTCTGCACCGTCTACGTGATCGGCAAAGGGAAGGTTTCCGCCATGCGGAATGCGGTGCGTCCAGCGCCGGCCGTTTCTCCTCTTCGTGCTCAGATCCAGAGCGAAGCCAGCCTCAAGCCTGATGCCCTTCCCCCTCGCTTCTTGCTCGGTCCCAATGGTGCGTCTTGTCTCCTCTTCCCCGCCCCCCGCCCCCCGCCCCCTTTTCCACTTGTCATTCCTGCTTTTACTAGGCCCCTGGCTGAAGAGAATGGCCGACACTTGCAGGGCCAGGCGAGGTGGCACTGGAGACACACAGCATGAAGCATGACGATTCCGTCAAGTAAGCTTACTGTTGTGACGTAGAAGGAGAAGAAGAAGGTAAAAAGAGTTCGAAGGAATTGGATTTGTGGGTGTTCACCGTGTGTCGCTGTCAAACAGGTCGCCGTATGCCAGGGGAATGCGCGCTTCCACCATCGCAGATCTCTCGTTGTCCGACACCGACATCTCCTTCGTGAGCTCCGGAAGGCCGAGCATCGACCAAGCTTTCCCGCCGAGATTATCCAATGGATCAGACGGCCTCGACCGCAGCTTCGAGATGGCGCTTACGCCCAACAACAGGTCGGCCGACTCGTACTCCACCGGGAACGAGTTCTCCTCGTTCTCACAGGGCAGCACTGGAACCTCGTGGTCATCACAAACCATGGTAACCATATCGTCAACAAGATCTCGCGATGAGACTCCATCTGCTGACCGACTCTTTCGATTGGCTTGCAGGAGGACGTAGAAGATGAGATGAAGAAGCTGAGGCTGGAGCTCAAGCACACCATGGACATGTACAACAACGCCTGCAAAGAAGCAATCTCAGCCAAACAAAAGGTCAGATTACATCCATACGTCTCCAACTCGATACTCATCGGCAAGAGATGAACTTTCTTCACCTGGCCATGATCTGCTGCAGGCGATGGAGCTCCAGCGATGGAAAGTGGAGGAGCAGAAGAAGCTGTACGAAGCTCAAATGGCAGAGGAAGCTGCCGTGGCTTTGGTGGAGAAGGAGAAGGCGATACGCAGAGTGGCAATGGACACAGCTCGAGCCGAGAACAGGATAGCAGAGTTAGAATCACAGAAGAGGGTAGATGCAGAGATGATGGCAATTAAAGATGCCCACGAGAACAACAGAACTTTAGATTCCGCACCTCGTGCGGACGTGAGGTACAGGAAGTACACCATTGAGGATATCGAAATTGCCACGGAATACTTCGCTGAGCATCGTAAGATCGGAGAGGGTGGCTATGGCCCGGTCTACAAATGCCATCTGGATCACACGGCGGTGGCCGTCAAGGTTCTGCGCCCGGATGCAGCTCAAGGGAGGTCGCAGTTTCAACAAGAGGTAAGCAGAGTGGATGAGCATGGGATCAAACCGATACCTGTTGCAGGTTCGCCTTGATGCTTCCCTTTGGTTGCGCAGGTTGAGGTGCTGAGCTGCATCAGGCACCCGAACATGGTGCTGCTCCTGGGTGCCTGCCCGGAGTACGGCTGTATCGTGTACGAATACATGGCCAACGGGAGCTTGGACGACAGACTTTTCCGGCGAGGCAACTCGCCGGTGATCCCATGGCAGCACAGGTTCCGCATCGCTTGTGAGATCGCCACCGGACTCCTCTTCCTGCACCGGATGAAGCCGGAGCCACTGGTACACCGCGACCTCAAGCCCGGGAACATCCTCCTCGACAGGAACTACGTGAGCAAGATCGGCGACGTCGGCCTCGCCCGGCTGGTCCCCCCGTCGGTGGCGGACAGCGTCACGCAGTACCGGATCACCTCCACGGCCGGAACCTTCTGCTACATCGATCCCGAGTACCAGCAGACGGGCATGCTGGGGGTGAAGTCCGACATATACTCGCTCGGGGTTCTGCTGCTGCAGATCATCACGGCGAAGCCTCCGATGGGGCTAACGCACCTCGTGAGCCGCGCAATCGAGCAGGGAACATTCGCCGAAGTGTTGGATCCTGCGGAGTCGGACTGGCCGGTGGAGGCGGCTCAGCGGCTTGCTGAGAAGGCACTCAAGTGCACAGAGCTGAGAAGGAAGGATAGACCAGATCTCGAAAAGGTTGTGTTGCCAGAGCTGCAGTGGCTAAGTGCTCTCGGAGAAGATAGCTTGGCGAACTGCACGCTGCGATACAGTACTCAGAGCTCGCCCATCAACAGTCAAGCTTCCATGCAGGTGAGTCGGTGATGAGAACCGAAGGTAGACACCGAGTTCATTGGTACCGAGAAGCACTGTAGTAGTAATGCATGTGTAAAGAACATGAACTGCATAGATAATGATTGCTTTACTTGATGCATTCTCAATAAAATAAAAAAAAACATAATTACATGTAAAAGAGAAAAGTAATCACCAAATCAAGAGTTGTAGAATGACTATTAACAATGATGTTATAGGAATGACTATCAAGTAAATCTTCAACAACAGAATGATGCTGCAAGTCATTATTTAGATTAGACAAAACTTGAACATGGATTTGCTATGAGACAATGCTATCTTGTTAATGCTTGACAAAATTTGTCTATGAAACCCTTTTCTCCAACACAAATTTCTGAAGTATTCAGAAGATTCAGAAACTATAAAATGCACATGAGTAGCTGTGTCCAAGGCAGCTTATCCTTGAGAGCAAACCTACACAATTTTCTCATAGTATTACTACTAGTGAAATGATTTGAGTGAGATAGAACTTTGAAAAAATATATGGCATGAGGAGACCTGGACCTACTCATCTTAATATTTATTTGACAGGAATTTATGAGTGATCCACTGCTGACACAAAATGGATTTGCTATCCACTCAAGTGAATCATCAGCCACAGGAAGAAAATCCAGTGTGCTGTGAGAATAAGGTGACAGTATAACTTATCTGAAACTTGCCTTACTACATTAATTAGTATGACTGCTAGTTCAGCAAACTTGTTTGATTTAATTTTTGTTTGTGCAGGCACCTTTATGATCAAGCTGCTAAAGCTGGTCTCATAGCTAAAGACAGTTTCCAATAGTGGCATCAGCATGTTCAATGCAGTAGCCACAAACAATAAAGACTGGAGTTCTTCATCCAACATACCTCTGTCGAGGAGATGAGAAGCAGGCAGCAGATTCTGAAATTGTGCCGAAATATGTTTACTTCATGAAGTTACACACTATTTTTTTTTTTCCTTTTTAGCACCAAGTTTCGATTTCGAATAAGGTCAGACCTTAGTAAGGTTACTCCTTTGCGACCTGAAAGACCAAAGTTCAAAACAATAGTTCAGCAAATCAACAATTGTTCCTGATGAAGCATGTAAACTATTGTCCCCTCTGTTGAATAATTTCTTTTGTTCCAAACCTTCATTTGTTGATGGACAGCTACTGGCTTATGCAAGTTAAACAACTTCAGATACAACAGTCTTTTTAAGCGAGCACTAATGTATACCTAAACCATTTTGCTAAACGTAAAGAGTTCTTCTGAGCAAGACATTCACTTTATTTTCAGATAGCATTGATTGCAAGATTCTAAGGGCTAACTTCAACCATCCTAATTCAGTACACAACAATGATATGTTACCACTGCCCAAGTATCAAGTATGGATACTTCAAAATGCTACATGACCACTTTGGAATATTTCCTGATGTATGACAGATACCTTAAAACATATGACATATGTATAACTTGTAACAATATATTGAGAATGTCACTGATCATTGAAATATCGGGTCAACTCACATCCTTTCTGCCTATGACTTCAACTGTACTTCAAATTCTAGGCAGCATTTCTGACACAAAAATCCAGAAAAACAGAGTTAGTTATCCATTCTTTAAGTGCCTGTAGAAGAATGTGATTGCCAAATAGCAAAATAACCAAACTTTACATTCAGTAATATATTCCGCAACAATTAAATTGCCATAATATGTGTACCAATTGATACGAATTTCAAGAATAGCAACATTAGATGGCATCTATTGTCATGCAATATTCAGAGTTTGATCAGTTTTTATCTTCAATGAATAAGTGGATAGGTCCTCTGAACAAGTAAAAAACATCACCAGGGAGGGCAATAAGTTACAATTATGTTGACATACACATGCTCTGCAAATATCTTCATGGATCAGTAACTCTGCTCATTTCCCCCAAATTTCTGTTTGAGATGTCATACAGATTAGGAAAATGTTGAAGCTTTCACTATCAGAAAAAAGGAACTGACATTAACTTAAGTACATGATATTTAATATAGAAAAACTGCAGCCCCTGATGGATCCTACCAGTTCTGTTGAGTTGGATATAACTCACCACCACAATTTCTCATCTCCATTCAAAAATAATGGGTGAGGTTTGTCATGTGTAGCTGCTTCTGCTTTTCGATATTGGCTTTTTGCCATCAATTATGCAGTTTGGACAATGGACACTTCCACTCATCATCATCTTTTAGACGATCTTCATATGGAATGCCAGGCACGATGGCCAACAAAAGTTGAAATCAGCTTCACCGCATGATCAGTTAGTCATTCCAAATGATTATATTATCATTCAAAATGATCATACGATCCAGCTGAGAGGTTGCCTGAGTTCTGATCATGGTGGCCCCTCCAGGCATTTCCACCATCAGAGCTGCCGCAAGCCTGATTTAGGAGGCTATTGTTTTCCAAATCAACATCGATGCTCATCTGTTGTACTTCTTGTGGAGACAATATCTTGATGCACCGAACACAGTTCACAAACTCCCTGCACATTGAAGTGATCATGCTTGGTCACAACATTGTCATGATCTTTCTGCTTTGATGGTTTAGTAATTAACTTACTATATTTCAGAGTGTGAAAGCTATAAACCAGATAGTGAAGGTACTACATTTAGCATTTTCGTTTTAATTTTACTCAATTTTTTATCATGCTCTTATTTACTTGACTAATAGAACATAACTTAAATCACTGTCTCACTCAAAAAATAACAAAGTTATGATTGGAGCACTTTGATCACTAAAAGGACCTATCACATTAGAACTTTGCATTATTATTACATATAGAAGTGGGAAGAAAACCACAAATATCTAATTGTCCCAGAAAGTACCTTGCATTTTCTAAAAGATGATTTAAGATCCTTACTGATTTTAATTTTTTTCAAATATTCAGAAGATATAGAAAGTACTGTCAGTTTGTCCTAGGGAAATATAATGGAACACTTAAGAAGTCATGATATAGTTTACTCTCATGGGTCATGACATCACCCATCTTCTTTTCACGGGCATGCCTCCTACTCCACAATGACTACAGAGGTCATGATATAGTTTGTCCTAGGGAAATATTTAAGATCCTTACTGATTTTAATTTTTTTCAAATATTCAGAAGGTATAGAAAGTACTGTCATTTTGTCCTAGGGAAATATAATGGAACACTAAAGAAGTCATGATATAGTTTACTCTCATGGGTCATGACATCACCCATCTTCTTTTCACGGGAATGCCTCCTACACCACAATGACTACAGAGGTCATGATATAGTTTGTCCTAGGGAAATATTTAAGATCCTTACTGATTTTAATTTTTTTCAAATATTCAGAAGGTATAGAAAGTACTGTCATTTTGTCCTAGGGAAATATAATGGAACACTTAAGAAGTCATGATATAGTTTACTCTCATGGGTCATGACATCACCCATCTTCTTTTCACGGGCATGCCTCCTACACCACAATGACTACAGAGGTCATGATATAGTTTGTCCTAGGGAAATATTTAAGATCCTTACTGATTTTAATTTTTTTCAAATATTCAGAAGGTATAGAAAGTACTGTCATTTTGTCCTAGGGAAATATAATGGAACACTTAAGAAATCATGATATAGTTTACTCTCATGGGTCATGACATCACCCATCTTCTTTTCACAGGCATGCCTCCTACACCACAATGACTACAGAGGTTCCTAGATCTTCGCTCATTAATATAGTTTTTCTTCAATTTTACAAATCATAGAGTAAAGTGCTTCTTTTATCCAAAAGATGACAATATAATGCTGAAGGACATGCCATAACTTACTCCCATGGGTCATCTCCAACAAGTAGAACATCATTTTCATGATCTACGTAAACTAGCTTCCAGCCAATTCTTTGTCGATCTTCCAGCTGTCCCTCTATATTGAACATTCGTGCAAGATCATGTTTCAGCTCATCATAGCCTGAGTAATGTGTGATATCTATCGATCTGCCAACAGCTCCACGCTTGTATACCTAAAAACACTACCACTTGTTAGGTTATGAGAGAGAAATGATAAAAAAAAAGTCGGCTTTGATATGACCAAGAAGCAAATATTAGATGATAAGAAAATATCAAAAATTAGATCAATATGAACTGCACAGCCAGTTTGATATACCTTTAAGCATGGCAGATTTCGGTACCATGAAAAGTTAGATCACTTCTACAACCATCAGTACAAACTTACACCTTCAGTTTCAACACATTTTTAAGCTCATGGAACCATAGATGGATATGCCCTTGGATTACGTTATTTTGGTGTCAATTGCTACTGACAAAAAATATGATTATGGAATTGATCAGCATCTGGAAATATTCCAGCAATCTTTGTAGAAGATAAATGATAAAACCATATCTAGTTATCCTGGTATGATTTGCTTCGTTTTTATGCTATACTTGACAAGATTTTCTTAGGGTGGCCCACTCAGCATTATGCAAGTAATACAAATCACTTAGTTTCTAGAGTGATCAAGAAAAGAACAACACAAAAATTAATCCAATTTTTTTTATATTATTTAGCAGAATAGCAGAGACAATCAATTCACTATGTGGCAGTACTCATAAAAACAAAATACATAGCTTCCCTAAGCTAAAACCACAAACCTTAGTGTAAGTGCGCATATGCTGAAGTGGTGGCGGCACTGGTGTCCACGAGCTTTTAGTTAAGAAAACATTCTCATTAGTAGTTGAATCTATAGAATTAAATGCGATGTCTGGAATTCCGAATGCTTGTGATACCATGGATAATGATAAGTCTTGTTGAGCATCTTTTGAGGCATTATAGTTGGCAACTACATCCCTAGTGATACGATTCTGATACTTTCCTGAATCAATGCTGTTTGCCAGCATAGTATCAATGGTCAAAGGTAATTCCAATGAGCTATCGATGTTATCTCCAAAGGGAACATTATCTCCTGGATCTGTGCCCTGGACATCACCATATGTAGGTGCAACCCTGAGCATTGATGGTTGATTGAAAGAAGAGAGAGGGAAAATTTGATGTAATGGTCCATCAGTCTGGGATAGGCACACAGAAGTTGCTGAAGAGGTTGTGTCCAAGTAATCCATTTGTGTTGTGTTGCCTACATATGTCTGAGGGGCAATGACACCCTGATTTTGCACCTTGGAAAATGGGGTCAAGAGCTTCATACTGTGTACAGCTTTTGGAAACTCCTTCGAGATGTTGGGTATTGCTGCAGCATTTTCAACGGAGGTTGGACCAAGCATTGTAATAACTGACTGAGACGTCTTCTCTGTTGACTCGAGAGTGTAGTTTTGAATCCCATTTAAAATTGAATGTGGAAGAATAGCTCCATTGTTTGCTGAAGGTGATGTGGAGCAAAATGGGTTGTCGTTGGTAAATCCTGACTGTGTCCCTTCAGCTGCTAGCAAAGAGCTGCCACAAGCAGGGATCAAATTGGTTGCCGGTGTAGCAGGAAGGATAGCCCCGGATAAGTCACCTAGTAGAGTTTGCTGCTGTTGAGGCTTTTGCTGTGACAGGTTGGGCGAAGGCTGTTGTAGCCTTGCAGGAGTAGCTTTTGGACATGGTTGAGGAATCATTGGTTGCTGAACTAGTGAATGGGAGTTCAATAACTGCTGTAGTACATCTGGGAGAGTTTTTTGGGACTCCTGAATTTGAGGAAACGGAGGTTGTTGCATTCGGGGCTGTGAAAATGATGACTGCTGTTGTTGTTGCTGCTGCTGCTGGAGTTTTTGTAGCAACTGTGGCCGATTCTGTTGATCAGATAACTGTTGATTCACTGCTAGAATCCTACTTGGCTGTGGCTGGTATTGCTGCTCAAGTTGCTGGTCCTGGTGCTGCTGCTGCAGGAGCAGTTGCTGAGGATGTTGTTGCTGATTCTGGTGGAGGCTGGTTTGTAATAACTCCTTGTTCTGTATCATAGTCGGTGGCTCTTGCTGTGGCTGGTGCTGTTGTTGCTGCAATTGAATCTGGATCAGTACTTGAGGCTGTATTATGTTGTTCTGTCTCTCGTCAGATGGTACTGCTTGGTTGACCAATTGCTGCTTCTGCTGCAAAGATAGATCTTGCATCTGTTGTCTACTAACAGCACCCACTTGGTTCAGTGGGATTGACAATTTAGCAAGTTCCTCAACTTGTTGACTCATCCTACTAGCATTAAACTGCATATTTGCCTGTTGCAACTTTGAAGCTTGCAAACCCAATGGCCAAGAAAGATCAGTTGTACCAAGGTTTCGGACAGGTCCAGCAAGGGAGCACAAATATTCTGTTTGCAGGGTTTGGCTAGCAAGGGATGGATTTTGTTGCATGTTCATCCATTGAACTAAACTTAGACCTGGCATTACAGTGCTCTGAGTTTCAGAATCCTTTATGCAGGTCTCCTCTCCAAGCCAAGGCATTGCCCTCTTAAAAATATTTTCCATTTCTGATGATTCATCGTCTGCAAAATCAACTGACAATTCAGCATACTGATAATTACACAAAAAAAACTGCCTGATAATCTAGCTCGGTACACTAGTTCTCAAATATAAAGATAAAAATGCATCTATAATTATAACCAATGTCCTCTCACCATCTAGAGCCTTGTGTTTCTGCTTCAATAACAGCTGGTTCTTGCCAAATATTGCTAAATCATGAAATTTTGTTTCTTATATTTTGTTATGCCAAACCCATTCAATATTAGTGGAAAAAGTTTATGTAAGGCTATCCTGAAGCTTGACTGAATCAAAAAAAGATTGCTTAAAAGCTAAGACAAGTAATTGGTTTTTCAATGATCTAAAGATTCTAAACCATTTATAGAGAGGTTTCTGTGTTATAAATTATACATCAAGTACCTAGCATTCCTGGTTGTCTGGTGCGCTTGCGAAAAAATGGTGGACAGATGAAGAAAGGAGCTATCACAGGTTCAATCTCCCATATGGACACCCTGTTGTGTCTCTCGCCTGCTGCAGACTCATCCCATCCGACCTGTCAATAATGCAAAATACTATTTGTAAAAGATTAAATTCTAAAAAGCAAATTAGTAAACACTACAAATGATGAACTAGACCAAAAGCCTCAGACTAAATGGATTCAAGATCCAAAGCATGCAGATAACTGATATATATACAAAATGAACCTGCAAATTGTGCCATTGTGAGTTTTTCCACCTTACAGGATCCAAATCACTAATGCCTGTAATGGTACCCATGTACCTGCAGAAATATAGAGCAAGTTTACATTTTTTATCTGATATTAGAGCTCTATGATCAAAGTGCTATAAATATCAACGATATAAGTTAAATAAGAAATTAGTTGTCGATTTCTAAACAGGGAAGTCCGGTTCAGTATTTAAATGCGAGAGGGAAGCCAGAATAGTAATGCCACAAGTGGTTGCCTAACTGAATTAGAACTTCAATAGGAGCCACCAAGTAGGCAACAAAAGAATAGTCTAGGTTACCAATATTCTGTACTTTTAAATTATAGATACATTTAAAGGGTAGTCAATAAAATGAAAGTGACAATATTCATGGTGAACCAATTTTAGAAAAATCAAGTAGTCTCCTCCAGAAATCCATTGGATACTTCCCTTGTTTCCTGCCTTCATTTTTTAAAGTGAGCTAGGGTATCAAGCAGCCATCTCCATTTATGTGAGCAACCCTATGATACTCCTTGCTATCCAATTCTCTGCTTCTGTTTCTTCTTCATCTTCTCTTAGTTTATATTTCTTTTCTTTATTACATATCTCTTTCCTTTTGTCTTTTATTCTTTTAACCTATTTAATCTAAAATCATCTTATTGGCTTTAAACATTACTTCTGTTTGTTCATGTTTTTCAAGGCTTAACTAGAATCCTACTTCTTACCTTCTTGTTCCTGATTCTTCAGTTTCGAACAACATACGAAAGCGCATACCCAGGAATATTTGGTTGCTATATACTGCCTTCTGGTATTTTGCAAAAGGAATAACAAAATCTGAAGGACAGGTCCTGCAGAATGACATTAATTTACCACTGCAAGGTATAATAGATATATGTAAAAGTTAACAATTAATCAGCACAAAGTTGTTGATGATCCATTTTCAGATGGATACTACATATCTTTACAAATGGGGGAGACCTACCTTGGATTGTAAAATACAGTGAATGGGCTGTTGTTTGCAGCAGCATGGGCTGCAGCAGCAAGAATGCCTATATGCATGCTATCACTTGACAGGACAGATGATGATATGCTGGTAGGTTGCCTGTTAGCACGCCGAATACCTAAAAGAAGCTGTTGTTTTTCATCCCTGCTCATGACAACAATAACAAGAAACTTATAAGCTTTGTCTAAAATACAGATAACTAGGTTATAATTTTTGCCTGCTGTAAACATCCACTGTTAACAGCAAACGCTGAAAGAAATAAGAACAAGGAGAAGAGGGCACTTGGGATCATGTCATGGGAAAAATGAAAGAAACAACCATAAATTTCTAACTAAAATAACGAATGCCTTGAGAATGAACTTCTTAGGTAAACCACAAGTACATTTAGGGATCTTCTGCCTATTGTCTGCCATTCTGGAAAAAGTAAAACACTAAATGTTTAATATTGGTATTACCTAATAAATAAGACGGAATCACCAGCGAAGAGCTTCTTTCCGCTCACAAATAAGCTCCAACCAGTGGTGAGCAAGTGCCTTTTGGGTTGACCTAGATTTCATGCAAAGAAGATCATGACCTTTCGAGAATGCCAAGTTGAATGTTAAATGCAAAAGTTAGCATATGTTCAGCAAGTCATTACACTTTAGTCTTATGACTAGGTTTTTTTTACTAAGCATAGAAAACAATATTCTAATACAAGTTGTAGAGGTTAAGAATTACATAAATTCATTGAACTTGTATTAAAAGAAAAAAATGCACATGAGCATTTAAAAAGATGTTTCAAACAATCTTTTTTTAGTCTTACCTCGATAGATATGACGGAAGGTCCAGAGATTCTCATGCAAGTCTCTGGCCTGTATTTCTTGAGCAGGTGGCTGCATTGAGAAGTCCTATACAATACAAAAAGAAAGGTTTGCAATGGACGGATTATCAGAGAACTGTGACAAGTCTGTATCGTGTGAGAAATTTATCCATGACAACATAATTTCCTTACAAGAGCAGGGAAAATTTTCTCTGCAGCACGACGAGGAACAGAGAACCCTCCATGTGTGCTTGTATCACTCGCAGTAAGTGTTTTACAAAAGAATTCTGTCTGCGACCTGGTTTGTTTTAGTGCAAGCTCTGATGCCAGCAATGCCTCCTTCTCATACTGCATTAAGAAAAAAGAAAAAAGGTCAGATACATCTCCATGGAAGGCTTATGACAATTTAGGAGAGGCATTTTTAATGCATACAGCAATGGCCAAAAAAGTATGAAGAAATAGGAACTATTGTCCGCATCATCTTCTTTTTCGTATGTATATGTATATATATCTATACACACACACACACATATATGTATGTATATATATATGTGTATGTATATATATATGTATATATGTATGTATATATGTATATATGTATGTATATATGTATGTATATATATACATACATACATATATACATAAATATATACATACATACATATATATATATATATATATACATACATATACACACACACACACACACACATACACACACACATAAAGTGCTTTAGCCACAAAACCTTATGTATAAAACAAAGGCCATAAATCTTGAGTAAAGCAATTCTTTGCAACAAAGCTCTTTGTGCAGTATCAATAGAAGGGAAGTGCTCATACAATACCCCACTTTAGAGAACTACAACCAGTGACATCCCTTTTACTTTAGAGAATTACTGCCAGTCATATTTCTGTACACAAATTGATCATGATCTATTTCTAGTCTATCAATATTTATTGGCTGACAAATAGAGTGTCAAGTATATGAATGACTTAGGTTCTAATCACCTCCAAACTAAATTACTAACTGACATAGCACATTTTCTTAGACATCTAAAGCTACATGTTAAAGGCATGGTTGAAGATTCTAATGGATAAAAATGATAAAATGGACCCACCGAATTAACTGGCTGAAGAGTCATCTGAGCATAAACTTCATCTGTCTCTGGATCCACCTAAAAGTTTTACAAAATCAGGCATGAAGCTGAAGGTCACTGCAGAATTCAATCATAATTGGCATGTACAAAAGAAAGAAATATCAGGAAATGGTAGCATACATGCAGTGTAACATTGTGAAGAAGGCATATCAACTTTGAGGGAAGACTGGTATAGTTTGGAATATGAGCATCAAGATCCTTTTGCATAGAAGTTGCAACCTGAAATTGTACATATGTTATTAATCTAAGCCATGTAAGTGAAAACCCAGATAAATCTTTTAAACCAAAATTATCAAGTTTCAATGATAATCAGTGGTATGATTAGGAGATCAAGGCATTAATATCCTTTTGCATAGAAGCTGCAACCTGAAATTATACGTATGTTACAATCTAAGCCATGTAAGTGTAAACCTACATCAATCTTTTTGACCAAAATTATCAAGTTATAACGGTAATCAATTGTATGATAAGGAGATGGACCCAGTTTCAACAAAAATTACTGCAGTAAATAACATCAGTTTAGAAGGTTATAAAATTTCAAACAATAAAATTTTCCTTACCTATAGTAGGAATTTGGCCCATAAGGCTTACAAGAGAATAGCATGTGTCTAATGCTTTAAAAAGTTGCCAAGTAGCTCATTCATTGACACAAGAAGCCAGCTGTGAGTCATGCTTCCATTGACAAAGCACCTAAGATATAAGTATTTTCCTTAACATGAAGGACATGCTCTATCATCTACTCATAGTTCATTGGTATAACCAACCACATTTACGCACATTTGTTCTGAGTAAAAGGAAAACCCAATCTGATTGATAAAATCAATGCGGATCAAGTGCTTGCAGTAACTGCCAAACCCAATAAACATCAAGTTTGGACTGTGAGTGTTGACGAAAGCCATAACCTAAAAATGAACCAAAGATGAGAAGAAAATTTAAAAGTAAGATATTTAGTTCAAATGGTAATTCAAATGAAAGTCCAAAATACAAGCTACATTTTGCCACAAAATGATTTCTGTAGTTTATATGATAAATCTCAGTGTCTGCCGTACCGAAGCATACCGGCCGTACTGGGCGGTACGTACCGGTCCGCCAGGTACTCGATACGCGGACCACCCTGTACCGCTACAGTACTACAGTATCGGTACACCAGGGTGTACCGCTCGGTACGCCCTGGTGTACCGCTCGGTATGCCTTGGTGTACCGCCTGGTATGCCTTGGTGTACCGCCCGGTACACCGGTACCGTACCATACCGAGCCCGGGTCGAAACTCCGGTACGGTACAGTATGGCGGACCTTGATAAATATTATTGATAACGCTAAGTAGTTTATCAAACAGAATTGCAGATAGCATACAGAGTATCATATTTATAGATGAACAAGAATTTAGGATACAATGAGAAGCAATCTGGTGCTCCGTAAGTAAATATTAACTAAGAATGAAGGCATGGCTTTCCAGCATAAATAAATGAATATATTAATGTACAGTCACCCTGAATCACTCACAAGAAGGCCACCAAACTATAATAAGCAAGTTCTTTGATTTCAATACATGATTTACAGTGATGATAACTGCCCCAAGGCATGGATCAGAAACATTCTATCCTATTTGGGAACAGAATTTATGTGAATCTGTCTATCTTTCAGCAATAAAACTGCATGAAACAAGCATCACAATCACCGCCATCATTCTTGCCCCCATCTAAACTTAAGATCTGAGGATGACACAAGTTTTTCTCATTTTCACGTGCAAGCCATAACTTGATAATATTATCATAGAAACTATTCCAGCTGTGTTCTGTCAGAAAATGCAAAGTTTCACGTATCTCCTATTGTATTCCTGAGAACCAGATATATCTTGTTTTTTTTGTTTTTATTAATCTGATGCTAGAAAAAAAATAAAAAATTTTAAGTGGTAATCATCCCAACAATTACAAAGAGAAGGCAAATGTCAATTCATCTTGCTTGTTTTTTACCTCTTAGCAAGTATAAGTTGTTAAGTATACAGAAGGCAAAAAAGGGAACAACGAGGTCTAATTATCATGGAGAAAAATATTAGTAAATGGTAAAAGATTAATGAAAAAGAACTTTTATTAAATAATCAAACATTAAGTACCAACAACCCCACAAAATGATTCCATTTATAACTGGACTTAATCAAAAAAATCCCTCAAATCAAGTACCACAGTCAACTCCCTAGTCTCTGCAGATCTCCCAAATACCATTTTACTTCATTTAGAAGACATAAGAACCATAATGATCTAAAATGAATAATTAAAGGCCATCAAATCCGGGGACTCTGAAAATATTAAAGAAAAGCATACCCAAACATATGATTAAGAACAAGGAAAAAATAGAAAGAAGCATCATTGCAGACAACAACAAAAAAAAGGAAGAAACGCACGTAAAAGAATGGTTTCTTTAACAAGCTTCAGTACTTCCAACCATCAAAAGAGAATCCTTTCCAATCCGCAGGATTGGGCGAGGCAGCACAATAGCAACCAAGCAGGAAAGAGTAGCACTTATGCAGAGCAACCACACTAGAAGAGGCGACCATGCCCAAATAAGCAAGAGCCCCTTGTCTTGCCTTCTATTTTTACCTGCTCGCTGTGTCCCTGGGGAAAGTACACGACGAGGCTCCCCACCAGCGGCAGCGTCACAAGCGGCCCCGCACACGCATGCCACAGCTCCGGGTTGATCGTCTTCGTCTCCACTGAACCATCACCATCGACAACACAAGCGTCAAACAACCCACACGCCGGCGGCAAACATGGACAAGGGAGCCACTCGAGACCAAACTCACCTTCGTGAGCCGCAGCTCCGTTGGCAAGCCGCTTCATCTTTCTCACTCGGGCGAGCTTCAACACCACCGCCCTCTCGTTCACTATAGTGCAGCCGCCATATGCATCAGACCGGGCGTTCAAGACAGGGGCCGGTGAATCCGGCGAGGCGGTCCGAAGGCCCCGCGTCCGTGGGCGGGCGTCGAGGGGGCCAATGGTCCCTCAGTGGGGAGCCAAGCAAGGAGGGTTCCGTCTCCCGACAAAGCGAGGGACCAAAGAAGCAGCAGCAGCGGAGAAGACGAGACAGGGGAGAGGCGAAACATGAAAGGAACTCGAGCATTCCTTCTCGGTCCAAAAGCCGCTTTCTATGTCGCATCTCCCGGCGGATAATAAGCACTTTAGCCCCCGTCTTTTCGCTCATTCAACTTGTAACCCGGCCGGTTGCGGTCACATCACTCGAATTGCGGACGACCAGGGGCATCGGAGGACCACACGGTAATTGTACGAGATCAAAGGGCTTATTGGCAATAAAACCTCGAGACCAACTCCACCTACGCTCCGATTGGTGCACTCAAGTGGGACCCGCCATAAGAAGCCGAGGGTAACTGAAGCGCGGGGGGCGAATAAACGTTCACGTTCGCGGAATCTGAGATCAACGGCCGGGCTTCCTCCACGTGGCAGGTAACCGCTTTTGCAGGCCGAGGATTCCTTGAGAGCCCGGACGCGTGTCGACGGGGGAGTGGTGGATCAAGTGGCTGTTGGTGTACGATACCTGTAGAGTAGGGAGTTCATCCGATCGAGGCAAGCGTGCGAGCTCCATTTACTGCCGCTGCTTACTTCTTTTTTCCCCCTTCGATTGCTGACCTCAGACTCGTCTAACGATCTAAATCACCGCGAGGCACGCAAAACATGCACTACTACGACGTTGCACGCAACCTATTAGCCTGTGAGGCCTTTTGTCGTAGCTTATGATTGCCTCGTGAGACCATTCGGCAACCTTTTCCTCGTAACTTTCCGCCGGGGTCGGGTAATAAAACTCCCCACCAGTCTACCCACACTTGCACCTTCCTCCGCCATCACGTGCCATGTGAGGTACAACGTGGGTAAACCCTGGAATTAGCCGTCGTTAATCGTGCTTATTTCGTAACTCTACGAGCTTAGTTAGTTTCGGTGCCGCGGCGACGTGGCGTTCCCGCACGTGGACGAGTTGGAAGACCGGGCTTCGTGCATGCGGGGCCGCTGGCGGTCCGCTCCGGTTCGGCCTGTCCTTTATGGACCGTTCGACTCGGCCGGTTTCGGCGGCAAGGCGGACCGGTTCAGCTTGTGCACGTTACACTAGCGACGGGGAACTCCAGTGACGAGAAACGAAGGCCGTGCCTTTCGCTTTGTCGTTACTCTGCTCTGTGCTGCGTTCGACAGGGGAAACCTTCGTACGTGGTGTTCTCCTCGGTGGGAGGGCAGCCATGCCTGAGAAGCGGAAGCGAGCACAGGTTTTGTCCGTCTCTCATCGCAGGCTAGTAGAGCAAGTCAGGAAACATGATCTGAAGAAGTTTCAGATGTGAGCTAGCAACGTCTGCTAGATGTTCGATAATATGTGCCAAAGATCAGGATACTGGAAGCAGCAAGCTTGATGAGTTGCTGTTGGCACTGTGTGCTTGTGATCTGATAGTTTCGCGAGACCGACCCTTCGTCGTCGGCCTACAGAAGAGGACACAGTTCGCAGCAGAAGATGTTTGGGAAGGTGAATGTTTCCGCATGCGTTGCATTTTTGTTCTTTGACGGATCTCTCATAATTCCAAAACCCAATATGCTGTGATAAAAACAACACATAGTATTCTACCTGTATTTTCTTGAGTAAAAAAAAGTATGATTGCTCCATTCTCACACATGATTCATCTGATAGAAATTAGAGAAAAGCTTTTTAATTGCATGAAAAGAATCATTAGTTTGGTGGAATACCTTTATATGACCTTTAATATGTTAAATTAACCTCTAGATATATAGGGTGGTACTATAACTAGTTGTAGCTTTCATTTTTCTTTTAGAAGTTTGTGAGCGCAAAGTACAATCCTTCCATGCCTTGGACCATATTAAGACTTTGCACTTTATTTTAGAAAGTTACAATCATGACAAAGCATGCATGTGTGTTGAAAGAAAATACTGGTTAAGATTTCTAAATAGTTCTTCATCTATCATTGTCATAGAGTCAATTTGACAACTACAAAGAATGACACTAGGAATGCTTTAGAGATTCAAACTCATGTGCAAGGAGCTAAAAAGTATCTCCTAACCTAGACTAGAATTGTACAATGAAAGGATAATAATCCTAAGGTCATAAAAGAGTAGATGTGATGAGGTGGTAGACATTTTAGTATATATTCCTCTAATTTTAAGTGTATAATATATATATATATATATATATAACCTGAAAACTTACATATATGCTTTATAGTTTATCATGATCACTTGATCACAGTTGACTATCTAACGACGTTGAAACTCTAATTGGTGCCAAAACATCTGATAAATGTTTTTCCTCTTTTTTTAGGTATCTATCTTTCGTCCCTAATGATTGAAGGTTAAGGACATTTTAAATGTTAATATTCTTTTAACTTAAACTATGTATTGGTGGTCACAATTAATACCAGTTAGCATGAGTTATCTACATGAGCATTAACCAGAGGTATATACATAAAGGATCGTCATATTTGTGGGACATATATGTTACAGAGGCAAATACACTGCATATTTGTAAGATAACATGTCAAAATCATCCCCATCATTTTTTGTTGACTGAAATCACTGTCTTTATTTTTGGAGGGCCGTCAAGTACCAGTCAATTGGAACATGCTTTACACATAAGAAAGTAACTTGGTTGTCTCTTTTCCTTGTAAGATGGTTGAAGGCTGACTCTATTCCCATATATGAAGCTGAAAAGAAAAGCAGTACATGGCAGACTTCAAGCTTATATCCGCAACGAGATAATGCATCTTGGGTTGTTGGTATTTCACTCTCATTGTGTTAAGCTATCAAAGTAGTTGCAGCTTACGTAGATCCTGTTAACAAGTTTGATGTGTCACCTTAAGAGATAGGATGCTATATGTTCTTTGTTTCACCTGTGTGTCTCTTATGTTAAAATTTTGCGAATGGAAAGTGGTTTATCTTCTGCTTGTCGCATATTATAGCACACCCTAACCTTTCTTCATTATTCCATCTTTCATTAATATTACTGAAGAAGGTTAATTATCTTAGAGTTTTATGCATAAAACTTTTGGACCTTCACTAGGAAGCTTCTTCTGAGCAGCTTCTCTAAAACAATCCATACATGAGTCTGACTTTTCTATTGATTGATGAATTTAATTTATGAACAAAGGCCATATCACTTTTAGGATCTTTAAGGAATCTTAATCATACAAGAGCTGTACAGCTTAATGTGATGCTGGAACAACATGAACCACCCCACATCCTTTCCCATCTCAAAATGTGCTTTTGCTTAAAGTACTCTAGTACACATATGTGACTTCCCATCTCAAAAGTCACATACATTACATACTGCACAAAGGTAACAATTTAGTAACTTGGGTAATCAAGTCGATCCACTCCCCCATCAACCATGTAAAACCTGTTTGCATGGGCCACTTTGGCAATAATGTCTACCTTTATTTTCCTCACATGTTAATCAAACTTTTTTATCTATGGCTATATATACTAGTCCACAGCTTCCCTCCTTCATGGACATTTTTTCTATTTCCCACTTGCAATTTAATTCATTTTTATTTTGGAAAAGGATTTCTCGTGTCAAAAAGCATGATAAGATGCTACCACTACATTTAGATACCTGATAATGATCAAATATTCTTTGGGCAGCTAAAACAACAAAAAGCAGATCTCATGTGAGTTTGACCATGGACTGTTCTTGCCCTGTGGCCACCACACCATCCACTGCAGCAGTGGTGGCTTTTCATAAGATTCTACAGCATCCAGAGTTCCATGTGGAGCCCAGGCATGGTGATGTCTCTGAGGAGATGTACAATTTTTGTGTGGAAAGATGGGGAAGGAATGATTCAATGCTTGGTGATTGTACTGGCCACCTTCCGAGGGCTCAAAGGACAGACATCTGGTGGGTCATCTTTCAGTGGACAGTAATATTCAGCATATAGTGAGACTTCTCTAGAAATATGAGTCCTAGTTTGCCCTGTTTGCTACTGTTTAGATTGGTAATGGTTTCAGTTGGAACCCACTTGGAACAATGGATATTCATAGATACCATGATTTTTTTTCTCACACAAGATGCAGAAAAATAAAAAAATTGCTCCTTTATGAATCAGTTGTCAGGTGCTGAGTTGCCTTTGAAATATATACAAAATAATTTTGATCATAATTGTAATGAAATATTGAAAAAATATAGGCTAAACATCAACTTATCATGTAAACTTAAGTATATGTTTTTTTAATTTTATTTTTTGACAAAAAAAAGTACAAGAGATAAAAGTAATGAATTTGATGAGATTAATACTTCAGTTTTATTCTACATAACTTGTGTGAACTTAATTATGCACACCAAATCACTGAAAGCCCAAATGAAATTTTTTGTACTTTTGTGAACACTATGTTCTTTCTTTTTTTCAGAACAAACTTATTTCATCTTGGCTTAATTTGGTTTGATCTACTGAATTTGGCCAAAATGCTTGATTTGGTATATCTAGAAGAAGATAAAGGATAAGATTAATAGCATTCAATTGGAAGCTTTAGACAACAAAGATCATTACACACTTCTTAATAAAGACATTAGTATTGCTTGGAAGTAAAAAGGAAATTAACACAAGCCTTTGTTGTCATAGAATGCCATCAGTAGCTTGAAGAGATCCTTGATGAGAGTACTTAACAATAACAGCAGCTTCCAAACTTGAGAAATAGTGACTTCCCTGTTGCTACAGTTCTTCCTTCATCAAGGAGACAGGTCTCTGATCCTCTGGCTGCTCCTCAAGGGGGACACTTCATGGAACATGTATCCTGAAACGATACCTCATTGGTACCAGCTTTACCCTCTGGCATGGAACAAAATGACCAACTGTAGAGAGGATCACTTTTGCCAGACCCAATCCAGTGACATCAGAGGGGGAACCTTATGTTGGATGGAGAAGCATTGAGTCTTGGATTGTTGATTAATAAAAACATATTTTTGTTAAAAGAAATGAAAAATAATGTATATAAATTAAGGATGGAAATATGACATTCAAATCCATCTACTCATTTTCTTTAATTTTGACATCCAATAGTCTCCACATTGAGTGCTATGCTAAGAACACTTTTTACAATGTTACTATGGGTAGAGAACATCAACCAGAAATATTTCAAGCCTTCCATTTTAAAATGAAAGAAATATTTTTATATATTGTTCACATATTATCATAATCAACTACATAAAAAATGTATCCATTCTTCTCCTAAAACCACAAAAGGGAAAAAAAAAGTTCTGATGATAATTAGATTGCAAAAAAGAATTTATTTCCTTTTTAAAAAGTATGCTAATTGTATACAGCATCATTTATCTTTTTTTCTTTTTTTGTTAAATTCTTCTCAATCTTTTTTATTTATTTATTTATTTGAAAGATGAAAAGACCAAGTTGCATAAGGCACCAACTCTCGTGCATCTCCCCCACCTCCACAAAAGCCACAGATTCAAACCACAATAAACTTAGTTATTAAGTCAAGCTAGACATTTCAGGTTCAAAACATATGAATAGGCTTTGGAGAAAGTCAAAACTAGAGAAAAATTTAAGGGCAACATCACTCGCACAATCCAAGAACAGAAAATAAAAATATTAGATTTTCACAAAAAAGTTTCATTATCATGTGCGTAAAAATCCACAAAACTAAAAATCACGTGTGAGATAGTTATATTACCTAGGGAGATCATATATTCTTAAATTTCTATAGATTTGTGGAAGAGAATGAAGGAGGTCAACTATCCTCATCTCTAGCGATAATCCACATGGTAGGGGTTGCGAAGACGCTTCTCGAATCACTGTTTAAATCTCCACACGCCCTAAATAGAGGCTGCTAGCTGAGGAGGAGGAGAAGGGGAAGAGAAGAATATGAGGAGACCCTCGAATCGCTACTCAAATCTTTGTACGCCCTAAATAGAGACTGCTAAGGAGGAGGAGAAGGGGAAGAGAAGAATATGATGAGACAACTAAAAAACTATCTCGTGGCCCTTTAGTTCCCTCATATTTATAGAGGCTCATTGTCAACTTAACCCTAATGGATCTTGTCATATTAGGTATTAGATCTTCATCCAACTACCCAAGCCTCTTAGATTAGTGGGTCTCTACCCAATAATCTCTCAATAGCTCTTATTGGATCTCATTCATAGGATCTAATAATTCAAGGGCTTATTGAATATCCAATGAGATAGAGACTCTAGCGGATATCTCATATCTGAATATCTGCTTATTGTCACGTATGAGATAGTTGTGTTACCTAGAGATATCGTATATCCCTGAATCACTACAGATCTATAGGAGAGAATGAAGGAGGTCAAGCGTTATCCTCTCTGACGGTGATCCACACAGCAAGACTACAACAACGCTTCTCAAATCGCTGCCCAAATCTTCATACCTACTATTTGAGGAGGAGAAGGGGAAAGTAGAATAGGAGGTGGTAACTAAGAAGCCCTAGCTTATGGGCCTTTGGTTCCCTCTTATTTAAAGAAGCCCTCAGTTAATCTAACCTTAATGGATCATACCCTATTGGGTACTGGATCTTCATCCAATTACCCAAGTCTCTTAAATAAGTGGGTCTCTATCCAATAATCTCTTATTAGCTCTTATTGGATCTCATTCATGAGATCTAATAATTCAGGCGCTTATTGGATATCCAATAAAAAAGGGGCTCCGACGGATATCTCATATCTGAACCTTTACTCGTCACAACGCCTATCATATGTGTGTGACCCTTTAGGCCCAATATCGAGTTGGCCGTGAGTTATACATGTTAAAACTCGTTCTGACTTAGTAAATTATTACTTCATAATAATTCACTCGACTCATCGACTCTGTATACGTACTTGTTGGAATCAATGTGACACTAAGAGGAGAGGGTGAATTAGTATAGCGATAAAAATTACGATTGTGATCCCTAGACGATATAAGGAAATTGAGATTCAATAGTACTATGCCACTACGTCGCAATCCCTAGACGACATAGGGAAATTGAATCCTTTGGACCTATATGTCCTCAGTTACCATGTATCTATAGTCCTTCATCCATTTAATATCTCATAGATCGTATATTGGGCATGGTGTTGTCAGACCCATACGGTTTCTCATCGAGTCTCGCTCTAATCGAATTCTCATATAGATCTCTTTCTCTCTCAATCTGAATAACCTTGGCAAGGATTTATGTAAGCAAAAACACACAAGATATTCCTCTCATGATACCAAGATAAAATGATTCTCTATCGATACTCAATAGCTCTCGTAAGGTTAGCTGTCACTTCCAATAACCGGTTGTACTATATCTAGAACTTTCAAACATATAAGTCTGGTATCAAAGAGTAAAGTACTCATATAGTACATCCTTGGTGTCTCAAGTCTACGGTCCAGGTACACTACTAGGACGACGAAATCATTATCTAACAATGAAGTATCATCAACCATCCAATATTTCGTAAGCGGATCAATCAGTGAACTCATTCTCCAATGAGCACTTGTACTGTATCCATAGTGTCCCCACACAAGTAGCCATGAGACCATCCACCTCTATCATATAGATGTGTATATAGTATACCAATCTGTTTGGTTATCTCAATGTCTCTCTCGAGTAACCTATGACCGAGATTATTTATGATCTGTCTTTAAAGGTGAATCAGTCTTATTATTGTGATCTCATCGCGATTTGATTTCTATTGCACAAATTCATCGACATCACAATATATATATGCAACAAGCAATATAAAATAAGAGAATGTCATAATAATAACAAGCAAAAAGATTAAGTGTTATGACACACATGTCATTACTCACGTAATTGGCTTATATGACACCTATGACTAGTAGTAAGGTTAGTTGTCACTCCCGATTACCGATTGTGCTAGATTTAGAAGTTCCAGACCTATAAGTCCGATATCAAAGAGTTGAGTACTCATACGGGACATTCTTGGTATCTCAAGTCTAAGGATCAGATACACCACTGGAACGATAAAATCGTTATTTGACAATGAAGCATCATCAACCATCCAGCATTCCGTGAGCAAGTCAATTAGTAAACTCATTCTCCAATGAGCACTTGCATTATATCTCTAGTGTCTCCACACGAGCAACTATGAGACTAACCACCTCCATCATATGGATAGGTATATAGTACACTAGTATGTCCGATTATTTCATATATCCATGAATATCACAATATATATATATATATATATATATATATATATATAAAATAAAAAATAAAAAAATATAAATAAATAAATAAATAAATAAATAAATAACGTATCGTATCGTATCACACGTGTAACACTAAGGTTATTGAGTTTTTAAATATGAGAAAAGACCAAGGTATAAGGCACCAACTATCCATCTCCCAGCTCCTTAAAAGCCACGTCTTTATTCAGACCACATAAAACAACATCATTTCAAACCTAGTTATCAAATCGAGCTCTCTTCCCTACCCGTTGAGGTGGACATTTGATGTTCACAAGATATATAAACAGGCTTTGGAGAGTGGAAACAGATTGTTGATTATAGACAACAATAATACTGTACCGATCTTTTGAAATGTATGTGTGATCATTTTCCCAAGCCAAATCAAGAAATTTTTATTTTATATTTTCATTGGTTTGAATTAACTTTTTTGGTTTCTTTCATATATCTCTCCTCACACCACAAATCCTGATAGACATTCCTTGTCTAACATTGATATTTATACAGGTGTCTTTTGAGGTCAGGTTGGGAAGAAAAAACATGGGGAGAAAGGAAAAAGATTAGGGTGGGTGAGTTTGGTGTGATCTATTAGTTGCAAATCAAGAATGTAATTAAGACTCAAACTTGTGATTTATGACAACTAGTCCAAATAGGCTAGGCTAATCAGAGACAATAACAGTACTCTATGGATCTTTTTCTACTACTAAAAAAATATGTATGATGATAATCCACGAGCTAAATCAAGAATATCAATATATTTTCCATCATTTTATTAGATTTTTTTTTAGGAAAACAAATCAAGAAGAAAAGAGTATCCGGCATGCTTTTTTTTTTATTTAAGACAAAATAGTCTAGGCTTAGACAATAAATCAATCTGCATATTTAGTTTAGTCATTTTCGCCTATAGCACAAGGGAATAACTTGACTAAAAACATTATGATAATTTCGAGGGATATTCTATTCTAGAATTGGGTGATAAATATATGAGTTTTTAACCTCGATCAGTCGAATTCTTTCATACTTAATCCCTATTTAGAACTAATTCTTATCTTTTTATAATTTTAATATTTTCTCATAAATATTTTATAAAGAAATTGATTAATAAATAGTTCTGGAATTTGACATTTTGCCAAATTTAGATATTACACATGCTGCAAGGGCAAATCCCAATTGGTCCGCACTTCCCTGACCCAATTCAATCAAATATAATGACTAAATTATTCTGGCTCTTGTTCTTGTTTAGCCTTTGTCCTTCCACAGTTTCCTACAGTCGGGTGTGGACAAACAGCTGACTTCAGTCTAATTCACTGTAGCAGATCGTTCAGCGTATGAGCTGCTGATGATAAGAACCCTAACTTCCAGATGCAATGCTTCCAGATGCTGCGCTTCTCCTCTCCTGTCACTTCCGACTTGATCACTGACCTCTATCCTGTCTGTAGTGGCTCCAAGCCCAGGGTTGGTGAGCTCTCGTGCGTCTCCCACTACCGGTTGTAACGCCAAAGTGATCCAAGAATATTATGCCGTAACAAGAAGCCCAGCTGTTTCTTCTCATTCTCACTACCTGGAAATCACTTCACTAGAGAGAGAGAGAGAGAGAGAGAGGGGGGGGACGAAGTGGAACTTGGTGACATCATCATCCTCCAAAGAGGAAGAAGATGAGTGCATGATGTTGGTATCTGCCATCACGCTTCCTCACGACTTTGCGCCAAACTCGCGCAGGAAGTGACATCTCATCTCTGATAGCTTCACACATCTGCTTCCAAGCAATATCGAAGCCATTGTTGCTTGCTGACAGAAACCCCATAACCTTCGGCATCCTCATGATCCGGTGGAATACTGCTCCACACGTCACGCAACCGATGAAACTACTCTCCATCACTAGCTGCCTAATCGTTGCTTCTCGTGTCACACACATCATGTTGTGTCTCTGCCACTTCTTCTTATCCCGAAGGCCCACTCAGGGATCACACCGCACTATAATCTTTTTCCGGAGAAAACTGAGCAATCTTGTCCCTGTATTAGTAGTACGCAGGCCAACGCACACCGAAAGCAGATTCCGGGGAAGAAGAAGATTGCCATTTCTTTCCACCCAAAAACGACTGCTAAAACTTCTGTAACATGTACGCTACTGATGATGATCGTGTACGGCCCGGTTGCTTTTGTGTTGCTGAACTCAAGAATCGACCCAGGTAGGTACCATTTTCTCCCAGATTTAACTCGGCTCTGAAGGATACCATCACCAGGAGACCTACCGGCAATTCGTCGAACACTTTTGTAGATGTTACCCTCTCTCTCGTGTTGCTTTCTCGTATCGGCCTTCCAAGAAAGCTGACAGCAGTAGCTTTCTCGTATCGGCCTTCCAAGAAAGCTGACAGCATTATTCCTGGGATGTCATGTTCTCGTGGTGGCACCACGTCGACTAGCATTTAATTTAGCTGGTGCTTCTCTCTCTCTCTCTCTCTCTCTCTCTCTCTCTATATATATATATATATATACACACACACAATACAAATATATATATATATATATATATATATATATATATATATATATATATATATATATATATATATATATATGACGAGAGCGGCAGGAGGACTCAGCCGGGATGCCATGGAATGGAGAAAGAGTTTCCTGGATCTTGTTCTTGTTCCATCAAGCCTTCTTCTCCATATCCTGTATCACTGTTGGCTGTGGCGTAAGGTTCGATCACAGCCACTTCGCACGGTAATAGGGATCAACTCCGCCGGGCGTCGCCACTGGGTGCTGGCCATCATTAAAGTACTCACTCTCTCCACCTTCCTCGAACAGTTTTCTCCTGCTGCATGTACTGTTGGAGCAATTCCTTGAGGCTTCCTGTTGATGTGTCGCAGGACAACGACAAGAAGAACATCCTCGCGGTGCAGTCGATAAGGAACGCCATCATGGCCTCCACCCTGATGGCCACCACCTCCATCCTCCTCTGCTCGGGCCTCGCCGCCGTCATCAGCAGCACCTACAGCATCAAAAAGCCTCTCGACGACGCGCTGTTCGGCGCCCACGGGGAGTTCATGGTGTCCCTGAAGTACGTCACGCTGCTGCTCATCTTCCTCTTCGCCTTCCTTTGCTACTCCCTCTCCATAAGGTTCGTCAACCAGGTGAACTTCCTCATCAACACTCCTTGCTGCGGCCACGAAGGCTCACCGGTGACCCCGCAATACGTGTGTGATCTCCTGGAGAAGGGCTTCTTCCTCAACACCGTGGGGAACAGGCTGTTCTACGCTGCACTTCCGCTCCTGCTGTGGATATTTGGTCCAGTCCTGGTGCCCTTGTCCTCTCTCGCCATGGTTCCCATACTGTACAACCTTGATACGGTGTGCGAGAAAGGGAAGAGTGGCTTTGGTGTCGAAGCCGAGGAGACGGATGAAGCCAACATGGGAGTGTAATGCATGGCACGGTTGAAGGGTTGCCATTAATCTGCCATATGTTGATGGTGTTACAGTATTCCTCTTTATGATGTCAAATCAATCTTAGAGATATTTCATTTGTTTCGTCATCGATTCGAGATTTGATGAACATTATTTCTAGTAAATATTAAAATTTCATCCAAATATCCATCTACAAATCGAAACTACTAAATTCTAAATAGTTTATACATATGCAAATTATTACATGACATAATTGTCATCATAAATAGATTCGATTATTAGATTGAAGGAATCCAATTCCATTAACTTAAACACCTATATCACGTGGGCAGCATATCGCTGTAATGGACGTTTACGTTATTAGTCGTATCGATTACGGGTATTTTGGTCCATCGAAAAGTTCTATCGCCGTTATAAACGGAAGGCGGGGTGGTAGGATTAGGGTTTTGGATCGGCGCGGGTGACGAGTGGCGGAAGAGACATGGGCGTGTTCACCTTCGTGTGCCGTAGCTCCGGCGGCGATTGGAGCGCGAAGCAGCTCTCTGGTGACCTTGAGGCTTCAGCCTCTTCGACCTACGGCCTCCAGCGAGAGCTCGTGCAGGCGGTGCTCGCGGTCGACTCCTCGGGTGGTGTCCAGTCCTCCTTCTCCATGGTCTCTCCCTCATCGGCCGTCTTCCAGGTGAGATATCTCGAGGCGTTTCTGCTAAATGTCGCTGCTGGTTTCGATGCATTGTTGCCTCCCCCTTATCGTTCGCTCTCATCTTGATCTAGAACTTTGATATGTTCAAAACAACCCCTTTTTTTTTTCTAGATTTACTTATGTCCATGACTAGTGATCGTGCTACGGTGAAGGAATGGAAATATGGGCTTTTGATCGGAGAAGCATTATGTTATTGCCTGGTACGAGAAAGCAAGATCGCTTTCATCTAGATAAATTCATTGCTTGTTAAAGTGCGATTAAAGATGGAGGAGGGAGATGATAATGCTATAAAAGAATATTCCTTGTGAGTATTCGAGCTAGTCCTTTAACAGTTGAATTCGTCATCTTGAATACTGGTTCGGGTCTGGACGACCATGAGGTCTCCAAAATGCTTATGGTTATTAAGTGACTTGTGCTCTTACTGTGTTAAATGATAAGGCGATAAGCATAGCATGGAAAAAGAGTTCCAATGTTTTTTTACTTCTAGAGAAAATCTTGAGTGATTAACCTCATAAGCTGGTACTTTATTGTCTTAAATGAGTGATTAACATCCCATTCCTTGTGAGTATTCGAGCTAGTCCTTTTACAGTTGAATTCTTCATCTTGAATATTGGTTGGGGTGTGGACGACCATGAGGTCTCCAAAATGCTTAAAGTTATTAAGTGACTTGTGCTCTTACCTGTGTTAAATGATAAGGCGATAAGCAGAGCATGGAAAGAGAGTTCCAATGTTTTTTACTTCTAGAGAAAATCTGGAGTGATTAACCTCATAAGCTGGTACTTAATTGTCTTAACTGGTAGTGAACAAGGAGAGTTTGGCTGCCTGCAATATTTTGAGGTGATACACTATTTGTTATAAGACTTGGTGAGTTCAGCTGAGCCATGGGATGTTTTTATATTTGTTGAGGATCCTTGTGTTGTGCGAGTTGGTTCATCCCCCACTGGCTTATCTTGGTCTCCTGGTTGGCTTCGAGTCTAATGCTTTATGTCAACATGATGAGTCCCTGATTACTAAAAAGGTTACTTTTAGTGCTTCGTTCTCTTGTCAAAAACAGAGCTGATTTGTTGTCCTTTTGTGTCATTATATTGGGGCTATTTTTTTTTGTCATTCTCTGATTAGGATTATGTGATTTTGTATATACTCTATACTCTCGTTTTAGTGGTAAAATGCATCAGATTTTTGTTTTTGCAAGTAGAAGATCTTAAGTCTTTCAGGATACTTCTACACCTTTTAACGAAGAAAACAATGATTGACTAGTATGAAGACCAGCATAGGATTCCCAGATTTTAAGAAAGTTCAAAGAGAGTTGATTCTTGATGTTACTTCCTGTGTGTGAGAAGCTAGATGCGAGAAGCTAGATCAGCATCAGTATCATGCTTTTTAGTTAATCTACTGAGTTGACACTTACCAAAAGGTCTATGTTTTCTCTATATTCGTAATGCCACATATTGGCTTTGTACCCCAATCTCTGATCTACATGAGCATAAGATTTTGGTTTCATATATGGCCTCTATATCCTTGCATTTAAATTATTTCTACTGCCACTATTGTTTTATTGTTCATGATGCCTTTTATCCTTGTGTCTACAAATTTTACTTATGATTTAAACTTTCTCATAGGTTCCTGTATTTGGGCAATTTGTTTTTCATATCCAATAAAAGTTGCATATTAGAATGCTTGCATCAGTTAGATTGGTGTTCTTTTTTTGCAAATAATTTTGGTGAGTAAGGGCTTCATTCTATTAGTGCTCATCTCTTTGTTGAGACAAGTTGGACGGAGAACATTGTTGGTGTTCTTATTTTTCTTCCCTCTTCTCTGTTACTCCATCTCATCTCTTTTACTCTCTTCTCCTCTCTTTTATTTGAGACTAGTTGCCCGAAGTCTAAAATCTTTGTAATACATGGTGCTCTGTTATTTGAGACTAGTTTGCCCGAAGTCTAAAATCTTTGTAATACATGATGCAGGTTATAATTGGTGGAGGTGGCGGGGCATTTATCGGAGGTGGAGCCCCTTCAGGTGGTGCATCAGCTGGGTCTGGTGGCGGTGCTCCCGCTGCCGCCGAGGCACCTCCCGACGAGGAGAAAAAGGAAGAAAAAGAGGAGAGCGATGACGACATGGGCTTCTCGCTCTTTGATTAGTTTGGCCATCCAGGGAGCATATCATGACTTAGCAATTGGTTTTCTACGCAATTGGTGTTATTCACTCATTATTATGTTAGCACAATTTCTTGATTGCTAAGAAGAAAGTTTATTGAGCATGAAATAATTCAAATTTTACCATATAATTGGTTTGCTTATTGTGATTGATGCATTGCTCTTTCTTGTCTTTGATTCTCTGTTTAATCGACTCATTAAGGCTTCTTGAGAAGCCAAGCAGAAAAAAATGAAGAAACTAATATTATTTCTACAAAAGAAAAGAGACATAATATATTATTTTAGTAACCTTTTTATAATTTCCAAACAATCATTTTTATGTCTAATGTTCTAAAAATATCTTTTCAAAAATCTGTCATTTTTTCTCGTCTAATCCAAAACCTATGATGTGTTTTTCCGTCAATTGTTTACAATATTTTGTGTATTTTTATCCATAAAAATACTACAAGACTAGTGAACAACATTACATAGCAATTTTTAACTAAATATTTGATGTTACAGTATTTTTGAAATAAAAATACTATATCATGTTTTTATTTCAAAAATAATACTATAACATCAATATTTAGTTCAAAAATACTTTATAATATTTTTGAACTAGTTTTACAGTATTTTTATGAATAAAAATTTATAAAATATTATAAATAGTTGTATTAATCCTCAAAAAATGGACAAAAAAACACATGATAACTTTTGAGGGATATTTTTAAGATTTTTAAAATACAAAATGACTGTTTAAGAATTATGATAAGAGATACTATATAAATGTAGTCAAACAAGAATCGATCGTTAGTGCGGCCGTCGACAAGTAGGTCGCGCTTCCAAAGCGAATAGTAATGCTCAAACACAAAGTAATCCCCAAGCTCAAGCTCAAGCTCCCGTCTCCTCCTCAGATGCCCCTTCCTCCCGCACCTCCCTCGAACCACTTCCCCTCCCCAGCCGAAGCAAACCCTCAAAACCACATCCTATCTCTCCTCGAGCGATGCGCCTCCCTCCGCTGCTTCAAGCAGATACACTCCCACGTGCTCACCCTCGGCGTCCACAAGCCCAACCACCTGCTCTCCAAGCTCCTCCTCCTCAACGACCTCCCCTACTCCCTCCTTCTCTTCTCCCGGAATCCCCGCCCCAACGACTACTCCTTCAACGTCATGATCCGCGCCCTCACCACCATCTACGCCGACTACCCGCTCGCCCTCGAGTTCTACCTCCGGATGGTCCGATCTGGCGAGCGGCCCAACCACTATACCTTCCCCTTCGTCCTCGTCGCCTCCGCCAACCTCGAGTCCTTGTGCTGCGGCCTGACCGCCCATGCGCTGATCTTTAAGCTCGGGCTCGACGGCAATGACCACGTGCAGCATTCCTTGATCACCATGTATTCGAGGTGCGGCGAGGTGGCCCTGGCGCGCCAGGTGTTCGATGAAATTGGCGTGAGGGACCCGGTCTCCTGGAACTCGATGTTGTCTGGGTACGCGAAGATGGGCCACGCGGGGGAGGCGGTGGAGTTGTTTCGGAGGATGAGGTCGGAGGGATCCATCGTGCCGGATGAGGTCACTCTGGTGTGTGTTCTGGCGGCCTGTGGGGACCTGGGGGACTCCAGCTTGGGGACGTGGTTGGAGGGCTTGGTGGAGGAGCATGGGTTGGTGCTGGACTCGTTTCTTGGGTCTGCGTTGATTGATATGTATGGTAAATGTGGAGATCTGGGCTCAGCAAGGAGAATATTTGATGGATTGGCAAAGAAGGACTTGGTTGCGTGGAATGCAATGATCACAGGGCAAGTATATTCGTATAATTCCTTCTCTTATTAATTCTTTCAGCCTTAAATAGATCATTGATTTTGTTTTAAATTGCTATGTCGATCTGCTTAGCATATATAGACATTACTGGAGCAGAGACCGTTGCTTCATGCCTTTATTAGCAGAATCATGCAACTGTATCATGTAGAATTTTGGACTGATGGCTTGGCTTGCCAGAACCACACAGGTATGCGCAGAATGGTTTGTCAGATAAGGCCATTGAATTATTCCACACCATGAGGGAGGCAAGAGTTGAGCCAGACAAAATCACAATTGTAGGGGTTCTATCAGCATGTGCAGCTGTTGGAGCTCTTGAGCTGGGCAGATCTCTTGATGCATATGCCTCAGGTAATGGGCTGTACCATAACGTATTTGTTGGAACAGCCTTGGTCGACATGTACGCAAAATGTGGAAATCTAGGCCGAGCTATGGAAGTCTTTGATATCATGCCTCATAAGAATATAGTCTCATGGAATGCTATGATCTCTGCACTTGCTTTCAATGGACAAGGAGAAGAAGCTATTTCATTATTTACTTGGATGATAAATGTGAATCAAGGGTTTCGGCCAAATGATATCACATTTATAGGGGTCCTTTCTGCATGTGTGCATTCTGGTTTACTTAATGAAGGTCGGCGCTGGTTTGATGTCATGCAGTCGGCATATGGAATCATTCCAAAGATTGAGCATTACTCTTGCATGGTTGACCTTCTAGCACGAGCTGGGCTTTTAGAAGAAGCATGGGAGTTCACAGAGAAGATGCCACAGAAACCTGATGCGGTTGTCTTAGGAGCTCTGCTTAGTGCTTGTCGATATCAAAAGAATATGGAAGTTGGAGAGAGGGTTGTGAAGAGGATCCTTGAGTTGGAACCTTCAAACTCAGGGAACTATGTTATTTCTTCTAAAATATTTGCAAACTCAAAGAGGTGGGAGGATTCAGCGAGGATAAGAGGGCTAATGAGGGAGAGGGGTGTCACAAAGACTCCTGGTTGCAGTTGGATTGAGGTTGGTAAGCAAGTCCATGAATTCCATGCTGGCGATGGATTGCGTCTGAGAGCTGCAGAGATTTATGAAATGATTAACCTATTAGTTGATGAGATGAAGATGGAAGGCTATACCCCACTGATGACTGAATAGTAAGGTACAGACTAAAACATCTTGTCAATTATTCTCCAATAATGCAGAGTTATCACATGAATATCATGGTATACTGTAATTGATATTTTTTTTGCCTTCCAAAAAATATTCATTTAATCACTGGTTGTTCTTAAATTCACTTGCATCATTCTTTTCTTGTTTTCCACAGGCTGATCTGGAGGAATATGACCTTTATAATAGCTAATCAGGTTTTTATGTTCAACCCTGGAAACCTGTTGCAAATATTAATAGCATCAATATCAACTACTGGAAGATATGAAGAGACCAATAGGAGGAGAAAAGACAACACAACCAGTCCTATATCAGATTTGTGTCGGTGAGATGAACTCATAAGCATGTGCTTTGCCTTGTAGCAGTTGTGTGTTTGCCTGCAAGGCTTCCAGTGCAATCACTTTTAGGCACAATTGGTTGAATAAGTTATGATGGCAGCTGTGTTTGGCACAAATAAGTCTCCCTTGGTCTCTGGAACTGTGTCTGAGAGAGAGAGAGAGAGAGAGAGAGAGAGAGCATTCCAGTAACGGTAGTAGCCAGTGGTTGTTATGAGCTAGCAGAATGCCGATGAGCAATCATGAATGTTGATGATGGAAGAAACAAAAAAGCCAGAAACTGCTAGCTCTTAAAATCTTCCTGCACTTATAAGTGGTCAACCATCAAGATGTTCAGGACAGACCAAAGATCATATAATCGATGGTCGAAGAGTCGATGTGTGGTTAGATTATTTGGTGTTAATTGTTGATATTTGCAATATCATCCCTTCCATCTACTTTGGACATCCATTCAGGTACTCAAGATATCGGTAAAACTTTTGTAACACAGAGGGTCGAAGAGTTGAGATTCACAATTACATTCCTTTATCTTGATTATTGATATTTGCAATAATATACTTTCCGCCATTACCACCTGCTATTATTTGTTTTTTATGTTCCAAATAGCGTAGCATAATTTACCTCGTTGGCATTGCTTTCATTTCATCTTTTGATGCAATTGTAGTTTTTGGTTAGTGTACTTGGTTGCAATGGAAACCGCAAAGGAAACCTTTTTTTGTAGGCAAAAGGTGGAAACCATGAAGAATAGTACCCATCTTCTGGATTTGGTGAAATGGGGTGAAATTAACCGGTAAAGGACTTTCCTAGCAATTGCCATCAAAAGAATTGCATTATCCTGATTTATTTTTTGTTTAGATTTATGGATGTTTAACTTGATATCAAAAATGATTCTTTTTGTGAATAGTTAAATTTATTCTTTTCCTGAATCCCAAATAATAGAAAAAAGGTTGATGGATTTATTAACGGCTATTTCATTCCTCCTCTAATCGAACCATCTAATTTGATGAAATTGATTTTTTAATATTTAATATTTTATTCAAAAAGATGTGAATCGTTAAGAATTAAAAAAAGGAAGTGAGATTAAAGACTCCGAAAGGATACTTTACAGTTATTATTATTGTATTCGCGTTAGTGCCACTTTCCGCTTTCAGTCTCAATCACTGGCTTTGATCGAATCAAACCGACGGTCGACACTGAAAGCAGGCAATTCTCGACCGACCCACGACGAGTCGCTCGGCGACTCCGCGTCTATAAATGGGAATCGGCAACCTCTTTCTCTCTCTCTCTCTCGTGACCGCCGGAGGTCGAGCCGAGACCTCTCGCGTGCCTCGCAAGGCGCGCTCTGCCTTCGACCATCGTAAGGCGGATCTTCCAGTTGATTCAAGAAATGGTACCGGCTCTCTTCTTCTTCTTCTACTGCTACTACTACTACTCCTAGTTCTTGCTTGGACTGCTTCTACCTCTGTTTGGATCGGCGGGAGCGCGGGTTTTTTATGTGTTCCGCCGCTTCGGATCCAAGATCGATTTCTTCGACCGGATTCCATCGAGTAGGTCTTCTTCTTGGCCGGTCTCGCCCGCGTATGCCGACCGCCCATCCGGCGCTCGTCGAAAAGACGCTTCTATTTTTTTATTCTTGCGTAATTACTGCGACTGCGTGTCGAGAACGCACTTCAAAATATTCCTCGCTTTGTTCTCCCTTATCAGAGTAGCGTGAGCGAGAGCGAGAGCGAAGCGGGTCCCCATGTGGAGGCCATCTTCACGTCTCCATCCATCGAAGTGGTAGGTGAGGCGCGTACGAGAAGTAGGCCCGCGTAGGAGAGGTATCATTTTCTTTTTCTGATCTGAATAAAATAATGATATAGGATTGGGTGGGAGCGCAGGTTGACGATGCGGCGACGGAGCAGCGGAGGGAGGCGGCCGTGGTGCTGACGCCGCCGCTGGCGCTGGAGGGAGGGCTGGTGGAGGAGCACCAAACGCCCGGCCTCCTCCCACGGATGCTCAGTCTTCTCCGCAACGTACGGCCAGGGTCCGATCTCACCCACTTCCAGGCATGTCTTCTCTTCCCTCGTTATATTATGCTATCTAGTGTTTGGTTCTGAGCCTCCTTTTCTAATTCATGATATGATAGAATTAGGTCCGTTGGACTTTATATTTAGCTTTTTCGAATGAGTTAAGACTTTATCAGCAAGTCAACAACAATAATTCAAGGATCGATCATGTGAACCATGAATTGAGCAGAACGGTGTTCGAGTGAGGTATGATGCCAACGGCTAGGAGCCATGGAAAGATCTTTCATCTGTCATCACGTTAAAACCAAGTAGGATATGATGTTAGTGGCCAGAGCTTAAGTTAATGTTTGACAAAGACTTTCCTAACAAATTTCTGGGATGCAAACCTTGGTCAATGCTTGCTATCATTAAGAACCTTAACTTGTTCCTTTGATTTTGATGAAAAACAGGAACTGTAATTGTCTTAAGGAGGCTATTGGTTGTGATATTGATTGTTACTGATATTTTACCTTTAAAAAATAAACCTAATTCAACTTGCAATCTCCAATTTACTATATCAAATGTTTGTTCAGGCTTATGGACCATGCTTTTGAAGTAGGTTTCGTTTGGTCAATGCTTGCTATCATTAAGAACCTTAACTTGTTCCTTTGATTTTGATGAAAAAAAGGAATTTTAAGTGTCTTAAGTAGGCTATTGGTTGTGATATTGATTGTTACTGATTTTTTTCCTTTAAAAATAAACCTAATTCAACTTACAATCTCCAATTTACTATATCAAATGTTTGTTCAGGCTTATGGACCATGCTTCTGAAGCAGGTTCTTTTGGTGGGTAATCTCTTTCTATGTAATACAGTATTACATGAACGAGTTAGTGATGGTAAATAGCAAATGTAGCTTGGTAATAAGATAAAATGATTCAAGAATCAATGCAAATTATTCTTATATTGCACTTTAAGGATTTTAATGCAAATAGGAAATTTTACTCTCTGCTGGACATGCAGTTGCCTCCTCTCTTCAACATGCCAAAATCACAGCTCCAGTGCTATGGGGAATCAGTTTATTGCATCAATGATGACTACTTAACCAGGTGTCCCAGAGGGAAGAGCAGCCTTGAAAGATTTACCTCAGTAGTTGCATGGAGCATATCAACCATGCGACCTGCGATATTTGGACTGGCTCCTTACGATCCGATTCTAGGAGAAACTCATCATGTCTCCAGGGGGTCCCTCAATGTGCTCCTTGAGCAGGTGACTGTGATGTCCTGATGCTGCAGATATTCTGCACCCTTGTTCGAAAACTCTTATTTCTGTGCATCATACTGTGCTTTCCAAATTATGTGCGTATATATATCATTGACAAATGTTTTCATTATATCTCTATGGTGTATTTATTTGGAAGGTCTCGCATCACCCTCCAGTGTCTGCTCTTCATGCAACTGATGCAAAAGAGAACATAGAACTTATATGGTGGCACAACCTAGTTACCAGGTTTCATGGTATTTCTCAGCAACCTATCATAGCAACAGTTTTCTTCTTATCATATATACACTGTGAATAGAAGTATGTCTATCGCATTTTAAAATCCTGGTTCATACATCAGTATGTACTAACTGGTATTACCAATTCCACCAAGCATTGGAAATGGACTATACAGATTAGTATCACTCAGCATATTCCACATTTTTATTATTAATTTTCAATGATATCAGATCATATAAGTTAATGTATCACTCGATATCTTGGCATTGTAATACTTCGACAATTTGTCAACATCAACTTGGTTATAGTCCCCAAGATCGAACCACTTTTAGTTGATTTGAACAGTCTGACATATTTGTCATTGAATATACAAATTCAAAAAAAAAAAAAGCATCAGAGCCTGCTACGGCTACAACTTCTGGACAATCCCATGCTAATTTTTCAGTATATTGTCTTTATTTTTTATCTCATTTTCCCACATATTTCACAATGGAAGGCACCAATGTCGAAGCTGTAATCAATGGAAAGAGGCAGCTGAAGCTTTTGACCTTTGGGGAGGACTATGAGATGGATTCACCCAACTTGGTAGTAAGATTACTTCCGACTACTGGTGCTGACTGGCTGGGGGATGTCAGAATCAGGTGTAAAGATTCTGATCTGGAGGCCAATCTCTGCTATCACAAGAGTCAATCGTTCCTTGGATTTGGCGGGAATTCAAGGTCTGTCAGGGGTAATATTTTTCACTCAAAGACATCAAAGACTATCTATGAGATTGATGGCCAGTGGGACAGGTACATTGGTTATACCTAGCTGTTGTAAGAAATTTATTTGTTTCAAGATTTTATTATGCATCAAATATGGTGGAATTTTATTTGTTTGGCAGGATTGTCAACTTGAAGGATGTCCATAGCGGAGAAGTTACGGTCTTGTATGATGCCATGAAGGCCATCTCAAAACTCAAGACTCCTGTTCTTGAGGCTCCAGAGGTACCCATAATTTTGAAGCTAAGAAGTTAATTGCTTAATATGTAACTAGATACATAGCAATTTTATGTTGGATCAGAATTTAGGGTAGCTACATGTATCATGTCTTACAGATACCCATAATAACTGAGTTAAACAAGATGCATATAGAAGTAACTAGGCATGCATTAACAATGCACGTGTAAACTATTTTTTTTCTTAAAATGATGGGAAACCCCTTGTTTGAATCCTTATTTCAAGGTACTTTCGAAAGGCAAGATGGGAGATAGTGACATCATGCCTTGTATCTATTTAGAACAATATAAGGAGAATAAAGTTACCAAAATGTTTCAGCCTTAAGAAGCTAAACACCTTTGGATGTCTCTTAGGATATGTATATTTGTACAGTTTCATTGAACTGGTAAGATGTTTGTCTACCATAAACAACACAAACACAAATTGCCAATAAACTGGTAGGTTTGATGCATAATTTTGCAGTCATCTAATCGTAAAATTACCTGAACTGTCAATTCTTATATTTCCTCTAAAAAAATACTTTAAAACTAGCAAATTTACGAGATAGAGAGAGAGGGAAGAGGATCAATATGTTTTTGGCTTTCTAATATTTGATTCTTGTACATGATCTTACATTCCATTTTGTATCCTCTGTATGTCTTTAGTTTTCTAATGTCTCACTCGTGCAGTCAAATCTGTACATTGTCTTTTAAATTTCTCTATTTGTTTGTACTTTCCATCTGTTTGTAAGTTTTTAATGTTTCATTCATGCACATATATCTAAGTTTATCTATCTTGTTAGACCTTCTATTTGTTTGTAGCTGCCTAACCTTTCATTTCTATACACATTATCATTTGAATTGCTTTATTTGGTCGGATTTTCTATATGTTGGTAACTTTTTAATGTTTCACTGATGCAATTCTACCAATACATGATAATTTGAATTCCTTTATTTGGTTATAGCTTGTATATATATGTTCTAAACTTTCTGATGCTTCCTCCATGCAGCCATAGCTATACATGAACATTTGCATTCCTCTATTTGGTTATTCCTTCTATATGTTTGTAACATCATGATGGTTCAATCATGCAGTCACAGTTGTACATGATCATTTAAATTTATCTACTTGGTTATACCTTCATGGCATGATCATTTAAATTCAAATTTGTAACATCATGATCATTTACTTGGGTATATAAAATTAACATTTAATAACATTATTTCGACAGAACTTGTGGCCTACTGAATCAGCCACAGTGTGGAGGGAAGTAAGCCAAGCCATTTTGAACATGGACTGGGAAAAAGCTTCAGAAGCAAAGAGAAGGATAGAGGAAAAGGAGAGAGAGCTACAGAGAGAATGGAAATCTAGAGGGGAAGTATGGGTTCCCAAACATTTCTCAGTAGCCCATGCCAAGGACAATGAGTGGGACTGCTGGCCCTTGGAGCATTCAGTCCCACTAGCTCCAATTTCTGTTCCTCCATGATACATTACAATTAGGTATACTTAATCCATTTGTCAAAACTGTGATATATACCCAATTTAATTAAATTTAGCTTCTAGCTACATATTACTTCACACATAAGATGGTGTTTGTACTTTTATCCATCCAACAATAGCAACAATAAGGTCATGAGTCCTAACTATTTGAGATGAATTATTTTCGTCTTTATTCATACAATAAGAAATTAGGTAATAATAAAAATACTATTTTCATGACATGTTTTAAACTGGTCATGCATTTGCATGCACTCTTGTTGGTGATAACTTGGTGGCATAGAAAATAGTGGCTACACATTAATTTATCATTGAGCAACAAAAATTTACTTTGGATTAGTTTGGTTGCTTGGAACTGAAAACCAAAAAAATATTGGAAGTATTGATTTCATGTATGTATGCATTACAGCTAAAATAGAGAGGAACAATGGAGAAAAAGGGCCAAGAGATAGCTACTGTGTAGGTCAAAATAAAGGAACAGAGAGTGACAACATATGAAGAAGCAACACATGGGAGTAGGAAGGGGAATACACATTCAATTTTAATTTACAATTCAATCTACAAGTGCATTTTAGATTGTAAATCACCATAAAAATCACTGTTCTCATCAGTTCATATTCTCAAACCTCCCCCCCCCCCCCCCCCCCCTTTTTTTTTTGCTAGTAATGTCAGCAGGTGATGTCCTCATATGTAGGTTGCATTAGTCAATGCCACCATACTCTTAGTTCCAAATCATACCTCTCCCCTGTGAGATAGCCAATGTTTGCTTATCATCGGTTAGTCATTTGCCATATAAGAATTCTTAAGTTGATGCAACTACTACATACATCAATATTGGGTTCATTAACCAAGCAAAATATAATCAATCACCTAATATTGGCCTGCTTTATTTTTAGTCTCATATCGAAGTGGAAGAAAATTTGAGTTAGCTTGATGAGTATACCATTTATTTGGGCTTAAGCATTTTGAGTTAACTATTTAAGTTTCGATTTGTTGATTTTATGTGTCATGGGTACATTTCAGCATCATAAACAATTTTTCTTCCACAGCAGAAATTTCTTTTTGATATTTATGTTATGAAAGAGTAGGAAAATGAAAAAAAAGAGATCTAGTCCATCTAGCCGGACCTAGATTGTGAAGTTTAGCATCTGTTTTTGGTTGAATTCAACTCAATTCTGATATGTTTATGTCAACCTTCTTAGTCTGCACCATCTAGAGCTGGAAGCAAGTTTAAAGCATGCTATATACTATAGTTTACAACTTCTAAAGGAATGCTGTTGGTTTAAGATTGCAAGTTGCATGTTTACTGAAAGAGGAATGTTTGCATTGGTCCCTTTCATGTTGGACTGCAACTGCCCTTAATTATTGCTTATTAAACTTGTGTGTTAATCTTCATAATGAAAAGGTTGGCCATCTCCCTAAACAATTCCACATGTCTTCCCAACTTGTACTCATTAGTGCTTTGTGGCATTCTTTTTTTTTTTTAGCAACCATGATGACCCCCCAAATCTGGAGGAATGATAAACTACATCTTCTATTGTTCTTTATAGTGATGACAATTTTAAATCAGACCCATAGTGATTCAGTCCTATCAAATTAAATTTGATCGAAAGATGAGAAAAAAATAATAATACAAGATGTTCTCGGACCCATCAACAGGATAATAATGTCTCCACATAGATCACTTATTGTAGTTTGGTTAATCTATATTGTTATGGATTATATTGTGTGTGAGAATACAGTTAATACCAGTAAATTGTGTATGAGCCTACAAAATGTGTAGGGCATGTGAAAATATTTGATTTTTGCGTGGTGAGACAAATGATTCATAGGTACGCCTATGAATGATGATTATGCAATAGAACATATATATCTTTTTTATCATGTGGGGGCCAAATTCTATTTAAGTGTGGCCTTATCGGAATTAATGTGCTTGCTTTGTGAAGACATCAAAAAAATACTTTTAATTTAGTTGCCTCATTACAGTTTTCCATGATATAATTTAAGCTAATATCTGAAACAAAACTATATATATATATATATATAATGAGATGCCCATTTTGATTGTTGTTTTTTTTTTATTCTTGAAAAAATCATTTTGTTTTTTCATTGTTGTATCATATTCAAAGTAATCTTAAGAAAAATACAGTTGAGTCTATTAGGTCTAAGTCCAAAATATTTATAGCTCAAAGTTAACAAAACAATCTGTTTAATTCCAAGTCAAACAACTAATTTTATCAATCCTTATTCAGAATTTTGTAGGAAAAACTAAAAAAAAGTGGGGAAAAAAAAGGTCAAAGCATTAATTGATGTTTCACATCTTCATCTCACCAACCTGATTGAGACATCACAACTAAAAGGAAATGAATGAATGAATGAAAGAGTGATTCACACTCCAAACTATGATTACTCCATCAAAATTGGGAAACATATCATCCTCACAAAAGCATGCTTTTATATCTTGATGTAAAGAAAAGAGGAGTGTTTCACACTCAAAATCCGTGACTGTTCCATCAAAATTTAGGGCCATTTCAGCCTCACAAAATAAGTTTCGTGCTGTACTGTGTGATGGAAGACTATAAATCAGATTCGAATCAAATCAAATCGAATGATCGATCGGATCAAAAAATCAAAAATCAGATCAATTTAATTGACTGATTATACCATGATATCATATAAATAGATATATAAAGAGAATGATGTCATAAAACATACAATAATTTTTATTTCATTATATTATAAATAAATATTTAATCTAATATAATTATATTATTTTTAATAAAATTATTAAACATATGATTCGATCAGTTAATACTAATGCAAACATGGCTGAGTGTAGTTTAGTAGTATCTTTGAAAGCCTAGGGATATTTTAGTCACTTCGTGGTAAAAGGAAGGGCAGTATAACGGTGGGTTGGGTTTTACAGCCTTGTCTCTCTCTCTCTCTCTCTCTCTCTCTCTCCACCGTTTATGGTGGTGTGTGTGGGAGACAGCGGTGCAAGGGGGCAAGCCCTGTCTCTCTCTGTCTCTCTTTCACTCGCAGGCATAGTGTTGTCGATTGGGGCGATCAATGGCGGCTGGAACACATTTTGGTGCGCACTGTTGACCAATTTGTGCTTTGGATTCTGGAGGTATGCACAAAAATCTCACCTTTTCGCGGTTTGGTCTGTGCTTGTTTCCGTTTTGTTGGTACTCATGCCTCTGTCGTGGAGCTGTGGGTCTTGTAGCACCGGGTTTTCTTCGGTGAGAGGTTCTGGGAGGTGGGTCTTTGTTGGTTTGGGATCTGAATGGCGAGAAAGGTAAGATTTTTTTCCCCAGAGACGGCAGCTTTTCTTTGGGATATGGTCTGTGTTGGATGTTTGTGTCAGTAATTGGACTCGAGAAAAGCAATTCATTCGTTTTCGCCACCAGTTCTTTCGGAGTTTTGTTTCAATCGAGTGTGGTTGACGGTGCCTTGCGTCGCTTGCTAGTGTGGGCATTTATTTAGTCATGGAAATTCTTATACCTGCAGAAATATGTATGCTTTTAGCTCTTTCATTTGATCATCTCCATACATCGATACAAATACGGTCAAAGATTGCTTGATATGTCAGAACTGTGGTTCATTCATTATGTTGGTGCACCGGTTCATGGTTTGGACTGGTATTCGTGTCACGATTCTTGAAATCTCGATCATGATTCTGATTGACATTTTCTTTCTTTCAAAGCATGCGCTAGAACACCTTGCTGCAAGACAGATTACAGCCACGGAAGCAAGAATCCATGTGCATGTTTTGCATTTTATTGTTTTTGGTTTATGATCATTCGCCGCTATCTGACAGGATACCTTGGAAGGTCTGTGAGGAGTATCATTCTGGTTGCACGTACCTCCACCATTATGACTCCATTGGACATTAACATTGTTGACCTTGTCATTCCTGTAACACTGAGTTGCTCGAGAGTACTTCTGAATCAATCCTGAGAGTTCGGTTTGCATTTGCTATATCAAGTTTTAAGGAGCCTTTAAGCTAAGGATGGGATCTAGATTCCCATCACATCAACTCAGCAGTGGCCTCTATGTTTCTGGCCGTCCTGAGCAACCAAAGGAGAAGCCTCCAACTATGAGCTCTGTAGCCATGCCATATACCGGCGGAGATATTAAGAAGTCTGGAGAACTGGGGAAGATGTTTGACATTCCGACAGATAACTCGAGGTCAAGAAAATCTGGTCCTATAACAAATGCTCCAACGAGAACTGGAACATTTGGAGGTTCTGCCTCATACTCAGGACCTATTATCATGCCAAACTCTGGAAGTCGGTCTAACTATTCATCCGGTCCAGTTTCATCTACAGGAATGCCAAGTAGACAAAAATCCAATTCAGGACCTCTAAATAAACAAATTGATTCTATGAAAAGGTCATCTGGCCAGCAAAGTGGTGGGACTAACCCGATGGCTCGCCAAAATTCTGGTCCACTTGCTCTCCCTGCAACTGGACTTATAACATCAGGCCCTGTTTCTTCAGGTCATCTAAATTCATCTGGAGCCCCTCGAAAAGTGTCTGGTCCTTTGGATTCCTCTGGTTCAGCTAAGTTACATAACACCTTGAGCGTACACAACCAAGCTGTCACTAATATCAGCCACGAGGATGACTTTTCTTTCAAGAGGACATTCCCAAAACCAGCATTATGGGCTGTGATTCTTCTGTTTGTGATGGGATTCATTGCTGGTGGATTTATTCTTGGAGCTGTCCATAATGCAATTATTCTCATTGTCGTTGTAGCTCTCTTTGGCATTGTGGCTGCACTTTTTATTTGGAATTCTTGTTGGGGAAGAAAGGCTATGATACGATTCATTGCATGCTATCCTGATGCCGAGCTAAGAACTGCAAAAGATGGTCAATACGTCAAGGTCTCTGGGGTGGGTATCTTCCAGTGAAAAAGCTTAAATTATATGAATGAGACCAAATTTTATTGAATATATTTTTTTAACTTTTTTCCTGCCTAACCCATGTAAGTTTTTTTATTATTAAGCGAGTGCTGTGGTTGCCTCATTATTAAATTTTTTATTTTTTTCTAATATTTGCTCCAAACTGTAGTAGTTTCTTTTTGTAATTTTCTTCTGATAAGTTCCACATATGCTTTTGTCTTTTTCTTTCAAAAATAACTTATGCAATCAAACTCTCATACACATGTTTAACCATAGGACAAGGTGAAAATCTTGCTCATCTTAACTATTCACAAATAAATTAAATTACATTTGTGTGCTTTTTTCTGTCTGCCTAATGTGTGTTGGCACTGTCAGCACAGACTATAATGTGGCATCCACTTGATCTGATTGAGATCTGAGAATTGCTTCATAACATGCAATATAGAAACATTTGAAACATAACAAGGATTTGATGGCTAAACGTTGAATCACTGCAAGCCTAGAAAAGGATGCACACTGAAGTCCTGAGACTGTCCCTATTTTTCAATATGTGGACATTAGCAAGCAGGTAGCTAAATTAAGAGACTGTTGCATTGAAGATTTGAAACTGGTATCAAGTTAACAGAAGTCTATGTCGCAATGCTTGCTATAGAGTACCTAATACGTCTCTCATGGAAAGTATTAGAAATAGGTTTTATGTAACTTATATCTATTGATGATTCCTGGCTTGTGACTCAAATATTCTTCTTACTTTCTTTTATGAGCTATATGCTTTTTCTTGTGTTGATAAGAGTCCCTTTTTGTTTGTAATGTTTCGTTGGTTCACTATGTTATTGTCTATGCGCTCATGTGACATTTGATGTCATACATCTAGGATAGGTGTTGTCTTGGTTGCAAAAGTCGAGCATAGTGGTCCATTGCGAATTTTGTGCATATCATAGGTTTTGCAATTATGCAATGTGCAAAGCCAGGTACCTGTCCAGCGAACACCTCAAAAAGGCAAAAAAAATACTGTATATAATATTTGAAGAAGGCGCCTTATCAGTGCAGCAACTAGGCATGGCTTTTGGCAACTTAAGTTACGGGTCTTCCTTCACTGTGTATGCATATATATGATCAGCAGGTTTATATAAAAAGATCTTGCTGCCTCATTTGTGTCTGATTGGATGTTTGTGACTAGTGATATTTATTTTCTTCTATCATGTTGATTTTTTGTTTAATACCTTATCTCTATCATGAGTGCTGCTTAATCAACAAATGTTTGCAGATTGTAACCTGTGGAAATGTTCCCCTCGAATCATCCTTTGAGAAGGTACCCAGATGCGTGTACACGTCTACAAGTTTATATGAGTACAGGGGCTGGGACTCTAAGCTTGCCAATCCTCAGCATCGCCGTTTTACATGGGGTCTTAGATCAATGGAGGTTTGTTGTGCTCTTTAGTCTATTTTAGATTGCTCAACTCTGATAAAAGGCCTCATTTACTTAGTGCAGGCTCCAATTGCCTTCCTTTAGTCAATCAACTTCTGAGAGATTTGTATAAATCTGGTTCTTGAAATCACTATCAATAATCCTGTTTCATAATTGGTGACCTTCTAGACATTGATGTTTAGCTTTTGGCAGAGGCATGTAGTTGATTTCTACATCTCAGATTTTCAATCTGGGTTACGAGCATTGGTAAAGACTGGCTGTGGTGCAAAAGTGACCCCATTTGTTGATGAGTCTGCTGTTTTGGATATCAACCCAAGCAAGAAAGACTTGTCTGCTGAATTCCTTATGTGGTTAGCTCAGAGGAATCTTTCAAGTGATGATCGTGTAATGCGCATGAAAGAAGGGTAACTTGATTTCCCTCATAATTATATTATTTTGTAACTTTATCTGTTATTTTAATCATCCCAATTTATGACTGTTGTAAAATTTCCCTTAATTTTTGCTACAGAATATAGATGCTGTTATGTTTCCCTAAATCTCATCGTTTTTCTAATAATTAAGCAAAGCATCACCTTTTGTTTTGCTGATGACCAACATTAGACCTGTAAAGATCAACACAGATCCAGGCATCAATAACTCAAAAACTGCTTCGTCTCTTTACTACAGGTATATCAAGGAAGGCAGTACTGTGAGTGTGATGGGAGTCGTTCGGAAGAATGACAATGTGCTTATGATTGTTCCTCCATCTGAGCCAATTTCGACAGGATGCCAATGGACCAGTTGTATCCTCCCAGCTAATCTTGATGGGATTGTGTTGAGGTGTGAAGATACTTCAAAGCTCGATGTCATACCGGTGTAGCGGATGCAGCATTTTTGCTGATGGCAGTCGGGTGTATGCCAAATCCAGAATTTGTAAGTTGGGTGTTGGCGGTTGCAAACACGTGAGAGATGATAAAATAATTATTAATGGGTTTGAGTTGGAAATGTATTCCTTAACTCGGTTGTATAGTTTCTCTCTCTTTTTTCCTCCCTTTTTTGTTGGAGGCCTGAAAGCTTTCATGACAAGGATGGCCTCACTAGTACAACAGACTCCTTTTGATGTGTACTTGAAGGAAGGTGACTTTGGTCATATATTTTAAGCTTTCATTAAATGTTTTGGCTAAGTTATTGTCAGATATATATATGCTGGTTTCAGCCTGATCATAAACTTGTTCTTCATAGTTCAGATTATAAGCCTGCAACCACAGTATTTCTGAGGATCCTTTCGGAACATTTTGATCAGAGTTGTAACAAGTGGTGCTGCAGTTTACTCAATGGTGGATGAGAAATGACAGCTTCATCTTCTCAGAAGTATGGCCATGCCATTGTGGATAGTTATTTCTTTAACCATTATGTTCTTGATAGTTCTCATTGTACAATTGTTCTGCAATGACACTTATTTCATGTGAATGGTCTCCACATCTCTCTCAAGTATCACATAATTGCACGCAACTTAGTGGTCAGTGGCTTCCAAGTCTCTGTACATACATGAGATTCTACATGTAAAACATTCTCTTCCTTGCAATGCATTAACATCTATATCAGTATAAGAGAGATCTAATCTTTTCCTTCAGTTGAGATCCATCAAGTTATTGTTACTAAGGGTTATGCAGGACATCTGTACATGCATTAGTATGTCAGACAAATATGTGAACTTAAAAAAAAGGAAAATCACTAATTTCAAAACGATATGTAATTATATATATATATATATATATATATATATATATATATATGTATATGTATGTGTGTATGTATAGGTATATGTATATATATGTATATGTAAGGTCCGTCGTATCGTACTGTACCGGCGTTTCCATTCGAACTCGGTACCGGTACGGTACGGTGTACCGAGCGGTACACTCAGGTGTACCGGGGGGCACTGTAGTACTATTATAGTATCACAGTATACTGCTACAGTGCGAATCGATATCGAGCGATCCGTGTACCACTGATCTGTCAGACCTTATATATATATATATATATATATATATATATATATATATATATATATATATATATATATATATATATATATATATATATATATATATATATATATACACGTAAAAGTTTGCGCTAACTCAATTAGCGCGCACGAATACCAGGGGATGGAGTCGGCCGCAACGAGCGACGAGGGGATGGAATCCCTACTTCGAAACTTCGAGCAAATCTATCAAGTAAGTGCCCTACTTGTGTTTGATTCATTCAGGTCCGAATAGTTTCCTTCAATCTCGCTTCCGATGTGTAGAGATTGGAGATTTCCCTCTGCTATTCTCGTGTGGAGATCGACTGGCCCTAGTGATTGATTGAATTGATCCAGAAGAATCTCATAGCAAATATAACTAGGTTGGAAATGGCAACATGTGAAAGTTCATGATCACATTGTCATGAGAAGGGACAGATTTGGGTGATTAGGATTTGATTGCGGAGCTGCAATTGATGTGGTCTGGCGACAACTAGGAAACTGTGGATTTTATGTCTTTGTTATTGCTTGTCTGCATAATATGGAGCTGCACTTTGATGGCTGCAACTTCGCACCAACCTCTGTTCCATTTGTTAGATTGAAACAATTTGTACGACAGAATCGATATTGGTTTGGATATGTTTGGTGCTCTAGAAGTAAAAGTGATGAACTAGAACTAGCAAGTAAGAACACTGTATTACAGGAATTGAAAGAGTTTCTAGCAAGAAATTAGGAAAAATAATGGGTTACTGTCCATTATAGCCTATGTGGTTTTGGTCATGGACTACTTAAACCTTTATAGTTTACTCATGTATAAAATAACCCATACATTTTAAAAAACGTAACATATAAGTCCCTCCCGTCAAATCTGAGTTAACAGATGTTAGAGTCTGCTTACATGGCATGATGACTCACAATAAATCATTAATATAATGACATGTGTAATTTAAGTTTTAAAAAGGGTTAAGGTTCATTTTAGTTCTTGTAGTTTTGGTCATAGATCACTTAAGTCCTTATGGTTTACTCGTGTCTAAAATAATCTTTATATTTTAAAAAATATAGCATATAAACCCCTCTCGTTAAGTCTGAGTTAGCAGATGTCTATTTACGTGGCATGTTGAATTACAATAAACCACTAATATAATGACACGTGTAATTTAAGTTTAAAAAGAGTTTAAGGTCTATTTTAGCCCAAGTGGTTTTTGCCATGAACCACTTAAGCTTTTATGGTTTACTCATGTCTAAAATAATCTTTACATTTTCAAAAACGTAGCATATAAGCCTCTCCTGTCAAGTCTGAGTTAACAGACGTTAGAGTCTGCTTACGTGGTATGTTGACTCACAATAAACCATTAATATAATGACATGTATAATTTAAGTTTAAAAAAGGATTAAGATTCATCTTGTCGAGGAAGAGACTACGACGGAGGCCGTAGCAACAAACGAAGGTGGAGAGATAGAGGTAGGAGAGGTCGGAGGCGGAAGTGAGAGAGAGCTGAACCACCACATTGTAGGCGCGTCGGGTGAAGGCACAGGAGAGGACGAAGTGGAAGGCGGTAGGGACGAAGACACCCAAGAGGAGGAAGAGGGACTAGGAGACCACTGCATGCATAGCGTCGGATTGGTCAATGCACATCCACCCGAGGGAAGATCGGAAGCTCCTAAGCTCATTGTTAGTGCTGGAGAGGCTATATGTGTATGACGCCTTGCTAGATAGCAGTGGCTCAGTGCTGCTGCTGGTGGTAGCTTCCATGATGATGCCTCCTCCCACCATTGATGGTGGTCTTAGTTTTTTTTTTAAGCATAAATTACATGTCATTATATTAATGGTTTATTATGAGTCAGCATGTCACGTAAGCAGACTCTAAAATCTATTAATTCAAACTTGACGGGAGGGGCTTATATGCTATATTTTTGAAAATATAGGGGTTATTTTGGACACAAATAAATCATAAAGGCTTAAGTGGTCCATGGCCAAAACCACAGGGGCTAAAATGGACCTTAACTCTTTTTTAAACTTAAATTACATATGTCATTATATTAATGGTTTATTGTGAGTCAGCATACCATATAAGCAGACTCTAATGTCTATTAACTTAGACTTGATGCGAGTGACTTATATGCTACGTTTTTTAAAATGTAAGGGTTATTTTAGACACGAGTAAACTATAAAGGCTTAAGCGGTTCATGGTCAAAATCACATAGGTTAAAATAGACCTTAACCCAAAAAGAATCAAACATTTAATTTTAATTTACAGCTTCAACAAGAAATGCTATTTGTGTTAGCCTAATTAGAAGGACATAAATGTTGGTTTTCAAGTTAATATCTTACACGCACATGCATGCATTGCTGGAAAGGACTGTCTGGAGGGTTTGTGTTATAACAATAAACTCTTTGCATGAAAGGATAAGTGATAAACCTTGATACTCTGCATACTCAATATATGCTGGAGCCTTGTACATTAAACTGTATATAATGCAGTGAATTGCATCTCCAAAAGGGCGTTTATGGATCTTTAACGAAGCTAATCTGCAGAGGAAAAAAAAAGAAAAAAGCAAAATCAGAATTTATGATCTTTGTTATAAAGAATATAAGGGTCATGGCAGATTTAAATTGCAGACATAAACGTAAACAAATAGAATAATGTGCACTGACACTCATAGTCTCATTGAAACTAACTTAAGCAAATAAATGCATGATATTTTGTTTCTTCTTACATTCTTCAAGTCATTGTCAGGGCTACAAAGATGCGCTTTTGGAGATCCAGTCATTGAAGACAAGCCGTAACTATGAAACCAGAAGATATGAAGCTCTTGAAGCCACCTGCAATGATCTCAAAACAGGTCCAGCAACATTTGATATAACTCAATGGGTCTTTTCATATGTTATGTTACTCGTAATAGTGAAGTATAAGATGTTCATTGTAAATTCCTTCTTTTAGTTTTCCATTGAGATTTGGTTTTAGATCATTCTTAGAGGAGAGTGAATTGGTGATCAAAATCTTGCAGTATCAAAATATGTATATTTTACACTGTATATTTCCCTAAGGTCACCTGAATTTTAACCATCGCTGCCTGTGTTAAAGGGAAAGATTTCTTGTGATTAATGGTTCCTTACAGATACACTTCTTCCTACTTTTGCTTAAACAAGAATCCTCTTTGCTATTGCACCATGGAAGCTAGGAAAGCATGGAGCCGCAACCTGTTTAGAATGGAATGGCAACTGAGTAGCTATAAGAGATCAAGCAAATTCATCAATATGTTGTTGAAAGACCACAAGAATTCGCTCCTGCGGAGGCTATGAACAATAATTGATATTGCAAGCTCAATACAAAAAATAAGACATTAATGTTACCCCTTCTATTTACCTCTTAATCATTAATATTTTCCATCATTTTGTAGGTTGGCTGATTTTTTCCCCTAAACTTTATCACATTACAGTTAGTTTCACTGACAAATATCTCTATATATTAGTACATGTAGCATGCTAAGGGAGGGTACATATATTGTGGACTATTTCTATGGATGTAATTATTTTAAATTGTAGATAATGGATGATTTTGATTTCATTAGCTAGTTTGGAAAGGTGAAGGATTTAAGTTGAAACTGCCCTCATAATCTAGTGTTGGATGGAAAATGCTATATGATTTCATTCATTTGATCTGTTAGCTTTTAACAACATGCACATGTTCATGTCCTTTAGAATCTATAATATTGCATTTTAGTACAGGTCAGTTATACATAGCATTTACTGATATGAGAGTTTGTTATTTGCCACTCGACATCATTTTGTTTCTGTTTGGGTTGAGCATTGAACAATAAACATGTTGTCATCACCACTGAGCAATGATGTCAAGAGGTGCTGCGGCACTTGCCTAGGTACTTGGGCAAGGTGAAGCGAGACCTGAGTGCTTCGATGGGTCTGAGCAACACACCTTCAATTGGGCATCACTTAGATGAGCACCTTAGCTGAGTCATTGGTTGTTCTTAGGACTCAACTCACTTGCCTATCTGGTTCAAACCCAATTCCCTCTTCATCACTTTTGTACAATTTTTGTAAGAAAAGCATCTTTTTTACCTGAGCAAGCACCTAAGCAAGTGGCCAGAACCTCCGGCAATGAGGGACCTCAGATACCTTACCCAGTGCTTTAACAATATTGTGACTGAGAAATTTCTTTCAATTCTATTATTTTGGATTGTTTCCTTTTACTCATTTGCTCAATTTTTATTACTAAATGAGCTTACTGACACCTGTATTGGAAAAGCTGTGAAGCATGTTATTTTGTTACTTTGAAGCTATGTTAAAAAAACAAAATCTGCAGATCATTTGCATGTTCCAACTAAAGTTGTTTGCTGCAGATAACCTTTTTTTTCTCTTCAGAATTTTTAGTCATATTTCAACCACAAGTCATTAAATGTAAGCCACAAATGATGGACTGAGAAAAAAGAAAACTATTGGTGCATTTCGATACACTAAGAGGCATATAGAATTGTTTGTTTCTTCCAAAATTGATATAAAGACTGCTTTGTCGTTTTCCCTCAGAGTTCATTTATTTAGATGCAAATTTTGTCTGAAAAATGAAGCAAACATGTTTCTTATAGTATGGTCCAGAACTGACTCCAGGAGTTGATCTTCCACAGATAATGAGCAATTAAGAAGGTTGTTTAATGAACCTTTATCCAAATTTGTGGATGAGGTATAGTCAGTCCTGCTGCATCTCTACCTCCTCACAGTGATATTCTATAATTTTTTTAATCTAATGTCTGATCTTCTTTGCTAAGAGGTGTCTCATTTGTTAAGAGGTGCTTAAATGCTTGATTTGATAGAGAGTTTGGTTAATATTCTATTGGAATGAATGAAGGATTGAGGCTGCAAGCATAATCACCTCAAAATCAATTCCAGAGCACTTAAATTGAACATTGTTGAACATGATCTCTGATGTTTGAAAAGCCAAGAAACAAAAAACATATTTATGAAATATTAAGATGAGAGAAAATTTTGGGTGGCATGGATATGCTATGATTTAAACAATGCAGAGTATCAAAACAAATCAATTTATTGTGTATATTCATCTTAAAAAAAATACGTCAATTAACATACTCTATCAGCACTAAGCACTTCTCACACAATTCATTTTATATTAATTTCATGAATGTACAAAATATATCAAAATCAGATGGATTATGGAATTTAAATATTATTGAATGTCATATATTGTATTAATATTTAAAGGATCTGATTTTCGATTTGGATATTTTGATTGATTTTGAGTTGATAGGATTGAGGCCTCAAAGTTTTTGATAGGATTCTAGCTTGGTACTATATTCTCATTATTGTTTCTCCCCTAATGCTTCCTTTTGAGGCCATCATTTGGTGAACAAATTGAACTCAAGACCGTCCTATATGACTGTGCATGTCTTAGCTAATCTGATATGCTGGGCTAGACAATCTTATAAAGATCTGAATATTCTAAACCCGAGTGATAACCTGGAAGGTTTCATAGGAGAAGACAAATTGGTATTTTCTTAAAAAAGAAATTATAACAAGAAAAACTATTATAAATAAAAAAAAAACATAAACAAATAAGAAAAATACCAGAAAAATGCTCAAATGTTCATGCATAACATAACATGCAAGGCTTTAGTTCTCATCCATGCCAAGTAAAATGATGTGTAACAGATAATAATGAACTAAAACTGCAGTTTTAAATTTTAGGGATATGCTGAAGTATTGAAGTTCTGGAATGACAGAGAATGTGATGAATTTGGATAGAGATAAAGTGAACTACAAAAAGAAGAGATAAAAGTCACTACTTTGTTTAATATAGTTCAAGTGGATAACTCTGGAGACAAGCTTCTCTCTCCTGACCAACAAGAATACCTGTATGATGGATGCAATTCCATTTGTTCATCTGATGCCAACTTAGAAGGGAATGAAGCAAGCAAGAGGTCTGTAAGATTATTCGTTGATATTGGTGGTTTTCGTTTTTGGTATACTGAGGAAGGTGGTAGCATGACTATTTTGGAGGCTCAATTACAGTTGGGAAGTATAAAGCATAATGTGTCCTCATTACTAGATAATAATCATGTTTGCATGATGCGACAAGAAAATATGACCAAAATAATGTATCTGCAGCTTCTGTTCTCTATGAGTAAGTTCTATCAGCGTGCGAGAGATTAAGCTAAATAGTGCAATTGTGTTTGCATATGATGCTGCTTGATTCATTATTGTTTATCATTTAAAACTTCTTTTGGTGTTTGCTCTATTTGATTAAATTTAGTATTTTTATGACCCTTAACAGTTAACAATATAAAATTCGAACTTTTCAAGGTTATGTTACTATTTCCAAAGACTTATCCTTGTTTTCTAATAATTTTCTTAAGCTAGATGAAATATCGGACCAAATGCCAAAGTTTGACAAAGGAACTAGAAAAAGCCAATAGCAAGCTGCTCAGTTTGGAAGACGTAAGTTTCCCACTTTTTTTTAGCTAGGTTATTAAAATATGCTTATCAAGGTGAAAATCTAATGTCAATCAGGATCATAGGAAAATGATTAAAATGCTTAAACACGAGAATGAACAGAAAATTCATGACCTGGAGAAGCAGGTCAGGTAGGTTAATTTTAAGTTTCATTTCTTTCATATTTGATAGTTAAATATGATGCTACATTGCAATCAGCTGTTCACTTCATAAACAAGCATCAGACCAAGCTCTAATGAATCAGCTCCAGCAAGACTTGGCCACTCATGAGACTCATATTGAGATCCTGACTAGCAACTTTGAACAGGTTACTGCTGATCTTCAATCAAAATGTATGTTCATTATTTGTATTTTTTCAAAAAAAAATTGTTAAAATTTGTAATTACACCTTATTGTTCAAATTAGCATGCTGTTTTTAGCAGTTAATTCTGAGATTCAAGAATTGAAGGACTTGCTTCTAGCTGAACAGGAAGAGAAAAATAAACTGCAAGTAAAGCTCCAGAATGCAGAAAATGAATGTGAGTGTCCAGTGAAAAATGCATCTGGTTGTTATACTTGTGGCAAATCAGTCAAAATAATTAACATATGTGGTCACACGGTCACATGCAAGTAAAGCAACTTCCAGACTGTTGCATCTGGAACTTGCAGCTACAACTGATGCCTAGAACAACAGTTGTTTTTCTTTTGTTCTCGTCTACCTCTATCCATCATTTCATCTCTTGCTTTTTCATTCTGCAGAGATTTACTGTTCCTTCTGATATTTTTATATCTATATGAACTTTCTGACCAACTTGTATTGAGATTACATATGCTTCCTTTTAGTCTGTCACCTACTAATTCTCTTATTCTGCTGATGCTTGATTGCAGTGCAGATCATCAAAAAGAAGCAGATAAACCAACAAAGGGATTCCATTTCACTACATCATGTCGAAACATTAAAGCAGAAAATCATGAAACTTAGAAAGGAAAATGAATCTCTGAAGAGGCAGGTTACCGCCTTGAAAACATGATATATGAAACTGTTCTGATTATACTCTCATGCAGGATACTATCAGGATAATAGATCACCAGTGGACAGCACACTTTCTTTCTAATCTGTTGTATATATATCATACAAAACATTGCCCATATAGTTCAGGAACATCTGGAGATGAATTTTCAAGAACAAATTATAATGGTCAGTAAGATTAGGTTGCAAGAATGTTGGATACAGATCGAAATTTCTAAAGTTTCTTTAATGGGAAACTGCTATTAGTTTACTCTTCCTATTTGCGTATGAGCTGTGAGCAAGTGTATTTAGACTGCTAGTGATGTCTTAGCAGATGCAGGGTGCCATCTACCACTGTTTCTCCACATCTTAGATGCAGAAAGAAGCTCTTCTAAGCTTCGTTATGTGGACTGGTCTTCAATGTTGCAGCTACCATGAAAGGTGGTATCTTTATATGTTCTAAAAGAAGACATATTTATATGGTTTTTGAATACATAATTAAGGTGCCATAGCATGATAAAACAAACATTTCTCTGTTTCATTAGAGTGTGAACATGGTGAAAAATGTGACACAGTTAAGTGTTGGTGTTGGCTACTTCTAGACCCCGGCATTGGATGTATGAAAGATTGTGCTTAGTGCAATCCTCAGTGAGTGATGCTGTAGGGGCTCCTATGTGTCACCCACTGAAGATGATTGGCTACACTAGAATAGCTAGGAGCATTATATTCTTGGTAATTGAAATGCCAAAGATACATCCAACAGTGATATTACATTTTTCCTTTTTTCAAGTGACCCATCTACCTTCAGGAATAGAGAATGAGAATTTATTATGTGATGTAGGATGAGGTTTTAGCGCAAATCTTGAATGTGTTAACTAACTCGACTTACAAAGATTTTGATTGCTTATAGTAAGATTTCCGAAGTAAATTTCTACCTTCGTCTAAGTTTAGTCACAACATGTTGGATATTTATCCTATCTAAGCAAGAATTTTTATTTTGTTGCTTGATAGTATCACATAGCAAAAATTTGGTATAATACTTAGGCATTTGTTAATTGGGTCTGGGTCGAGTATAGATAGGAAATTAAGTCTTTTGATCGATATTGAAATGTATTGGATACCTAAATAGTTTGTAGGATCAAGATTTCAGTATGAGTCTCGTATGCTTTTTTTTACCTTGCAAGATTGTATCCTTTTCATGTGATTCAGGAAGAACTAATGTGCATATGTGGTTATTCTTGAATGTGATGTGATGCATCATTTATGAGTTCTGAGATTGTAGATGTGTGGCGACTTTCCTTTGCTGAACATCCCCAAACATGCAGCAGTAAATGGTTCAGAAGAAGATTATGTCAATGAACAAAGAAAGGGCATTGCTGAACTGAGAAAGAAAATGAGGAGGATATTATATAGGCATGACAACTTGATCTCTCGTCTCGGGCCCGAAGCCAACAGTAGAGTACACATCCCCTCCATAGGAGTGATGGGTTTTGTGCTGACAAAGAGAATCCATGTAAGTCAGCTTCAAAAGGAGAGCCCCATCTGTGTGTGTGTGTGTGTGTGTGTGTTAGAGAGAGAGAGAGAGAGTGCTAAGGTCTTGGGTTTCATTCTCTTGGCGTTTTGCTACATTCCTTAGCATCCTAAGCTGAAATCTGTATAGCTATCGTGCAACAGTGTCTTCTCTCAGATGATTTACATTGCAAGCACATCTCAGTGTACAGCCCCACCAATCTCATCTCTCTCGTCCTCTTGTCTTGTGCAGTGAGTGACGACTGCTCCTTTGTGCTTCTCAAGGGGCCCGAGCTACAAGACATTCCGTCCCTCATTCTTCCTCGGCCTCTCCCCCAATGTAAGAGGACATGATTGTACTATTCTTTATACTGACTTATGTCCCCTCCCCTCATTGACAAATAATTCAACCTGCTTATTAGTTTTTCCCGTACAAGATCGAGCTGAATGGCTTCTGAAGCTTGTGTACCTTACTGGGTTTCAAGGACTGGCAATGTTCATGACCCAAATGTGACAGTAGATTCAGTACTTTCACATCATCGGTCAGCACTCATAGATCAACTCTCATGGCTCCTTTGTTCTTCTACTGGCTGGCTACTCTTGAATGTTGATTGAGATAATCCTCTTGGATTATTTAGAATGTTGCACTGGTGGATGTCATGGACTATGACAAATTTGTTTCTTGTTATTCCTTTTGTATTTTTCCTGCTGTTCATCCCACTTTTGAAGTGGTGGGAAAAAGAATCAATCATGAGACACTGTTCATTGTTCCAGCTAAATGTTGGGTTGCGCAGTTTGTGGAAGCAGGCAGTGAAATATTGGGTCTATTCCAAGGTAGACTTTCGCAGATATGCTTCTGTTCTGTATGAGAAACAGGAAGAGGCCAAGTCTGTCACATGCTGTAAGACCAAAAAAAACCCAAGAAAGGCAGCTGCTATATTTATGTGTTTTGTTTGGGGCTCTTCCTTCTCCCAGGTATGCTTTTTATCCATGCACTATCACTGTCCTGCTCTACTCTACTCTTTTGAGTACAAACCTCTCACTTATTTGCCTCGGAAAAAGCTTGTAGAGCAAACTGTCCTGACAAAGATTTAGAACCAGTGATTAGTACACTACCAATCTTGTCAAAGCATATATATGCCGCACCATGAACATTTGGGTCCTTCTGCAGGTCCATCTTGTGCTTGTTAATCTCTGGGTATCATTTCTACATCATCTTTGGCATAGAAGCATTGAGTTCTCTGCAACAAATGGTGTGCTTCCAACTAGTGTTTGCTGTGCTTATCTGTGCTTTACTAAAGCCAAGAATCATTCTTGTGATTGGATGAACTCACTGTCACATGATAGCTGTAAGCTTTTTGAACCTTGCTCCATGTTTCTTCAGATGAAAGAAGCCAATTGTAACACTAGGATGGCTGTGAGAAACAACAAACAGGATCTTTATAGGTGATCTTATTACATGTTAAGAAGTGCAAAAAGACTTGCATTCATGCATAGTTTTCCACAAAAGAGAATACGGTCATAAAGCTTAATCTCAAAACTTTGCTACAGGTTTGAACTGTTCTTTCTGTCATGCACACCTCTATCTTATTAGCTCAACATTTTTACTGAGCTTAAGAGGATTCTTTCCCAAGTACTTATGATGCCTCTACCCCCATATGATCTCACTAGCCTAAAAAGCTTGTACTAGTAGCAATCCTTTCCCTCATGCAGCAGGAATGAATATGTTCTTTGCTTTACTTGTTGATGTCTGTAGTGAGTGCACTTTAAGCTTCATTCAATAGTTTTTTGATTGTTTCAGCTATGTATCTTGGAACTGAAAGGTTGGTGCAAACTAATCCTATTACTTTCTGAACATGCTAGGAAAAGTTATGCTTTCTAAAGTTTCACCCGTTCACATAAATGTTTGATCCTGAGGCCATAAAGCAGTACCTTTCTTGTAAGTTGGGGAAACTACTTGGTTTTCTATCCTGCTTTATAAGAGGACTTCAGACCAAAGATAAGTCTCCACCCAGTCCTTTAGATTTTCTTGCACTTGATACATATATCTTTCTCCATTTTATACAGCATTGTTGGAAGAATAAATTGACCAGCTTATAAGTGCATGGATTTTCCCCAAACTTTGCTATTTTGACAGACTGAGATATCATGTTTTTTCCTCTCCTATCTGCAAGTCATCATTTCAGAAATTTCTTCATGCTAAAGTTATTTGTCTATACTTGAAAGATTTGCTATTAAAATGCATTTTCTGGTTCTTAAGATGATACATTTCTTGCATGAGTTTTAATTAGACTGGGAATATGTTATCTGATAAGAGATTTGACTTCAGGATGATAGTTGGTTAAGTCTTATCAAGACTTTGTTATGACAATAATGACTAATGTTGCAAACAAAGAAATAACAACATTAGTCAACACTGTTTATTTGCTCAATTTATTGTTATTGCAATCAAACTATTTAATTTTTTGAAGCAATATTTTGCAGCCTCAAAGTTGTTTCAGGCAAATGATAAATTCAAAATATGCTGAATGATGGCTGGAGAATTGGCATCAGTAGTTCCAAGTAGAATCAATATGGTAATCAAGAGAAAGAAAAGAACAAAGCAGAAAAATCACAGGTCAGTCAGTAACATAAATTAACTTGAAACAATCTACCTAAATGAAGCAAAACATATTGTACATATATGTATGTATTCTGCAGCCCAACATCTCTCTTTCTGCTCCTTATGTTCTCTAACCTGTTACTACAACTGACATGAGAAAACTACAGGCAGAGGCAGCCACCAATCCAATACTTGGTCCTTTTGATTGGGTAACATGCACTCGAGGAAAGAGAAAAAGAAGGCATGGAGTGGGATCTCTTTCACGGCTTCCAACACAGTCTGAGCTCAAAAAGACTGGTCAAAAAGCTGCCCTCATGAGAATGAGGAAAAGAATGCATTAACAAAAGGTAAGTGTATCCATGTAATGTAATCTTACTCACTGAGTGCATTCTTCACCTTTTCCCTTTGATCATGGAGATATAATGGGTATTTGTGACACTACACTACACTACACTCTACACAAGTAGATGCCCATTTGTTTCTCCAATACAAGTTCCCATCATGACCTGATGTTTGTTCTCTAGCTATCCTTTTGGCACACTGTCACAGGGTTTGAGAAAAGGTTTTGCAGTAACAAATGTGATGTTTCATCCTCTTATTAACGAAAGAACAACATCAGTTAGGAGGGGATCACTGTCCAGGATATTATTTTTATTGAGCAACTACATGCAAAAAGAGGTAAAGGAAAACAATAACCTTTCTTTCTTCTTGTTGAGGAGGGAAAAGAATCTGCTTGTGATGGCCTGCATGGTTGCAAAGACAACACAAGAAAACATGAAGGGTTTGGAGGTTACATGAAGAACTCAAAAACAAAATTAATGGAGGCCATGCCAGACAAGCAGACATGAACCTGCTTTCTGTGTCCTTGGGAGGAATATTAACATTGGTCGTGTCCCTGAGTTTTGGTGCAAGAGGCCTCTGATCTCTTTCTTCTTTTGAGACAAGGATATATCACACTGCATCTGCACCAAAGAAAAAGCAAAGTGAGACAGCAGCAATCGGAGAAACACAAATTTATTAGTGCCTGCACAAAAAGCTCAATATGCAGTGCTGCTTTCATCACATCTTCCATTCTTTCCTTTTTTATTTCTCTCCTCTTCGCCTTTCTGCTTTCTCTTTTCCTTTGTTTTGGAGATGTCTGATGGCTTCATCTGCCCAGTTGAGGAGAGAAGCAGACCACTGATCTCATGTCAAAGGTGGCTTCTTCTGTGGCTTTTCTTTCTTCTTTTTGTTTCACCGCTATACTTTTTTGGAGTTTTTGGACAGACCAATGGCACGGGCAGTAAGAGATGTGGCAAGGAAGCAAGCATGGTGTTTGGCCTCTGTCAAGAGAGCCAAAGAGTGATGAGATATGTTGGCACGGATATTAACAAAGCAAAAGAAATGAGATTAGGCCAAAATAGGTGCAGAAAGTGAAAGTGAACCATCCTTGAATGGGACACCCAAAAGCAACAGTGCCACACTCACAACAGAAGGACAGGGAGATGGAGAGAATACAGAGAGAGAGAGAGAGAGAGAGAGAGATGGTTTAGCTTGTATAAAGCTCACTCTACTTCGGTTCTACGACCTCTTCCACTTCCAACGCAACTCCTCAATCCCCACAAAGTAGTAGTAGTAGTAGTAGTGGCAGTAGTAGTAGTAGTAGAAGAGAGGGTGTGCAAGGCAGCTCAGAGAAGAAGCAGAGCAAGGAGAACACCGGGGCGGCGGGGGGTTGGTGTTGGGGTGGGTTAAGTGATGCGAACAGGAGCTTGCACACTGCAACAGGCCCTCACCGCAGAGGCTGCCTCGGTGCTCAAGCACTCCCTCAGCTTGGCCAGGCGCAGAGGCCACGCTCAGGTCACCCCGCTCCATGTCGCTACTACCCTCCTGAGCTGCTCCTCCTCCTCCAACCTCCTCAGAAGAGCCTGCGTCAAGTCGCAGCCCCACTGCCCTGCCTCCCACCCCCTCCGCTGCAGAGCGCTCGAGCTCTGCTTCAATGTGGCCCTCAACAGGCTCCCCACCACTCCACCGCCCGCCTCTCATCCCTCCCTCTCCAATGCTCTCGTTGCGGCTCTCAAGAGGGCACAGGCCCACCAGAGGAGGGGCTGCATGGAACTCCAGCAGCAACAGCAGCAGCTTCTCTTGGCTGTCAAGATTGAGCTGGAGCAGCTCATCATCTCCATCTTGGACGATCCAAGTGTCAGCCGGGTGATGAGGGAGGCTGGCTTCTCCAGCACCTCTGTCAAGAACAGCTTGGAGGGGGAGACCTCCTCTGTTTTGAGCCGGTCCTCGCCGTTCTTGCTTGAGTCACATAAAGATGTCATCGACCATGGGAGCCCGCTGTTTCCGTTGTCTTCGCAACAATCCTCCCACCACCACCACGACTCGAGCGCAGTCTTGGAGGTGATGCTCGGGAAACAGGGGAGGAGGACCAACACTGTACTGGTGGGGGACTCTGTTTCCCTGGCAGAGGGGGTCGTAGCTGAGCTCATGGCGAAGGTGGGGAGAGGTGACGTCCCCGATGAGCTCAAGGCCGCTCATTTCATTAAGCTTCATCTCTCCTATGTCCACCTGAGGCTCATGAGCAGGAGTGACGTGGACCTGAAGCTTTCTGATCTCAGGAGAAAGATTGACCATTTAGCATCAGGGAGAACAGGTGGAGGCGTCATCATCTACGCAGGTGACTTGAGATGGGCAGTCGATGAGGAAACAAGAGACGGATGCCGGTTTAAGCCAGTCGAACACATGGTTGCAGAGTTGGGAAGGTTGCTATCTGAGTTCAGGAGCAGCATCGGCAATGGCGGCGGTGGCACTGTGAACACCAAGCTGTGGTTACTGGCGACTGCAAGCTATCAGACCTACATGAGGTGCCAGGTGAGGCAGCCATCTCTCGAGACTCGGTGGGCTCTTCAAGCTGTAGTGGTTCCCTCAGGTGGCCTTGGACTGAGCCTCCAAGCTCCCAGGTGAGATCGCCAACCCAGAGAGCCTCATGTCTTCGTCACTACCGTCCAATTCCTTTGCCTCCATTTACCTGCTAATTGTCATTCAAACAACACAGTAGTCGTTTGTTGGCGACCTAAGAAAATTAATGTCGTCTCCAAATAAATCGCAGCAAATGAATCATCAAACATACTTGATTTTTAGCCTTTGCCGATGCAGAAGATGGAGTGAAAAGAATTGGGATGGTAGTCATCACATCTTTTAGCTCTAACTGGTTTCCTTCCTTGCTTTCTTGCTCTGCAGTGGCCTAAACGCCGGGTTGCCGGAACTCTTCGAGCATCCTTCTCCGCTGCTTGGTTCCAAGGTTCTCAGCACCAGGGAGGATGAGAAGCTCATCTGCTGTGGTGAATGCATCTCCAACTTTGAGAAAGAAGCTTCAGTGCACAGGTCAGTGAACAAAGACACCAACTGTGGCTCGACACAGTTGCCGTTCTGGCTGCAAAGACAGAGTCCAGACAACCACAAGGTAGCAGCAGCATGAAGTGAATGCTAGTTTTGTTCCTCTGTTTCGGTAGCTAACGCTCCATAACATCTCCAGGATGCATTGCTGGAATTGAAGAGGAAATGGAACAGCCTGTGCCGAAATCTCCATCACATCGGACGTAGTCAGACTCGTTTGCATCCATCCTCGATCTTGAATCAGAGTTCCATTGGCAAGAACCTCAGCTGTTCTTCATCATACCCATGGTGGCCTAACAGCAACCAGAGCGAGAGCTCGATGCAAACTACTCCAGAGCTTGATGGTGGATTGCCATTCGACATGATCGATTCGAGAAATGGAACAGGTAACTGGCAGGAGAGGGAAGAATCGAAGCCGAGCTTTCCTGAAGTCAGCTTGCATTGCCTTAGAAGTGCAGGAAATCTGGATGTCGGAGTTACTCTGTCTATGGGCGGTGCTGTCGTCTCAGACTCGGCGACATCAAACAAGCAGAAAGAAATGATGACAGACCATCGAGAACTAACCCGGAAATTGCTAGAGAACATGCCTTGGCAATCAGAAATCGTTCCTTCGATGGTCGAAGCACTGACATCAAGCGAAAACAAGGGCGTTCGTCTCCTGTTACAAGGAAACGATTGCGTCTCGAAGAGGAGACTGGCACGAGTGATGGTCGAGCATTTCGGTGGATCCGAAGAAAGGTTCATACACATCGACATGAGGAGACGGGCGAGCAAATGCAGCTCATGCGGAGAGATCCTCGAGGAAGCCTTGGAAAAGGAATCGAAGCTTGTGGTTTTCATGGAGGACATTGATCGAGCAGACACCAGCTTCGTAACATCTCTGGTGGATGTGCTAAAGATGGGAGCTTTTGAGACGTCATCGGGCCAAGAGGTGTGCCTGACTGAGACAACCTTCATCCTTACCACATCGAGCTCGGCTGGCATTGGAGATGCCAACGACGTGATCAAGATGAAGTTGCAGGCCGAAGTGCCGTCAACCAACAAAGATCTCAGAAGGAAGGCAGAAACAGAGCAACAGAACAAGCCGAAACGACCAAGAAGGGGAGATTGCACTCTTGACCTGAACCTACTTGCAGAGGGGGAGGACGAAGAGGCAGTCCCGAGCGATCTAACCAATGAGACAGACTGCGGGAACTCCCGTCTTCCATCTGAGCTGCTCGAACTGATCACCGCTCGATTGGCCATGGACGCCGACCTCGAAAGGCTGCGTCCGGCATCCGAGAATCTCGTTTCGAAGCTCCGTCGGGCATTCGACGAGGTGAGGAGCGGCGTCGGAGGGGAAATCGGGGAGCTGCTTATCGACGGCGCGGCGGTGGCGGAGCTGATGGCCGCCGCCGGCTCCTTCCTGGAGGGCATCTTCGAGAGGTGGGTGAGGGAGGTCTTCCAGACCTGTTTGCGGCGGGTGGAAAGGGGCGGGAATGTGAGGCTGAGGGCGGAGGGCAAAGTGGGAAATGTGGGTGAGTTTGGGTTCATGTCCTCTCTTCTACCGAAGTGGATGGATGTCGACTGAAGCACTCGTGCATTGGTGGTTTTACGTATCTATCCTTTTATTATCTGGAAATAGCATATTTGCCCCTTCTGGTTTTTCCATTGCACGCACATATATTCTCCGTATATTTAGATTTTCCATATTATATATATATATATATATATATATATATATAATATTCGAAATATTCAATGAGTGACAACACTCTTGTGTTTGTTAGCATCTATCAAATAAAATAAAGTTAAATTCTACTAATCATCGTTACTACTGAATTAAAAATTTAAATATTTTTTATTGCTTTCATCAATTATTTGGTCCATAGAAACAAATAGAGATTAACTATAATAACATGAATCAAATCTTAGTATCTTCATTCTTACACTTTTAAGAATTACATTGAGATTCTTATATTTATAAAAATATTAAAATCTTTATATAAAGTAAAAAAGATAATTTTACAGGATTAAAAATCAAGATAGAAAAAAAAAATTATTAGAATAACGAGATTAAATATTTTAATTTCGTAAGTCTAAGATTCTCAATATAAAGTATAAGGACGGAGATACTAAAGGTAACTAATTACATAACATAATAACAATCAATACATTCTTGTCGTTTAAGGATAGGTGCAAGTTCAAGTGGGAAAAAAAATTATTGTTATCGTTACACCAAAGTTCACCCTTATAAAATACATATACTAAGTATAAATTTAAATTAATTATAAAATCACTAGTTTTGTAGGGATACATGTGTAATTTTGCTTAAGAAGTATTGGGATGTAAAATATTTTAGCATTTCTTATCCAGTTTGTCCTATCTTCTTTACTTGCATCAGTATAGCTTTGTCACTGTGATGATGATCGTTATTAGCACTGCTATTTAGTTTTTTGTTTGGAAACAAGAAATGAAAATGCCACGACTCACGTAAGCAATTCTCAGTTCGAGAGAGAGAGCTTTTGTCAGACGTACTCTTTTTTGGTGCCTTTTGCATCAATCAAAGTAGGCACGACAGGGGAGACAAACTTCTGACCTCTTCCTTTATTTCCCCCCTCTGTTTGAATGTGCCTTTGCATGCACGCTGGAAAAGTCATGAATGGCAGCCCAACACGCTGCGAGTTTGTAGGCTAGCATGACACACAGGCATCAACTGCGTCTGATCTCAGACTCAACCGCAGCAGAGATGTTTTGGATTTTGTGTTCCTTCGGAAGATAAACCTCCGAGATGAACAGAGTAGGCAACAAAATTAATCCTTTCAGAGATGATATGAAACATAATTAAGGCTTTTGAAACGCCCAAAGAGCTTATTCATCCACCATCATCCCGACAGTTTGACCGAGACAACAAAGGCACTTCTAACCGAGCCACCATACTTTGTGGAATAAGAGTAATCTCGGCTATAACAGGACGGTGTTCATCATCCAAAGAAGAGTTGCTGTGCTTCATATCATTGCCTTCGACTTGCAGAACCCAGACATGACCAGGTGAAGCATTTCTTTCCAACGGAAGCAAGAGAGCATCATTGAAAGCCGTGACAGGCACTCGATTCCCCAACTCTTTATAGCAAGAACAATATATATTACTCTCATCAAGCATGAGAAATTTAAAAGCCGCACCGAGTAAATAACAATTTTATTAGTCCACAATTACAAGTGATTTTGGCCCTTTTAAGCAAGTTAAAAGAATAAATGCTGGAACATATGGATTATAGAGGAAAAAGAGAATGCCACAACTAATTTACAAAGAATGGCATGTAGCCGCCGCCAACTCAAATGGCTTGAACTCTACATTTTTGTTGTTGATGCGATTTAGGAGGAGAAACTAACGTCCGATGGTACACTAATGGTGGTGCATGCTTGGTGAAGAAAACAAGCACCAAATTAGACCCTGTAGAGCCACATTAATTTCACAACCCACCGCTTAGAATGTACAAGGAATTGTCGAACAACCTAGTCATCTGTTGTATCCGTAGTAGTATGTTCTGGAGTGTGACCAGGTGTATCAAGTTGAAGTGCAGGCTTTAATCTTCTTTCCACCTCGTCACGTTGCGCATTTATCTCTTCCATTATCATTGACTCTGCCGCTTTGCAAGCCTGCTCGTCTTTGAAAGCTAGCGTCCATCGCCCATCGACCAAAACCTTTGACTTCCCTTTGTTCAAGAAATCAAACTTCGAGGGATCCAAAAATGGTGAGTTTGAAGGACGGATCCGTAAATGTAACCATCTGGGATGTTTTTCATCTATCTTCGGCTGATGGTAAATGAAACATACATCATTACTTTACATATTACTTGCTAAAAAATCACAGCACAACAAGCAGATTTGTTTACTCTGTAAAACACTGTATTCAAAGAAAGCATACAAAAGGATTGCATGTCAATCACTAGTTGCATAAGGTTTTTATCCTACAAAGTGTTTTACAACAACAGCCTCCAAAAGAACACTAGGAAACCCAGTATTCTTGCATCCGTAACTTAAATTACAAGTAAAATATTTCCACTAAGTTGCTTATTTGCATGACAAGTTGTCCTTACTCTAGATAATATGGGTATTAGTTCTTTTGTAATCAAGCGCAATTGATAATGATGCATATTTTGCTAAAAATGTTAAGACGATACATTCATAAGTTGAAGATGTTTCATAAAAGAACATCAAAGTGCTTCTGTCATATTATAATGTTCTCGAGTCATAAAGGTAAAAATACTTGAGTGGTTGCATGAATACAATATTTAACTCCATGTATATTCAACTTTTTATCAATAGAAGCTCTCATTTACCGTATATGAATAAGCAATTTGCAAAAACATTTCTTCTGGTTAACCAGTATTATGTAACAGAATAAAATACATACAAGAAAGTCAGTATGAAAAATTGAATCAATGACGATAGAGCAAGTATCATGCACATATAGATTATAATATACAGAATTCCTGCAAGTGAAATATATGGCAATTTTTGTTTGCATAGAGAATCAGATATTCATAATTAGAAACAGTTGATCATGTAGTATTTGTGTAAACTGGAGGAATCAAGTAATAAAAACATAATTACATCACCAAAGCAGATAAGAAAATCAACAAGCAATGGTTAACATAAAAACCACAAAAGGAGTAATGTCAGGCACTTTACTGTGATGAACGTGAGACAAGAATTAATACCCAGATTTAATCAGAGACATGAACAAAAAAAGGCATGGAACATCGATACAAAGCACTCAACTGAAAGGAGAGGGATTTGGAATAAACTAAACAAAAGAAACAAAATGACAGCTTCTTCAGTCACGTTGAACATAAATATGGATTGTAATGGGCCTCATCAATGTTAGCATTTGGCCCAAGGAACCAAGCGTCCTGGACTAGCGGCTGAGATGCACAGGAGCCAAAAGCCAAAAGCAATGGCTTCCGTGTATGCTGCTAAGATGCACAAAGCCAAAAGAAATATAGCCATCTACGCTGCGGAGATGCGCAGAACCTTCGCCCGGTGCTAGTGGCATATTTTCCAAACCAACGAAAAAGAAAAAAAGTGCAACAAAACCCCAAAAGAAAAATCAGCACTACCCATCAGATTCCACCTCCATATTTCCCTACCTATCCTTATTTGCTTCCAAAACCATAACTGTTTTACACCTTCCTTACGTATCAAGATGCTTTATATGCATAAAGAAGTTAGCATATTAAACAACTAATGTTAAACAGCACGTGCACTGAAAATAGATCAGCAGTTAATTGTCCAAATAATTTCTTACACTCTTGTTCCAAAGAAAAATCCAACAAAAATAAAAATAGAAAATTCTTAAGCTAAAAAATATGGTTTAACTGTGAGACATGTTCACACATCATTTCATATATCTTAAAACAGTTAACAGAAAAGAAAATCAAAATCCAAAGATTTTCAATAACATATGCAATCCAGTGGATAGAAGATGGGTTGGGTACACATACATCTGAACCAACCAAAGGTGCAGTGACACGAATAATTCCCAACTGCTGTTTGACAGGCGATTCTTGCGCAAGAAGAAGCCATCCGGATGTTCCCCTAGATATTGCTAAAAAGCAGAAGTGGCGTTCTTTACCTCTCTCGAATGCTATTCTACAAGGTACTGTATTGTCTACATAAGTCAACCACCAAAAGGATTAGTATCTCAATTCTCAACACAATCGCAATACAAGATGACTTTAAAATAAAGTCATGTAATAACGGCATACCTAAGCAAATCTCAGAGCCAGGTTTTGGCACAAAAACATCCAAGACAGATGTTTTAGCACCAGACATTTCAGGAGAATCAACTGGAGAATATAGATTAGGTAGCTCAGGTAAGGTTCTTCCTAACGAGAAAACCAGAAGTTGACGTTGAAGAACAAAAACCTGTAGATTACAACATCAAGTAGTTAGAACAACAAATATACATGACCCCAATATTTCTAATACATGAATTAAAGTCCTGTCATCTGAATTGTTCTTAGATCTTAAGAAATATCCAGATTTCAACAATTTAACAAGGCCAAAAATAACCCCAAAAGTTTATTCAAACATCAAGAACACTCTACCAATATTGATATTGGATGCATATCCATTAATCATCTAATTATAATGTCTTCTTGTTCCTAATGCCTTCTACACAAACTATCCAACAATGGAAACAGTGTCCAGACAGTAACAGCCAACATCCGCAACAAAAAACGATATGATGCTTTCTTAGATTACCATCAATGGACAGTAGTTGACAGTTGACATTAAGCAAACAGCTTTGGCATCATAAGAAACAGATAATATCAATTGAACAAGGGAAATCAAACTGTGTTTATTGAAGAAACTAGTCAAAAGAAAATTTTAAACATATGTCAACACTGTTACAGAATCTCTTTTGCTAATTACACTTGACCATACTTGGATGCCAATGCACCTCTATGCTAACGATTGATTACTTTAATTAGAATTAATATGAAGATAATTATGCATTTCAATGCCCTATTAAATCAAGTTCTACAGAGTACATAGTACTGTAGATTTGAACACCAACCTTAACTATCTCATGCATTCTTTCTGCAGCAGCAAAAGAGGATTCACCTGTAATACTATTACATCATATTAGCAACTAACACAAAAAAGCATTTTCTTAGTAAAATACCGACAACAGCTAGTTACTAGGAACATATGTCTATCTATAAGCAGAATACTGGAATGAATGACTTGCAAATCTAACCTCCAGAAGAATATCTTTGTGATGACAAGAGTATGGATTTAGAGTCTTTTGGAGGTGATGAAGCCTCAAGTGCTGATTAGAAAGATAAGAAAATGAAGCATCAATATAATCATGTCAATGTGCAGTGAGAAAACAACCCTTGACTCCACAACTACCTCTTTTGCATATCCTCCATTCATCTTTAAGAACAGGTATGAGAACATCACACCAAGCTCCCTTAATTTCTTCCAAAAGGTTGCTTGTAGCCAAATTGTCTGAATCCTATACACAGTAGGATTTCTATGTCAACTAAAGATAATATGAACAATTATCCAACAGAATATGCAAGAATTCCAAAGTTGGAATATAACAAAAAATAGATATGATACTCTTTGCTGCTTTTGGAGTTGCCCACGACCGGATGCCAACACAAGTAGAACAAAAGAAATGAAGTACAAGGTGACAAAAGGAAACAACAAAAAGCTGTAAGGAAAAAATAGCCAGACAACACGTTGATATAGGGAATAATATTTTCCAGGCACTCGAGCAACATGATGCAAAAAGGGCTAGCCAATTTGGTTCCCAACTCTTCAAGTCCAGTGAAACCAAAACTTCAAACAGCACCCTCATTTAAAACAAACTAGTAGGCAAAAATAGGGCTGATATCTGGTATAGTTCCATCTACTAAGATTCTAAGATGTTCACTGCCAGTGTGATTAACTGCATTTTTCATTTGACAGTTCTTCCATTGCAACATAACCACAACTAAAAAACCATTTGACAAGAACATAGAGTAACCCATCATGACCATTTCAGACAATCCTGAAACCCCTAAATTTTTGGGCCTCTGCAATAATCAGAAATATACCAATTCTTGCAGTCTGGCTTTTTAGCAACAGGTAATTCCAACTCCAGCCAGTTCTCGCTGAATTTTATTGTCAAAGGTGGGAAAATAATACAAACAGGTCATTCGAACTCTAGCCAATTCTGACTGAATTTTATTGTCATAGAAAGGGGGAACTAATACAAACACAAGTTCGAGAATCAATCCAAAACCAATCGCCATGTGAATGAACTTTATGTGGAACTTCCTCCTTTACTGAAGCCTCCTTTAACCAGCTTTCAAATTGTGGTATATGAATTTCTATTACAAAAAATAAGACCATATTCACTTACTGTTGCTAATGTCAATTAATCTAGTGACTCAATCTAGTACATCAAATTAATCAGTTACCTTTCTTTACCAGCCAAGCCAAATAAGCAAAAATGTAGACATGGACAGTTAAAAAATAGTAAATACTCTATCTCCAGCCAGTAGTACAAATGCCCCAGACAAGTGCATTTCTTCAAGCACAATCTCATTGTATGTCACTTATAACCTCTATCACTTGTTTTATGTAACTACACCACAAAATATCCACTAGAAGTCTGAAATCAATCTCCTACAACTCTGAGCTAATCCTTTCATCTGTTTCGTGAGCAGCAATCTTTTTCACGATCTTCTGGGTAACATGAACTGCAACCCCAGTCTAGATTTCTTACAAAAGATTTTAAGCACAACATCATGGATCTTCACCTGCTACTAAGCCAAAGGATTTCTAGTTATGAATTCTAACCAAAAAATTTCTCACTATTGATCGTTGTAAAGTATGTCACAGAAACATACTTTTCAGACTTAGAACACACTGAAATGGATTGTTATAATGTTCATTCATTCTATCTCAAGGAAAAGGAACAGACATTTGGAACCCAAGGAAACATCCAAGTTACATCAAAATTCAAAAGCATATATTTTCACAATAATATATATGGTACCAACATTTCACCATCTCATGGTCTATCAGATCAAAATCTACCAACCACAAAAGAGGATGATGAAGTAAACTTGTGTCAAATGATAATAATGACTGTTCCTCTGTTATGAAGAAAATATGGAAACTATAATCTCTCATTTCTCTTACAAAAAGAGGCGATGGTCTCATAACAGTTTCAACTTGAAATATCAAAACTAAAGTTAGATGACATAAGAAAAGCACTTAAAGCCAATTGTACCTTGAGTCTTCTAAGATGTAGACTATCGAATTCTTCCTCACCATGAGGAAGCAGCTGTCTTAAAAGCCAACCACCAAGCCATAATATGTCTGCAGGTATATTGGACCTGCAGAAAAGACTTGCTAATGCATCGAGCACCTACAAACATGAGACCCACAATATAAATTGTAGTCATTCTGGAAGTAGAAATAGCTCTCAAAGAGCACTTGGCCCTATGATACAACAATTAGTTAATAATAAATGCCTCAGTTCTACAGTTTAACATAAGTTTATACAGACAAATTATGTTATATTAAAAACTGAACCACCTAATCTAAAATGACAGGACAACTAAAAGCTAGAATGCTTCCAATTTTCCTTCTAGAAAGAGCAACATAGCCAACTTATGCATTATACAGTCTAGAATTTAATTGCAACTCTTTAACTAAATTCACCATTCGTCTTTATATTTAAGGAAATAGAATAAGAATGAAGTCTAGTAACAAGACAATTATTCAATAGACAGCAAAAAGGAAACTAAGCACAGCAAGAGTAACAAGTGTACCTGATATCTACATATTTTGGGGCTTATTACACATCCGGCATGATAACCATACTCATCCTGAGAAAAATAAAACAACATTAACTCTGCAAGTAGATTAAAGCCACAGTAGTTGATGTAGTAAAGTCAAAAGGAACTTCATTTATTGTATCATGATCCTTAATATATGAACATGTGCCACAAAGCAAGCTATAACAAATCCATACATTTTTTGTATATAGTAACTGAAAATGCCTAGTTATATTCATTGAAACATGAAAGTAAAGAAAGGTGAAACTGAACTATGCTCAAATGTGAAAATGATCTTGATCTACCATAGAATTCCAAGTTTGATAAGGTGTATGTCAAAAGAACAAGATAACAAAGACGTCTGCTTAACAAGAGTGTCCTACTGGGCTTTTATTGCAATAGCATATGAACAACAATAAGCTTTATCATTCTTCTTTCAAGGCAATCTGTGATTTATCTGCCATGGGATATCAACTAGCAAAAAACACGTAAGGCACATAACAGGTCAAAATAACTGTTTATTGATCAACCCTGAGACTAAAGACAGAAGGAACAGAAACATGGAAAGGGAAGGAAAATAATGTTAGGAAAGGCAGTAAGAGATAGTGTAAATTTTTTTATTACTGCAGATTATCATTCAACATTATAACAATGTGTTTGATAATAGTCAGGATCCATCCATGTTCATTAAAGGAAGATTCTCTTTAAAACAGATATACGCATGAAGCAAAGTTTCATAAATGAAAGATCAATCTCGGCATAGTTAAAGGACAACCTAGCTATCATAGATAGAACTGGTGAAGATTGAACAGTCATCCACACCCAAAATAATGTCAATATTTCTGCATATCACAATGCAATGTCATAAAATTCAATAATGGCCAAAAGTCCATCCATGCTTGTTAAAAGAGAAGTGTCCTAAAGAAACTACAAAGAGTCTAAACAGTGATAGAAGCTGTTTTCACAAATGAAAGATCAATCTAGAAGTTGTTACAAGACATCCTAACTACTGGAGATAGTATTGATAAACACTGAATAGACATTCTCGTACAAACTAATATCAGTATTGTGACCAAGCAATATGTTGTTTGAAACAAGCAAGCTAATTTCTTAAAATATCACATAAAGATGTTCATCACTGTTACCTACCACGACTCCCCAAAAAAGAAAACAAAGTTAACAGCAAGGAGTTAGAAATCCCTCACTTTCAACCAAAGAGACTAAACAGTGATTAGACCTGGTGAGAATATACGAAAAAACTTATAGTATCTCTCAATGCCAAAAGGCCATGACCTTAACTATCAGACATTTCTAATTGAAAGCTGAGATAAACTCACCTCAAGTTTTTGCAGGTATCTATCAAGTTCAGTGCTTATATTATCTTTCAACATGCTAGTTGAAGAAAATAGTTGTTCCTCTCCTGTATCTTCACCTACCAAAGCTTGCTGCACATAGCCAGAAGAAGTATTACCATCTTATATCAATAAAAAAGGAAAAAAATAGAAGAGTTCATTCATATGTTCTGCTCATACAAAACCCAAAACAAGCAAAATAATTTTGCAACTTCCTGAAAAGGTAGATTAGATAAAAAATGGATTCCATAATTAAGCTTGTAGACATTTGCAAACTTTAATAGCAGCTGATACATATGGACATAACAATGGTATCTATGATATAGTAAAAGTAAACTTGCTGCTTCTACAGATACTATTCCACCTCAGCCAACCTGATTATTCTTCAATTCACAGGAGACGAAGAGTGGCATACCTTACTCCATCATTGTGGGTCTATTTTGTTAAAGCAGGAAACTAAAAGTAGGAACAAGTTGTTGTCGACCAGTCAGCCCACTCCATCTCCCAGTCCAACCCAAATAAACCCGTCAAAAAGATTAAAAATGAAACAAGGGAAGGGGACAGCCATTAATTCTTTACATTGCAACTGCTGACAACAAAATTAGACTGGTCCCTATCAATGCTTCCAGACATCAGGTTTGATTGTGTCCCCTCCAAAATCCATTCTCCTGGGTTTTGAAGTTATTAAACCAACCATCAACCTGACCAAGCCCCAAATAGGATCACTAGTCAGGCTGCTTGGTCAACTAGTTGAATTGAAATTTTAACAAAAGTATAAAGTAATTACATAAAAAAGGTACTACATAGTTGTAGTTATTACTTGTTTTTCTATCAATCTTTTCTACTTCTTCCTTTTCCTCTCCCTTCTTAGGTGACAGTGGGACTGAGTGGGCCCTCCACAGGGTCACAACCCAACTGGTCTAGTTTTTCCAGGCCTGACAGTTCATACAATTGGGGGATGTACTACAGCATCTTAGAGATTGATAAGCGATGCTATCTGCATGTATATCTATATGCGCATGGTATACAACAAGCCGTGGACACCAATTATATAGGGCCAAATACATGGCTGATGACATCTTAGAGATTGATAAGCGATGCTATCTGCATGTATATCTATATGCGCATGGTATACAACAAGCCATGGACACCAATTATATAGGGCCAAATACATGGCTGTTTTGTCATCGTTGAACTCTGTATAAGGCAATACCTCTAGTTAATTCAAATGTCATTCAGAATTTCAAACCCCTTTTTGTCATTTCCAGTAAAGTATTCTTGAGTCTTTCGCTACCTCTTCTCTCACCAATAACACTAATACACTCATCTTATATAATCACAACATCTATAGGTATCCATTGAACATATTCATATCAATTTAGGTGATTCTTGCTCTCTTATCTTCTATTTAGGTAAACCTAATTGTATAAAAATGAAACATTTCTTTTTTTTGTCTTCATACTAATTCTAGATATTTTCACCTTAGCCACATAAACCCTTGGTGTGTGTTGTTTCTTTACAGCCTGATACTCAAATTCATGAAGAATAGATGATCTATCAATTGCCTTATTGAATTTTACAATTAACCTATGGGGAACCTGATAATCTGAATGTCTATGATCCATGTTGCCTGTATTATGTAATGTGGAGAAATGTTGTTCTAACTTTAATAGTGAGATGAGGTGGTCAAAAAAAATGAAGAGTTGGAATTTTTCGTGTATACTGAATCCATGTGTATTTAAGGCTTCATTTCAAGGTTAAAATAATCAAGATATATCATCCCAGCCTGGCTTCATTTAACCCACCATCCATATGAGCATCCAGAGTTATTTAGAATTTTAGATAAAACCACTTTGACTGTATTAATATAACCCTTACAAGCTTAAAGAGTGTTTGATGGATTAAATCAATAACACGACTGAACCCTACACCAAATGCAGCCTACGAGTGTCATACCATGAGATACCTAAGGTATGTGTAAATAAGATGGCTATTACGAACACATGCATAGAAATCCTAGAACATGGAGCATAGAATATAGCTGTCATTTATTTAAATGGTATCAAATGACTTGATTGGATGAAAGGAATAAAAAATGGATGATATAGGTATGCACATATAATTTCTTAATACTTTTTATTTATCTCAGGACCCTTCTATTTCCAACAAACCTCAGGTTGGCATGCCAGAAATTTCGATTTTCTGCCAACCGAATGGTATCTAACATGACAAAAATAAAAATCATAATCCGCTGTTGTCCACAGCATAGCTCAACTGCTGGAAATACAGTGATCAACCCCAAATTGTTGAATTATTAGGATCTAAGGTTTTTTTTTTTCTTTTGCACCTCAAAACATCTTATTAAGATAACAGCTCAAAGCAGCTACAATAATATATTTTCATTTAAGTGATGAACCAAAAGAAAACAATCTAGTAAGAAAGAGAGAATATTTAAGGTAAGAGAGCAACAAACAAAAATAATCAAAACTAACCAACAAAAGCTTCTTATGTTGCTTTCTTTGAGGAAGAATCCCAAGTCCATCTAGCATTGTTTCATCCAATTCTACTAAAAATAACATACGACTTTACTAATATGTATGATACTGGCAAAGGGGAAATAAATAAACAATATGGTTTCATTATGACCTTTTGTTTGCAACAAGGTAGCCAGCAGGCTTAAAGAACCCAAAACTTGTAACTCATCCCCACCAACGATATATGATAGCAACAGCTCCCTGCAATGGGGAACAATATTATCAGATTGTAAAGTTCGGAATACAAAAGAAATGCTACTAATAAGATAAAATTTACTTTCAAAAAAAGCATAATTTTAGCAACAGAAATGCAGGATTCATTCACCGGGAATGCTTGGCAGCAGGACAATGATCCAAACATGTAAACCAACCTTATGGTATAGAAGGCACTAGCTTCTAAAATTCACACATTATATTCTTTTGGAGAATAACTTTTTTTATTCTTTATCAGAAGAATATATACTTTCTAACTGTATTGAAGAGATCGACACTTTCTGAAGGAAATATTTAAACCCCAATTATCTGAAAGCACATAATAACATAAGACAACATTTAATTCTCGATCCAAAAAGAAAGCCTTAAATTGGCATAACAACATCAAAGAAAAACCTCCAACAAGCCATCACTTGACCAAAACAACCAACCCTTGAAGAACATATTTTGAACTTGGTCAAAAGTACAATTGTGTTATTTGAACAAGGAGACTGGGAAAAATGCTCATGTTGCTTGCATAAAATTCATTTACTATCAGTACTTACAAATGAAGCAAAGGTTAAAATAGACCTTATGCAAAATGATCCCCATCGTGAACCTGAACCATTCAAGAAAAATCAGTTTCAACTTTCAACATTTCCAATTTTGAGTACCAGGCCCGTGGTGGTCCGTGATCGGACCAGGTCAAGTCCATTCCAGCATACCATGTGCCAGTGCGTCATAATGTATTGCACACAAAGAAAGTGGGGTGAAGAGGAGAGGACAAGGAGAGCATGAGAGGAGGCAATAGAGAAGGGACAAGATCAGGAGAATGAGGAGGCAACGGGCATGAAGGCGGATGAGAAGCACTACTTGTGTATCGCATACAGCAGGCAGATATGATGAGGATACATGACAAGGGGCCTACCACTCGATCCAGGGTAATTATCGAGCCTGGACCAGATAGTAAGCCTTGTACCACATATGGATTGTCTGAAACTGAGTGTTGGCATGCCTAGTTCATACTCAAACCGGTAAATACAGAGCAGTATGTACCAGTTCGGACGAAATTGAATTCCTTGGCTGATATGCATTGTCCATTAAGGTGGTTGGGGAGTCAAAACACTTTGCATTTGAGAGACCAAAAGTAGATGGTGCATAACGCACCAACTAATTCTCCCAAATTTGCCACAAACTAGCATATGTGTTTCCACTTTGAACATCTACTTTTTGGCAACACAAAGTACTTATTAGTAGGGATATCTAACAATCATGGAGCTTTTCCTTTTACTAGAGAGGGATACCTCACATCACAATAATGGTCAGATCCACGGAGAGCTATCTATCAGCAAATGACTATTTCTCAACACAAGAAGGAATCTTAGAATTGAGCTACCTCAAGGTGATGTGTGAACCACAATCTTCACTTTGTGAAGAAAAATGATTTGTTTGAGTAGAAGTGCATTCTGAATCTTCTATGTTCACTTGAGCAGCAAGAAAAGAAGGTGCATGATCCTCGGATTCCTGAGAGACAGCCTGCTGAGGAACATAGCCATTTGTTGTGGCTTCAGATCTTGTGACAAAAGACTCTAATGGACAGAAAAGAGTTGCAGCGATGGTACTGGCCAAATCCTTGGTTTTGAAAATGTGCAATATACTGCAAAGCAGATACAAGGAGGTTGCAGTGCCTACCCGTGTGCCCTAGACCAGCAAATAATAAATTAGTAGTAAACAACTATTAGAAACAATGATAGCATTAAGACCACATGGTGACAATGTCATTATATATGATAAAAATAAAGTTACTTACGACATTTTGCTTTTTCAATGATGGCAGAAGCAAAGGAAAAACCAACAGCTGCAATATGTTATCAGTGAGCAATCGTCCAAGGTCAGGAACTCCAGCAGATATAACATCACTGAAGTAATACAAATTGTCCTCAATATCATCTACAGCATCAAGAATTGAAGAGCTTGAATCAGATGCATCTTGTTTCCTATAGAAAAGTAAAAAATGACACTAGTTAGAGAATGAGTATAAGGTTATAATTTGATTTGTGATCAAAGCGAAAATGATGCTGGCTGATGAATACTCATATGACTCCCTAGATATCCTTCAGCCTGCCAAACCTTCTAGCTCCTCTTCCATCCTACAATATATGTAGCTCCAGTGACCCTATTCTCAAACTTAAATTGCCCTCCAAAGACATCCACCATAATATGTGCGACACACAAGAACTTATGCAATGCATGAAAGCGCACAAGGTTGACAGATACTGATGATAAGTAGAGCATTAACTGTCAGGTGCTTGTAAAAAATCCACTAGCTAGCTATTTAACAAGGATGGGTCTCAAGTTAAAATAAATCAAGAAATTATGGTTTAATTGTTGTCAAAATTTGCAAAAAACTTAACACACTTATTTTTGACAAAAAATGGGAAATAATCTTGGGAAGGTCATGAGTACTCATCTTATGATTTTGCATCTAATAATTAACAACAAGGATAAATGATCTTAAAAGGGCAAATAGTATCACCTCAAAGTTTCAGATATCATCTCATCCAGGTTGAGGCACCGCTTACAAAAATGTTTGACAATATTTGAAAAATAATCAGATTGTGGGCTACGTACGACATATCTGTTCACGTATTCATCTCCGACTAAGAAAAAAAAAGAAATATTTAGATGAGCAACCATTTATCAAAGAAAACAAAATTTTCAAAAGATAGCGATATGAGGCCTTACCAACTTACCATGATAGACATTCAGGGTCAGAGCACGGACTGCAATGCGAACCATATTCTCATCATGAAAGGCAAATCGTATGGCCTCAACATAAAGCGGAAAGAAAACTACTTCCTCCTAGAGAAAAGAATAAAATACAACACTAGGTTATATAAGAAAAGAAAAGTTCAGCATATGGCAAGAAGTGAAACTACGATATAGCCATATGGTTCAAATTTCTCATCATGAAGTGAAGATGTGCGAGTCAGACATCAATCCAACAAGTTAATATCTAATGGCAAACTTCTAAATCTTATTGGGCAATTAAGGTCAAAAATCAAACTCTCTTTATTTATAATGTTCCTTTTCTGCTTATCCAAGTACCCATCAACTTTTAGTCCCTAGATTATTACTTCTTGCATGATCTTTTTGCACTATGACTCGAACAACAAATGAGTTGTTATTTCTTCTAATAGGAAAATGACACTACTTTGTTCACATCATGGGACTTCGTATTCCCTAGTGATAACATCTATAACCGAACCATCTTCTAGTCCAACCACTTGACTGAAAAAAGTTACACCCCTTTTTATTGTCCAACAAAATCCAAAGCAGAGTTTGCTATACCAATGCATACCGCTCAGTACGGGAGATATGTACCGGTCCGACAAGATAACGATACATGGAGTCATGGACCACTCTTTATCGGATGGTACCGATCACTTGACCCTGTATTGGGCAATACAAGATCTATACCGGGCGATAACGGTTGAAATCCAATCGTCATCGACCTGTACCGATCGGTAACAGTCGGATTTCGACCATTACCAATCAAGGGCTAAGAATGCCTTATTTCAAACGGTCAATTTGATCATTTGAGACTTAGAAAATAGTTTTTAAACATTTTCCTCCCCCCTCTTTCAACATATTTCACTCTCTCAATCTTTTAAACTTTCTTAAGCTCTTTTTCACTCGCATCTCTCTCTTATTGTCACATTTTCACTCTCCTAAATTCAACAAAGCTACGATTTATGGATTGGATTAAATTTATGAGACTAATTTGGGAAGATTAAGAGGAAGAACACTCTAATCAAGAGGTATATATTCTCTTTCTAGATTGTATTGATTTATGAGATGTAAGCTTATTCTATGTGGTGTCTGACTTGATGTCTAATATGTTGTTTGATATGTTTTTTACTATAGAATAATGTTAATTAGAGAGTAATTAAGGTCTTTAATATTATTATTAATGTGTTTAATATTATTTTTTTTGAAACTAGACACTTAATAGGTCCAATCTTTATATTTCATGCATATTAATGATTGAATCATATGTTTGTGATGGTATAATAGGTTTAATTAAGTTTTTTAATACTGTGATTAATGACTTTATTAATAATTTAATCAATATTAGGTCAATTTACATTATTTTTGCTAAAATTATACTAAATTTATATTTATTTCTAACTTCAAAACCCTAATCTATTTGTCCTATTTTTCATGTATTTTTGGAGGGTTTTTTTATGATTTTAGGCATACTAGTGTACCGTCGGTATGCCTTGGTACGTACCGTATCGAGCAGGGCTCGGTACACCGATACGGATCAAAATTGTAATCCTTAATCCAAAGTGCTGCATACTAATTCTTCTTTATTCGCTTCCTCGTCATCTTTAACTTACAACCAATTGTAACACAATGATAAGGGCGAGCCTTGGTACACAAGATCCCAAAGTTTGAGTCATGGAATCAGAGGTACTACTTTGTACATTAACCCTGCCCAATCCCTGTATTGGCGGGAGCCTCGTGAACTAGATACACCCTTTTCTTTTACTATAGAACACAATGGTTGATGACAAATAACAAAATGGACCAGGTATATTTGCTCCTCCAAAACTTGGATCCTTTATGCAAGTGTGTCATCCTATATATGTGCCTGTATATTAGCTCCATATGCTCAAAGAGATAAATTACTATCTGACTGATATGTGCTGCCATATGTTTGAGATGTATAATGGACTTAATTCTCCAATGACCAGTACAAGTTCCATATTCTTTTACCCACATTATTATTGAAAAGTGAAAAAGGTATGTGACTGCTACTTTGTTGATTTAAATACATAATATGAACACAAACAATCAAAACACACAACACTAAAAAGGATATCAGTAATTGCATATTAAAAACTGTGTTCCATACTTTTTCAGTCTTCACAAGCAATGAGACTGTGTTCTTGTTCAATTTTCCACTGATTGCCCTTCAAAGATAAAGAATCTGAGTAGTTAAGTAATATAGAACTCAAAATAAGAGTAAAAGAAGCTCTCATAGTATGATACAGGAAATAAGATACACACAAAGAAAGCAATCACAAACCTCAAAAAGGATATGTAGTATGACACTAGCTCTTCGTTTCGGAAGTCAAAGGAATATGTAATGAGGTAATTAATGTGTTCATTACTGAAAATGTAGTCTGCAACAGAAGTGGCAATCATGTCATATGCCAAAAAGTAGGCACTAATTATGTTCCAACTGTTGAAACACTAAGCATTTACTTACAAATTGAATGGTCATTTCTTAAATTCTGGATCATAATGCTCATCGTCTGTAGCAACTGAAGCGCAACATTTGCCAGCTTACTAATCCTCAATATTCGTGCGAATTCACCCATAATCTGCTTCTCCATGAAGAACCTAAAAGGCAAACCAGAATATATTACTAATGCCAGTGCATAAAAGAGGAACTGAACTGAAGCAATTTACTCACTCAAAAATGGAGGGATCATGCTGGTCACCATATGTCACTAGTTCAGCAATGGATCTCAACACTTCAATTACAGAATCCTTCATGACGGAGCATGGCAATATGAACATTGATCGATGAAATTTTGATGTATGGAACAAATCAAGCAAAAAATTTACCTTGTTGACATCATTCACAAATTGAACCTTTTGCAGCTGATCTGTTAGATATCTGTACCAAATAGAGTGATGTTAAAATGGTTGGATACCACAAAACAAAATAGATACTAGAACCTACTTAACTCACAATAATTCAAAGACCAGATAGTGATGAACAAGTAATATGGGGAAAAATGCAAATGTAAAGAGACTCGTAGTGAGACTGGCACAAAGTCAAATAAAATAAGCTGCAGATAATTTAAAAGTAGTTGGATCAAGCCAGCAAAACAACACTTCAAGCTAAAATAAATGTAATCACAACTCATAAGGCTTCCAATCACTCACGTTGAAAGGCATTGGAAACATCAGAATAACAAGCAGTTCTTTCTTCCCCGTCATAGAATCTTGATGTTTGTTACACAATATACTAAATTCTTCTAAAGCGATTACAACGTCCAGGCATACAAGCAATATTTTGGATCTCACCCTATACCCAAAGCTAAATTATTGTGCCATCCTTTTGAGGGACACAAGTGACTGAATATGTTCATTTCGGAAAACTATATCAAGCAGAGAAGCTAAAAAAAGATCCCAATAAGTTACCAGAAATTACAAGTATAAGCATATCTAATAGGAGAACATGAGTTCTTCTTCATTAGAAACACTAACACAGTGCAGACACATTAGTAAATTAATAATCTAAAAAATGCATGATATCATCATTCGAAGAAAAGTCATGCTGATGACGGACACTAGCAATTGCAGCCTGAAGGTGGCAAGCAATGGGATGTGGCAGCTGCTTTACACTAACTTGAGGAAATCATAAGTTTGCCAAGTATTTCAAGGAGAAATTCTGCAGGGTTATGATTAGGCTTTATGTTTTAAGTTAACATATTACGCAGAAAAGCTCCAATTAAGTTCAAGTAATTGGAGGAAACCATCATAACCATTAGGGGGCAAGAACATTCTTGTGTATCCAGCTTATATTCCTATGATCTCTTTCTTCCCTAAACTTATATCCCCCAATAAACCAAGACCAACACATCATTTTCCAAACAGCAATCTTGGGCGCCTCATTCCAGATCCGTTCTGACAAATTACCCATCTTCGCCATCCAAAAGACAAAAGAATATAGTGAGAGTCATCCATGTCCATATCCATTGGTTTGCTTGGTACCAAGTTTCCAACGGGCACGTTTTTTAAAAAACAAAAGTCTAGTTGCATAATCGATTGTCTCAGCAAGAGTGTCATCAAGAGAAAATCTGCCATTTCTATTGAAAACGGTGCCTTCCCACGGACAATTTAAATAGATAAATTAAACCAGGAAATAAAATGAGTACTATTAAAATATAAAAGCTAGATGTTCCTACAACTACAAGTTCCTACGTGCCGAACATATCACAAAAAAAATACTCTTCAACGATAATCACCCTCTCGTCTTCCTGTTGCTTTTTGAAGGGATAATGGACTATGATTTCCCGCTTCTGTGATGTGTCAATTGAATGATGTATCCCCTTCTTTTCTCTTCTAAATTCAAACCAACTTCCACGAATTTGAGCCAATTAATACACCATAAGCATTTCAGCAAGGTCAAGAAATCTCAGACGAAACGCCCAAACCTAGCACCCAATTTTCAACCAAGAAATCCCGAGATCGGAAACCCTAAAGAAAGAAGAACCAAGAAAGAGAGGAAGCGACGCACCGAAGCTCGTCCAACGAGAAGCGGTTCCTGGATCGCCAAAACGAGAACCACGAGGACATGGTGAGGGCGATCCAAGCTCCGAGGGATCACGCGCCGCACGAATCCGAGCTACGGATCATCGCACTCACCGCCGCCCGGAGAAGGAACCTTCGGACCCGCCGCCCTTATCCTCCTCCCCTTCCCCCTCCTCCTCCTCCTCCTCCGCCTGTTCTTTTCCTCGCCTCCCGCTATCTCCTTCCCGTTTCGCCGTCGGAGACGAAGAGGTCGGCCAGATCTCGCCTTTTGCCACTCCCCAAACACAAACAAACCAAAGCAAACGAACACAAAATAATTGCATACGAACACCCCTTGCGTTAAAAGCCAAGGAGACGATGCTTTCCATGGATGGTGATCTCGGGCTTCCTATCGGAATACGGACGGTCGACTATTTATCCGCATATGATTCTAATACGCGGACAACATACTTTCGAGTTCTGGTCACCGCTTTGAGGGGCGGAAACAGAATCACGGCTATCAATCCGATGGCCTTACGTTTGTGGAGACTGGCCGGGTCGGATCCGGGAACCACCTAACCCGAACCGGACCCGGTCCAAGTGATAGACACACAAAATTGGACCTAAATGTCACCCACCCTTGTTTAACACATGTAAATAACTACATGAACTACTAAAGTATTATTCAAGATTACTTTTAGATGAATTGGGAATGGAGTGAAGAAGAGAAGATGTATGCATGAAATTATATCCATGTTTTTTGTATTGACATCATGTGATGAACTACTTTTTCTCCTTTTTCACGGAGATCTTCTAATTAAAATGTGTCGATTGCATGTTAGGTGGGAAGAGTTTATACCAGATTCGCACTAACTAAATTATGATGAATCTTTGGACTGCAGTGAAGATTTAATCATAGGTTTTGTCGTAATCGATTTCGACACGAAATGTGAAATAATTGAAATAAAAACTAAATTTAGACATTTTGGAATCACTACAGAGGATAAACACACAATTTTATCAAATATTGAGATTTTGAAATCTATAATTTTATGGTACATTTATGTAAGAGTTTGAAGGTTTGTTGATAAATTTTTAGGTGGTCTAATAATAATAAACTATTAATACTTAAGATTCGAAATCTATCACCAAACATAGCTGGTTTAGAGTTTGAATACTTAAGCTTTTAAATTTTCAAAAAATTTAAATACTTTTTTTAATCATAGACTGTGAGTCATATGCTAAGGGAGATAATTTTTTGAATATTTTAAATAATTTTTTTTTATCCAATGTGAGATACATTATTTACGTACAACACTTCATATGGATTTTTTTTTTCTATTTTTGACAGATAGATCACACGTCAAGAGATATGATTTTTTCTATTTTTGGCAAACGATTGCTTTTATTATGCCATATACGTTCATCAATACGGCAACTCGCTTTCGATGATCGAACAGTCACAGAGCAGCAGTAGAGGAGATGACTGCGAACGGCGTTAGCAGTAACACGAGTACGCAACGTGGTTCTTCCTGGAGACATAGCTCGAGACGAAATCAGAAGCTCTGGCGGAGAAAGGCGGCCCTCGAGATGGCACCACCATTTCCGGGCGGCCCGAAGCTATCCTCCTCCCGGCCACGTTCCCGTAGAACAGACCAGAAATTGCAGGCACGAACACATCGCTTTGGGCACAAACAAGGAGGTCAAGTGCTCTCTCCACTTCGCTCCCTGAGCTGACCAACTCACCTTTCTTCTCCGCAGGCATCAGATCGTCCTGCAACGCCACGAAAGCAGAAAGCAGTGATGGCCGTGTGGTCCTGCAGTCGTTGCGAGAGGCTGCTCACCTTGGTGTAGCTCCTCGGGAAGAACTCCCTCAATGGGTCGAGGCTTTCGTCCCACCGAGTCTGGGTTACGTAGATGGGGTTGTCTCCGTTGAAGCCGATCCGCCTCAAGAACTCTGCCGTCTCCCGTGCACCGTAACAAGCCTTGCTTCTGCCGTCGCTCTCCTTGCAGCCTCTCTTCTCCAGAGCATCACTGCGGAGGTCGATGGCGATGAACCGGCTGCCGATGTTGCGGCTGAGCGTTCGCAGTCTGTCCACGACCCCGTCAGCCGCTTCGGCGATCCCCTGTTTCAGTTCGAGGCTGCCAAACATGGCCAAGCAAGCGGTGGAATCCAAGTCGCCGTTGCGCTTCTCCCTTCTCCTCCAATCGACTGAGGTGAAGTAGCTCGCGAGCCTCAGGTAATGACTGGTTTGGAAGATCGGTTTGATGTTTTGGGTGATGAAGTCTTCAGATACGCCATGAGGGACTCGAACAAGAGATGGCATCTGAGCTGCTACTTCAGCCGGAAGCTGGTCGGCTACGTTAACGACACCACTCAGGCTGTGGATGAACTTACCCGCATCATACATCTCTCGGAAGTTCCTGCAATGATGCGAGTCTTTCACCAAGTACACATGGCCACAAGAAAAAGCTTCTGTTCGATCAGATTCAGGATTTGCAGAGGAAGAGCATACCGAAATCAAAGAAGCAATACCTCTGTTGACCAAGCTTTCTTCCTCTGATGTCAGGGAGCACCAGTGTGGCGCCCAGATATCTTGCAATGACCACAGCATCAGTAACCTAACCAATGAAATAGATCACCAACAGTGGATTGCATGTTCTACAGTACAACTACTTGTGCTTACTTTATTGATGTTGGAGATCAGATTCTAGGAAACATGACCATGAAGAAGTGGATCGTTGTCAGCATACCTGTAAGACATGGTACTCTGGGCCACTTCTTAGGGAGAATGTAATGTAACCTCGTGACTGCTCTACATCTTCTGAAGAAGCAAATCCAGGGGGGAGAACAGATCAAAGTAATTTCCACAGGCAACAAAGAAAAGAAAGGGATTCTTACAAGTTTAACTTCTGATACATACTCGAGACTGGTCTGTTCCAGCAAGGTTTAAGCTCCTGGTTTCTCTTTTTCCTATGTCCTTCGCTCAGTCTTAATGCATGGGTAATCGACTTCTCTTCAGCCTTGAACACATCAACCGGAACGCCTGATACATCTTGAAGACTCACCTGAGGACATGCATGGATACTTGAATGTGACAATACAAAGGACATATCAAACCTAAAAGAAAGATAAAAAGGGCTGTTTTAGAAGGAAAGAAGGAGAGTGCTATAGATTTTGTGGACTTTTTAGTCTTAGAAACCAAACAATCTCTCTTTTACAAACACTTTTTCCTCTCTCAGCCAGCTTATATCCGATGGTGATTGCATATGCAGATTATTTAATCGAAACCCGAGTGAGTTTCTGAACCTTGCTTGCCTAGAAGAAAGCATTTCGAGTGATTTTGCTATCATTTGTCCATCCATCACTCTCGTATGCTGCAACCAATCTTAGAAATGATAGGCAAATGTGAAGCAGTTCATTCCATATTTAAGAGGCATAATTAAGATGCAAGTATGCAGAGCTATGTGAAACAATGAGTTCAAGATACAAAGCTTTGACAGATGAAGTTTTGCTGTAGCATCACTCGAACTACAGTGCAAACATCCACCAGACAAGAAGGCGAAGAGGAAACGAAGAAGAAACCCGTTACCTCGATGGAATCAAAATGATCTCTTTTGATCATGTTCCCGACCATGGCGAACATGGAGACCGTCAAAAGCCCCGCCAGGACCTGCCTCGGATCCACCGCCATGCGTCTCCGGAGAAAGGGAGGAATGACAGGGGAAGAAGACACCGAGGCTCGAGTCTTTTCAGGCCTTGAAAGCTCCCGCACTGGGAGTCTCAAGCGGGGAAGAAGCTTTTACTCGGACGCGGCCAAAGCGACAGCTCGCAGAACCAGCGGATTCCACCTGGGAGGAAAGCGAAGAAGCCGACAAAGGAGGAGAGTGAGCTCAAACGGCACCTAAACGTGAGTCGCGCGGAGGCGGCGACGCCTGTGTCGGGGCGGGAGAGAGTTTGGAGCCTGCTGACACCTCAACACGTCCATGGCGTTGACCAGCCGTGTGGAAGTTGACTTTACGGTGAATTTTGCTGCGCGGAGTTGACAGCTGACTTTATGGTGTGGGATGGGTTGACATTGGCCGTCGGTTTGACAAATTGAGGTGGTCAAATTAATGAAATGAGAATTGTTCATCAACAGTGGAAATCAATGTTTTGTTTGTGGATATTTTCTAGGAATTTCTGAAAAAAAAGAGATAATTTTTTTTTGCAGATATATTCTTGCAATGTTTTGAAATAATGTATTTACTCTTATAAATTATATATGTAATATGTCTGAAGATATTTACATAATCCGATGATTGATCCCTATAATCCATGTTTATCAGTAACTAGTTTGAATCATAAAATATAAATTACTAAAATGTTAATAAAAATTTTGATTAAGCATTAATATCGATTAAACTTAAACATCAATATATATATATATATGTAAGTTTTTAATTATTTTACAGGGATATAAATTTTTATTATTATTAATATATATTTATAATAGAAAAGAAAAAAAAAGGAAAGATGGGTAGAAATGATCTTTTGACTTTGTTTATGTGGGAGAGTGTATGATAAGGACTGTACAAATGGCATAACATCATTTTACATATAGGTTTGAGATTCAAATGTTGAATTGGAAACTACAGCACACAATCCACTGATTTATATTCCTACTTGTTGGTGTTGTCATATATAAGACAATAGGATTATTTTAAATTTGGTGGAAGATGGTGATGCTATTGTTTTAAGCAATAATTGTGATTACAAGATCACATATATCATTTGACAATGATTTAGGGTGCATATTTTAAATATGAGTTAGTGTTTGATAATTTTCTCTAAGAGATCATATTTGACTTTGATGTTACATTGAAAATACTCAAATGCTAATATTAGGTTAGGATAGTGTTAACATTTTAGTACTTATATAATATTAATATAATTTTATAAAATTTTAATATATCATATGACATTATCTAAAATCATAAAATTCTTTACTATATGATAGAAATCATTTTCCTCATCATTTCTCTTGATTTTTATATTTATTTTATATGATTATATTATATTATATATTTGGGCTATATAAATTTTTATAAGATTACATATATTTATTTTATTAATTAATTAATTTAAATAATAATATCTTAATTTTAAATAGCATAATTTTATTATATAATATTCAACAACTCTTGACATATAATTTTATCAAATAACACATATATTAATATATATTTAAAACATTATTATTATTATCTATTATTTATCAAATACTTAGGATTATTATTATTATTTTAAAAAAACCATATTAGAAATATAAATATAACTTTAGTGATGGGGACTATTTGCCAGCCAATCCAAAACCACAAAGAATATAATCGATATATAAATATAATATGGATATAGAATGGATTCTATGGGGTAGTATTAAGTTCAAATATTTTAAATCAATGATTTAAACTCGATGAGTGAAGTTATTCCATGCATTGGACTGAGGAGCGATAGATCCAAACCAGTGGGATCTAAGTTGGATTAGGGATCTACCTTTGCTTCAATCCAAATCCAAATAATACTCGATTTCTCTACTGGAATCCATTGCAACATCCATTTTCCATTCCATATCTTCACATCAGAATCTATCATCCTGAGATCATACAAACGGATGGACGAGCCGCCGAGTTTAGGAATAGAAAGACCGACGGTTGTGGCACAGATGGAGCAAATCTAAATGGTCGGGTGGAACGACACGTGCGTTGCACGCGGCTCCCATAGCCATTCCAAGTATAAAGCTACTGTTTGCTACTGCTAATAATATTATTGCTAGCATTTGTTTCATGTTTGACGAACGCTTTGTGATCGGATAAATCTCGCTTCATCTTTACAGCTTACAATCGAATATTGTGGACAGTAAAAAACAAATTTAAGATTATTCTGACTAAATCTCACCATGGAAAAGGCATCGGGACTTGTTAGCAAGATTGAAGAACATGTTGGAGATCAGACAGGGAGGAGGATCTAGGAGATCTAAACGCCTTCTTCTTCTTCCTGTCATTGTTGCCATGGTGGGTGGGGGAAGGGAGCCAAGGAGGAAGGTCACCTTTTATGCTTCTCCTCCTACTCCTCCTCTTCCTCATCTGCTTCCTTCACCGTGTGATCTCGGGACGAGAGTGAAGTGTAGGAAGCACTTCTAATGTTGCTCATCATGAGGAGTCTCCTGCGTTTGCTGAAGGGGTTTTCGGGCTTCGCCATGTCTTTTGCGCTCGCGGTGGCAGCGTCTGATAAGCTGGCAAATGATTTCGACTTCCCTGAGAAGAAATTGGATAGCCCTCTCCTGCGATGGTTCGGAGGAAGATTGTGTTATGAGACCATTAAGAACATCACGTTGGAAGAACTTTCTGATATGATAATGCCAACCAACATAATCATAGAAAGAGAGAGAAGAATAAATAGATAATTAATCGTAGAAAATACGAAGAGAGAGAGAGAGAGAGGAGAGAAGGCAACAAAAGAGGCTTGCTTGATGGGAAGAGAGTCTTCCAAGGAATCCAGAGACCCCAGCGCCGCCCCATCCTTCCTCTTGCTCTCCACCTCCTCCTCCTTCGCCTCCCTACCTTCTTGGCGTGAGCCCTCATCCTCGGACGACGCGGCGCCGATCGACGAGCTCTCTGATGACTCCGCCGCCACCTCCTTCCTCCCCAAACAGAACCCGTTCCTCCTCCGCACCACCTCCGCCTCCTCCTTCCTCTTCTTCTCAACCTGCTCCTCTCCGTGGAGGTACACTGGCAGGCCAACGTGATGATTCTTCAGTCCCGCATTGGGCACCACCAGAGACGACATCCTCCTCCTCCTCCTCCTCTGCCTGTTAATCCTCAGCAGCGCTATTCTCGTAAACCGACGCGTAAGCAGCCCCCCGGCAGCGTGGGAGCAGGGTGGCCGTCCCTTCCCTCATGGCATGCTGCACAGTTCCGTCAGACGCCGAGAGAGAGAGAGAGAGAGAGAAGAGAGAGGGAGCCCCGACACGTTCCCACAGGGCCTATAAAACGTGTCTACGCTCGCGACAGCGACGCGGGCCCGACGACCGCACACATACCCCACCACAATCTACGTGCCCGAGGGTCAATGTACGCGGAACAACGAACATATACTATATTGTGCCGACGTGAACATCTTGGGAAGATAAGATTTAAGATGGGTGAGAAGAGAATAGTTGGAGAGATAAGATTCGATGGATGAGAGAATTAGACCCTATGTTTTGCTGGTCTTTCGTCAGCAAATATCAACCTAAAATCTTTCCATCCATTATTACTTTTCGATATTTTTTTTTTCAGAACTTTACTATTTTGAAAAAAATTATAATAATATTTTTTCTTTCAAAATGAATATTTTACCCTCATCGACCATTGCGACAACATCCCTTCATCTCGTATAATTGTTCGTAGTCCTTACGTGAGGTTACCGAAGGTGGCCCTATCGACGATGGGATTACCGAAGGTGGCCCTTGTGAGCTATCGACGATAATATGTTTGATGAAAGAATGGGTAAAATGATCTTTTTACATTGTAAGAGATATTGCTTTGAAAATTTTCAAAGTATAAGTGCTTTCCAAGAAAATTTGAAGAAGTAAAAGACTGTTTTAGAAAAAGTAAAGGCTTTTTATTGCTGCTTTATAAGCCCCAGTCACCTTTGATGCATCCACTGTGATGGAAGATGTAGACAAGTCTGATACAAGTAAGATGTAGACAAGAAGGTTACTTGATGCATTCATCTTGACAATGCTTGAGGGGATAAAGATGCTGCAAACTATTGCTTGTGGGGCACAAATTGGAACCATATGGTAGCAAGAGAGACATCTCCGAGTTCACTGAAGAAAAAGATGGTGTGTGAGAGTGGCCATGGCCTTCAATGGGGTGATGCATGGAAGAGGGAGCATGGATCCAAGTAGTGATTCTTCTTCATCTTCATGTCACATTCATTTGGTCTGCACATTGAAGAGGATGGTTGTGTTAGAATAACATGTGGGATACTCTTAGCCAAGGATTTATGCTCTCTGCCTACCACATTAATATTTCCCTTCCTCTCAAGGTTTCTCATATGGATGTCCCTTTCTTAAATGTAGATGAAGCTACCTACTTGACACTTTTTGTCCCAGGGATGGTTCAACCGAGTGCCAAGACACCTAAATCCCAATTGAAAGCACAGAACTGTTTTTCTATGGTTTTCTGAGACTAGATTGGCCAAAATCATAGTAGAAATCAAAGCAAAATTCTCACAATGAAATGATATAAACCGATTTCTAGGGCAAGAAAGCTCCAATTTCTGATAGATGCTTCAACCATGTAAGTTATGAACTGCACTGTGATTGCATGGACATCACTTGAATCACAAGTATCTTTCTTAACCATTCAACATATAACCAATATTTATGCACTTCATTATCACCATAATACCTTTATGACATATCTGATTTGCAAAGTCTGAAAATATAGTCTGTTGTGAACATTATGATTTGCAAACAGGAAAAGTGAAAATAGGAAGGAAGCACCCAAAAAGCAATTCTACACACTAAAAACATGAAAGAATAAGTTGCTCTATCATCTGCAAGGTGGGCAGCATCTTAAAGCAAGGGTTAGTATATACCACACTACTTTTATACCTCTGAGAATATTCTTATAGAGAGATCTCTATATATAGACCATCTCATCGGGAGGGACAAAACATTTTTAAAGCACTAATGAACAGTATCAGAATTTGAAAATAAGATTAAAAAGCTTACCTGAAAGACTTCGTGATCCTCCTCCGGCAAACATGGATATCTCATGTGATCTCAAATAAGATCCACAAGGTTTTTGGCCTAGAAAAAGGTTGCCATGGTTGGGGGTCTCTGACTTGATCTTTTTTGAGAGAAAGCAAATGAATGCGCACTCAAGTAAAACATGCTTAGGTATAAAAAAGTTAAGGAAGATCTTAATTGTGCAGTGCAGCCCTAAACCTTGCTGAAATCCAATCATGTAACAATTAAAAGAGTAGGATCGGACTTATCATACCCTGTATATATAGTGTATAAAAAATTCCACTATGACAAGACAAGGCATGTCAACGCTTAGGATGTGGGTAATAATTACTCGAGGAAATTCAAGCAAGAACTACAACAGGAGATACTGCCTTTACTGGATTCAGGAAATGACATGCATAACGAAGAATATAAAATGTGCATGTATTTCCAACCAAGAATGAGTCCTCAACATAAGCATAGGATAAACCCGGCATGGACTCAGTAGCTCTGATGAATGAGCATCACAAATTATTGGACCTTGTGGAACTCCAAACTTGTAAACCACTCCCATGTCTTTTAACACCATTTTCATTTGATTTACATTTTAGATAGTGTAATCGTAAAACGTATGCGAGTAGGAATTTCGAGTGTCATGTACAAGCAGAGTGCTAGTTAGCAGCACAACTCAAGCACAAATTTCACTCTGAGGAAAACAAAGCAAATTCAAACTTGTGAAATGATTTAAGCTAAACTATCACAACACCACAATAAGATTCTATGTGGTTTACTCCTGCGTCATGCATCTAATCTAGGTCTTAGCATATTGCAACCTATAAGATGAATGTTGATGAATGGACAAAAAGAAAGATACAAGGGCGCCATGTGCACCTTGACATACAAAATTTACATATTAAAGCAAATTGCATGTTTGTTTTCCCATATCCTCCAGCCTAAAATGAATAAATATTGATGCATATTCAGAGAGAGAAATAGACCTCTAAAGCAGTATAGTGAAGTAGCTTCTGCTAGATGAGTGCCAAAACACCAATCCCAGTGTCACCCTCCATCGTCTTTGTTTCTCAAGACGTGCAAATTAGTTTGTCCGTAGCATGCTTGATATCCAGTTTCACAGTTAGTGCTCCCTAACCGATCATCCGTGAAAACCTTTGTACAAACTGATATATCTAGCCGCCAACCCATACCGCTGCTCCAAGCATATGACCATGATATGCTCATTGAACCAACACCAATTGCTGCGGACCCAGTCCTCATGCTTTTAACTGCTATACACATGAGAAAATGAGAAACCACGGTTTCTTTCCCTTCCATCCTAAAAAACGGAAATGACTTCATCAGCTCACAGTTGAGGCAGAGCGAGACATGCTAGTCATTACACTATTCAATTTTCCATTTGAGTGCCTAATGTTGAGACTCATTGTTCTCCCAGGCTTATGCAGGAAAAGAGAACCAAGCATGTTCTCCAAGCTTTGGGCTGTGTACTTTGCATATTTGCTTGCGCTTGCGTCTTGCTCCACCAGAGGCCCATAGTTCTGCATATAGCTCCGGTAACTAGGAACAATCGTCTGCACTATCGAATGACATAGTTTCTCCCTCAATTCCTTATCTGATATAACCCAAGTTGACTGCTTCTGATACATCTCATCGAAGGACCTATTGAAAGCTTTCAATCGCTGCTTCACCAGATCCCGTGCCTTGCTTCTACCCCCTGAGAACAATATCAACCCTTCCCTACTCAGTAGAGATGGAAGCTTTCCCCAGCTTTCCCTCAGGAAATATGCAGCATAGTAATCCTTGTACTGCTCATGCTCCTTCAACTTTGCCTCACCTAATAGCTCCCCCAGCTTGGTCCCCTTCAGATTCTTGTAGAAATGCCAATGTGTGTTCATCGCGAATAGATAGGAAAGAGGAATGTCCTCATAGCTCTTGGACCAAGTCTCAAAATTTGCCTCGAGGGCTTTAAATATGTCCAAAATTGCATCAGTTAGGAGTCTCTCTTGGAACTTCTCCTGCTTCCAGCTCCGATTTATGATCAGAACCTGAGTGAGCACCGGCAGATGCTCCTCGCTGAGAAGCTTATTGCAGTAATCAGTGACGAAGGCCACCAGCTTTGGCACAGCTCCATCGGAAGGTGGTGGCGTCTGTCTTTGCAGCTCCACTTGATGCAAGAGCTCCCAAAAGATCTCACAAGCCCCATCAATCACTCTCTTGATAAGATCCCTTGTTTGATTCTGGATCTCAGAACAAGCCTTTCCTCCAAAAATCCGGTTGAAGTCCAACCTTAATCTGTTCAATGTCGCAAAGATATCAAGAAGCTTGAGTAGTTTGATGGGATCTTTCCTTGTCTCGGTGACCGTCTTCCCAAACCGGAGGAACGCAAGCATCCCAGCGTGTGCAGCAATCTCCGCGAAGCATGACAGGGCTACATCTCGCGGTCCAGCACGCTCGAACACCTCGATGCACACCTTGAACTCGGCCTCGAAGAGGTGCTTGATGGCAAACTCGAGGTGGCGGCACCACTTCTGGATGTACCCTTCGATGCTCTGCACGCCGTTGAACTCGGCGGGCGTGATCTCGAGGTACTCGAGGTCGAGCGCGCGGAGGCTGGCGCGGACATTGGACCCTCGCACGTCGACATAGATGGAGATGCAGCGATCAAGCCGGTCGTTTGCAGTGGTACGCTCGAGGATGGCGCGGAGCTTGTTGATGACAGAGACAGGAAGGGGGGAAGGGGCGATGGCTGGGACGCCGACGATGTCGGATGGCATTTGAAGAGGGACGGTGTGATCGGCCAGGAGGCGCCGGAACTGAGATTCGAGCTTGTCGAGGGCGGCAACGAGGAGGCCGCCGTCGAGAGCCGAAGGTGAGGGCTTGACGGAGTCGAGGGAGGCCTTGAGGGCCTCGATGAAGCGGGGATCGGCGAGGGAGTGGTCGTCGAGGTACTCCACAATGTCGTCGAGCCACTGCACCGCGAGGCCGCAGTTCTCAGAGAGAAACCGGAGGGCCTCCTCGAGGCGCTTGAGGACCGACAGGTAGCCGAAGAGATCGGCGCGGAGGTCGGCGAGGAGGGACCGCTCGAGGCCGTGGACCGCGTCGAACACCTTGAGCACGGCGGCAGCAGGGCCAACGGCGCGGTCGATATGCCCGCCCGCTGCGGCGAGCGCGCCGCGGTCGGCGCAGATCGGGCGGACAGCGGCCTCCAGCGAGGGGAGGCGCTGCCGGATCTCGTCGAGGCGGGGGCCGGCGCGCGCGAGGGCGGCGCCCAGCGTCCGCGACTTCTCCAGGCTCGCCACCAGCGTGCGCCTGGCCGTCACCAAGCTGTCCATCCCCCGTCTTCCTCCTTCCATGTCCAAAATCCCAACTTTCACTACGAAACACAAAAATCCTCGACTAAAACAACAACAACTCAAGAAGCGAGTTGAACCGGATTAAATCTTCCTAAACAGGACCAATGCAGAAGAAGAAGAAGAAGAAGAAGAAGAAGTTGGGATTTTGAGGGGGAGCAGAGAATGAAGTTGGGAAGAAATGGACGAACAAATGTGGAGTGGAACGGCGAAGGCAATGAGACAGAGAGAGGAGGGAGACGGTTTATGGGACCAAAGCGAGCCTGAAAGCTTTAAGGTTGCATTGGAAAGCAGGGGAGGAAGAAGAAGAAAAGAAAAAAAAGCATGGGAGATAACAGGACAGATGGGAAAGCGATTGAAAAGTACAGTTCAAATTACATATTGCCCCCTTACAATTTAGTTATTTAATTATCTACCCTTTTTATTTTAAAATAAATAAATTATTATATTAAAGTCGACTCTCTAACTTAATTTCCTCTCTTTATATATATATTTGATAATAAGAATTCTAAAGGCATTCTAAGAGAGAGTGAGTGAGAGAGTCTCTGAATCCATTTTGTCGGGTTGGGTTCAAATTCCTGATTTGTTTCTTTCTTCTAAAATTAGATTAGCGAAAATATGATTTAAAAGACATAATTTTTTTTATATTTTCTTGTTGAAAAAATAAGAATATATACATACATATATATATATATATATATATATATGTCTCTTAATTTTTATTATTTATTTCTATATAAAATGGACGATGAAAGATGAAATGAGAAGAAAGAAAGGAAAGGCCTAATAATCACTGTGAATAAAACAAATTACAATTGTTTTAAAACCTCGATTCAATATTACTTTTAATTTAAAGTCAATTACTCGACAAGACGATATTACTGAGAAATTTGACATTTCATTCATTATTTTATTATTATTTTATTGGTATAACCAATGCATCACTCTCTCTCTTTTTTTCTTTTATCATGCATCTAATATAACCCTTTCTTTTTTCTCGGTGTGATATGTAACCATTAATTTATCATTTCTCTGAATAATAATAATTATTATTATTATACATATGTATATATATATATATATATATATATATATATATATATATATATATATATATGATTTCTTTCCTTATGGATTTACGTGAGGATTGATCACTTCAACTACCACCGAATGACGCACAATAAATCCATAATTTGGTTGGAAATAAACCATGATAGCTCCATCCAACTTACCAAATATTTGTATATATATAAATATATATAAAACAAATATCCTTGTAAAATTAAGAGACTTAAATATATGCGTATTATAGTAAATCTAATCGAACGTTAGAACAAAAAAGATGGCAAGAATTATAAAGGCATATTTATTGTTGTTTTATATTTAAAAAAAGCTTTTAATTGGTTGCCATAATTACTAGGAATTAATTTGAGTTTCTTAAATGAGTCTTATTACAGATGCGTATGCATTAATGCCATTTATGTGCCACATTGTAATGCAAAGAATATCTTATACATATATGTATATATATATGTATACATATATGTATATAAGACAATCAATTGTACAGTCCAAATTCATGAAAATAAAGTTGCAACAGCCATGACATATTTTCCATGCATTTAATGGTTGAATATTTGGTAGAACCGATGCATCAATCACTGTGACAACCGTGACGTGATAACAAATTTGTCATCTCACTTTATTTTGTTTCCTTTGTCATCTCACTTCAAGCTTAGTTAAATTAGAGATAAAATTGAGAGAGAGAGAGAGAGAGAGAGAAGAAAGTAGGAGATAAGTCACGCCATCCACGTGAATTGTTTATGGACATGGACGAGTATACTCATCGAGCTTTCGAGTATGATTTGTTTAGCCTACATATTTCGGGCTTAAGACTTATCACAGTTGATGTCACACGTCAGGTCAGAATCCATACTAAGGCATTGTTCGACCCGCGTACCGTCACATCAATCCGAGAATCAACAAGGGGAACACCCCCACATGCCAAGTCAGAATCCGTACCAAGACGTTGTTCGACATGTCCCGTCTCGGGAATCCGGGGCGACGCCGTCTGACGCTGCTCTGAGCTTCCCGAGACGACGACCAGTCAAAAGTGACGTCTCAACTCTCAAAGATCAGCAGCCACGTCGAACCCGTGTACAACCGACCATCGTACAATAGTATAAAAGCCCATGGTCGGCATCCGACCAGAGAAGGAGAAAAAAACAATCCAACCCATCACTAACTTGCTCGTCGGAGGGGCCAAAGTCGGGAATCCCCCCATGAAGATCATTTTTGCAAGAAAGTGACCACCCACGACTCGCGAGCGTCCCAATCTTGAAAGTTACCGACCGACGTCCTCACGGCGAGCCATCAACCAGCACCCGGACCGAGAAACACTGATCAACACCCCATCGCGGGGGCCCGATCAACCTCGGCATCCAGCTCAGTCGATAGAAGACTCCCGATATCGACCAGTGGACCGAGCCATGATGACTCATCAATCATGACACATTTGTTCACCAACAAGTCTCGCCATCCATCCATCCATCCATCATCAACTTGCTTGCTAATCTCTATCACAAGAAACTAATAATAAATGTTATAAGATTTATTCTTTTAATTATTTTGAGTCATGCGCGATAACAATACCAAATGAAATATAAATTCGGATTGAAAAATTATTTAGAGGCAGACGACGAATGATCGTCGCGAAGTAAAATCTTATTTTGGATTTGATAGTGTTTTTTAGCAATCAGAGTGATTACACAAATAAAATGTGTCAAAAGTTTCTTAATCGTTATGGGCTTCGATCTACTATTTCTTTAACAAAACGAAAAAGAAAGACTCTTCGGCCCTAATAATAAGCCCACACAAACACAAAGTTAAGTAAGCTTTAATCATATAAAATAAAAAAAATAAGGATTAAATTTGACTGACTGACAAAGATAAGAATAATTAATCTAACATCAAAATATACTCATCTCTCTGTTAAGTATCTTATCCATCGTTTGATAATGTAACCAAAATAATATGATTAGAATTGAGGCTGAAGGATAAGTCCAATATATAATTAGGATTAGAATGCACCTCCAAAGCAAAATTGAGGTTAAAAGGTGTCGATCAGCGAGGAAGAAGATGGTGTGGAGTATGCGCATCGGTCAATGAATTCTCTTTCTTCATATTGATTTGGACCAGTTCAGATGAGAAAGCCTGACTTGGAATTTCTCATCGGAAGGCCTCCGGTAGAACCTTCACCGCTGGCAGCCAAACTGGACTACAGAAACTTTGGCCTCAGCTGAAAGAGTGTGAGAAGACCGAAACTGGTCTTTTCTTAGTTTGTCAACAATGGTGGTGGTGATGACTGATAACAGCTTGGACTTGGGACACATCTGTTGATCTCATTCGCTTTGGCTTTTCCCATTCGGGGACTAACTCACTTTCATCTCCTATCATTCACAAGATGTAGAAGAAGACTCCGAGACAATTTTAAACTTTAATATAAGTATACATAATCTTTAGAATAAATTTAGTAGATAATATTTCTCATATATTTCATGCGAAAAATAAGATAGTTGATTGGTCGATAAATCATGACAGGACCAATAATAGATTTTTAGGTATTGACTTTTCGGTTCGCATTCGCATTCGCATTCGCATTCGCATTCGCATTCGCATTCGCATTCGCATGGAATGGATTGGATGATTTTTTTTTTTTTTTTTTTTTTTGACTTGACTGAGTTAGTAAAAGTTCACAAATATCGTAATATTGCTGATTAATTAATTTATATTTTGTATTACATTTTCAGAGGATATCATGAGTTAGGTGTTGATTGATGTTCTAGAAGAGTTACAAAGTGAATATGAATATCTAATCATCTTCATATCCGGGCAATATAAATAGTGCCATAAAGTATGAACTTAGTAATGACAAATGACAGCAAAATAAGAACATGAAACATGTCACGTAGTAGTAGTAGTAGGGGGCCATCAATCACAACCTATAGTGAAACGCAAGATTGTCAAACCCTAAGCATGACTTGCCCATAGATTTGGGGATGTGGAATAATGGACACACGTTTCAACGTTAAAGATGTTTGACCTGATCCAAATCGTATCACGCGACACGTGTTTGAGGAACACGAATTTGATGTCCGAATGGGACCTCTTATGTGTTAATGTTGGTCAAAAGGAAGAAAAAGTAGGGAAAGATGGTGAGCCTTCTTTGTCTTCAAGTAAGATGAATGATGAATGATGAATGATGAATGGGTTGATCGATCTTCCTTTTCTTTCCCCGATAAGATAGTTACTATCTCGGCAAGCATCTAATTTACCATAGTTTGATTATTATTATTATTATTTAAATGAATCATTATCTCAAATATATTTAATTTATTAATAATTTAACTCTTATATTATCTAAGAGAGTATAATAATGGTGTCATCGATTGACTGACTTGTTAATAATTAAATCGAGAGTCAAATTTATTTTATCCTTTTTTATAATAAAAAAATTGATCTATAATTATTTTAAAAATAATAATTTATTTTAAGAAAAAACAAATAATTACATCTCCTTTGGAGAAATATTCCATCACTTGATGATTGACATAAATATCTAATGCAATGTGGGGCCAATCACCAAATCTGATACTCAAATTGAGATGGGAAGGACTGTATGGCCAATCGCACACATTGTTCCACCACCACCACCACCATCTTTGCCCACTGGGAGTAATATTCATGTTGGAATGCAGTAAAAAGAGCATATCACACAAATCTAGTGGAGAGAGAACCAGGCAGGCATCCAACTTTGTGTGGCATGGGTTGCTGTCTGTCACCTCCATCTGCACCAGCCCAAGTCAACTCATCTTCCACAACAGCTTATGGGACAGGTCACATCCCACTAATAAAAGTGATGATGATCCATTGGACAGATGCACACTCCACAATAAAATCTGGTGCTCCAGATTCTCCCACCCACATTTCTCGTGCTCCTCCTCCTGCTTGTGGTACCTCAATCGACGTAAAATAAAGGTGAAACCTTCACCTCCCAAGCTGTTTAATTCAAACCATCCCCCTCCTTTACACTCTCTTCCCCACAAGTCGTAACATTCCTGCAATGCAAGCAATCTAAGCAGATGACGGCATCCGAAAACCACTGTTCTAATTCACATCCCTCAAGAATCAAAAGATCGGCAGAGACTATATATCTGTCTCATGCGTTCCCACCACCTGCATCATTGACCAGAACTAATGAGCATGTGAAGTCGCAGGCACCCATTTTTCATCTTGCAAGAAGACAGTTCTAGAGTGATATCTCATGAAATTTCCACAGATTTTTGATGGGGATATAGGTATGTACATACTGCAAAAGCAATAGAAAGTAGCGGAGCAAACATCCAAAACTATCACTGCTTTAGCCTCGACCACTGCCCATATTGCAGCCAGTCCACAGGAGATGCGCCTCACACACCATCCAAGGATGGCAGCCTTCAGCTGCTCAGCGATAGAATTGAGTAGTGGATACAGCATGACCGATGGAGGTGGGAAGGCAGAGAGCATCTTTGACATGCACGCAACAATTTTAAGCTTACCACGAGATCGATGCACGCTTTTTAAAGATCAACTCACTCCACTCCACTGCGCCTCCCCTCGGAGTGCGGTCAAATTTCTGGAATATTCTTTTCTTTTTTCGCGATTTTTTTTCCCTTTTTTTACAGTAGCGGGAGATCGGGAAATAAGGGGAGATAAAACAAAAGGGGAAAATAAAAAGGGGAGGCGGGAGAAGAAGACTAGAGGAGGGATGTGAGGCGTCAGACGGCGGCCATGGGGACGTCGGATGGCTCTGCAGGCGCGGCGACGGCGGCGCCGCGGTTGTGGTAGTGCTCGCCCTCGTAGGTGACGATCAGCATCGTGGGGTCGTCGGGCGCTCGCTCCACGTGCTTCCGCGCAGGGCACCCCCTCACGCTGCTGCACTTGTAGTAGCCCCTGCGGTGGAGAAGGAAGAGAGCGATTAGCCGCACGATCTGGATCGGATCGGACGGTCGGAAGCGAAGCGAGGAGGAGGTGATGCTTACCGCGGGTAGGGGGAGCCCTTGATGGGCTTTTGCCCGTACTTGCGCCAGGAGTACTCGTCGGGTGGGATATCGGCCGTCTTCGAGCTTATCGCCGGCACCCGTATCGTCCTTTTGACCCGAGATTTCCTGCTCAAAGGCGTTTGGTTGTTTCAGAATAACGGTCAAGGGGTGATCGGAAGGGGGTTTCGTTTAGTTTCCTTACTTTCGCTTGGAGCAGTGGCAGCGGCCGCCGGGGACGGCGTACTTTCCGGCGACGAGCTCGGAGTGAGCGTGCTCGTGGCACTTCTTTTTGAAGGAGGAGGAGGAGAGCGGAGGCTTGCCGGAGGAGGCGGGGAGGAAGGAGGAGGATACGATCTTGCCGTTGGAGACGCTGCCGTCTCCGGTGATGGACGACATGAACGACGACGTCGCGGACGTCATCGTCGTCGAGATGCTGAAGCTCTCCGTCGTGTACTTGCTGCCGGTGGCCTCGCTCCGCCCGCCGATGGCGACCGGCTTCGTGAAGTCGAGGGTCAAGGCCTGCGGCGGCGGAGGGGGAGGCGGCGGCGGCGGCGGGGCCAGGTGCCGGGGCGGCTTGGCCGGTGGGAGGGTCAGGGCCAGCGGCGCTCGCGGAGGCGGGTTCTCCGTCGGCGGCCCGGCGGGGCCGCGGCGGAAGCGGGCGTGGCCCGTGCGGTTGAGGATGGATATGACCTTCTTGAACTTGGAGACGGTAAGGTCAGTGATCTCGCGGCAGTCGAGCTGCGGCGACTGGTGGCGGTGGGAGAGCTGGAAGATGAGGTGCTCCATGGAGCGGAGCCCCGCGGTGGCCGCCTCCTGGATCGCCATCTGCTCGTCCATCTTCCCATACCCCATCAGATCTACCGCCATCGTCACACCTCCGACACCAAACCCTAAACCACCACCATGAGAGAAGGCAGGAGAAGAAGAAGCGTCCCAGAGCTGGGAAGAAGCCGAGAAGGGGGTTACATTTATTCATGGTGAGTGGGGACCGAAGATGAAGTCAAAGGGTACTTTATCATCGGACGGCTACGATCACAACTCCTCTCTCGTGATGGCATCACCAAAGGGAGGCGCCCTCTTCCACAAAGCAGGTACGACCGTATGCTTTAGTAGACCCTTTCATCATCATCATAACATTTTCCCCAATCACGAGGCATCGAGAAATCTCAACGCCGGATCATGATTACATTAGATGGTAGGTCAACATAATCTCCGTGTATTATTCGTAGATGGGCGTAGAATTAAGATTATTTATTAGTGGGATCTGCGTGTGCTTTGACTCAGAGAGAGAGAGAGAGAGAGAGAGAGAGAGGGAGGGGAGGGTTGGGGTAAACCAGTGGGTTTGGTAGTGGTGGCCTCGCACACCACTGAAACAAACATACAAACAAACAATGGAGGTGGTGGACTTTCTCGGCAAGTGGGTGGTAATGGTGGATGTAATCACGAGGAAAGCACCTCCTTAAGTCCCACAATTATTATATATTCAAATGTAGAATCACTCATGCCGACCTACCCGAGTTTGACCTCATCGCTTTAGGCTTACGGGGGGCCGGCATGGAGAGGGATATGTTGGTGGGTGTGCTGGAGGGTCGAGATTTTTCGGTGGGTTCAGGAGGTGCGGGAAATGATGAGTTGGGGTGGGACCGGGAGAGCGTTGGGCGCTACAGGAGAACTGTTGACCAGCCGCAGGGCGGCATCGGGGAACCGGGAAGAGCCGGTGAAGTGTGTGAGCCGTTGGATCGTCCGTAGATGATTCTGACGGTCGAAATTAGGATGCATGATCGGAGTAAACGTTAGCATTAGTGGAATTCGGAGAACAAAAAGAAGAAAAAATAGAAAAAGTCAACTAGCAATGGAATCCGATAACCCGAAAAAAAGGGATCCAATTAGCACTCGGATTCAAATCTAAGAAAAATTAGACGGTCTCACCGATTAATAAGACTTCATTCATTCTTCTCTTCCCCAACTAATTAGATAGATAGATAGATAGATAGAGGTCAATTAATAATTGGTTGAGATTAAGATCATAGGGATACGATAACGGGATATTATCCTCGATCCAATATGTAAGAATCGGAGGCAGATGTTGTAGAGCAGTCATATTCCATCTTCTGTTCACACAGTTGACCAGATTGAATGAGCATTGATTGCCAAACATGCCATTAGGATTGGAATTGAAAGCATACAGTGTAGCTGTTAAGAGTGCAAGTGCATTTCTCTTTCTCCTCCTTGGTAGTATGGTCATCCCATTTATATAATGTATGACTTTGATGGATCATTCATTATTATCGATTCATGTTCCAACTCTCAGGGGTTTGTGGGACTCCAATCCAAAGAGATGAGGATGATGACTAGGAGATAAAAAGTTGGGCTTAGCCTTGAAACGATGGGCCAATCGAAACGTGCATGGTGGAAGACGAGTCGATCATCCGAGGTGTCACACAGAGGAAGTCAAAGTAGAAGTCGAGAACACAGAGTAAAGCATCATGATAACATCGACAGCATTCTGAGGATTATACACTGAAGGATTTATTATCATCATTTTGGTCATAATTATGAAACAAGAAATAAGAAGACATTAAGTATGGCATAATAAGCAGGGAAATGCGTTGAGAGGCGTTCAATGCTGGTGCCCTACGATGGGGATCAAGTTGGTGGCTGGTCGCTCTCCGAGTCCCTTCTAATTTGCAATTACTCTGATCACCTGCACAAGAGAATCTAAGAAAGGACAAGTGCACAAAACAAAAGGAGCATTGACTTCCATTTTCCTCGAAAGAAACTAGGATTACTTTGTCAATATGTGAATGATCTTTGAACTGTAGTTTTTGCATAATTGAGTAGGACAAAAAAATCAGTTTAAGTATTTAAATGGCAAGTCAATCTAACCCTGTCAAGAGGTCAATTATTTATATTAATATCATACGTTTTTAAAAGTGTTGAAATAGATTAAAAAAAAAAGAGAAGATAAGATAAAATATTTTTTAAAAAACTTTTATCTCTTTTATTATCCAACTTGATATAGTCCAAATGAATACATTATATTTAGTGTGTTTCATCTATTCATATAATAATTTTTTTATGATGCCTCGGCAAATTTAATTCTAATATTTTTTTTCCTTAAACCTACTCCATTTAACATGTTAATTTTTTTTTGAAGTTGTTTAAATACTTTAAATTTGAGAGATTTTATGATTATATCAATCATTTGTTTGCTTATCTTGATACAAAGTAACGTCACTTTTTTGTTCATGATATGGTTTCTTATAAAATAAAATCTTGTGTCAATATGTTTTGATCTTTCATGATAGACTAAATTTTTAGATTAGGCAATAATTGACTTATTATCAATATAAATCTTGGTTGACTCTTCTTGTGATACATAAAGTTCCTAAAGTAGTATTCTTAGTCATATTATATGACAAACATAAGAATATGCTGTTATATATTATGCTTCATAACTTAATAGAACAACGATTGATTATTTTATTCTAAAATCATGTGAATGTAGTTTCACCAAGATAAAATACAAATTCGGTGTATAGTTTCGATCATCGTATCTTCCTAGCTTTCAACTCAATCATTATCATTATATCCAATAAGCTCTAACCTTTTAAATGATGAATAAAATATACCATAGTCAATTATCCTTTTAATATATCATAAAATTCTTGTAACAACCTTTAAATGAGATATCTTAAGAACTTTCATAAATCTACTTATTAAATTAGCTCTAAGTAATATATCAGGCAATTATATTTTAAATATCTTAGACATTCAACAATACTTTTATAATAAGTTGATTTAATTGGTTTATCTTAATCTTCTTTAGTCAATTTGGTGTTATCAATAAAGTGACAATATTCCATGAAAACTTCTTTAGCATCTCATTTACATAATTTTTTTTGTGATATGAAATTTTTTTCATTGTCTTGTATAATTTCGATATCGAGGAAATAACTAATTATGCCCAAATCGATCATCTCAAACTCATTCTTGTATTTAAAATATTTAAACATGATGACACTATTGATTGTAAATATTTTAAAATATTTAAATCATCTACGAGTAGGTATAAAAAGTAAGATAACTCTATTAGAGTTAAATTTTATATAGAGAACATTTTCATATGTTTATTTCAAAAAAATATTTTGAATAAAATAAGTATCTTTCAAGAATTCCATGTTTGCGTTTTAGTTAAAAAAAAAAGCTCTTTTTAACTTAAATATATTATCTTCTTATTTATGAATAATAAAACTAGGGGTTGTTGAACATATACTTCTTCTTCAAGAAATTCATTAAGAAATATAAATTTGATGTTCATATATAAATTTTTTTATTTTATTTGAAGATGCTAAGGAGATAGGTAATCTTAGTATCTCCAATCGAGCTATTGGTGCAAATAGATTTTCGTAGTCGAGCTTGTATTTACATCTCTTTGTAACCAATTAGACCTCGTATTTCTCTACCTCCCTTGAGTATGTTTTTTTATTTTTGAGATCCGCTTAACACTGATTGCTTGGTGGTCTTCTGAAAGTATAATAAGATCCCATGTATTATTTTTGTTAATAATATGAATTTTCTCTTTCATAGCTTATCATCAATTTTCTTTTCTACAAGCTTTTTTAAAAGTTAATGAATCATATCCTATTGAATGATAAAACAAAGAAAGCTTATCATTGATAGTATCAATCATTTAAATCACATCATATAACTTATGAATCGTTCTTATCTTTCTTATATTTGGATTTTTTGAATCACATGACCTAGTCGATCTAGATGATAATTTAGGCAAATACTCTTTAGTGCTTGCTTGCATTGTATCATACTCTTTTGAAACTATAGTTTTCTTATATTACTTATCACTTTTGCAGTTTCAAATTTATTATTCATTAAATTCAACATCTTTTGACATCTCAATTTTTTTTGTGGTAGGATTATAAAGTTTATACCCAAAAAATAGAATTTTTAATATAACCTAACAAGATTTATTTTTGACCTTTATCATCAAGTTTTGTTCCTTTTTCTCTGATATATTGGCAAATGCAATACTTCTAAAAACTCTCTAATGATTTACTCTTTATTTCTGTAAGCTCTATATTTCTTTTGGTGTATCATTATCAATTCATCTTGTTGAAAACTTATTAAGAAAATAAACTACACAAGCAATAGCCTCTCCCTAAAATTATTTAGGAATTCATATTTGTTTTACATATATCAAACCATATTAAGTATAGTCCTATTTTTTTTTTCTAAGATACCATTTTATTGAGACATATATGATATAGTGAATTGATATAAAGTTTTATTATCTCTACATAAATTTTTAAATTCATTTGATATGTATTTACCACCCATGTTTATTCATAAACATTTAATCTTACAACCATTTTATCTTTCAACAAAATTTTTAAATTTTTAAAATTTACTTATAACTTTTTTTTTTCTTAAAACTTATTTCAAGTGATATTGGATTGATAAGGCTATAAACATCGGAGTGCACTAGTTCAAGTCGATGGTATGTTCTTTTTGTATAGATTTTTTTCTTGTTTGCTCACGACATATACTTCACATAACTTTGATGAGCAATCAATTCTTGACAATCTTGTTATCATATTATGTTTCTCTACAAGTTTTAAAGCTTCAAAATCTAAATTAGTATATCTAAGATGTCATAACGTAGAATTGTCCTTAATATCAATTTTAAAATAATTTGACTACTAAAAATATATAGAGAAAACATTTTGTTTTTCGTATTTTCAGATGAAAGATTAATGTTTTTATTTTTATAACAAATTGAAAGAGCCATATCTTTTATCTCAATATTATAACTTTTTTTAAGTAATTACCTTAAGTTCAGAATATTATTTTTCATATTAGGAATATAATAAACATTGAAATGTATGATTTTTTTATCATTATTAAGTCAAAAAAAATTTACCGTTGTCTCTTGCTAATGTTGAGACAGATCACCGAATGTAATATTATCATAATAACTTGTATCTCTTTTAAAAAAACGTATTTGATGCCACACATATGATATGAAGCTCTTGTATCTAACTATCATATCATTTTTTTTCAAATTTTCATTTCATTATCAAAACATTAGTTTTGTTCTTTTCTTTTTTCTCAGTAAAATTTACTTTATCACTGATTATAATAATATTTAAAAAGTAGTAGTATCCATACTTTTTGAAAACTTAATATTGTATTTCAAACCTTTTAGAATTTCTGCCATGTCCATGGCCTCAACTATGTTCTTGACTAAAATTTTTTCCATCACATTTATTGTTTTGAGATTCTTAATTGGTTTGATTTCTGTCACATTTTCCTCTTTGTCCATTATCTTTTTTTCTTTGAGATTTTGATTCATCTTTATTCTTAATAGTAAGATCGGTTTGTAATGCTTATTCTATAGATTTTTCTTCAATTCTTTTTACGTGCCTTTTATTTATGAACTTTGAAGAGAATTCATTGGTTATTCTAAAGATATTTGTTTTTGAGACTTTAGACTCTTCTGCAACAATAAAATCAAACTTTGAATATTGAGATCTTAATATTTTTTCTATTACTCTTTCATCACATATTTGATAAATTAATAGAAATACTTTTTGAGACAATTTATAAGCACCTAAATCTTTAAACTTAGCTAGTAAAACTTATAAATAAAACTGTTTTACCTTGTCCACACTATCAAATACTTTTTAAAGCATTTCCCAAGTCTTTTTTAAAGTTTTTGCTGGAGTGATGATCTTAAACATTATATCATCAAGCTTTTGGTAAATCATTAACAATGTTTTTTCTCCTTCTTCCTTTGATTTTTGAGTTATTTTTTTGCTTCTCTATCAATTACTCTTTTTTCTATTGGACTTGGTTTAATAAATTCGTCTTCTACAAACTCCTATAAGTTGACAGTCTAGAAGAATCTTCATTTGAAAGCATCATATATCATAAATTTTCTTTTTTTATCAATATAGGGATTTTGAGTTAGATGGTGCTTGAAGAAGATGTCATAACTTAATATGGCTCTGATACCAAATATTGAAATAGATACGGAGAAGAGATGGAGCTATTACATAAGGAGGAGTAAGGACAAGACAAAGTATTCTTTGTTTCACTCAAAAGAAACTCACTATAATTTCAAAAGACTTTATATCTTTCATGACCGAATACATGGGATTTACATAGTACCCATGGATATATTACATTCATTACATTTAATATAAATCTCTTTCTCCATGATACTCTCTTTAAGAGCCAATAACCAATTTAGTTTATTCTTTTATAGACCTTTAATATGTTTCACCTTTTGATATAACAAACTTCTTCACTAGGTGTGAGCTTCAAAAGTAAGTAATTTTTTCATCTTGAGTAGTAACTAATTTCTTCATCTGTACTCATCGGGACCTTAGACACACTAGTGCCACTTCAACCCAATCATCTAATGAGTTGGTTATAGTAGTTTGTTCATAAACTTAAAGAAAACTCATTAGTTGTTCTAAAGGCATTTGTTCTAAGTCTTTAGACCCTTCAATTGCTACAATAATAAAATCAATCTTTAGATGTAGAGATCGTAGTATTTTTTTAATTACTCTTTGATTATTTATTTATTCATCATTTCTTCTCATTTGGTGAATAATAGAAATGATATTTTAGAAGTAACCAGAAATATATTCAGAAGTATATTGTTATAAAATTTCAAATTTAGCTTGTAAAACTTATATACAAAGTATTTTTATCTTAAACATACTATCAAATACTTTTTGAATTATTTCCCAAGCCTCTTTTAAAGTCTTTGCTAGAGCGATAATCTTGAATATTATATTATTAAGCTTTTGATAAATCATAAACAATGGCTTTTTTTTTCCTTCTTTCTTTGATCTTTGAGTTGTTTTCTTGCTTTTTTATCCATTACTCTTTCTTCTTGACTTGGTTCAAGAAATTTATTTTCTATAAACTCTCATATATCTTGGGAACTTAGAAGAATCTTTATTTTGATATACCATATATCATAACTTTTTTTTATCAATATAAGAATTTGAAATTAGAAGGTCCTTGAAGAAGAGGTCATAGCTTAACCTGACTATGATACCAAATGTTAAAATAGATATGAAGAAATGACAAGACTATCATACAAGGAAGAGTAAGAACACGATAAAATATTTTTTATTTCACTAAAAAAAAAGCTCACTATAATTTCAAAAGACTATATCTTTTATAACCCAATATATAAGGTTTATATAGTCCCCATGCATATATTACATTCATTATATTTAAGGAAAAATAAAAATAAGACAAAGCATTCTTTGTTTTACTCAAAAGAAAATCACTATAACTTCAAAAGATTATATCGGGGATTTATATAATCCCATGAATAGATTATATTCATTATAATCCTTTTTCTCTACGAGATTCTTTTCTAGAATCAATAATTAATTTAATTTATTCTTCCATATATCTTTAATGTTTAACCTCTCTTCATCAACTTTTTCATTAGGTGTCAACTTTAAAGATAAGTAATTTCTTAATCTTGAGTGGCAATTAATTTCTTCTTGTTAATTTATGCTCATCAAGACCTTAGACACACTAGTGCTTCTTGAACTGAATCACCTTCTGAGCTGGTTACAGTAGTTTGTACCTATTTCTTAACTATAGCAGGAATTCAAGAGGTTTACTTGATAAGTTAAGTTATCAGAAAATATAATTACCATGACATTTCCATAATTTAGTACATAAAATTACACCTCAACTATGCCTAAACAGTTTCCAGTGTTGTTAGCAGTAATTTTTACAAGGTGTCTTCAGTTAGGAGAAGTATCAAAGTGTCTTCTTCTCATTGCAGGCTGAATCACCAAGCAACAATACTGGCCTGGCACCATCAACCTCAATTGGTCCACAGTGACAGACTGTTGGCATTGAAGGCTGAGGAAACAACTCCCTGTGAGACCCAAAGGCAGAGTGACAATGGGGGTAAAGTCTGTAACTTCAATTGTAAACTATGTAGCCAAGAGGAGTTGTAAATTGGAGGCCACCTTATTTCTGACAAGTTTGCTGAAGTCTTTTCTTAGGGTTTAGGGGGAGAGAGAGAGAGAGAGAGAGAGAGAGAGAGGTGGCAGGGCACATACCTGAGCTGACTTCATGTTGTGCACACATCCCCAGAGATGTCCCCAAGTTGTTGGCTGTATTGATCATTGCCTTTCACTTGGAAATAAACTGAAGATATCCACAAGTACTGCTGCACTTCTCTTTCTTGTCCATATACTTCCTTTCTTGCACTGTCCTCCTCCCATGAATTCCTATCATTTCTACCACATGATATTGTTCCAAATCTTCGACAGATTGTTAGATCTCGTGTTTACGCACACAGATCCGATGGATCGATCACCGCAAGACGTACCATTTCATGGCTGGCCGACCGACCGATCGAGCTGCCATGGCCCCTTCCTCCCCTGTTTGATGCTCAAAGGTGGCCGAGAGTTCATGTGTCTTTGTTTTCCAGGTGGGCACTAAGGGTGTACCGACGTATGTACCATGCTTTCCGAAGCTGCCACCCACATTCTTTTGTTGGAACATGGCCATGAACTCCCCCTTACGTCCACCCTTTGGCGATAGCACAGATCTATCTTAATCCATCATACTGTCACAGGAGATGAATTACATGCTGCAAATAGTTTCTTTTAATGCTTGTTTTTTTCCTGAATCGAAATGACGTCTGTCTCCCTTGGTTTCTTGCTATGTTATGCCCAACCCGCAGACATGCCACGCCTTTGTTCTTCTGCCTTTTTATCTCACCCCGTAAGCTGCTCTCTCTGTCCGCCTCCTCGTGGCCTTCGCTTCCTCCGTCCTCTGCTTCCATGGGGTCCGAGGTGGCCGTCGTAGGCGAATTGCCTCAGCTTCCACCGCTGGAGATGACGGCGGTGGATGCTGAGCACGAAGAGTGCGTGACACCAAGGTCGGAGGAGCCCGTCCTCGTCTGCCCGCCGGCCCCGAGAAAGCCGAGGACAGCGAAGAGGACGTCGCCGGAGTCTCCTCCTCCCAGAGAATTCTTCCCCGTACCCCGCGATCTCGCCTCCGTCTTCCTCCCTCTCCCTCCCACGAAGAGAATTCGTGTAGTTTGATCCGAATTGTAATCTTCCGTGATTCCTTCTCTTGTTCTCCTTCGCTTCTCATTTAGATTTGATTTCTTTTTTGTGATCTTTGTGTAAGACGAAGAAAAATTCTCCTCGACATCATGAATGTCAGACGATGTTCTTCTCCCGGTAATCTAGCGATTCAAGACCTGTTCCTCATCTGTGGTTGTTTGTCACCGGCCTCATCGACTCCCATTGTCGCATTTAGAGGAAGAAGGCAGTCCGATTCGTGGGATCTCTGTGAACGAGTCGCTGGCTTCATCGAAAGCATCCGTCTAGGTTAGAACATGGTGATAAGACTTCTCCAGGTTGGAGATCGTGGACAAAGATGGGACGTCAACTTTTCCCTGACCATCATGGCCAACGATGACACACGGAAAGGAAGAGATTCCTGTAGACAAGCCCACATGACCAAAGTGCAACATGATGCAACCTCCATGGATCAGGACAGCTCAAGAATATACCAGTACAGTGAAGTAGAAGTATGCCCTCAATGCTGTGGACAGAATCTATTCCTTCTGCTGCCGAACGAACAAGGGGTGATGTCCGCTAGCTAGATTTCCTTGTCCACTCTTCTCCTCATCTTCCCTGCAATGCTTCTCCTGAAGATTATTATTATTATTATTGTTGTAATCATTATACTGCAACACATCAGTACTGAGAAAAAGCATGAGACGGGAGGGAGTGTCATCACATGGTGGGCGCTCCATAGATATATCTAAAGCTCAGCTTCATGGTTGACAATCATCAAGGTCATCTTTTTAGCTTTCTGTCCCTTCGGCCACGAGCCTCTTTCCAGGTTCCACTACCTCTCGGGTCACCATGCATTCTTCTTAGCGATGGGGAGTGGCCTCGGTGCTGATAGGGTTTCCATGCTACTATACTTCATGGCTTGGCCCAATTAAGATCCAATTAACATGATCCATCAGGCTTTTCGGATGGGCCTAAAGCCTATGTTTACTCGCGTATCTAACGTAATGCATCTTATTTAAATCTTTTGTCGTGGGTGGAAAGATCGGGTATCTAACGTAATGCCTCGTATCTAATCGTTCCAAGTCAAAAGGACACGTTGATGACACTCGAATCGCCTCGTCAATCCTACTTGGAATCCACCGACTCCCACCGCCTCCTTGCTTTCCCTCCGATGCTTCTTTTCCTTTCTCTTGGGGTCAAACATGCGGAGCTGTGCGCAGCGCAGAAGGCGACACCGAGCTTCCTATTCCTTTGAGTTGGATGGATCCAACTGCAGGATTCTCCATCGTGAACGTGATGCACAGCGGCAGATACGCCGCTGCCGCACCAGAGGAGCTCAGACACAGTTGTCATCGCTGCTAAATCATTGTCCTCCTCCCTCCTCGACATTAAGTTTCCTAATCAGTCGCTCCCACAACTTTAATGCCCGCTGCCGTGTGTAACGTACGACACGGTCGGTGGTGGGAGACGCCGGGATTTGCAGCCGAGATGTGTGGGATCGGGTGCCCTGCGGACGCCGACCAAGTGCTTGCTTTAATTCCCACATGCGACCCTGCGCTCCATTAACTCGAATGCCGACGACTGCCCTCCGCTCCGCTCCCTGGCCGTGATTTGCCACGCGACGGCGCTCTCAGGCTCCGTCGTTATCTCACACGTGCGGGAAAAATGCTCGAGTCGGAGGTGATACGACGGGAACGTCCTGATGCTGATGTCTGGTCCATGTAAGCGCCGTTTGGCATGCGACTGCTACTGCTGCTTATTATGTGCATGTCTCTCATAGGAAAAGTCATGCGAGCTGTCAAATTAATGTGAGAATAATAATTGTGGTTCGGAAGCAGTGGGTGGCAGTTCCGTCAATAGATGGTTAGCGGATGGCATAAAATGTAAGCATTAGCTGATATATAGCGATTCCACCACCCGATGCGATACACGCAGGCGAGGGAGGAGGTCTCCTAGGAAGAGTCGCCATCGCCGGAGATGTGCCCGAAGCCGACGAACTCGGGCGCCGCTGGCTCCCCAGCGGACGGAAAGAAGCCCTACGATTGGCGCCAGGAGGTCATCGACAGCGGATCCCTCCGCCGCGTGGACCTCCACACTGGATCCAACGGATGGGCGTCGCCTCCCGGCGATCTCTTCGCCCTCCGCGGCCGCCAGTATTTCTCCCACCGCCAGAAGGCCCCATCTGGAGACTGGCTGCTCAATCCTGCCGGCGTCGATTGGCTCCGCTCCCCCTCGCGCCTCGACAACGTCCTTGGCCGATCGGACAACCGCGTCGCTGCCGCCCTCCGCCGCGCCCGAGCCCTCGGCCGCGCCCAGAAGACTTTCCTGTTCGCCGTCAACCTCCAGGTCCCCGGCGGCCGCGAATGCCACTCCGCTGTCTTCTACTTCGCAGCCGAGGACACGATCCCGCCCGGTTCCCTGTTCTACCGCTTCGTCCATGGCGATGACGAGTTCCGGAACGCCCGGTTCAAGATCGTGAACCGGATCGTGAAGGGCCCGTGGATCGTGAAGACCGCCGTTGGAAACTATGCCGCCTGCCTCCTGGGGAAGGCGCTCACCTGCAACTACCACCGTGGGGAGAACTACCTGGAGATCGACGTCGACATCGAGAGCTCGTCCATCGCCAAGGCGATCCTTCGCCTCGCCCTGGGCTACGTGACGGCGGTGACGATCGACATGGGGTTCCTGGTGGAGGCGCAGGCGGAAGAGGAGTTGCCCGAACGGCTGCTGGGGGCTGTGAGGGTGGCACAGATGGAGATGGGGTCGGCCACCTATGTGGACACCAGAACCAAGGCGGCAGAGTCCACCAGAGGCAGTGGCTTCCGGGGCTTGGCCAAGGTCAATCACCACCACCAGAGCACACATTCAGGCTGCGGCGGCAATGCGAGAAGTCGCGAGGATGAAGGTTAGGGGTTCCACTCTTTGTTCTTTGTTGGAAAGATGCCATCTTTATCTGCTGTGTGAATAAAATCGAGATAATTGTAGCTAATTGCCTTCCATTTTGGGGAAAAAGGATTGGTCGATGAAAAGCAATCGAGGAGGGTATGTCCAGTATAATTTGCATTTGCTACTATGACTGCTTTCTCGTCGATGATGGAAGAGGACAAATCCATGGTTATTTAGTCATTAAATATTTGGATACAACAGTGCTCAATTTTCCTTGTGCATTATCCATCATCTTCTGCTATACATCTCTAGTTGTGTGTTTATTCTGTATGTTCTGTTGTTGATTTGTTTGAACTTTACAGCACAAGAACAAATACCTTGCTTAAGTGTGTGGTTTACTGGCTTTGCAATTCATAATTGCTTTCTTTTTCACCATCTTTGGATGCAGACAGTCTCCTTAGGTTAACACTTTAGAGGATTACAGTAACTGTTGAATTAGCTAGCTTACCTCATAGTGTATGTAGTTCATGTACAAAAGATTAGTTTCTGGATGCTTAAATCTCATATCTGCATGTTGAGAGCAAGACAGCAAAAGCAGAGAAACGAAAACTTCATCATCATTTGGTTAAACAAGAATCATAAATATGCCACAAAAGAAGTTTCTCTCATCTGCTTGTCTTCAACTAGTAGAAACTTGGACACATCCTACAGCCATAGCTCTTTTGCACACTCTTAAATGTTCATTAGAGTGCCTTACAGGATTAAGATTGGGACTGAAGAGGAAAGAATTGGAACCTCACCAAGAACTGGTTAGAGCTCATAGTTATTGATCTTTTTGACCATCTCATTGCAAATTTAAATAGTTTAATTATGTGAAGTACCTTAGCTAGCTGTATATAGCTATCTGTGAGCTGCATGGAAGGTGTATATAATAAACCATAATCATGGGCAAATTATGTCACAGATCTGCCCTGTAATCATGCTCTCATCTGTATGATTACTTACATATATGGTTAGGAGGAAGCTGTATAAATAAATATAGAGAACCTCTTGCACATCATTGGTATCCAAGTGGAACAGATCAGTATTCTACCACCATCATTTGTTTCTCATAAGAGAAGTCTGATATGCCTTTTGTCTTCTTTGTGTGATGGAGGGTTCTTTCATTTGTTACTGGACAAAGATTGTGGACAAGTCAACAGTATATGCCCTCTTTTGATGTTAATCAAAAGCAAAGATCATCTAAAAGAATTTAGTGACTCGGACAGAGAATCTTGTTCCCACCATTAGCTAAGAGATGAAAATTTAGTGACTCATGATGTTTCATCTTCAGAATCATTAGTTCCTTAAAACTAAGGTAACCTGGAGAGTGCCACCACCATCAGCTTAAACAGGAAATACTTGTCTGCAGAAACACATTAAGGAGTGCAAATACATTCCATAACTTTAGAGTTTTATCTCATTTCTAAATTGTTCTGTAATTGCTGAAGGCTCTTGTGCTTGTATATATATATATGTGTGTATACATATGTATCTATTTCCATGAAACCTGAATTTGGCATTATGTCTCTCAAATTATTTGTTTCCATTGAGCAGAAGATGATGTTGGATATTTTGATGATAGATTTGTTCACTAGTAAGAGGTGATGTTGAGATGTCTATTGACAAATTACTTTGTATGAGTATATATATGTCTGTTCAATTTTAAACTAGACTGAGTTGTGTGTGTGTGTGTGTGTGTGTGTGAGAGAGAGAGAGAGAGAGAGAGAGAGAGAGAGAGAGAAAATGTAAGAGTATTTTTATACAATCTACATGTGAAGTTTTGTCCCAAGTTAATTCATAAAATATAAGAAAGAGAATCAAGATTGAATGCCCTGGATCTGACAATTGTACTATACACCTAATTTGTTTTTGTTCTCAAGGAAAATTGAAAATTCTATGCCATCCCCAGATCTTGATTCCCAAAGAAAAGGATGACTTAGGGTTAACTATGTCATGAATTCTGTGCATTAATTGTCTTCTTACTGCAAACAATCAGGAGGGATTAGAAATTTTGGCTAAAGGATTGTTGCTGCACTTTAGTGGCATCTTATCACAGTGTTGCATCAAAATGTGGCATGTGAGCATCTAATTTTGCCACAGCAAAGCTTGTCAAGCACAAGAACATGTTCCTGAGCTCCCCACCTCTTTGCTGGCCACCCATCAAAGGTGCTCCATGGCATGGTATTCGATCTGTATCCTAGTTGTGTGGTCCTCCAGCATGATGAGTTGGTGGTATTGAACTCTGCTCACAGCACCCATATGCTGCTGCTGCTGTTCCTGAAGGCTCTTAAAGATGTCATTGATTGATTGCTTCACAGCTAATACATATTCACATCCTTCTCTCTCATCTGAAACAGTTCAACCTATCATAATATGAACTCACCATTGGACTGAACCTTATGTGCACTATAAATATTTGGTGATTTTAGTTCCATCTGGAGAGAAAATGTGAATTAATTGTGTAACTATTAACTCAAATAGCTTAAGTATTTTGTATTGTTGATGCTGCATAAGGCCAATGGTACAATTATCATCATATCAAGTGGGATGATGATATTAAATTTGATGTATTAGAATCAAACCAATTACACAAGTAATTGGAGACAATTTAATAGTAGAGAGTGGAGACGATAATTTTAAATCAGATCGAAGTGCATCGATTTCATCCGATTAGATTCCATCGACTTTGGAAGATGAACTGAACATGTCAGAAAATATTTTTTTTTATAGTCGATCAAAATTAAAGTACTATATTATGCAAATTTAATTAATGCATGTGATAATTATTACATGTTTCTTTATGCATTTCTGGTTGAAGCAGGATGATAAAATAATTAAATAATAATAATAATAATAATAATAATAGTAGTTATTGTTGTAATAATAATAATAATAATAATAATAATAATAATAATAGTAGTAGTAGTAGTAGAGTAGTAGTAGTAGTAGTGGTAATAATAATAGAAAAGATGCGGCTCGACAGAAACGCGCCGAAGGGCGAGAAGAAGAGTTGTCGGAGCAGCCGTGGTGGAGCTCCGCCAAAAGATGGAGGCGGCGGCGCCCTACCTCGTGATGACCATGACTCAAGTCTGCCTTGCCGGCTTCTTGGTTATCCTGCGGTCCGTCCTCGCCCCCTCCGCGGGCGTCAGCGCCACCGTCCTCGTCGCCTACCAGCAGCTCCTCTCCGCTCTCGTCCTCTCCCTCCTCGCCCTCCTCTTCGACCGGTGCGGTACTTACCTTCCTCTATTTCCCTCAAACGCTTCTCCTCCTCGAATCGATTCACATCTATTGCAGACGCCAAGGACCGAAGCCGACCCCCAAAATCCTTGCTTGGTCCGCCGTGATCGGTCTCCTACAGTTGAGTAATCGACCAATGTCCTCCTTTCAATTGTAACTTGGGTGATCGATTCACCAAGTGTTGGGGCTGAAGGATTCCGCTCGGGGAGCTGATGTTCACCACGAGCCTGCGCTACGTGACGGCGACGTTCCAGAGCGTGGCCATGAACACCATCCCCGTGGTGGTGTTCGTGCTCGCAGCCGCCACCGGCAGGGAGCGGTTCCGGTTCTGCAGCTTGGGTGGGCAGTGGAAGCTCTGGGGGACCCTCGCTTCCGCCACCGGCGCCACCATCGTGGTGCTCCTGTCAGACCGGGACTCGGCCGGGTTGACGGCCGGCGATGGCGGCCGGTTGGTTGGGATCGTCATGGTCGGCGTCGCTGTTCTTGCCGAGGCTACCGCGAACCTTTTGGTGGTGGGTATACCCTTCGTTGATTGAGACAATTATGCTATGAATTCGGTAGGCGTTGTCTTCCATTCTAATCAATTTCAATCATAGAACATGCAATTGATTCTCATTCTCTACTGGAAATTATTTAGGGCTTGGAAGTTCCATGTCTTCACATAATTGAAGAAAGCATTATATGGGGTTCTATCTGTGCCCAAAAGACTGGTCTTCTTAAGTGAAGTAGTTCTTGGTAGAATGCTGTGACTCTGCTTTTTCTATCTGCAGGAAAGGGTGGCTCTGCAGTATCATGCGGATCTTAAGCTGTCTGCTATGATCACTGTGTTTGGGACTCTCCAGGTTGCAGTAGTTGCAGGCACCATGGAGAGGGACCTTTCAGCCTGGAGGATTAAGTGGAGTGGAAGCTTGGAGCTCCTTGCCATCCTTTATGGGGTTAGTTCACTATCTACTCTTAATCACTGCATTACTTGGATATAAATTGACTCTCTTGAAGACATTTCTTTTCTTATGATATTTGATCTTTTCCTGAATATTCAAACATTATCTGATGGTAGAAAAAGGTAAAGTTAAGATTGATGTACCAAAGAAAGTGAAATTAATTGCTGTTATCAAGCTTTTCAATTTGCATATCTTTCTTTCATGATATTCCTTAATGTGAAGGATTTGCATTGATTTTATTTTTCTAGTTGTCAATCAGCTAAACTAATATCACTTAATTGTAGTTTTAGATGAAGAAGAACTCCAAAAATATTACTCTAGCTTTGTATATGAGGATTGCCATAAGAATTTGGTTATTCATATTTATGATGTCATTGACAAATAATAGACCTTGACAGAACTACAGTGGCTAATTCATGAACACATGATTCAATCTTAAGAAGACAGAATGCATTCAAGTAATGTCTCATGAACTACCCGGGAAAACACTGATATGCATCAATATATCATACGTCAATACACTGACATTGATGTGATCACCGAAATGAGTCAGATATCCAAAACGACAATCTTTCCCATGAACAATGCAGTAGAGCATGAAGAAAAACCCTTCCATAGTGCCATGTTATAAGATATCTCTACAAGTCATTCACATCTAATACACAACATTTTGTGTTCCAGGGAATCCTCGTAAATGGTGTGTCATATTTTGCGCGGAATTGGTGCATACACAAGAAAGGCCCCGTTTTCGGGTCTGCATTCTCTCCGCTGCTCGTCGTCTTCTCATTCCTCCTCCAAATAATCTTGATTGGGGTTACGGAAGAGCTTGCAAGGTGAGAGTTCCAAACAATTACTGTCTTGCTAAATACTATGCTTTCAGCATCGTATCGTCGCCCACTAAACAGCTTAAAACTCTTCCAGCATTGTTGGCTCGGTGCTTGTCATACTGGGTTTATATCTTCTTCTGTGGGCAAAAGCTAAAGATGACATGGTTGAACAGAGTCATCCTGTCCAAGCTTCCACTGCAGAACCATTGCTACCGACAGAGTCTTAGTAGCAGCGGACACATAGTATGCCAAAATTTAATCTTCTCCTTGATTTCGAAGCTTGTTGGATAAAATTGGATATTTTTATATATGATTCTCTTTATTTTGAAAGACTACCAAACATTTTTTTTTTTGAAAAAAAATATTTAAACTCATCCCAGATCATAGATATATGGAAATGCAATTATCTGCTTCCATGGAGGAACAAAAGATTATGCACCTCCTATTGTTGTCTTGGTGCCGTTGACTGGAGAGTCAACATAGCCTGGTTCGGTCCCGAGGGCACAAATTTGTCTTGGGGGCCCGTGCCGAGGTGAGAGTGGCAGCTCGAGCAAGCAATCTAGGGGAGCGGCTTATCTATTGAAGGATGCTCGAGGTCATCTCGAGGTGCACCTTGGCCTTGTCTGGAAGCATATAACGTCGCTCCAAGGTGCTCCTTAGATGTGCTTGGGTCTTGCACAAGCGGTCGACGTTGGGGGGATGTCTGGACCCGACCTCGCCAATGCTCAAGTCAATAGAGTAGGTGGAGGGGGTTTAATAGAGCTCATAAAAGTTTAGATAAAACCCACTTCCCCTTATTCGGCCTGGGGGCTTTAGGTTTTTTACTTGAGTGGTTGACGACGTGAGGCCAACGATAGGTTAGGGTATCTCGTACCCTACTAGAGGATCATTGATGACGACATCAGGGTAGGACGACCGTGATGATATGCTTTGCCAGGGCTCTTGGCCTGTGCAGGACAAGGGATGACCCCTTGCGTTGTTTGTTCGGAAGGTAAAGGAAGTTGTGCCATGCCGCTTGGCTTCAATGCAGGCGCGTTGGCCTTTTCTTTGAAGATGCTTGCAGGCGAAGGTGAGGAGTAGGCCTTGTTGACCTTTTTTCGGGGGTCGAGACAGGCAAGGGTCGACGAGTTGTTTCCCTGCTGGCGATTGCAAAGGATTGGTGTGAGTTTGCCCATGCTTTTGCTTAGGTGGCTTTCTCAGCCTAGGTGGCGGGGTGAGTTGGCAACGTTGTCAAATTTTCCTATCATTCGTCCCCCCCTCCCTCCCCCCTAGAAGGTGTGCTTCGCTTCGGGACTCTCGTAGGGGTTTTGAGGCACGCCATTTGGCTGCATGGTTCCGCTTCGTTCGGGTGTGACAAGTTGTGGGTGTTGCCCCATTGTGACTTTATGCTTCTCGTAATAGTTCCCTAGTGTTGGTATTGAGTTTGTTCATCGTAGCGGGTTTTGTCATTGACTGTCGTAGCAGGTGTAAGTCCTAGCATGACGAGCCTTATTTATCCGTCGTGGTAGGTCTTGCCTCGATCGTCATAGTGGGAGTATGGATCTGTCGTGGTAGGTCTTGCCTCGACCTCCATAGTGGGAGTATGGGTTTGTCGTGATGGGTTTTACCTCGATCGCCGTAGTATGAGTCAACCGTGGTGGGTCTTGCCTCTACCATTGTAGCGAAAGTATAGGTCTGTTGTGGTAGGTCTTGTCTCGACCATCATAGCAAGAGTCTGGTCCGTCGTGGCAGATTTGCTTTGGTAGGTCTTTTCTTTTTCTTCGTTTTTCTCTTATCTCTCCCTTTCACTTCAGGAGAATTTCTTCTCTATTTGTTTTTACCTCCCCATTCCGCTTTAAGAGATTGTTTCTTCTTCATTTACCTCCCCTTCCACTTTAGGAGGCAAGCAACAAGCTCTTCGTTTGTTGCTCCTAGGAGAAGGCACCGGCTTGGGACTCCATTGGGGCGGGCCTTGGCTCGATCGTCGTAGCGAAAGTATTGATCCGTCGTAACAGCAGCTTCCACCATAGCAAGAGTATTGATTCGTTGTAGCGAGTTTTGACTCGACTATCGTAGCGAGAGTATTGATATGCCGTAACGGCTTCTACCATAATGGGTCTTGGCCCGATCATTGAGGAGTTGACAATGCCATCATTTTCCCTATCATATTCGATTGAGGTACTAAAGCTCATACAACATTAGTAAGATTGTGAACATGATCAGTAACATATAAAAGATGTATATCATCATTGGATATTTTGAGTGAAAGTACTAGTGAGTTCATATAAGAATTTAATCATATTGAGGTATAATCGTATTTGTTTAAGAAAAAAAAAAGTAAACTACTCTATGACTTATATTTGTTTAAGAGAATCCAACAAGTTATCAATCTTTCAATTGATAAAAAAAATTATTCAAAAAACATAAAAATATTACAGCAGATAATGGAAAGAGAAGAGGAAATAATAATGATAAGAAAGGAGAGATTCAAAGAAGTGCCACAAATATGAATATAAGATGATAAGAAATAAATTAATAGATATGACAACATTATGATATTCTAGAGAGAAGACTTTCATGAACTGACTAATCTCTTACTCAGAAATTATGATCATGAAAATAAAACTAAAGAACAAAAGCTAAAAAAACTCTGTAAGATCAATGTTAACGAGTTTCTTATTAAGATAATAAAAAATTAAAGAGAAAATATTGAAAATGATGCTCGATGAAAGAATAAAACTAAAGAACAAAAGCTAAAAACCTTCAAGTCGATTTAATAATGCTCGATGAAAGAATAAAATAACGATATCTGCTATTATTCTTTTTTTATTCAAAAGACAAAACATTGAAAATGATAAAGACGATATAATTCTAAAAGTGACCAAAATCATCGAAGATAAAATTTTATTTTTTTCAAATAAAACTTTTTACATTCAAGAATTTCGATGACAATGAGATTAATTTCAATAACTAAAACACTTCGATCAATTCGAAAGTGTGAGTAAGAGATGAAAATTAATAACTAGTTTAATACATGAATTTCAAGAGAAAACAAAATAAAATAACATTTACTATAAGAGAACAAATAAAACTAAATATCACAATTCTCTTATTTAAAAAAATATCTAAGAAATATACAAAAATCAATAAAAATATAAGGAGATTTCGTTTCGATAGTAACTTGAGTAGATAAAAATCGAAAACTAACAGTAGTGTAAATAATAATTTCAAAAAAGTAAAAATTCACACATTCAAAGAACACACGAATTTAAAATGATTCGATCAAAATAACTTATATCCACTTAGAAACCTTCTTTGAAAAAGCTCCCAACTTTCACTAGCAAATCACTTTCAATAGAAAAGATAAATAGTCCTCTTACAACATTTTATAAATGGTTCACACTCTTACAAATTTTCAAAGAGAAAAAGGGAGATGAACACTAAGCTATTGAAAACAAAAACTTGCTAAAGACGCTAAGACTCAATTATCCCAATTATTGAGGTGAACACTCAATTATCCCAAGACCAATATCAAGTTACTAACAAGTTAAAACAATATTAGGAAATCAAAATTCCACTACTCATTAACAATAAAAAAATACATAAAAATCAAAAGATACATTTCAATTAAAAAAATAAAAATTCAATAAAAATCAAAAATAAAAAATTTCGACAAAGACATAAAAAATAAATTTAAAAAATATCATAAAACAAATCTTTACAAAAAATATTTAATGTAATACTTATTTATATCCATATACACCTTTGATGAAAGAATAAAAGATCATACAACATTAACAAAAATATTAACGAAAGTGTAACCATCAACATTGATACAAAGATTTTCGAACGATCTAAGAGAAGGATAAAAGATTGGAAAGCATTGAGAGACTTCTAAATCATCTTTTAAAGAGCAAATTTTCTCCTAGTAGATTGATAATAAATTTCCAAAATCAATATATATATATATATATATATATATATATCTTAAATTTTGCTTTTGATTCTTTTAGAGATATGATTTGACATTGCAATTTAATCTTATTTTATAAAATTTAACAAGGACGAATTTTTCAAAAAAACTACTTTTGGTTTTTCCGATGAGATAAAATTTTCATAGTTCTGAATGGATGGTCTCTTTGTTATATTCTTTATAATATCTTTTATTTGGATCGATGCACAGAGTGACTACAAATATTCTTCTAGTCTGCTTCATAAAATAACCAATAAAAAGAAAGAAGAGAACCTCCGACAAAATAATAATAATAATAATAAGGAACTTTTTCCTGGATTCGTCCATTAAGAAAAATCTAGTATCATTCATTCAAAATTCAAAACAATCGAATCTCGTGATCCGGATCAATCAAGAAAAAGATCCAAAATGAGAAGTGTTTATAGATGTCCGGAATTCCTAATCCTTTCAGTCTCTTCACATTCTAAATTGACAGAGGAAGAGAAATCCAAGGAGAAGTGTTTATAGATGTCTGGAATTCCAAATCCTTGCAGTCTCTTCACATTCTAAACTGACAGAGGAAGAGAAAGCCAAGGAGATCATCTAATCAACCGAGAAGAAGGTGTTACTGTGCCATCACCAGCAGCGAAAACAAGTTCATCGAAAAGCAAAAACCACCACGCCACCGTAAATCGTTTCCCGAAACAGAAACACACACACACACCCACAAAAGAACGAAACAGAAACAATGGGGGTTCGTTTGCTGCTCATGTAACCGCTCAGGAACAAATTCCCGTCCCACGAAACGTTTTCCCATCGGAAAACGCTGTCGATTTGGTTCTTGCTTTATTATCATCGCAACACAACATCGTCCCCAACTCAAGCAAAAACGGAAAATAAATGATCGAAAACAAATAAGAAGAACTAAGAGATCGACAAAGATCAGCGGAGATTGAAGTGCCGGCAGAGAAGAGAGACCCTTACGATGAGCGAACCTTTGTTTTCTGTCGTCTCAAAGCAGATGGAGCGAAACAAAAGGAAGCTGAAACAAGAACGAGACCGTGAAGGCGGCAGGAGAAATGATGTATTCGGAACCCTAAAGGACGCGAGGGTATATATAGGATTGTTGGGGGGCATCAAGTGCAATGCATCGTTTATTTACAATTCTACCCCAAGTCGATTTCAATACGACTCTTGCCATTGCGTGGTACTTCGATGGGCAATTATGGAAATAGGAAAATCCATTACGATTCGTCAGATGCGATCCAAAGAGGGCTTTTGTTTTTGGACTAAAATATCATTCAAATAATTTTATATTATAATATATATATATATATATCATATTTTTATTTAAAGGTATATATTAAAGTTTGAATGAAGATTTGAGGCTAATCTAATAAGGTTTCTTTTCTTATCTTTCTCATCATGTTCTTTGGTGGATATGGAAATTTCTCTCTCTATATTTTCGTCACCAATTTCATGTGAACAAGTCAGGTTATTCATGATTCCATTCAGCACCATTTCTCCCCTTCGATTCTTCTTGTGCCGATTACTGTTGTGTATAATCTCCAACACGCATTTTAAGTTTGGTTGGTTTCTCTGCCTTAAATGGTCTCAGAAATGGTTTCTCGTGTGTGCGCGCTTAAGTTGTTTGGTTAAATGCTTCTGAGACTGTGCTGCGTGCTGGAATCCTACTGGATGACATCTATATTTGCACTTGTGATCTTACTGATAGCATGGTCGAGGGATCTTCTTTGGACCTGAAGATTCCTCCGTGTTGCAACATATTCCAACAGTGAAGCACATACTATTTCATATTTGTGTGATGAACAAAACATGTTTATGTAAGGCTCGTGAGCAAGCTATGGTTTAGGATGCTTGGGTAATGGAGAAGGATGGGTTGTCACTCCACGATAATCCGCATTGTAAACCATACCTTCCTCTTCATCTTTGTGCCGAACGCCTATCGGATCGATCTCGATCTCAGGTTTCTCTTTCCCTTGAGTTATCTACATCAAATGCAAGCAGAAAAAAATGATCTTTCTTCTTTGCAGGACCATAAGAAGATCTGTTAACTGACCTCAGTGTTTCTTGCTGAGAAGACGAGCTCCTTCCCTATCAGCCTGCGGAGATTTTGGCCTTCTACTGCTGAGGACTGGGAGGGAGAGGTACAAGTAGATAGATTGTAAGAAACAAGGAGTGTAAGTATTAGAAGACATGGGATCATCAAACCGACAAGTTTCTTCATGTTGGTGGCTCAAGGAAACTTGAAGGAATGATCTCTTGGGAGCTGGGCAATGTTATATATACATGGAGGAAGGAGAAGAGAGATTTGAATAATTGGAGCAGCTGGAGGAGAACATGGTGGTGGTCATGCTTAGATCTTTATGTATCTATGAGGGGTGGCAGCAGAAGGCCACCAAACTGACCTCCATGGCTATTGTCTCTACCACCTTTGTTCTCTCCACTTAATTTTTTCTGAGGCAAGGCAACAAAATCCCTTAAAGCATCAGATTCTGAGAGCCATACATGCCTCAGCCATACCTATGAACCCAACAAAACAGATCAAAAGATATCCTTTCTGCTCAGTTCACTGTCCATCTGAATTATGGAGGTCCAAAACACAGACATGTCTCCATTGGTTCCTTGGTGTGGTTGGTGATGTGTCTATGTTTGTAATGTAAAGCTGATACATATCCCTGTTTAACTATTTGACAGGTGCTCTGAGAAGATGTGGATGCAGCAGACAAAAGCAGATCACAGAGGCTGCCCTCATCCATGCCTGTCTTTTGCCATTCACAGAGGAGCTGTGACATCGAAAGTGTTTGCCAATGGTCCAAACCTATCACCAGGATTTTGGTATGCCTACAATAATATAGGTCAGTTGCTAATATGCATCATATACAATTAATTGAATCCACAGACCAACATGCAGGTCCATCACAATATGATGGTGAAATCATTGTCATCTTCTCCATCCAGACCTGAGTCATGTAGTAACTGTAGCATGTCATGTCATGAGTACACAGCAGCTGCTCACATCATATTATGGATTTCAAGACCTCCCTCTCTCTTTCTTTCTCCGAGTTGTCTGCAACAATTAATTAAGTTGGGACATGGCAAGATCTTCTCATTAGCTCACACCTACAAGTCCATGTTCTTGAGCCAACATGGTGGGACTTCAGTGGCTTGGTCTAAAGCTGATGTGGTAAACCAATTCTATACAAGTCAGCTAAACAAATTCTCAGTACTTTTGTCCATTTCATATCCTTCTTTAGATGTGGTTTGACAAAATGCAGTGTGCTGTATGTGTTGATGCTTCCTGCAACAGGAGTGAGCTTAGTCTCCTCACTCATGGAAAAAAGACAACAAGGAAATGAAATGTAAAAGAAGAAGATGCAACATCATATTATTACTGAATGAGAAGTCAACCTGAGGGATGAAATTGCATGCTCTGATCATTTTGATCCTTCTTTGCTTTTGAGCATAAATATATTTATTTGTCACTCCAAATTCCTCGTAAAATAAGTATGCATTTATGTATCTTACAACAACTGCATGTAAAATAAGAAATATTAGACAGAGTTGACTACACAACTTGTCAATTATCTATCTTAAACCCACTCTACAGTTTGATTAGGTCAGAAAACACGAAGAAAGAGGAAACCAAACACTCGAGGAAGGAGGAAATAGCAGAAGAGCAGCTGCACTTGTTCTTCTTCCTTCTCTTTCTGTCCGATCGACCACGCTTTGATGCTTCTTCCTTCATCTGTTGTGTAAGGAGTTCGGGCCAGTAGGCACGGCGCGCTTGTCGTCGCCAACTCGGCTGTCGTTCTGCTTGGCTCGACCAACACAGCCACAGAGATCAATCTTCTTCGACCGACACCTGTGGAGGCCAACGTTGGCAACCCGGACAGCCGACTCGCCCGCCGGTCTCTTCCCAGCTTCCGCTCCATGACCGGGCTTCCTCTCGACATCTCCAGCGAACCCATGCGAACAGATCCCATCGGCGACTAGAATTAAGCAGGTGGCCAGAGCAGTCAAAGCCCATCTCTTCTTCATGTCCTCTGGGATATGCCTGCACCTAATGCTGCTTTACTACGCCCACAGAGTGGTAGAAGCAAGCGAGGAGAGGCGAGAGAGGAAGCCAACAAGAGCCAAAGAGTGACTCCACCAAACCGCATTAATGTATCTTCAATTCACTTGCAGGCGTAGAACTAAAGAGAAAAAGAAGGCAGCCCATATCTGAAGAAAAAACAACACGCATGTTCTCGATTCTTGCAGATTGTGAATGTGGAAAGAGGGAAGAAGGCTTCATTCCATTGCCATTCAATTCCTTCCGTCACATTAGCTCTCTCTATCATGCGCTGTCTTGAGAAGCTTCGGAGTAGTAATTACCACCAACACGGATCGTGAACAAGAGGCGGAGAGAGAGAGAGAGAGAGAGACCGTATAAGGCGTGTGGAGACGACTTCTCCATTAAACCTGCGGGGGTCACAGTATTCTTCCTGCTACTGTTGCTTCTCTTCGGTGGAGTGTACTGCTTGCAGAAAACAACTGCACTTCCGACGACCACTACTCCTTCCTCTCTACGAGTTGTCGATCATGTAATAGTAATTCTGCACTCATCACATTTAGTCTGTGGGCTGGTGGAGTCCCAACTCTAGGAAGTGCATTTGGTGATAGAAGATGGAAAGTATGCATCAGCCTTGGGATTGTCATTCCAGAGAAGGAAGTGGAGTCTCATGAGTTGGTGCTTTGGAGGGAGAATGTTGGAGTCTTATTGGTGTGCCATCAAACCATGAAGCTGGAAAGTGTGGTGATCCAATTGTGACCAATTGGACTTCCTCAGTGTTCATCTAAGCAGCTTAGATGACATCCTGTTTCAGGTTCCCAGGGAACTACTCAAGCACAAACAAATCCATTTCATCAGTTCTAAGCATTTTAATCAGCCAGTATCAACCAGTCTGAATTAGTACTACTAACTAATATGGGAATATATAGCTTGATATCCACACAATACTATTTTGCTTAATAGTACAGACAAATTTTCTTTTACAGATAAAAAGTGATTTGTGATATAGACTCCAATGAGCAGAGCTGCTGCTGCAATGTTAGAATACAGATAACAGAGATCAAATGGTCAGAGCAGTGAGAGAATGATCATAAGAATGAACTTAGCAGCTTCAAGTGAGCTCAGATTCTCAGTTTTCCTCTTTGCAAGAAGTCATATTAACTGATCACAGGAGGCAATTGCTAACATGGAAATCTGTTCTCTTATTTGATTGACTAAACAAATGATGTGGTGTTCAGTGATAAGATTGAAGAATTCCTACTCCAATCTCTTTCCTTGGAAATGTATTTCTATTGCACATAAACAAAAGCTCCAACTATCCATAATCCTACTCATTCTGACATGACTTCAAATTACATTCAGATACATGGACATGAAGAAGATCCTAGCCTTCTATGATCCCTGCTGTATAATTGTGAGCAGGGATAAGTGCTTTGTGCATTCAGTTACACACAAACTCCTCTATCATTGAACTCTTCTAACAAAATGAAAATTTCTTCCACCATTATCTATAGATGAGGTTTGTGGTAATTGAGTGTTTTATCTTTCCTTAAGCACTGTGTTTTATCTCTCTTCTTCTTCTTTTTCTTCCTCCTGCTTCCTGCTTTCTTCCATTGCTACATTAAGCTTTCTCACATCTCATGCTGTTATTGTAAAGAGATCTCAATATATTGATCAAAAAATTGCATTATGTGTATAAAAAGGCATCAGCCATTTATATCAGTATCTCCAGAAAACATGGGATAAGAAAAGGAGATATTGTAGAGCAGTAAGGGGGACCAGAATAAGAGCCAAGGAAGGATGTGACAGGGGCACTTCACATCACACCATTTGCCTATGTATGATTCCTTCTAATATGCTTATTATATTGTCTTCTAGCTTTTATATCTATTGTGTCAAATCAGATTCATGGAAGGTGGGTGGGAATTGATGTGCCTTCACATGAATCTTCATCCTAAGCTTCTCCACATGCCCTCTCACACCTCAATCCCAATCCCTTCAACCACCTCATGTTCATCTTCATCCCCACCCTCGAAGACTCCCTCCTAACTTTCACCTCTTCCATGACAATCGACCAACATTTGATCATCGAGTGAAGTGATGAACTGTAATTGTGGAGAATGAAGACTCACATGAACTGATCTCTCTGTACTGATTGCTCTGATTTGAATCAAGGTTGCTGACATGCCATGATTCATGGCAAGTGATAGGTCTGACTCTATCGAATCTCTCTCACATGTGGCATCAAGGCTGTACACTTGAAGCTGTGAGAGCCACGAAAACTAGAGCAGCAGTCAAGACACATGGCATACTATACTGGCGCACAATGATCCAAGAACCAGATGTGATATGTCTCTTCAACCATTAGATGCTACATCCCTGTCAACAGTAGCAAGAAGATGGTGATGGGATCCCTCTTCTTCTTCTTCTTCTTCTTCTTCACCAATCTGTGGGATGCGTGACTGGATCATATGCAGTAGATTGGACATCAATGCAACTCTCCCACTGCAGAATACACTACTAGCAGACAATGATCAGGCCATTGAACGAGGACACAACATTACAGGAGCTTTGAATGGTTCAACAGGCCATCACATGATATTTGTGTTCCAGACACTGGGTTGAATCTTCCTCAACAACAGAGACAATCATTTGATTGTCTCAGTGTCCTTAAGAAGAAGAAGATCTGCAGCTATAGAACAAAAAACAGAGTACAGAAAAATAATATAGCTCATCATTTGCATTTGTTAATTGGAGCAGGTTTGATGTGAATGAGAGGTGATGAGTTCCTTAATCATTGGTGACCTCCAATGAAATGGCATTGCAAGGTAATCATCCTAAGAAAGATAACAACATTCCTTCATCATACAGTGTGTGAGGCCTTGGATACCCTTGTGCACATTTCCATCCTCCTCTGTGATCATTATATATCTTAATCATCTCAGGAAAGATGACAACATTCCTTCATCATGCAGTGTGTGAGGCCTTGGATACCCTTGTGCACATTTCCATCCTCCTTTTGTGATCATTTATTATCTTTGGTGCATGCTTGACAGGGGGACCATGTCTCCTCAAGTGGACAGAGAGAGTTGTCCTCTTAAAACACAGTGCTTGATATAACTTCTCTTCAAGTGCCTGTCCAAAGTAGCTTGAAGTTTCACATCCATATTTCACATGGTGGCACACATCTCTCTTCAAGATGTGCCAACCTTGTGGTCATATTTAAATCCCTGTGACACAGTCTGATGTAACCTTCATGGCCTGCTGACCCACCATGAAACTTGCCACTGCTAGAGGACAAAACATTTGATGAAATCTTGATTGAATACCAGAGCATGATGTTGAATCATGTCCACATGCCTTTGTCTGATCCCATCAGCTGTCCATGTACGATTGGCACTTGGCATTTCCCTTCTCTTTTACTCATGATATAGATGAAACCTACAGCTTGTCCAACCCCACAAAATCTGTTCATGCTATAGCATCTGCCGCTGGTTCAAAAAAATCCACCAATTATGGTAGATCAGTCAACTCTGGCATGCATGTTGGATGACTCAGGATCTCACAGACTTAGTACTGAGATTGGGTGAAGGTTTAGCTTCACAGAATCTCCAAATTTTCAACCATATGTGTCTTTGTCATTCAACAGCCACTACAACTTCATTTCTGATTCCAAGATTGTATTGGCAAACATGCTGATCTACTACTGGTGGTTTCCTATCCATTCAAATATCACAAGCATTGGCTTAATTTTTGGCTCTGATGTCATCTGGAAGCAGAAAATTGCAGACTGTGAGGCTTTAGTTTCTTGGTCCTGATTCATGTTATCCACCATAATTGTTATATCTCACCAACTAGTCCACACCTGCCATACCAACTCAAAACAATATAAGAAAGAAATGAGATTATGAACAGGAAAAGATCCATAAACCAGACAGGTTGTATGTGGGACAAAAGTGATCTTCCTCACTCTTGTTTCCTACCTCAGTCCTCAATTTGATATCAAGGGAATTTACAGTGAGGGAATCATCAAATCATGCAAATGACTTGTGACTGAAGTTAAGTTGATTCAACATTGAAGTTTTTTTTTTGTGCTTTTATTTTGAAAACAAAATTTGAACAGAAGTATCAAAATAGTATCAACTGAGTAATAGTCACAATCTGGCAGATGTATCAGTATCAGTATTATTGTTGTTATCTTAAATTTCACTTTGTGATGATATACATACATATATTTAATTGCTGCCAATAAGTTTGACATATTTTTCTGATGCATCATTGACATCTTTGATTGGCACATTTCTAATGTGTCATACACTGAATTCAAGCTCATGGTGGGTGGAGAGAGAAATAACTTCTTTTCCCAGTCTGACATCAAACACTTAGTCAAACATCCATCCATCCATTTCATGTTCAAATTTTCTTACCAATATCTGATCCATTCATTTTAAAATTATGATTTTAATTCAGAAAATATTGTGATAGAAACATCACCAGAATAGCTTTTGATTCCCAATATCTGATCACCAGGATGAACTCTCTCTCTCTCTCTCCTTCATCCATCATCGTGTTCCCTTCACAAGATGCAGTCATCTGAATCTGGGAACACCTCTTCCTGTTGGCTGAATCATCCATCTTGATTCACTTGTCCCATAATAGTTTTTGAGTGGGTATACGGTTCGAGTCAGAGAATCATGTCAGTTCTCGTGGCTTCTCCCATCAGGGAAGAATCCGATCCCAATGGAAATGACATCTCCAAATGTCCATCGAGAAGCTCGGATGAATAATTTGCTTGATTCTTTCCCATTCTTTTCGTTCATTTGGACTGTGACTCTGAGTACCGCATGAATCCACTGTAGCAGCCATGTTACGAGGTCATCGTCCATTGATGTGGCCAGATATTATAGTTAAGGAAGAAAGAAGACGACTTGAGATGTGTGCGGCAAGCAGCACCAGAGGACACCAGAAGTGGGGCTTCTCCAACGTGGGAGGAGCGAGACAGGGGCTCTCTCATTAAACTAGGCTTCTCCTGGAGCGCTATGAGTCCGTTGTCAAGGTTTCGTGCACATGAGTTCACGGCCTTGGATGACAGATATGCTTTGGTCTGTCGGCTTTTGGAGGAAAGCGATGGATTTGTTGCTGCTGCCGCTGTTCTTCTTTGTTCCCTTACCTTTTTCTTATTGGACATCTCTGTGCCAAGCTTTGTACTCATTGCGTTCTGACCTTGCGGCAAGTGGGCGATGGGTAAGAACCGATTCAGTGCCCAAGGTTGAATGAAGTTTATTACCTTCTACCGTGATCAAGGTGGGATTTTTCTGATCTGGACATGAGAAAGAATCCTCCTTTCTCCGAGAAAGCAGCTCACGCACGCAATCTCTCTTGCCTTTTGCCCATATCAATCATTGAATCCAGTACGAAGCACCATTGTTTTCTGTACTCAACCAAAAAGATCACTTCTTTGATGCTAAGACCGTGCTGATCTTATCTGATATCTTCCGATTGCAAAGAAAGGCCACTCTTTTCACCCGATTCAGCCATTAAACCGTGCTTTGAAAGGACAATTCGAGAATTCTAACCACTGTGATTGACTGAATAGCACACCCAACGTAGCAGATAAAACACCCACACTTATCCGTGAGGATAAATGCAGGGGTATCTCTGGTTCTTTGCGTGGAGAGAGAGAAGCTGAAGCAGAGTAGCCCACCATAGCATCTTGGTTTGTCGTTCACATGCTTGCTTAAATGGCTTGCATACACGAGTTAGATGTGGATTCGTATGCTGTTTCTGGTTGGCTGACTCTTTCCATCCTCCCTTGTGGATATGATACAACACCGTACCTGATCTCACCTTGCCTTGTCCGCCACAGCCTGTCAAGCTCGCATTAGATTTCTGCAGCCTTTGCTGCTCCTGGAAGCAATTGCCGAGCTGCATATATCCAGCTGATGAGTGAGGCCACCACTCCCCTTCTCTTGGATATCCCTGATGATTAGCCACGGATCGAGATTTCATGTGGTGTTCATGGGGATGATAAATGGAGGAGAGGAAGTCTTGTAGGAAGGAGATGCTCGACAAGCACTGGGATTGGAGCTTGCGGGTGAAAACTCTCTACTTCTTCTTCTTCTGCTACCTGTAGACTGCATCACTGCTCTCAATTCTTTGTTAGTATTCGCTGAAATCTGGTCTTAATTTTTCCAACTTTTCGGATGTTGAAATTGTGGTGAGACTGAATGAATCTCACTGTTCTTTTTGCCATTCTACCTTTTCTTTTTTTTTGGCCAGAAAGAAAAGCTTGAGTTGCTCCTCTGATTGGTGATGATATTAAACCACATATGATCTGATATAAATCTCTTGAACATTCTGAGCTCAAAAAAGATGGTTTCTGACTTGACTTGTATTCATTGCATTTTATCTTTTGTTTCCTTTTTTCCAGTTACACAAGAATTGAGATCTGATCTGAAGGAGTTTTCTCTCCCAATATATGCTTTTCATCTGAAGGAGTTTTCTTGAGTTCTTCACATCTCAAGATCTTCTGTAGGAGTGATCTGCTGCAACTACAATTATCATTTATAATAATTATAATCAGAGACATATCTGTTCAACATCTGTTGCAGATCAGTAAAAAGATGAAGTCTGCTAATGGTGTCCCTATTCAGATCATGAATGCGGTGCTTATTTATGTTGTCTCCTACATTTAAGCTTGGGCATGAAGGAACCAAGACTGGTTTTATGATTGCTAAGTTCCATGATGGTATTGACATTTTGCAGGAGTCAGATGTCTCGACTGCATTCCTGCACTGAATTCTATGTGGGCCAGAAAGTGGCTAAGACACCTCAGAAATGGCTTTCTTATGGTTGTTTGCCATAAGATGTCATTTGTACTTTGCCAATCATCATAATTACCTTCTTTGAAATAGATCAAACTGCTTGAGATTTGGCTTAGATTTCCTAATTTTGTCCTAATCTTTTGATAGCAACATGATTCTCTGAAGAATTAGCAGGATATGAATTCTTCTTCTTCTTCTTCTTCTTCTTCTTCTTCTTCTTCTTCTTCTTCAAGTCGAGTAACTTGACATCTAAAAAGTTTTGCCCCATCTTTCTTTATTTTCTTTGGAATTTTCTGTAATCTGAGTATTAGTTGTTTTTGGAGAAATCAGGAGAAAGCTACTAAATTGAGCTTTTGTGAATCTCCGGATAGATACTCTCTCTCTCACACACACACACACACATACAATTGGTGATAGGATTTGGTTGTCTGTTAGCCTGACACCACCTTTCTCTGTGTCTCCTCATCTGAGTCTTCCTTACTGCAACCATTTTGTCTGACAGTGAAATGAACCATTTCTCTTGATTTCTCAGGAATGGGCACAAAGTTGCATCAGATGAACAACCTATTCACCACCTTGCAAAAGACCAACTTTAATGTAGTGAATGCAGGATTGAGAAGCTCAGATATTGGAGCCATATCTGACAACATATCACTGAAGGTAAGCGTTGTTGGTGGTCTGAACCAGCTCAAGGCCTCGATGGAGAGACAACTTGACTGTTGTGACACAGATTCTCTAAGGAATACCATGTTGAAGCATGAAGAAATCTTCAAGCAGCAGGTAAAAGCATTCTCTGTTTCTGCTGTCTTTTGTGAAGCTAATACCTATCTATGCTTGAAACGATTCGATTTGAGTTGGCTTGGATGTTGCAGGTGCATGAACTCCATCGTGTGTACGGAGTTCAGAAGATGCTGATGGCCGAGCTGGGAGAGAAGCAGGTGAGCCTCCACACCGTTCCAAGTGAAGCAGTAGTAGCAGTAGCAGATGCCAGGACCAGAATCTGGAGCAGTGCTTCTACCTCGGATACCAGCCACTCTTCTCATGTCAGTAACCTGCACCAGTCTGCACCCGAGTTGAACTCGGAGTACAGCTCTCTGAATCCATGGAGTGAGCACGTCACGGGCTTCGATCTCGAGCAGCCAGCCGAAGAGTACACCTGCAGAGGAGCCACGAGCATGGACGAGAAGACCACCAAGGATAAGGAAAAGAGGAGCATGAAAGGTTCGTTCTCGTGGCCTGATGACGGAAGCGAGATCGAGTTGACATTAAGCATAGGATGCAGCAGCTCAGATAAGAAGAAGAAGAAGAAGAAGAGAGGAGAGGAGTGCGGTGACGACTCCTCTGGTTTGGACAGAGAAGAATCGAGGAGGTCTCCATGGATTCTTCGAGCTTTTAATCTGAACAAGACATGAAGTTTCCTTGCATCTGGGGCAGCTCTGGTGCAGTGACACGCGGCTGATGAGAGGAGGCCAAGGGTGGGTGCGACGAAGGATTTCATGTGCTTGATGGTGAAGCTGATGAATGAGAGAACTCGGAAGAGAGAAGAGAACCTGATAGAACAGCACACGATGGGGATTACTAGAGTATGAAGCTCGATACCCTGCGACGATCGCACCCACCGCATTGGCTTCAAGCACCGATAGTTGACCTACGACTGATTCCAGCAAGAAAAAATCAGCATGACAACCTGAATGAAGTAAGCCTGTAATTTATGATTCCGAATACATCAACTAATTAAACTTTGCATGCACTGATGGATTGCTATTTGATCTCCATCTTACAGTAATTACTCTACTATGAAAAATATGTTGACGTTATAAAAGGATTTTTGACCTGTCAAAGAACAATGAAAGATAATGACTGCTGCTGGCAGAGGCATTAGCAAGAAAGGATTGCGCATAAAGCAAATAACTACTTTCCAGTACGACATTTAAATCAATCAGAGTAAAATGTCAAGTCACAAACAAATTCCACAATGATTCCCGGGTGATTGGTCGTAAAATATTACAGGCTGGGTGGTGCAAGGCAGGTGACCCAGTGAAATGGATGCCGATCGAGTGAAAACTACAAACTACTACAACTCTTGCCTTAGGATGATGAAACCTAAAATGATACAACAGCACATTCAGTGGATACAGGCACCGACTTTGGAAATGGATGCCAATCGAGTGGAAACTACGAACTACTGGTGTTTTTGTTTTGGTACAACTAGTGTACAATGAGCATGATCTATTGTTGATCATCACTTGGCTCCCCGGCCCCCCCGTCCCCGTCCCCGTCCTCTTTTTACCTTGACTACTGCTCTTTTCCGGCGGCTGCTAGAACTAGGTTGAGGTTCAACCAGAACCTGTTCAATTGACTTCATTAGTATACCATTCTCGGTGTTACCTGTGATACTGCTTGCCCCATGAATAGCAGGTGTATCAATGGCAGCCTCACTCTGAAGCTGACAGGTTTCTCCAGAGATGCCCATGGTTTGCTCACCGTTACCACAATGAGTATAGCTCTGATCCTCCTCGCAAAAGGACTGTGGATCGGCATTTGACTCCGCAGATCCACTGAACAACAGACCAAGCTGTTAGCCCAAACTACACGTAAGAGCAGGGTCACAAATTTATTCCCACATATGCTTACCCATTGGTTGACAATTCATTTGCCCGTCCATCTGTTCCATGCTGCAAGAAAATATTTCCTTGCTGCGGCTTTGCATCTGTGAAGTATCAGATATTCAGTGCATTTGAACGTAAACAAGGGTACTTTTATTGACGCAACTCATTGCAAAAGACAATTACAAGCAATGCTCAAACAAACGCACATGCATACATATATACACCCTCAAAGAAAGGCGAATCAAGAGCCACCACATGCAAGCAACTTTTACATAATTTGTTGGATTTTCCCTGCCAATCGTGAATTATGACGACAAAAACCACTAATGCACCACTGTATAATTCCACAAATACCATAGACTTTTCTACAAATTGCATAACCACCTACAAGAAAAGGTAATGATTATGCCAGTACATCATGTGGTCCTAAAAGTACAACCATTCTACAAATTTGGATACCACTTTGACTTTCTAATTCTATTCTAACCACAAAAATAACCAACTGGATATCTCTAGTTTTCTAGGACCAATTTAGGATATAAGCTGACTGTAGACATACATATATAGGGTGATACAATCAGATATAAAAAGGATCATGACAGAGATATTTATTTAAGCACATTGTACTCATTGTCACATGCAGCAAGATATAGCATCCATATCTAAGATAGGGGTGACAATCTCTGACCCCAACCCACCAACACTCCCAAATTAAGATGATTCTGTATAAGTGAATTTGTCATTAAGGTCAGATTTGGATAATTATATCTCAACCCAACAACAATCAAGTTGAATTTACGTTTGTCTCTGGCCCTGATGGGAAGCATAATAAAAGAAAGGTGTGATGTGCACCCACATGTATCTAACAGCTTATTCAATTTATATTTGGATGTAACCGGATCTGTCTATGAGACCAAGTAACAGAATTTATAATTTAACATAAAAAATACTTGTGTTATTTATGTCCAAAAACATACTAATAGTATGGTATTATACTTGTCTATGATGTTTATATCAAGTCAGTTCTTATATCTAAACATTGAATGTGTCGAAAACAAGTGCATTTTTAACTTTACAAACCAATATCCAAAACAATATCTTGATATTTAATAATTATGAATTCAAATAAAAATCTAAAACTGTCTTATTGGATTTGGATCTCGATTCGGGTGTAGTTTTAAGTCCTTTGAACCCTTATCAATTTCAGAAATTGATCCAAGGTGGATCCAACCCAAAAACAACACTACCCTCTTCCAAATAATACAAGCTCAGCAAGAAACGACATGACAGATATAAGTTGCAAGAGATACAGATAGCTTTGAAAGATCAGTACAGCACAAAGAACTGAATACTTGAAACATGAATCTAGACTCAATGACCAACAGAATTTAGAATTTGAAATCTGAACCTGGATTTGACTCTGTAGTGTTATTGGCTTCCAAATTCCCCACAACCGCAGTTGTGTTAGCACTTGAGGTTTGAACATTTTTATCAATATTGTTAACATCATCAGCATCACTGACATCAAGAACAAAAGAATTTATATCAGTTAATGCTTAGTGAAAGTTACATATTAAGATGAGCCTTTAAGCAGAACTAATCATAAATTGCTAAGTCAAGATGGACTGATTTTCAAACTGACAACATTAATTGCACCTCATGTGAAAGATGACTCCTGAGAAACGTAAATAAAGCAAAATGCTGAGGTTGCTTGGTGAAAAAGAACAAGTCAACCTTGGAGTCTTCCAGAATAGCTATGCATCTGAAAAAAAAAATGTTACATCCTAAACAGGAACTAGTCATGTCACCCTCCCTAAACTATGGAAAATCAATTTTTATGATACAAGGAAAGAGAGATTCATGGAACCTAAAGCCTGCCCAAACTCTATTGAAATAGAACAAGGAGGATGGCACCCTTTGACCTATTGAAATGCCAACCGACCAACTGGGTCTCAAAACCCGACCTGCATGTTGGGGGTCACTGATTCCTTTTGTTTCCTGGGCATTCAAAGAAGAGACTTTGTGACCCTCTATTTTCCTGGCCAGACAATGAATAATGGTCACCCTTCTGTGTTAAAAAGGACTCATAAGTACCATTCCTGATAGAAACAGGACTGCAAGGACGTGTCAGGCTGCCCCTTCCAATAGAGAAAAACCCAATATATTGGTCAGGGGTAGCTAGTACCTTGTAAAATAAGGATAAAGAAAAAGGAGAGAAGAGAAAGAATACAAAATGCAAGTGCGATAAATTTAAGGTTTCTATCTAACTCAATGAATTATACGGCGTATGAAATTTTGACCACTAAACCAAAATCTAACTGTTAAAATGAATTAGATCTACATCTAACAACATAAGTTATAAAATATACATTATTTACATCATTTTTCTAAAATAGAGCCGTTAACAAGAGAGCAAGGAGAACCAAATCATCTTTGAGTTTCATTTGTCAGAAAAAAAACATTAAACTTCTATTCAGACAAAGCCCTGTATTGTCTCAAACACGCCCAGCCTGAGCCGTACATGGGTTCAATTTTGAGCCCCATCTGCAGCAGAACAGATCTGGTCTAAATTGCAAGATCTTGAAGATGAATACACATCTTCATGCTACCAGGAATTGCACAACTACTGTTGTGAGTTAAAGATACAATTCCTGCTAATTTTGGAGGCAAAGAGGTGGTGGTCCAACCTTGTACCAGATTTCTTTGATGCTGCTTGAAGCTGGCCAGCTCTATAATTGGCTAAAAGCTGATCTTCTGGAGTCATACACTATACTAGTTACATGTAAGCAACATTTCAAGCCTTTGGAGTCCATGAGAGAAAAGAGATGACAGCTCTGTTTCCCAGAAGATTGACCGACTGCTACACAATTTAATAGGTATATAGCATGACTTGTAACATCCCAAATGATGTTTCGAAGCATAATCAGTTCACAGTTAGACATGTTGGTTACTTGGTTTCCTATGAAAAACAAAGCTATCTTTCTGTATGTGTATATCCCATAATACAATGTCAGAGAAGCAACTGAGAGCATTATGCACCTATATAACACTGAATAACATAAATAGCACACCACAAGACAATATATACTGTGATAATGGTGAAATAAACATGGAACATCGTATCCAACTAGTCCCACCATGAAAGTCTTGGAGGCCAGCAAACCTAGGAGGCGTAGTAGAACAAAGAAGAGGTTCAAGGAAGTCTAGTTTGAATGTTTAGTGAAAAATATCCATATTTGACAACTGTGTTCAATATTTATAAAGAATTTAATCAATGAAATAATCAAGTGCACAATGATACAACAAACTTCATCATATTTGAACTCAAACCCCTAAAGTTCACATCATGTGATTCAAATCCTATGTCCAGCAATAACTACTCCAGGAACTTGACAAAAAGCATATCACAAAAAATAATAAAAATATAGTAACAAGGACCTACTTCACAATATAGATAAACTATTTTAAAGATAAACAAAATTAACTATAAAGAATATATATAACTTTGCATGTATGAGATGACTAACCACAATTTTGTGGACTTGGTGATATCTGGTGTCACAACTGCCTTCTCAGCCATTGGGTCTCCTGAAAACAAAATCCCATTTCAATAATTCAAAAGTTGTTACTCATGGTACTAGTGAAAATTTTATGTCCACTTTCACTGCAAAATTACCACCGTGCACTACTGATGTGGAAGCTGGAACAAAAGAACCACGAGGAATGTCACTATCAACAATGTATTCTTGCTCGGTTAGCAAAGGCTCTACGACATCCTGATAACAGAAAATTTTCTTATAGGTCATGGCAACTTTTACATTAACATATAACATCTGAATTTTTTTAAAAGAGAATCCAGTATATCTATCAGCTTAGAAGAATCAACAAAGCAAACTCTGTTTACCTTATTTTCTACCAAACCAGGGGACAATGTAGGTTCACTCTCTATCTTAGATTCTGTGGGATCTAAAGAACTGATAGTCCGCAGTGCAGTTTCATTGGCTGATTCCGTTGCTTTATCTATTTCTTTAGTCTCTGAAGCTATTACAATAGAAGAGGGTTTATCTGCTAAAACTAGAGGGTCCGCATTGACAGATTTATCAGGTAAACTAAGACCATCTTTTGAACAATCATCTTTGACATGTAAGTCTGCCAATGACTTACGAGCACTAGAAGTTTCCACAGATTGTAAAGAACCTGAATAACGTTCCGTCCCTAAAACATCTTCACCTTTCTCATCCATTGCTGATGAGATCTTCAAAGTTTCATTTTGAAATATATTTTGTTGTGCATCAAATTGTTTGAATTCATGATGCTCCAGCATATTTTCTGCCAATTTCAAACGGACTCTACGATTGTTGTCCGAGCTTTCCCGCAATCTGGCAGAAAGATACTTTCTCTTAAAATCCTGCACGTGTCATCAAATTATAGAATAAGAGAAGGCATCAGCCAGGAGCAGGATGATACATCTTTTTTAAAAACATTGAATGATGTGTGGCATGCAATTGACAGAAATTTGAAATGTCCAATGAGCGTGTCACCCAGTAGTTGCCTGACTGTGAATGCTCAGACATAAATGTTAAATGGGCTTGTAATATTATCAAATAACATTCACTTGCATAGCTTCTTTTATATGTTCTCTACAATGTTTCACCATTCAGCATCAATGGAAAAAACAAAAAGAAAAGGATCAGCGTCCTATGGACATTAAACTGGACAGTACTAACTAGATCTTTGTCGATATTATTGAAACAAACTAAGACAATAAACTATTGATTTAACTACTGCTAGATTTTCTTAATACAGCTGCATGACATAATGATTGCCATTGGTTGTTAAAGCAAGACAGGGTACCAAAGCAACTCCAGGCACAACCAACTGTAAGTAGATGTTCCAAGGACTCAGAATGTAGAACCAGCAAGAGAGCTTGTCTATAAAGCTGTAAATGTGACATTATTTGGTTCCAACTTCCAATATAAACCTATATACAGGTAGACAGATATACACATAGACAGATATACACATAGCAATCAGTAGATGCAAAGAAAAATAGATGTTTCTTTTCTAATGAATCATTCATTTTATGAATTAATCAGAAACTAAAGATGTTTCGACCAAGAAATAAAATTCATAAAAAACAAAATTACTAGCGAATAAATTACAGTAATCTAAACCGACTAATATCCAAGAGTCGAAAATTTTAAAGTTCACTATGAGATAAAAGGTCATGATGCTTGGTCGAACAGCATATTGCAAACTTCTATTCTTGACTGGTTACCAAGAACTAACTACAAAAAAACTATAAGCATTTCTGGTGAGATTTAGTAGTTGTTATAAACATAAACTTGCCTTAATGACTAGGGTTCTTGATAGATCAATCGGCTGTATGAAAATTGAAATTTATCCAATTGCCAAGCAAGAGTTAGCTAAATCAAAGGTCTACTCTGGCAAAAGTCAGTATAAACAGGTACCATATTAAAATTCATTTTGTTAGTTAAAACCTTGAGTCAATAGTTATGACAAGACCATATTATGTAATCCATATTAAAAAAGGACAAGGCAAATATGTCATGTTGACCAAGGCTCCTTGTTTATATTTTTATAAATCTACATTAATATGACAATTGAAAAGAATCTAGATCATGCCAATCATGCTCTCAATTAAATTTAGACCAAAAGGCTGGCAAGCAGCGACCACAAGAAACATAAATTCTAAAGAGAAGGTACTTTAAATTGATAATGACAAAAAAGCAACACCTGTACAGATGTTTGGCTTCACAAGAAAGTGGATGAACTTTCAGCAAGTTCAGAGGGAATAGGAACAACTGACTGAGTTCATAATTCCATAACGAAATCCTAATGTAATTAATTACATCTGGGGTTTATATTTTTTATTAAATGACAACCATCATAGTGATTAACACAAAAAAAAAAAAAGCGAGTGAGACAAGGCTCCTGCCAACACAGGACCTAAAAAGGAACAATGTATGTAGCCGTATCTCTGCAAGCGGAGAGCTATTTTCACAACTCAGGCCCTGTCATATGAGCAACCTTACCAACGACACCAAACCCACCATCAGTAAACTAACATTAACCAGTTTCATCAAAATTCTAAAAAAGTTCTTTAATCCAGGACATTCCCACTAGCTTTCTTTTTCACATAGTTAGCTACTTATGTCATGTTTGCCAAAAAGAATCAAACATTAGTATTGAATATGTAAACATAACTCCCCAAATATCAGTTCTATATTTAAAATAAGGGCAGCATTTATTACTTTCATTCTTTCTGTAATTAACTGTCCCCTATAACTTTACCTTGAAAGGGGGCAAAGAATGGCTGGTTGTTGCATCATTGTTCTCATCCGTGCAAAAATCTACCCTGCTAGGTGTTGGAGCTTTTAGACCACTACTACCAAATCGTGGAGACTGCCAAGGAGGAAGGGATTGCATGTATGATTTAGCCAAATCCACTGGTGAAACATCTTTATTATGAATATCCTGTAGAACGCATCACAAGAAATAAAATCTCAGAATTGAATTCCATGCTGTACAAATTAACTTGATCACATAGTAAATCCTACTTTAGTCGAGACACAGTCAGATTGCTCGGACACTTTTCCTATAACAGATGTTCCTTTTGTATCATAAGCATGCCTAAATAGATGTGCTTTGTGTATACCAAATTTCCACATTAAAAATCCACAAGCACCATAGATAAAGTGTGCCCTGTGCTGCACTGCATGAAACATACATGCCAGTGAATTACGTGCAAAGCACAAAGGTGCATACCTCTACATGCAGGTCTGTGCCAGTGCATGATTCTCATAATTGAATTCCATGCTGAATCTTTAAATTACTGTACAAATTAACTTGATCACATAGCAAATCCTACTTTAGTCAAGACACAGTCAGATTGCTCGGACACTTCTCCTATAACAGATGTTCCTTTTGTATCATAAACGTGCCTAAATAGATGTGCTTTGTATATACCAAATTTCCACATTAAAAATCCACAAGCACCATAGATAAAGTGTGCTCTGTGCTGCACTGCATGAAACATACATGCCAGTGAATTAGGTGCAAAGCACAAAGGTGCATACCTCTACATGCAGGTCAGTGCCAGTGCATGATTGTGGGTGATGCTCAATAGGCAAGCAAGCACAAATATATTCCCCCAACATGCTCCATCACATGATCAAGCACATGAGGCCATGGCCAGTACAAAATTGGACTAAACACCATGAGCTATTTGTAGCATCGGCAATGATTGCATTACTCCTAGTCTTCTACCCCTGAAAAAGACTTATCAATGGCCAACCCAGGTAACCACAGCAACAAATTTCATCTAACAAATGAAACTAGAAAGCAACCAAGTAAAAGATACTAAAAGAAACAAGTAAGCATGAGATTATAAATAAAATCAAATGGATGAACATGCTTTGAATTTTGAATAAAGTTGACAATTTTCCTTCACCACAAACCACTGTGACCCAGCAAAATGTCACTATGTTGTCTCAAGACTCTCAACCATAGATATCAGAAATGAAAATACTTCATTTGTATAAGGCAGTTGTATCCTAAAAAATGATTCATCCTTCCAGCGTAACAAAAGCCATCTGCCAGAATATCCAATATATAGAAAAAGAAGACCTAATTTTTTGTCTGATAGGGGATGCTGATTATGTGGAAAACTTCACGGAGAAAATCCACAGGTGTTTTCATATAAGAACAGTGAATTCGGCATAATGCTGCCACATTATCTTTTACAGATAGCATGATCCACCACACTGGTGATACCTTGAAGGTACATACATTGAATTGACTTGGTAAAATATGAATGTCAATACAATCTCTAGTAACTAAGTGCAAAGTTTACACAACAAGAGAGCATGTGTTTGCCCATCAATGACCCAAATGTTGAAACTAAAAAGAGCATACTTAGCACCCAAAACAGCTTCATGATTATCTGTTCTACTACTGTTCCAATTTCTGGAGAAATAATTATGCAATTTCCAACTTTTAAGGGTAGAAAAATAAAACTCTATCTGTTTCTTCTTCTTGCTCAATATTCGACATTTTTCTTTGCTATAATAGCATCAAAGCTGCTATATAGTGTCGCAAACTTATAAACAATTTTCCACTATATATTGTCAATTTGTCATAAAGTGCTGAAATCTGAACTATTTTCCATTCCTTAGGCACCCTATTGCATAATTGTCCTCTGTCAAAAGAGTACTAGAGGAAACACTTCATCCATCAGGGACAACGGTCATTCTAGATAGGTCATAACTTCTAATTATGGAAAAGATGCATATGATCTCATTGTATGCCTGTTGATCTTTTTGGGTGGAAAAGTTGCATATGACCAAGCCATTAACCTTATCTGTTTAAAGACCATAGATAAACAAATCAATTTTACAATAATATAAGGTTTAAATCTTGGTCCTGTGTCAATTTCAACACTCTCTTGGGCTGGTATAGTATTGTTATCAATGTTGTGATGCTATAAGACACCAAAGTCCCTAATCACCCGAGGTGCTAGGTGCTCGCCTAGGCATTTGCCAAATAAAGCAAGGTGCTACCTTACACCGAATTACAAAATATATTTGAAAAATAATAATCATTAAAGCATGAACATTAATCAGAATATGGTTTATCATTCTACATGCATGATGATTACCATCAGCACACCAAATTACATAAGTCCAACCATCTATAAGCACTCAGTCAACAAAATGATAATTAGATTAGCTTATACTAAATAACAAAATAAATGTCATTCAAATTTCTATCAACCTAAATGCTTCAATCATTATCAAGGTCCATTACAATGATTACATATCCATTTCTCATTTCATCCACCACTTAATTTATATCCCTGAATTTATTCTTCTATTTCATCATAATCAACTTCCTCCTCTTCAATATTTAGTATCCTTGAACATGATGCTTTTCAATTGGCTTTAGTCCTGCTTATTATTTAGTGGATATCCTTATTTCTTCAAACATAGATGCCCTTGCTACATCACCCAATGTCAAATTGTGTACATCAAAAACTAAATGAAACTAAATAAACCTATAAATGGTATGTCATGAATACATATATATACAAGAAAAGGCAACACAAAGGGGAAGAATGAGTCAGTGAGAAAGGAGCTTAAAGTGTACTTAATAAACAAGGCAATCATGTGAGAAGAAAGTAGGCCTTACATAATTAAGCATATCGGTGTTCAAAGTGCAAGGCCCACAAACAGAATCAACTTTGGAGTTAGATGACAGTTTTTTCTCCTCTAGCCATTTCTTGGCCTCCATAACTGCTGCACTGTGGACATCAGGCGTACATCCTCGAAAAGCAGGAGTCCTCGGAGAAAGAGAACTCAAATCACCAGGAGAGCACTGAAGTGATTCTGGTAGACCCATATTCTGCTTCAAGGATAGCCATGCTCCTGAAGGATCAACAGCATTACCAGTTCCCCTGTTTGTAACCCCCCTTTCCGATCCATCATGAACAAATTCTGGAGAATCGACAACTCGTGATTGTATTAACTTTATCAATCTGTCGCATTCATCCCTAAATACAAAATAGGAAAGTTCCACTTAGAGTATTATAGCTTCCACACAAACTTGAGCACATTTAGTGCAATCTGTTCTATGCCTTTTCTATAGAAACCATCCATACTAGTTTTGATAATTCAGACAGAGGAATATCACCTTACCAGTTCCCAACATGTTACTTAAAATAATAACCTAATAAAATCATGCAGTTGGTAGCATGGAAATTTCAATAGAAAACTATTTTCCTGAAAATCTCTTTTCATATTTGGTAGGAAAAACGAAAAAAGATGTAGACAACTGTTTTCCATAATTCTAGGAAAATTTTATTTTCTTCTTGAGAATTTTTCCCTGGAAACCAAAGGATCTTCTCCCGTTCATATCTTTCCATATTGCTCAACAAAATTTCCCAAAAAAGACATGTTTAAAATTTTCATGCATTTCTACCACAAAACAGATTTTTTTTTGTCTCCCTCTTTTTACAGTTCAAACAATTTGTCACTACTTTTAATGGAAAACATTTCCATCATGTTCCTTGGAGCTAAAGTATACAACAGAATCAGTTCCCTCTCATGTAAGCTCACTAATGTTCTTTCTTTTCTTTTTCCCACTTTATTTTTTTTTTTCTTTTAGGAACAAGAAAGATGTTACAGTTGTAGATATCCTATGGTTCAGATGCTTAATATATACACTTAACATATTCTGCTAGGTGGGCTAATATAAATTTTTTCCCTACCACAAAATTTTTCATGCATTCATCCTATAGTGGCATTATATAGATTCAGATTAATATGGTTGCACAATCTAAGGATATGGCCAAACAAATAGATTCTGGCTCATGGCTAGAAAAAGACAAAGAGATAAAGTTAAGAACTTTAAGGTGATCTACGGCAAAAAGTTTAAGAAAAAGGATCTAAAGATTTGGAGTCCACCAATGAAGCCTGATGTGGACAAACAGTAATTGGAATGGCCATCCTAGTGAAGTAAAAGGCTCAACAACTGAACAAGGAGCAGAATTAAACAAAACATGATGCAACAATAGATGGCGAAAAAGATATGCATTGGTTTCTGGTGCAGGATATGATACATGATCACTTCATTCAACATAGAAAATTTTCTGCTTCAGAATATAAAATTATTTAAATGATGAATTCAAGTATTTAGTAACCCCAACAAGATCTTATTTTTTAATCAGATAGCCTTTTGCAGTTTAACAATGATGAACTTTGTACCTTATAAATGCTTTGTTAAGTGTACTTCCCCACACACTCACAACAGTATTAATATAACAAGTACAAAACACAAGAAAGAGTCAAGCTCTTAAGTTAGTAAGGGATAAACAACTTTAGCTGCTGGCAACTTGAAAAGAAAAAGAAGTGGTTGCATAACATAACACAACAATGACAATGATAACAAAATATATATTTCAAAAGAGAAGAAAAAGGCTTAATTTGTAAAATTACTAAAAAATGAAATTCAGTAAATAGAGTAGTCTGGGTTAAAAACTCAACATTCACTTAATATCCATGGTAATTTATGATAGTCTTGGAATCAAATTTTAGTTTCTTAATTTATTTTTATGAATTTGGTGTGTCGATAGACAAGTGCAACAGAACTTCGATGAATAATATAAATGAGTGTAAGATAATAACTGGACATTATTCTATTAGCAAACGTACAAATAACATCAATAATAAGACAGTTGAGGAATTACATATTATTGGTATGGGATCTAAACTGATCCGTATACAAATATGATAATACAAGTTTACATCTTCTCATCATTTGTCAAGTTCCATGGTCTAAAAGAAAGAAAAACAATATATGGTCATGCATGCAGGACAAATAGATGCACACATGCAAAAGTGAGAAGATAATGCAAACACTACTGTCTGATTAAGGAGGAAACTTCCAGAAGAAGAATGTAAAGAAAATGCTAACCTAAAACAAATAGAACATTAAAATCCTCAACTACCTTGAGAAAGTCTCTTGCGCAAGCAACTTCTCAATAGCAAGTTTTGTTTCACTTATTGTGACAATTGCGCGTGATCCCTCCATGCAGTCAGTAACCAACTCTGGTTTGTTCACTCCCTGATCATATAGAAACAAAATCTTCTTCCGTCAATTCCGATCAAACTTAAACTCTAATTTTCAATAAAAAATGGCAAAATCCAGTGCATTGTCAGACAGATATCAGGTGCAAGCAATTGTCAGTGAAACATCAAGTAAAGGCAACATGTTTAGAAATGCTCATGATTCATGATCAACATAGACTGATAAAGCAACACCAACTATAGTAAACAAATGAGAAAAATATAGCAACGAATTACTTGATTGAGTTCATGAAGGTCTGCACGTGCTTCAGTATCCTCCTCTTCATCTGAAATAGTAGATAAAACCATCAGACATCAGCTGCACAGTAACAAATCAAAAACTACTAATAACGGGTCCATCCAGGATCAAGTGAGCTAAACATATCCCATATTCATTGAGAAGGAGAACATTCCAGTTATGTTTAACTGCATGAAATGATCAGAGTCGTACCAGATAGCAAAATATAGTTAAAAGTAATCCTAAAAGTGGTCACTGCAACAAAACATTTTAAACAAAGTAGGATGATCAAGATTTACAAAGATAAGTTGACTTCATTCCTTTCATCCAGAATGCATTGAAAACTTGGCAAAAGTAGCCTTTCATGAAACAAACAAACAGATTGTTGATTTTTGTTTGTACTTGACATGTTTAGCTCTGCCACAGGCAACATCCTTTAATGATCCTCTTAGTAAGGGCAAGATCCTCCAATCTTTTTATTCATTTGCACACCCTCTAGGAGCATTTTAAAACAATTTACTCCCTCAAAATCCAATAGCAAAGGCCAAGAACACATAAAAAAGTATATTACAACAATGCTCAGTTTAGAGGAACAAGAATTATAAGTAGAAAATCTAAGAGTCTTAGTTGCCTAAGTAGATTAAGTTGACGCAAAAGAACATAAATTTCCTGTATTCTGATAACCAAAAATGGACTATATGTTATCTCTCGTATGCTCCAATCGATTTCTAGTTCTTTATAGATTTCTGTTTTTTTTGCTTTATCTGTTTTACTTCAACGTCTACCATAGAAACTATTTTTATATATGTATATATAAGTAATTCCTTTGGGTTTCATATTGCATATGTAACATCCCAGTTTAGTTCCACATCAGAAGTGACTAGTCTTAAAATTGGCTTATAAGGATCTAGTGAGTGCTACTTTTAACTTCAGCTTACACATTTTTGAGCAAGTGGTTTAGGCTCGATAAAGTTTAGGCCCAATGAAATTAACAAGTCCGTTATCTAATCAAGTTAATATTGGAGCATGATATCTAATCAAGTTAATTGATATTAAAGTAAACCTAAAATTGGAGCATGATGAGAAGCTCAAGACTGCCCATAGGCAAGGTGGGTCGGACGATATGTCACGGTATGGAGCCACAATTGGATTATGTCTCACATATATCATGCTAGGGTTTGAATGTTCTGACGAGGACGTCAAGTTTTTTTAAGTGGGGGAGATTATAACGTCCCGATTTAGTCCTACATTGGAAATGGGCTAAGACTAAAATTTGTTTATAAAGGTATGGTGAGTGTATTATTGTTAACTTTAGCTTAAACATTTTGAGTCACTGTTTTAGGCTCAACGAAATTAACAGTCCAGTTATCCTATCAAACTGAGTCGTGATATGCAACCTCTAATTGGATGACATTAGTGTTCCCACAATTCAAGGTTTGGTGACAATCAATAAACATGGTTTAGCATAGATGAACTCAATGCATGGTAGCTCACATATAGAGTTAGTTCCCTTGAGACTAGTGCAAAGCTATGGACATGTGCACATATGATCAAAGGTTTTCCTTCATCAGTGTGGCCATCAAACTATGGATATAATCCAAATTCTCATCAAGTTGAAGTAGCCAAATCCTAGATATTCTGAACATCATTTTCTGGAATATTATTTATAACACTTGTGAGAAATAAAAAAAAATTTGTGTTCAGTAGTTGAACCACTAAATACCAATGTGACATTGTTTCCACAATCAGATGATTTATATCATACATACAAATTACTAAATCGAGAAGAGTTCAAATTGTAAATGTTAGCTCATTCAACCAAAATGAATCGGATTGTTAGTATTTTATCTTTTTCTTTTATAAAATCATCAAAAAAATTCTAGTCATTCCTTTTGGAATGATAGGCATGCGTCATAACAGTTACTTTACTAATAGTTGGACTATCAATCTATTGTTGGTGCTATCATATGTCCATTTATATTCTATTTTCTTCAGTTTTACATTTCCGTTTATAATTCTAGTATCTTTTGTGGCCACCAACAAAACACTAAAAAGGACATTATTATACATAACTGCTAAAGTTTTAAAAAAGCTAGATTTATCTTTTGTGGAGAAAGTTAAGGTTACACAAAATGAGGAGCACAATGCAGAGTAGGACATCCAACAAGTAAAAGGTGAAAAATGCACAGCATAAAGGGTTTATGAACAAATAGTGTATAAGAATATTATTCATGAGAATCTGACCGAAAGCTGTGCATCTCACATAAAAGGAGTTTCTAACTAACCAGGATATGAATCCAACTTCCTTACTAAAATTACTGCTAAGAAATAGAATCTCTTCTTAAAAACACCTTTCTCTCGTTGATCCATTTTAACTTAAACCCTTTCTACAGGCAAAGATAATGTGTAAAAATGTATAAAAAAAGCCTTATAGTAAAGACTCCACTAAACAGGCCGCTGGAGATCATGGATTAAGATTCCTATCACATCCTTGGTATCCCACGATATACACATCCAAATGAGACTATTAGTAACTCTATAATCAACCAGGAGATTGTTAAGTATGTGGACTTAGCCTCTGCTATACCAAAAGCACACACACGAACAGAAGGAGACAAACTGCGAGCATCGACAAGTTAGGCAACGACACGATAACCTCAGCAACGAGGGAATCAACTAACCGTTGCGAGGGATGCAGTCCTCATCCGAGGAGTAATCCGAGGAGGAGGCGGAGGAGCTGCTATCGGAGCGGAACACGGAGGATATGAGCTTCCCAGCGCCTGAGACGAGGCCGAGGAGCCACCTAGGGCTGCCGGCGGGAGGGGGAGGGGGTGGGAGAGCGGGCGGCGGAGGGCGCGCGTAGGGGGAGGACTGCGACGCGGAACCTCCTCGCCGGCCGCGGAGGATTTTCCCGCCCGATCCGCCCTCCTCCGCCGGACGGCGAGCCCTAAAGAGGGACGCCATAGCAGAGGAAGACGGGGTACGAGTTCGGCTGCCTCGATCGATCGACGAGGAGGAGGAGGGGAACGAGGAATTGGAAGGAGGTGAATGGAAGGGAGTTATCTGCTACAGGAATCTCGTCGCGGAGCGAGGTGGGGAGGGATTGCGAATTGAAACGATATGGGAATGGGGTGCGAGTAGGACCAACGGAATTTTACCACCCCCTTTGTTTTTTCTTTGTTTTTTTTTAGGTGTGCGGTCTCTCTCGGCGGCCGCGATAGGATTGGCGTCCGGCACGTTGTTTTCACGTGATACGGAGATGACTGCACGTTAAACCCAATTGGCACTTCGAGGAAGATCCGATGTTCGAAAAAATAGATAATAAATAAATAAATATCAATAAATGAGTACAATGTAAATATATACGACGAATTTTAGAGTCTCTTTTTTTTTTTTTAACTATTTCACGAGAGTTCTTCCTTTTTTTTATATTTTAAAAATATAATATTTATTTTATCTTAATACTTTATTACTATTAAAATAATCAATTCATACCAAATATAATATCAAAATCATGAATCTTTAGAAAAAATATACCAATAAGAAGTTCTTGTTGTTCAATATAAATCTAACAAGATGGACAGATTAAGTTTTCTATAAAAGAATCATTAACTAATAATTATATAAAGCATATAATCTAGTTATTTAGGTTAAGTATTAAAGTAATAAGTAAAAATATAATGAAACAAAAGATAGATTAAAACTAGGATCAAATAAATTTTTTATATTTTTATTAGAAACATAAATAATGCCTTCAACTAATGACATACAATAAATCGATCAATCTTTTTTATACCTGTTATAGATAAAATGATATGATTATTACGTAAGCACCACATAGCCAATAACTCAATAACACGTGGTCGATACATTGAGACTATGTGATAACTCACTGGAAATAGTATTTATTCTATTAATTGCTCCATATGATAAATTGACCAATCCCTTATGTATAAGATTTATAATTTTAATATTTATAAATATAGTTTAAGTATTATTAACATATTGGCCCAGATAAGATGAACGATTTTCACATCGACACTACATGACTAATAATTCGATCGCATATGATCTACATGCTAAAGCCATGTGGTTAACTTACTGGAATTACATGGCCAATCACTTAGTATCACATAGTCGACTCACTTGAACCATGTGGTCGACAACTCAATATTATATTGTCCACACATCAAGGCCCGGTGGTTGACACCTCGATGCTCAAAATCAACACATTGACACATGACAGATTCATCCTGTGTCACTAAATAATCTCTCCTCGCCTAACAAATCTTTATCATGTGTTCAATCATCACATCATCTCAAACTTAGCATGGCTAGATAATAATTATGCTTGAGATCAATCCATCACATTCCCACAAGTGAGCATGCCATTCGAAGCTAAACCGATCCCCCGAGTATGTCTCGGGATAAATCTTAAACTCAGAATCTATCCGATTTATCGATTAGCTTATTAACTTAAGCATCAAAGGAATATTATTAGGAGTACCTCCAACATAATTTTATAAAAAAATAATTGAGTTAGTGAAATTTGAGTTAACATCAGCTTGAAGAAAGAACATAGTTGGATTAGAATTTGTTTCCACCATAGATAATTAAAATTTGACTTAACACTAGCAAAACATTAGGGCAAATAAACTCAAAATCCAGTGAGAACTAACACATCTAAAAAATAATTTTTTAAAATAGATATATTTATTAGTTTAGGAATAAAAATAACTAAATAGGTCTTTTATATTAGATTTAGTGGTTTTTAATAAGTCTTAGTGTTGTTGATACCTCCAACAAAACACTATAAAGTTATTAAAAAACTTATGACTGAATAATTTGAGGGATTCACCATAAGGATCAATCTATATAGTGTAAATGGACTTACTGAAGCTGTCCAAGTGTCCATTTTTTGGAATATATATATTATTATTATTTGATGTAACATTTAGAAGTGGGTTATATCAATACATACCAATATTGATTTTTAGTCAATCAATTTGTTCTTGATGAAATCAATTTCTATGTATGCAATTCTTTAAAGCATGCCAATGATTGAGATCAAGAGTCATAGTGAGATGGACAGTTGGACTGGGACCCTTACTAGTTTTCCCTGTGCAGGTTGGCCTTATAGAGTTTGCACTGAGAGAAACAAAGTGTCATTTCCTACATTCCATCTTATTCTATCATCCCAATTCTATCCTTGTGCTACAACTTTCCTTCACTTTCTCTTCCTTTCTCGATAATTAGAAGCATAAACCATTATCTTGACATCGCAAACTAGTTATCGTCACTGAAACATTCTAAAAAATGCATTTGGCTCCATGAAATTTTAGATAATGGATGAACAATGGCATCAATTCGTCTCTCTCTCTCTCTCTCTCTCTCTCTCTCTCACTCTCTCTTCCCAATGCTGCAGAACTCTCAAGGCTGAGCTAAGTGCAAGCTGTGAGTCTGAGACTGCAAGAGTTGACTGAACATATTGTCACCGAAATCTTACTTCTTAAGGTGCTCATAAAAGCCAACTTAGTCTACGAAAGATTCAACCTAGAATTCCTTGTGCCACCTCAAGTCTCAGCCGCAAGGTTTCTCATGTGACTTGACCTGCAGAAAAGTCAGAAATGGATGGCTTCTACGTACACTCAGCTATTTCAACCCAAGCTTAGATTTTGAACATACACGGAAGAAATGTAGTGCATAATCTCTGAAGTAGTCATGCCCATAGGATGTGAGTTTTCTTTAACTAGTTTGTAGGCACGAAACCATAATAGGATAGATTCCATCATATTATAGGTCCCAGAAACATGAAGAACAGCCATTGTTGACGTATTTATATATTTTTGTGTGGAGTCGCAAGTAATCTTTGTAGATAGCAATCTATTCAACACACAGCATCCTTAGCGTTGACATCTCTCTTACTTTTACTAGTTGCTTCATGGTCCAGTCTTTTAGAGAGAGAGAGAGAGAGAGAGAAGCATTAAAAGTACGGTAAACTTAATCTTAGGATAGTCTTGCAAGCCGCTTAGCGTTGACAGTAATCTTGGTAGATAGCAATCTATTCAACACACAGCATCCTTAGCGTTGACATCTCTCTTACTTTTACTAGTTGCTTCATTGTCCAGTCTCAGAAAAGGCCACTAGATATTGTCATTGTCATCCTCTTTGCAACTCGAAGGAAAGAAGCGGCTTGCAAGACTATCCTAAGATTAAGTTGACCGTACTTTTATTGTTTCTCTCTCTCTCTCTCTCTCTCTCTCTCTCTAAAAGACACGTTCACCCATGCATCATCACATGCTGGTAAAATGTAGGGCGTAAGAACTGGCACACAGTAGACTGTAGACTTCTTAGTGAGTTGAACATCTTGAGTTGGAGAAGAAAACCCAGTGAAACAAGTGGTATGGCCTAAACTCGAGAATTATTTTGGGTATTTAACTGTGTATAATCTGTTTATTTACTCGTAGTTTTGAAGACTACGCTGCTTGTCACCCTAAAAACAAGTGGTATGGCCTTCAACTATAAGACAACAGCTTTCTCAGCTTCCGGTCTCGCACAAGAAGCCATGAAGAAGCCTTCTCTGTATACGTCTTACGCCATAGCATTTGTCCTCCTTGCGGCAGCCATGACAGCTCTCGTCTTCTTCGTTATCTACCCCAATGAGTTCCGGCTGCAGTCCATGGTCACTTCCCGGTGCGGGTCACGGCCTTCCTCCTCATCCCTCTCCAGCTTCGTTGAGCCGGTGACGCCGGAGCCCGACTTACGCCTCCTCATCGGCATCCTCTCCCTCCCGGACAGCTACGAGCGCCGCCACCTCGTCCGCGACGTCTACGCCCTCCAGCCCGACGTCGCCAACGCCCGCATCGACGTCCGCTTTGTCTTCTGCAACCTCACCAAGGAGGAGCAACGGGTGCTGGTGGCCATGGAGATCATGCTCTACGACGACATCATCATCCTCGACTGCGCCGAGAACATGGATAACGGTAAGACCTACACCTACTTCTCCAGCCTCCCCAAGATATTGGACGGCGGCGGCCGGCCGTACGACTACGTGATGAAGGCGGACGACGACACCTACTTCCGGCTGCAACTGCTGGCGGAGTCGCTGCGGAAGCTACCGCGGGAGGACATGTACTACGGGCTGATCACTCCCTGTCTTAACTGGCGGACCAGAGACCACTACATGTCGGGAATGGGCTACATACTGTCGTGGGACCTGGTGGAGTGGATTGCGACGGCGGAGACGCCGAGGAATCATCAGGTCGGGCCGGAGGACAAGGTGATGGGGACGTGGCTGAGGGAGGCACGCCGTGGGAAGAACGAGATCAACATGGAGCCGGTGATGTACGACTACCTGGAGGGGGAGCCGCGCACGTGCTACCGGCACGAGCTGGTGCCGGACACCGTCGGCGTGCACATGCTCAAGAACAACTGGAGGTGGGCGACGGCCCTCAAGTACTTCAACGCCACTGTGGGCCTCAAGCCTTCCAACCTCTATCACACGTCTTGAAGCTTCTCATTTGATGCTTCCTTCCTCTGATCTCTCTCTCACGAATGCATGCGAGTAGCACAGTGACGCAGATCCATAGGAGAGGTTGGCAACAACTGCAAGAGAATGTAATGCAAGAACTTCTGTGTTTAAGATTGGTGTTAATGCAGATTATTTCCAAATGCACACATGATGGCACACGAGCACCGAGGCACCTCTATGCCAACCACCGCCGGCCAAGTCAAGTCAATACTCTACAGGGTATATATTCTATTGCCACCATCTTGCTTGGACGTGAAGTACTCGTACTCAAGTCAATAGAATGTCCAGTGTACGTCGCCATTGCTACCACGTTAACTGAGCTACAATTACTTAGGTCTGAGTCCAACTGATCACGTTTCCAGATCTGGCTTAGTATTTCGTGCCAAATCTCTTTCTCCCTCTCACTGAAACTTCGGTTTGGCTCATCACGTTTTCTTAGCTGCTGATGCATGATGAAGTTTCACCAGCGTCTGATGTGGCTATGCACTAAACCTAAAAGCTTTTTCTTCTCTTGTTCATGCAATACTACAGCTATAAGGCTCCCCTGCACCTCCTCCTCCTCCTCCTCCTCCTACTTAAAAGACCTGTACCGAGGGGTACAGACCATTATACTAAACGTACTGGATGATACAAGCCTCGTATCGAATGGTTCAGATCTGTTCGATGAATACCATCCGTCTCGAGATGTCCCGGGTGATATTACAGAACTTGATCCGATCTACTCTTGTCAACGCAGCTGCTTTATTGGTTCTTTGACCAAGACCGGTCCCACATGGTGTGTTCTAGCCCAAGCCCATATCTTTGATGGGCTTAGCCAAGTAGCTCGGCCATGAACAAGTCTCAGATGACGTCACCAACAGAATCGCCGTTATAAAAGGAGGCCAAACCCGGTAAGACTTAAGAGGGGCAACCGAACCCGAACCCGAACCGAACGCTCCCACTGGCCCCTCCTTCCTCCGCCCCTGATGGCGTTCGAGATCCCATCGACTCTCATCCGCGAAATCCAGGCCGGCCTCCGGCGAGAGGCCGGCGTCCCGTTCTACGACCCCGACGATCCGTCCCTTCCCTCGCTACCCTCCGTCGAGGACGCCGTCGCCGCGCTTGACCCGGACCTCCCTCCATCCCTTCGCTGCGACCGGTGCCGCGGCGGCCTCCTTCGGGGCCTCCGGTCCACGATATGCATCTATTGCGGTGCGGATCGGGGGAAGGAAGGGAACTCCCACTCGATTTCCTTCAATTCCACCGTCGCCTGCCGGAAGCTTCTTGACTATCTTGGGCTGGATGGATCCGTGAGTGGGATCCTTTTGATATTCGAATTATTTCGTTCTTCTTTTGCTGCTACACTGGATTCTAGGAATTCTCAATGTGTATACTTAACAAGTTTTTGCTTATGCCATGAAATGTTAGTTTGCATTTCCGATTTAACTCTAAAGAGGGGACTTTTATGAATCCCTAGGTAAAGAAAGAAAAAGAAAGAAGGGGCCTTAGGTCAACATATCGAATAAGATAATTAAGCTAATAGCATCAACATATTTCTTTGTTTCTAAGCAACTAATCATTTCGGAAAGCTAGGAGTAGTATAGTATATTGACATATTCCTTTCAACTACAATAAGATATTTCTTAAATATATTATTCCTTGTTTCAGAAAGAAAAATGGTTAGTATTTGATAAGAGTTTCATTTTTAAAATTTATGTTACTTCTCATTAACTGGCACCGCAGGGACCATTTTCTCTGTGATGCAGAGAACTTATATTGTACTCATGTGATCGTGCACTGCATAGAACCACACACAGAGACACACTATAAATTTAACGAGTAAGGGTTATCAAGTCTGAAGCTTATGCTGTTTAGGATTAATGATAGTGATACGAGGAAAGATAGATAAAAATCCAAAAAAATTTTAGTAGAAACTATAATTAAAGATTTAGGTACTCTGAATTTATCTTTTTTACATATTTTAATGATGGTAAAAAAATTCATGTAGCTGATCTCGAGTAGTTGGGACTTACGGTTTTGTTGTTATTGTAATCTTATGTTGCTTAGGCTAATCAGCCTAGACGAATTTGATCCAACACTTATTAGTTGTATGTTGAAGTAATAGAGGATTGAATTAAGAGGACCCAAACTAGACATTTGGCCAGTCTATTGACACTTTTATGAGGACAACTGTCCTTTATTACTATATATCTTTCTAAAAATTGAAGAGGCTTAACAAATGATTGTTAGGTTTTCCACATGTGTGCACTTACACATGCACCCACGGACATATATGCATACATACGTAGTGCAAGGAAATTATGAGCCTGGTTAGTAGTCCGAGATTTTCCTATGAGGAGCCTAAATCCTGCAAATTCTGGCATGTGTCTTGTGTAATTTGGGTGAAGAGCTATGATAGTTACATCTGTGTGTCCTGGGTGTTCTATCCTGATTTCTGTCAATTGATAGTGATAAAGATGAAAAAGCTTTTACATTGCCAGGTAATGGCAAATATATGTATCTTAGTAACTTTGACCCTTCTAAGTAGTTCTTTGGCAATCTTATTGGAAATCATCTTTTGCAGGAAGCTGTTTTACTTGACATAGAACCAAGTGGTTCCACCTCAAATAAGGGCCAGGCCACACCAAAGGGTGAGTTGGTTTTGTCTGATCTTTTAGACTTGGTATTAAGATGGCCTTCAGATAAGGAGGATGTTGAACATAACTCTACGGTCACTATGCCTTCTCCTGATACATATGCTTTGAGCTTGACTGGAATTGACCTTGATAACTTTTTTTCTGAAAAAAGGAGGGAGACAACTTCTTTTGTTGCTCCACAATCTGACGGAAAAAAGATGCTGAGGGAGAATACAGATACAAAAAGTCATTCATTTTCTGGTTCAGAAATCTTTGCTGCATTTGAGAATCTGCAGACTACTGACAACAAAACAAACTCCCTTGGCGATGATTTTGGTGATTCATTTGCTGTCTGGGATGCTGATTTTCAATCTGCTGGTACAAAATCTAAAGAAGTTAGTCCCAAATCATTTGACCATTTTCAAGATTCTTCAGGTCACAATCTTGCTCATGCTTCAAAGACTGGAGCCACTATAGACCAGCTTGAAAGCATAGAGATGTTTGATAAATCTGATCCACCATCTGTTAATGAACAGTTCCAAGATGATCTTTGGCCCATAGAAAATGTGAATATGTATGCTTCAGATCCACTTAAACATGAAATTCACAATGTCACGGAGAATAGTGTCTCAAACAACGTGTCTAGCATAGGCATAGATGACTTTTCTGTTCAGGAGAATCTATGGCCTACAAGCAGCACCAAGGAATCTGAGACTTCTATTCCCACTAATAGTAATGAGGACTCTTTTGATGCTTGGCAAGGTTTTACCAACTCCATTGAAGCAAGGGGAAGTTCATCAAGTCCAGCAACTGCAGCTGGAACTGGGCTAACCTGGCCTAGTCATTCTTCTGAAACAAAGGCAGCAAATATCTTCCCTGCAAGTAGTGAAAAAGAATTGTACATCAATAAATCCATAGATAGTAACAATAACTGTAATGATGATTGGCAAGATTTTGCTGGCTTTGAAGGAAAGGGAAGCTCAACAAGTCTTGGGACACAATCTGGTAAGGCAATCTTTGAGCACCCTGGGGAAGTAAAATCAGTTGATCCATTGGATACAAGCTCAAAAATGGAATCTGACAGTTTCACAACTATGAATATCATACATGATTCTTCTGATGCTTGGCCAGATTTTACTGGTTCTAGTGAAGCACTGGGAAATTCTTTTAATCAAAGCAGTCAAAATGGGGTTAACTCACATAACAATTCTTCAGAAACCGTAGCAGTGGATCCCTGGTCTACAGGGAACTCAAAGGATTTGGACAAAAATATGCCTTTAAATAATTATGATGACTCTTTTAATGATTGGCAAGATTTTACTGGCTTTGCTGAAGCACCAAAAAGATCACCGAATTTGGGGGCTCCATCTGGTCCCACATTGTTGGAGCAACCTTCAGAAACAAAGTCAGTGGACTTATTGTCTACAAAAGGAAAAACAGAATCGACAAATGAGCATGATGATTCATTTGATGATTGGAAAGATTTTTCCAGCTCCATAGAAGTGAAAGGAAGTTCATCAAGTTCTGGAGAACAATATAAGGCCTCTTTATTTGGGTATTCTTCAACAACAGATTCAACACAACAGCAGAATATGAAATTTGGTAGTGACCTACAGACAGATATCTTTTTAAATCAACTGGAAGGCCAGAAAAGTTATTCTGATGGAGAGGACATTCAACTAGATGTGTTGACTTCTGACAGGTATGCATTTACTGATTGTAAACTTCTTTTGGTTATAGTAGCTAGATTTTACAAAATAACAGTAGAGATGATGAATACCCTTATTTAGCTGTTTCAATGGTATCTGCAGTACGTGTCATTTAAATAATACTTTACTAATGGCATTGCTATAAAATTTTTTATGCCTTCTAGGAGAATCAAAATTGACCAGAGGACATCATATCACTGTTCACTATTCTTTATGTTTATAAGCTTATTGTTGTTACTATTGGTTATATATTTCATTTTAGACCATTTGGTTTACATAGGTTTGGTATTTGACACCAACTCTGATTCTATCTCACTTCTGGAGGCTATCAAAGTAAAGTCACAATGAATACGTAGAAGGAAAATATATACAAGGGAAGCTAAAAATATGGAGAATATATGGGATGAGAAAGAAGAAAAGAAGGGCAGACTGCACTCAAACATATATATTGAGAGATCACCTTTACATCCTATCTTCAGCAGCTGAATATTCACTGGCCCACCCCTCTGTTTCTGAGGACATCAAATGCTCCTCTGATTAGTTTTTTTTTTATAATGTCAATACTTGACTGTGGAGTACATTTTGTTAGCCAACTTTTATGTAAAGTCTTCACGATCTTAGCTGCCTTCACTGAACATAGCAGTATTTACTAGAGTTCATTATGATTTTGCTACTGTAAAAACAATGAAACATCAAATCTAGGGTATTTCATGTTTTTCTACTCAAAGAAACGTATTCTTCCTGTGGAACAATTTCCTTAGGATCTGAAAATTTGATGTTAGCTCATTGATTATTGGGGAATTGTATATTGTTTTTTTTTTGTGGACATACTTGTTAGTCATTGGTATAGTATGCATGTTGTTAATTCTATCCCTCTTCTAGCAGGGTGAATGGAATGGATCAGAAAACTGCTGCAGATCCTCATTCTATGATGTGGGAGACAAAAGGAACTATCGAGAGTTCTAATGCTAATTCAATTTTAGAACCTGCAAAATCCAATGTAGAGAAGTCATCGAGTCACATTCCTGATCTCTCCTTCATGCTTATAGATGAACTTTCCATCCCAGAGAAGTCAGTTACAACCGAGCCAAGTCTCTGACAACAAGCTGAGTTATTCTTTTATTTGGCACATTAAGATTAATTGGGGTACACTATCCTTCTTTTCTAGCTAAGGTGTCACATTTCCTTTTCTTTTACTCTTACATTAGGTAAAATTGCATCAGATTTCCAGTTCCAAATTTAAATTAAAAACTGAGTTTCATGTTGCAGTGAACGATATTAGGGAGGTACTTTTCATGGTAATGACCAGTGGATTACTGGTATATGGTAATCACAGCCCAGTTCGGTGTCGGAGCCGGAGCTGACAGGTATTGATTGCCTCCTGTGAGTGGAAACAGCAAGCTTCGAAGTCTTCATATGACTGCATGGGTGCTAGTCTGAGGAAGATGCCATTTTATATTGCCGGAGAGATGGTTTTCTTCAATGCATCATCGACCAATGCCGGTGTCTGTGTTGTTGCAGTTGCAGCAACATCCTCTACAGCTGGTGTGTCTCACCAGATACATGCTTTATTTCTAAATTCATTTGTGTATGTGTTTTTCCTGTACTTCTCTGTTTCTTTGAGCTCACTCTTGAGAATTCAACGATTATTATATAGTTAGTCATGAGTGTTATAATGTTATTTTGTTAATGCGGAACTCCTCTGCTGATGAACTTTTCTTGTTTTCATTTTCTTTTTGATCCAGTGCTGATGTTTTCTTATTCAGTGTTGTAGAAACCTACTTGGCTCTTGATGAACAGTGATAGGCTAGATTCGATGCAGCCTCAACTTGATTGCCTTTATGCTACTGTAAATGTGCTTAGTTTTTGTGTCTGAGGAGAATTTAGTGTCAGATTACATGAATTCGTCGTGCAGTATACGTAACGATCGCCTATTCCTCGATGCAGACGCGATGCGGAGAAGACCGCGCACGCAGAGTACATGAGAGAACCCGATGCGTTGATGCTGATATGACGATGCCATCGTACCGAGGTCCCACATGGTGTGGCTCGTTTCACCGATCGAGCCACTCCCCAAACCCTAAAGTCAATAATATTGGAAGGGGGGGTTTATTGCACTGCGAACAATTAAGAAAAGTATGAATAAAAAGAAGGATCGTTAACGGTTCCCAACGTTGGCCACCGTAAGATGGGATGAAGACGGGAGCGAAACGCGCAAAATAAAAAACACAGAACAAAACATTCATTCCGACTCTCTCTCTCTGTCTCTCTCTTGACCCGAGCTTCTGCTCCGTTGTCTTTACCCCTTGGAATTATTGCCGGAACATTCATCCCACCGCGCCCTTCTCGGCGACGGATGCTCGCCGCCGATTCGATGCTCCAGACCTCGAAGCTCGGCTTGGGGATCCCCCGCAGGCGCCGGATCCGCGGCACCACGGGACCGGATTCCGTGAAATTAGGGTTCCGGACGCGATCCGCCGCTCAGGAACAGAGAACCGAGAGTGGGGAGATGTTTTCCCGCCGGTGGATGTCTTGCTTCAGGGTTTGCGTGGGCAAAGGGAAGAAGGCGGAGGTGGAGTCCATCCGCGGAGGTGAGGACCTCTGGGACGCTGCCTCGGCGGCGCAGCAGGGAAGCTTCCCGGAGCATCTCGTTGTAATGGTTAATGGCTTGGTTGGGAGGTTGCTCTCGTCTTGTTCTTTGTCTGTCGTTGCGTCCTTAAGTGTTGCGCTCTTAAATTAAGCCAATTTCGCAGTGCTGATGATTGGAGGTTTGCCGCCGAGCAGTTCGTCAAAAAGCTTCCAGATAAAGTAATCGTCCACCGTGAGTTTGGCTTTGCCTTCTTCTTGTTTTTGCTGGAGCAAAGTGCTTAGTGTTATTCATTGCTTGTTTTGAGTACTCAAACTTTTTGATGAAATACTTTATTTGTTAATCTTGCATCCATCTAAAATAGTCATAGTCCCCTTTTAGTTCTGTTAAACAGCTTTTCTTGTATGCCGATCAGAGGTTTGAATAAAGGAAAAGCCGATTTCAAGAAAGGTAAAACAGGGAGCATCTTCATTTGACACGTTAAAATCTTTTTAGATGTGCATCAGGTTATTACTCGATCAAGGCTTTCACTCTTCATCATGTATAAATTTTTAGATGTGCATCAAGATATATGTAGAATCAATTCTCTTGCCACAATATACAGTAAGTAGTACTTTGTCGCTGTGATTGTTGAGTTATGACATTTTTTTCTTCCTTTTCATATATCTGCATACATGTACTTTTGCATGATGTTCTCATTAGCTGTACAGTAAGTAGTATTTTGTCACAATTATCGTTGAGTCATTACTTTTTATTTCTTTCTTTCCATGTATATGCATGGAACTTCAAAAGGAATTCATAGAAACTGAATGATAGGTCTCTTAGTGTTGATTTTTTGGGTTGCTGCTAGATGGTTGTAGTATGTTTCTTATGTTATAAAATGGAATTGAAAACTATTTGTCTCTGTTTGGATTAATTAAAATAAAGCAATTAATATGTCTTATCAGAAAACTTGTGCATTAACATATAGGTAGCTCTGCCATTAAATTTGGCGCTGTTTATTTCTGGGCCAAAAAATTAGTTTTTTTTTTTTTTTTTCAAGCAGGCAGTGAGTGCAACTCTTCAAGGCTCACATTTGATGGGGTTGATTTGATGGGTGAAAGGCTAGCTGAAGAGGTAATTCTGTTAAGGCATTACTCAATTTTCATATTTGCGGTGTTAAGAGCCTTATTTGGTATGTAATATTTATCATTACCTGGTGTGATTTATACTTACCAGTGTGATTGATCAATTAGAAAAATTATGAACTATTTTTGGGGTGAACTCCATGCATGTAACTTATGAATGAAGCAATGAACCCGATACTTTTATTGTAGGTTATATCAGTTGTTAAGCAAAGAAGGGGTGTACATAAAATTTCATTTGTGGCTCACTCTTTGGGTGGCTTAATAGCCAGATATGCTATTGGAAGGCTCTATGAACCTATCACAACAATGGAATCATCTGTTGGCACTGAAGATCATGAAGACAGAGGCACAGGCATCAAAGGTAGAATAGCTGGGTTAGAACCAATGAACTTTATAACATTTGCCTCGCCTCACTTAGGTTCAAGAGGCCATAGACAGGTAAAAGTATTTTCCTTTTGTCAATTAATGACATATCAGCTATATTGTGTATTTCCTATATATGTCTGAGATAACATTCTGATATTGAGAAATATAGTTAGCTTGATATAATATGTGAGCTCTGATGTGTTTCATATCTAAATGAAGAATATTAAAGATATACGAAATATGAGCTTGTGAAAATTAAGCAGCTGTTGTAGGAAAACTGATAATGAGCTAAAATTTGATTGATAAGTACACCGATTGTAAAGAGACACAACTGTGTTTAACGCATTGGGTCAATGGGTCTTATGTAACTGTTAATTTTCAGCTTCCTTTTCTTTGTGGGCTTCCATTTCTGGAACGAAGGGCTTCTGAAACTGCACATTTGATTGTTGGGAGAACTGGAAAACATCTATTCCTGACAGATAATGATGATGGAAAGCCTCCGCTTCTCCTGCGGATGGTTGATGACTGTGATGATATCAAGTTCCGGTTTGATTGCATCTTTCTTTCTTTTGTGGCTAGTATTCCTTTGCAAGGTTTATGTTGGAAACTTCTGATGAATAGTCATTGCTTTTGACTTGCAGATCAGCTTTGCACTCTTTCAAACGCCGAGTAGCTTATGCCAACGCAAATTTTGATCGTATCCTCTTTGTGTTCATTGTTCTGCTATGTTGTTCGAACAATGTCTCTTTGTTTTAGTTGGTCATTTATCATATCATTGCTTAACTTGTTAAAAAGACATGGTAGGATGGAGAACATCCTCAATTCGGCATCAACGTGAGTTACCAAAGGTACATATATCATCTGTTTCACTGATGTTGTGCTCACAATTATTGATTATAGTTTTTATATCTAAACAATCTATCCTCGTTCATCCACCCTTCAGCATCATCTTCTTGTGCATGACGAGAAGTATCCGCACGTTGTTTATGTGGATAAAGGAGAAAGGATAAACAATCATAATGAAGTATCTACAGTAGCAGAAGCTCCAAAAGATGAACTGGAAGGTAAATTCTACATCACATGTATGTGTTCTTTATGTAATTTTTGTTAAATTTCTGATTTTCTTCTTGCATCTAAAAAACATTTATGATGGTTTTTTACTTCTAATTGCTGAACTACATGATAGATATGGTTTATGAATCTTTGTATTCTTTTCTTAATGAGGATAAATGCCACACTCTGTTGCACGTTGGGAGGATATGTTTCTCGATATTTCTTCTGCTTTTTGATAGTTGTGTATAGTTTAAGCATGTCTAACAAGTTTATCAAATTTTTGCTCCAGATATCGACTTATTTGTCTCTTTCTTTGGCTTGTTTGTGTCTTTGAGATGAATATCACTTTTAATATTGAAGCTTGTAAAATTCCTTTTATTCTATACTCATCTTAGGCCTAGGAGAATTTGAGAAGATGATTCGAGTTTCAGTATCTTAAACATCAACTTATTAAACCATTCAAACTGTGAACTGTCCTTTTAGCTTGTAAGTAGTTCTTTCTCAAATTTGACTTGCCAGACTTGGCACCAAGGATCACATCATGTGACAAACAGCATGAAGCACAATCTTTCACAGCCTGTAAAACAAGTACATTTGATGATATAGAATTTTGAAACTAATGCTGCCATCAACTCGAGTGAGTTCCATGGGGTTCTTAAGCTTATGTCAGGAGACCGATAACTATAAATTCTGTCAAAAGTTCAGTTGCCTGAAAATAACTTTCTTGGATTTTTTATGGAAAATGATAAATTATAAAATGTTGTTTACTCATCTAGGTTTGCATTTGTTTATTATTATTATTATAATATATATATTTTTTGCTTTTGGCACAGAGGAGATGATCAGAGGTCTTAAACAAGTATCTTGGGAGCGTGTTGATGTAAGCTTTCAGAAAAGCAGACAGAGATATATAGCACACAATACAATCCAGGCAAGAATTCTAAAAATAGTTTGTTGCGATTGGCTTTCTAATCTTAATAGCATTAATCACAAGAGTTCCTGAATCAAGAGCATGCATTATGAACTCATCTATTAGTTTAAGTTACTGTTATATGATTTATATGAATAACATTGATTTCTCCGATATTAAATGTATTATGTAATTGAATTTAACTTTGTCTTCCTGCCTTTGATCGTGCACCTATAATTTTGCCTTCATACACCATGGGCGTCAGACTCTTATGTGTCCATGTTGCAGTCATTGCAGTGGATAATTGTGAACCATTTTTAAAGAATTAACACCAGTCTTCATCATGGGGATTGCATCACATCATTTTATCAGGCTTGGAAATTTGAGTTCATAAGTTATTCTCTATCATCTTGCTCTGCTTTAGCAAAGCCATTGTCAGTGCATCACAATCCTTTTATGAAAAATTTTCCCTTCTTCTTCTAGATGAAAGATAGCATCTGAAATGTCTTAGATCACTGTGATTTCAGCATGACATGCTCCTTTATCCAGGTTTCTTAATTCTACATCTGGCTTTCATCTCAAACAAACAAGATCGCTTATCAGCTTCTTAGAAACAGATGCTTTTGGTTTCACCTTTCAAAGTAATTGTAGACTTTAGTATTTTTGATAAATTTCCTTCTTTGAACATTCATTTAAAGGTTTCTACAAGGTAAGTGTTCCTCTGGCTTGAATGCACCTCTGCTAGTTTGCTATCATAATATGAGTTCTTGGCTCATGCCACCATACTTTTCTTTTCTATTATGCTGTTGTTTTTATTTCCCTTTGGATAAGAATGCATCATTTACATATTGTAATAGATACTCAGCATCCTGTCCCTCATTGTTCATTATTGATTTTCTTATCTACTATAATAAATCCAGGTCAAGAGCTACTGGTTGAACTCTGACGGTGAAGACGTGATCTTCCATATGATAGATAACTTCCTCGTCTAGCCCTTCAACAGTTTTGATGGTCTTCACTTTGCAGCATCACCAATCTTACACACTCTGTTTTATTATGATCAACTGTCTATCTGTAGCTGTATTCAATTGTATTACTACCACTCCATTGTAAAAACTCATCTATTGTTTCCTGATGCATTTCCAAGTTTACTTTGTTGTTAATCGCATCAAATCCTTCTCACGAAAGCAAAGTTTTCTTTGTTTGGTGCAGGTGAAAACAGAAAATCTTGTTGTTTAGGTGCAAAGTCTTTTTTTCTTTTATTGATGCGCATATCAAGATAACTAGCAATTAGATGTTTTAGATTTTAGGCTTAAATATTCATAAATGTGACACAAGCAGGAGATTATATGCTTGATAAGATGACATAGCATGTACATGCTGTAGATCTATTTTCACCATTAGATAATGTCTCTCTCATTCCCTCCCCACCTCATATTCCTTTTTGATCTTGGTGCAGGCATCACTGTGTTTTGTTATGCTATGCTTAATTTTTAATAGACAGCATAACTTGATTGTTGCTTCCTACTATTTCTTTATGTGGCTTTATTCTATCCAGCAGCTTGAATGATGCATCCATCCAAGCGATTAGGAAGAACTGCACTTTGATTGGCTCATTCAAATTTCTTGCTTTTTGATAAGATCATTTAATTTCTTCCAGCATTGACATTTTCATGTTCTCTATGGTTTATCAAAATAAAATCTACACTTTTTATATAGAACATGGCAGGTTTTTGTTTGGATAAACTTGTAGGATTATAAGCTTGTAGATGTTATCATTAATTTTACTTTCCAAATTCGATTTCTCTGACATCTTATTTGCCCAATAAGAATCATATGTTTACCTCTTCAAACAGTTGGGACTTGGGATTGATTGGCGGCCACGACAAACCCCGCCATTGCCATAACAAGGCAGGCCGGGTTAAAAACAATGGCACCTTTTACGTTGCCAGCTGTGACGCTCTAAACGCTTCATCCCAAGTTGGATCATGGGCGGGAAGATGATGCCGATGAGGAGGTCTTGGCGGTCGTGATGAACGGGTGCTGGAGGAGGGACACTTCTGGAAGCAGCAGGAGATGAAGCTTCGGAACTCACCGGAGGGGGTGGGCGGAGCCTCCGGCGGATCGGCGTAGCAGATGGTGCACATGAGCAATGCTCAGTCGACACGTCGACCGAGGTTCTCGCTGAACGGGAAGCTACCGAGCTAGAACTTTCAGGATTCTGAGGCCGAAGCTCCAGATGTTGCCGGCGTAGCCGTCGTAGGCCTTGTGGTTGAGGTCGGTGTCGATCCGCTCGGGGCTCATTCAGGCGATGGTACCGACGGAGGAGTCGCAGGGGTCCATTGTCTGTCCGAGGATTCGGCGATCTTGACCCGGCGGCCGGAGTCGATGAGGAGGCTGGTAGGTTTGATGTCGCGGTGGGCACTCTTCCTTCGATGGAGGTAGGCCGGGCGAGGACCTGGCGGGCGGTGCCGGCCATCGAGGAAGCCGCGGTCCATGAACTCGAGCAGGATCTGGATCTTGCATGGCGTGGCACCGGACCACGAAGTGGTTGCCCGGCCGGCAGTGTTGAGGATCTGGATCTCTCGCAGGATCCAACGGCGGACGGTAGATGATCTTAAGGGCGTAGCGGCGGCCGGTAGATATGATGTTCTTAAATTGTGATAAGAGATATGGAAGAGAAGGAAGGGATGATCGAGAGAGTTATATACATACAAATTAAGCTCAAAATCACTGTTAATTACACTACAAGAACCTTGCACTATATGTTTATGAACACAACAAGTTCATCAAGGTAGGAGAAAGAACTGATAACATCTGCAAGCTCTGAGACCACTACAGTCATCATTACATGAAGAACAAACCCTGCAGGCTCAATAGACCGGAGGAAGACACACAAGGAAAAGACCTCAACCTTCCATGTCTTGCCTTCGATCCTTAGTCTGGGCTGCTTTTCCGGTCGGTCCTTTTACTCCCCTCAACCTTCTCCTCCTCCTCCTCGTCATCATCATCCTTCTTGCAGCTCCAATCCACAAAGGAGGACGCCCGGCTCGACGTCGGGGCCGCCAGGAACGTCGGCTTCTCATCCCCCGCCATGACCACCACGATCACCTCCTCACACAACCCCACGCCACCGCCTGCGGCAGCGCCGCTGCTGGCACCAGCGTCGCGGCTCTCTAGGCGGTCATAGAACTTCGAGCAGAAGCAAGCGAGAACAAGGAGGGCGCAGGCGGTGAGCCCCAGCGTCGCCGCCACGCCAGCGAAGAGGTACGGCACCGGCGAGTGGTGGCCACCCGTGTACACCGGCGCCGCCGCTGCCGTAGCCGTAGCCGTTGCGTTGAAACCCGACCCGGCCCTCATTTTGAGTCTACGCAATCTTCCTCGAGCACACCTCGCTTCTTTCTCTGCTGCTTCCTTGTACAAGAAGAGACAGTGACGGGTGGTTCAGTTCACATGTAGTTGGAAGAGGAAGGGACAAGACGAGTAGGTACTTATAAGCTAAGGGTAAACCTGAAATCTATAGACACTGTCGATGGTAAATAGTCTTGAGAGGCAGTGAGATGTCATTGACTGATGGGTGAGAGAGAGAGAAGAGACTATTCCCTTGCCTTTCTCTTTCCCTCAATTATTTGTGGTTTTGTTGTGGTTTAAGGAAGGGATGTGGTCATCATGTTGACAAGGTGACAACATGTGTTTTGGAGGGGTCCCAAATGACCAAGAAATATTGAAGACATGATGATGCTTGATTGGAGATCAATTGCTAACTTTGAGACCATATTTTTCAGCAAAATTACATAAATATTGGCCAAAGATTTTATTAGTGTTTATTCATCCAAATTTAAGTTACATACATATAAAAAATAAGATGCCAAATATAGAGAGAGAGAGAGGTACAGAGACAATAGACTATCTCAAGCACTTGTTTTCATGATCAAAGTCAGTATGGTGGACTAATGCAAGTTTCCATAGTATGATTTCAGCTCAATACACGACAGCATTGTAGAAAATTACAGAACATGTAATTTGATAAAGATTGGTTTAAGCATTTGTTTAGCTCTCAGAAGTTTGAGGCCATCTGTAATAGCTTTTAGACATGCATTTATCTTTGCATAGTGTCGAAATATTTCACAACTCCCAGCTAAAGTATCTTTCAGATATGATATCTTCATGAACAAGATCAAATCATGATAGTGAAATTAAGGAATTTTCTCTGTCTTGGCTTTAAGGAACACTTGATTCTCTCTCTCTCTCTCTCTATGTATATTTAGATCAATCCAAATCCTACTCTATCATGGATATGATTTTAAACCTAACCTATCCTCTAGGTCAAGACCAGCTTTTGGACTTTACCAGTCCTCAGGTGTCATTTTCTTCACTGAAATGTTGACCACAAATCAAGTCTTTTATGCCTTGATACAACACTTTCCTCCTGTGATATAGGCATCTTGGGATCTTTCTTCTCAGGACCTAATCAAGGCATATCTACTTTTTGTTTGACATGAATTCCTCAGGCCCTTATGCAATGTCTAATGGACAAGCTGAGACCAAATGACCTACTGAGGTCTAAGTGGGAAGAAGTTCAAAGTATTCTCATGCTCAAGTAGATCAAAGGTGTTCAGTTACATGCAGATACAAGTTAACCCTTCTTTAACATCACCATAACTTGCATAGTTCAATCTTCCAAGTTTCAGATTTCCAGCACCACTTTATGTACTATTTTAATCTACTGCATCATGACATCATGTGTGATTACTTGTCATACTCCAAGAAGTCAAAGCTGGGCAGAGATAAAAAGGAAGAAGCATATTTGTTGTGCCAAAAGAACCAATTGTTTTTCAAATCCTAGACAAGTTTATACTGATAAATACATCTAAATTTTACAACAAGAAGCAAAACATACTCACACTAAAAAACACATGATATGTCACCTTTCTTCTTAACTCTCTTTTAGATAAGGTGACACCAGAGTATCAGATTAGCCATGTATGGTTTTAGTGACGATTTGCATTTACAATGTAAAAACCCATCCTCAACCCATATTTTCTAATTCAAAGAGAATTCAGTAAGCAGCAGCTGCTGCCATCATAACAAGCGCAACTAATCATAAGTTTCTGAAGAGAAGTCAGGCTCATCTGGCTTCTGTAACTTGGGCATGTCAATGCCCTTGATCTTCTGAGCTCCCTTTCTAGTGGTCGCCGCAAACTTAGAAGCCAGAATAGTGACCCCAAGGTTTAGTTTAGTTTGAGAAGTGCTTGTAGAGTATGTGCCGACTTCATCTTCCTCCTGCCCTGATTCATCAGCTGCCTGCTCATCTGTTCGAGAATTGAATGATTCCATCATGCTCAAATCCTTTGCCATCTTTCTCCTCTTGTAGCGACGCCAAGCTGCCTGAATGAAGCATGCACCCCATGTCCTCCAGTGATGTGAATAGAAGCGGAATGTGTGCTGCAGCTTTCTACTGTGGAGACGCCTAAATTGATTGGCGACAAACTTGAGGTCCTCCGCTCGTAATACAAAGGCCTCAACTTCAACTAGTGCTCTTGCAGTTCTAGTGGAGGAAGGTAAGTTCACTGTCGACTTCGGAAGAAGAGCCCAAGCAAGCAGTTCCTCACCACAGAAATCCCCAGGCCTCAATGTTATTGAATTGAAGAAACCAGTTCGGCCTCCATCGGTAGTTGAACTCTCTAATCTGCCACGGATAATGAAAAGCATCTCTGTCACGGGATCACCCTCACGAACAATGTACGTGCCTTCTGTGCTTAGGGAGGACACCAGACGTTCACATATGGCATCTAGAAGCTGATCATCCATCTGTGAAAAAAAAGGAACCTGCAATTTGGAATAGTCAAAAAGGAAAGCATTAGCAAAAACTTAAATATTAGTTAATTGCTGCAGAATACCGGTGTGTATGAAAGGTGGATGACTTGCAAAGAGAGATTTATTACCAAGCCAGGTAATCCTCTCCAAATGTCCTTTATAGATGGAGAGTTACAGATAGGTGACAAAGTCAATAACATCATCAAAGAACCAATACAAGCACTGAAACCAGTTCAACAGAAAAAAAAAAAAAAAAAAGGTATATACCTAGTTGTATCACAACATAGTAAGGATAAAAAAGTTGAAATCGTTGTGGTGTACATTTGATCAATATGTGAAAATTAACAGTAGGAATCATCTTTGGTTATGCAGTTTCAATGCATATTTTCATTTAGCAATCATATGCAAACTTCTAAAAGATCAAACAACAGCAATTTATTGACTCTGAGAGGATCACAGTTTGCTTAAAAGGTGGAAATCACACAATTACAAACAACATGCCCAGATGGACAAGACTTTATGGAAAGTGTTAAGCTTGAGACACATATGGGAGAATATTTCCTCATGTCAGTTTTTTTACTTCATAGCATGACTAAGAAAATGGATTTAGGTTAAACCTAATTTACGTGAGGGTAAGTAATAATCTTTTATGGTGGTTGTGTTTGATTAGCTCAATATTGCTTATGCCTTTGAGATGAATATTGCTCTGTAGTAAAGATTGTCACAACTCTCTCTTCTAGATTATCCCAAAGGGTAGCGGAACACCAGAGACCGCTAAGATGCATGATCTGGAATTGCAAAGGTAGATTATTGTACTTGACAACAATCTCTTTTATTATAGCAAGAGAATGACTTGTCTAATGTTCCATAGGATACAAACTGGTCATCAAGCTTACAGGGTTGATGTTAGTTGAATTAGTAAATCCTGATTTTCTCAAATCTCCTATAAAACTTCTCGATTTGATTTATCCAACTATAGGGCTGAGCCTCTACAATTGAGAAGGCTTTGGTGTGATGATAATATCTTTTACATTATTTAGGATTTATTGCTACCAAATCCTGCAATTGTTTTTGCATCAGAAGACAGCTCATTATTTGGAATATCTATTTCTCTTTCCACTGAGATGAAGAATAAGATTGCTAAGAAGAATTTGGCCATCCAACAGTGGGAGTTTGTTTAGGATAGTATATTTCACTGTGTATAAGTTGAGGTTCTTTTAGGGTACCAATCACATATACTGCACTGTCACCTTTTAACTGTAAAAACACTAGAGGGAAGAAATGAGGCAGCTTTGTACCCGTCGAACAAGATCCAAACACAGATGACGTTGAATATCTCGACGAAGGTCAGCAGGTAAAGCCTGCAATATGGATTCTTCATCCACTCCGCGTGTTGCAAGCCATTTATATTGAACAAATCTTCTAACCCTTTCTCGTAGATGATGAGGAAGTTGACGATGTCTCATCCACTCTTCTGTGTCTCTGCGCTTTAGTCTCCACTCTTCAAGTCTCACAGTCATAGATTGGAGGTATGTCTAAAGCACAAGAAAAAGTTTAATAAGCTAAAGTAAAACAAAAATACAAAACAGTGCCCAGGAACTTTGTAGATAAAACACAATAGAAATCAAATCCAATATTCACAAAATCAATAAAAAGTCCAAATTAGAAAAAGATGAAAAAGCTTGTAATCTCATGCTAGAAGTTTAATGGATCAACTAATCCTTTCGAAGATTAATCATGTAAGCCCTGTACAAAAAAGCATTACTTGTGAATAATAAAAAAAATTACTTGATATCGCACTTGAAGGCTATATACTACAGAAAATAGAAATAATAAGGAACGAGCCTCATACAATACCTGCATGTTTCCAATCAAGTGTGCAAACAAAACTAGGCCAAGAATTGCGATAAGTATCGCAAACAAAGTCTCTCCAATGAAAGTGCTTGTTGTCAAAGTCTGACCATATGAACTGACAATAGAAAACCAAGGGTATATGTTACAAGAAGATTTAAAAGTTAAATGAAACATTAAAGCATCAAGTTTTCTTATAAAACGTGCATTTAAGAACCTTTCTAAGGCATGTGAAAACCTCTTGTAAGATTATCACTTGCATCCTAACACTTTACATGGACAAGGATTGCTAATTAATGAAGTTACTATATTGCTAAGGTATCACACCACCCCTCCAAGTAGAGATGCTACTCAATGACCTCTACTCTTACGAGTTGTGGCATTTCGAGTCAACTCATAAGAAGTGGTTATGGTATTAGTAGTATGATTACTTAGGGCATTGGTCTGTCAAGGTTTCTTTTCTAAATGCAACCCACGTAAACAAATGCTTGGATTGGACCAAGTCATGCTAGCATGGAGTTTGAGCTTGAACATATAATTTGTTTCAAAAGAAACGAAGGGGATTATACGAAGTATAAACCAGTGGTGCAAACTGAGAGAGATGACTTTTCTCTAACAAATTTGGTATGTACTAAAAAAGCATACCTTAGGTTTTGCAAACCCCACCAAAGACAATAGAAGTATTTCTTGATAAACTCCGTAGAGAAAGCTTCATTTGTCAAAGCATTTTGGAAAATACCATAGTTGAAAGTGGTATTAGCATTATTAGGATCACAGTTGTCGAACACTTGTGTAGACGTAGCCCAACGCTGACGATCTGCTTGGTTTAAGGAGTCACAGTCTAAATATCTAGGTCTGCATAATGACACATTAGTGCTATTTTCCTTCCTGCATTCTGATTTCCAACATGTCATCTGCCGTTCGACTGATAGTAAATACCATGAAGCTCCTAAAACCTGCAATATTGGAATATAGTTCAGAAATAAACTTAAAAAGAAAAAAAAGCAAGGATACCACATGTAAAAGACTTTCAACAGAATATAGAAGTTACTTACATGACTAGCAATCATGTAAAGCAGTAGATTATATGCAGCACCAGCCCAAGCAGTCTTTGTGACAACACCATCAGCTTTAACTATTTGATAACTTAAAGGAAATATGAGATACAATCTTGGTATATATTGCACTAGCACAATCAGAGCAAGGGCATTATTGTTATGATCAGCTCTTGAGTTCCTAATAGCTGACCAAATAAGAATCTGCAAGAAATAAAAAGCCACAAAAATAATCATTTTCCATAATCAGGAAAACATGAATAATTAACAAGAAATGATAGCACAAGAACAATTCTCTATACAAAAATCGTCCAAACCAGTAAATACGTATGGTTAGTGCACACCAAAAACCAAATATAACTGAAGCATGATTCAGACCACAACATCCACACAAACATACAATAGATATTGCATGTATTTTTAACACTGATGGAATGCAGCAGGGAGAAGTGTTAGATAAGCAAAAATAATAGAACCCAAATTAAGAGATACATTCTTAATTAGTTCACCATTGGCTGGTCCATTATTCAGCTTTACTGTAACATAAAACAAATTTAACTTAATCTATTAAGCTTTTTCTACATATAAGAGTACTACCAGGCTACCAGCCACGGTGACACCACTACTTGCTCATTCGTCACTGAGATTAGTTCATTTCAACAAATGGTCTACTATACATGTGTCCACTTTCTTTAGACAATAATAAAAACTCCTCATCCAGTTCAAGGTTTTTGAAGAACTAATAAAACAATCATTTTCTCGATCTGGCTTCACATTACTCCCTATTGATACAAATTCTACACACATGCCATGCTTATGTCTGTGTGTCAGTATTAACATCACCATTTAAAGCAACAAGTTATTAAGAGAAATTATACCCTAATTTGGATTAAAAAAAACTATAGTTGATAAAAAAGCGTTGATTAAAGTGAGGACACTCTAGTAAACTCATAAATCATGAATCTTTTCATGAGATCATCTTCAAAAGAAGGGAGGACAAACCTGTGGCAGAGGAAGTGCAGCTGCTAGATCTATAATGAAGTCTGATCTCAAATATCTCCTAGCAATCTTTTTAGGGTCCATAACAAGCTCCCCTCGCCCAAACACCCTTGAGCTCGGAGCCACATATGCAGTCCGAAACTTTATCACAATATGCAATATGTAAAACAGATCAGCAAGTGTCCGGAAAAACGTAACGGCAACACTTACATTGTTATCCATCCTAACACATGTAGTATCACTCTTCTCAACTTTGGGCAAATAGAAATACAATGGATCTATGAACAGAGCAACCAAGCATGAGATGAGAAAAACACGATTCCACTTCAATACAGTATCACTTCCTGGATCAAGTATGCGCTTCCTCCAAGGCTCGTGGTCCTCGGCAAAAACTATGGACTTCCCGGTGTTGATACTACCAACTTTATTGGATATGTAACCACCAGGTTTCAAGCCCTGGTATGTGGTTTTAGCTGGATTTTGTTTCTCATCATGATAGAACCTACATAACCAAACAGCGAGTCAGAAGCCTCAACAAAATTCTAACAGGGCCAGAAGATAACAAAAGGAAACTAGGTTAATGCTTGATCCTGGAACTCACTAACAGAAACCAACAAGTATTGGACATGATCTAAAAATCAATAATATGAGTTTAGTATCTCCCCAAAATTTGGAATACAGTAAGAAAGAAGAGTGCATAACATCAGCAAAGCTAAAAAGATAATTTTTTTCTCTATAGTGATCTAAACTGAATGGATCCCAAATTCAGTTTGGAGATTGATGAAGTAAAACCAAGAAATAAATCCATAATGTCAATAAAGCAACTATGTGTTTTGGTTCGTTTGCCGGATTGCCAGGTTCCTGAACAGACCTTCGCATCAAAATCAAATCTTCTTTTCAGTCTAATCTCTTCGAAAGCACGAGAACATAAGAACGCACGAACTAACCTTACGGCTCTCTCCTTCTTAAGCTCCATCTCATCGTCGACCCTCCTCGATCCAAACATGGCTTCCAATTCGATCTCGGTCACCGGGATCTACAAAATGTCTCCGTGACAACAACTACCCTTCCTCAACAGTCACATCCCCCCACATAGCTTGCGACAAACGGCACACCGGGAAGCGATTAAAGCACGAAGACCAAAAAGAAGACTCGCTTCCCTCCGGAACCACCCAGGTGGGATCTTTTTCCTGGTCCGCGCCTAGGGAACAGCCAAAGAACGAATCTTTCGAACGTCAACTGCGATCCAAAAGCCGACGGGGATCTCCGTGACGACACAGGAGGAGAGGGGTGAGAGCACCTCTTCTTCTCTGCTCTCGGCCGGTGGTGGAAAAAGAGGAGAGAGAATTAGGGCTCCGCCAAAGATGATTCCCGCCGTTTAATCTAATTAGCAGCGAGTAACCCCAATTAATTAATCGAATAACAGCTTTTTGTTGTGTTAAGCGTTGCTTATAAACTGAGCTCGGTGAAGAGGAGGGAGGCAACGGCGACAGCTCGAAACCTTCCACTTCCTTTTATCTTCTAATAAACATCTTCCACACATAAGCGCGGCCCACTCGGTCACCGACCCGCCGCATTACTCGCTACAGTGATTGGTCCCACACTTTATCGGGAAGTTGGTCCAATAAAAACAGGGTGAACGACGCGAGTGGATATGAGGGAGTAGCAAAGTGGTTCGCGTCGTCTGTACTATGGTGCGGAAAGGACGTGAGTGACGGACCCATTAAATACCCTCGTTAAAAATGAATCCACGTGGCAGGAGAGAGGTTGTGTAGGGTGTAAAAAGCTACCATTGACGGGAAGCTCGTGTGGATTAAATGTGGATGTCACTTTTTTGCTCTTTTCGCTTTTTTGCAATAAAATAAAATAAATTAACGGAGATCGTGACGGCCGTGACATGCGTAAAATGTTGGAGCGACCCGCCCTTTCTTACCCTGCAACTCACCGCTCACGTGGCGGGTCCCAACTGAGGAAGGGGTGGGGGCGCTGGTGGGTAAGTCTGTTGCGCCTCGTTTAGTTATTTGACAGTCGGAACGCGGCACAGGTGAACACGACAACGTGTCATGTCGCGATTGGAGGCAGTTTTGCATGATAAACAATGACGTCTCACTTTGGCGTTGACTTTCTGATCTCCGTTCGATCTGCGTTGAGATCCGCGACAGGATCTCAACAATACTACAGCGCACGTCACAACGTATAAATATTAGTAGAAATTGCTGTCTTGCAGAGATACACAAAATGCCTTGAATTTTTAATTCAAGGTTGGCGAATAATGTACTTGAGACAATGGAGAGTAGCTCTTAAAAGTTAAAATAATAATAATAATAATAATAATAATAATAATAATAATAATAGGTGGATTATTGAGGCTGTACAAAGAACCACCAACATGAAGCCAAGCAAAAAGATTATAAGGTCCACCATGACCTATTTTGTTGGTAGGGAAAGAGAATAGCCTAATGTGCACACCTCAAATCATGTTGGAATCGACATACACTAAAGATGGTAGTGATCTCACCTTCACCACATTTTAAGGAGAATGACATGATTGATGGGGGGAGAATGACATGATTGATGGGGGTCAAATAAATAGAAACCTATCACCATGGAACACCAAAAGTGCACCTAACATAGAACATGTCCACTGGATTTGCTCAACCACAGTAGGAAAATAAAAAAGCTATATCTAAATGTATCCATACAATGAATAATGGGAGAAAAGGAGTCATTTTATAGTGGACTTTTTCCTTTACTCAAGCTTGCAAGCAACAATGATGATGTACTTCTGCAAGGTTGTATATTCCATGACCAAATTATGATTATTATCAGAGTGTTTGAATGCATTATATTCAATTAATGATAAAGAAAATATTGAGAAACAAGAAGATGCCACATAATACTTACACAACAAGCACATACATTTTCCACTAGCAATTAAAAGAGTGACAAGCTCATTGGAAAATGATGAGGTCACTAACCACTATGAAATCTGCATGATGGATAATTAATGCCTTTTTTTTAACCTTAATTATTAATATTGATATAGTTATAAAAATTTATAACAAGACATATTAATGCAATATCTATCTTCACACATGCACATATTCAAACACACATAATTAAACCTATAAGTTCTCAATAATTTTCTCATTCACATCTTCATCTCTATGGTCTTTTTATTATATGTCACAACTCAATATTCTTCACATCACAATATACATTCTAGCGATTTGTTCATATCTATATTAGGAAATCTTGTCCATTTCTATCTCTATAGTTAGTTATAAAAAAAAGAAATTTAATACAATATAAATTTAATCTGTCAAAATTAATACAATATAAAAAGAAAGTTTTGGGGTTTAATATAGTTAATATGCTTTGAAATTTATCTTATGCTTGACAACTTAGTGTTTCTATCAATTTGGGTGAAAGATAGAGGAATCTTTGGGTATGTTGGAAGTTTGACTCTATAAAATATATTATCCAATATCAAAACGATGAAAAAGCCATGTAATTGATGTAAAAAGAACTAAAACTCAAATTCAAGACTATATTTTGTTTCGGTTGAGTCTTTAATTCATCACATATAATTCAAGACTGGAATTTTGAGTTTTGACTCATTTTTCATCATTTATTTTCTATGAATATTCATTATTTCTTATACACATTCTTATCTTTTAATTAAAAATAAATAAAGAAACACTCTATACGTAAAGGATAAAAGGGGTCTTTTTAATAAATAAAGAAATGGTATTTTTTTATATTAAACAAAAGCTATTTTAATAAATAAAGAAACACCTGTTTTCGTTTTTCCTAATAATACCCATAATTTCTGTAATTCCAAAACATACCCTTCCCTTCCCGTCGCCTCCGCCTCCGCTCCTGCTCCCCTATCCGTCGCTGAGGTCCACTCTTCCCCATTGCGCCCCTCACCTTCGCCTGAGTGAGAGGCGACTGTTGCCCCTTTGCCGTCGCCGACAACAAGACATCTCACTACCTACGCCTCCGTCGCCCCGTGGAGCAGAGGAAGGGAGTCGCCGACAGCAAGGCAGCCTACTGCCTACGCCTCTGCCGTCCCACGGAGCAGAGGAAGGGAGGGTTCCTCTTCTCCGTGGGGCGGCAGAGGCGGAGGTAGCGGGCTACCTCGCCGTCGGCGACAGCAAAGGGGCAACGATCGCCTCTCGCTCGGGCGGGGAAGCATGAGCGGCGAGGAAGGGAAGGATATTTTTCGGATTATAAAGATTAAGGGCATTATTTCGAAAAACGAAAAAAAAAATCAGAAAAATCGGCCTACAAATATTTATTTATTTCTCACCTTCGCATTCAAAAAAGATGTCTTTCAAGTATGCAAAGAGGGCCACACTTTCACCCTTTTTTGGATGTGGATCCTCTCCAACGTACATTGCAGCCAATCGTCCAATATTCATATCTGAGCGTTCATTTCTGTGGGTCCCGTTTCTCAACGGTAGAGATCAGACCATTTTTGAAATGCAAACGGTCATAATCAAGTTCTGAACACGACGAAAAGAAAAGGTTTCTGGTGTCCTGCGGAGTAGCTTTGCTTAAGTAGGAGCCAAAAATTTCTACGCGTTGGTCGCTTTCCGAATCTTTTGTACCTAACTTCTTACCGTAGAAGATGCTGCTGTAGCAGTGGGTCCCTGCACCGGCTTATCTGTCTTCCAATTATGAGGCAGGTAGGACGACGAGTAATAGACGGCTCGTTGGTTACCGTTGAGCGCGTTGTCGACCCACCGATCGGGGACCTTAACCTTAAAGGGCGGTTTTGCTCAAGTTTCGGATCCCGATCGTTGTTGCCCTCTTCCAAGTCTAAGTTTGCTCGCTCGCCATGGGAGGATCTCACAGCCGCGAGGGCTTGGAACTCTCCGATTCCGAGGAGGAAGAAGAGGAAGAACAGGAGGAACAAGAGCAAGAAACGGCAGGACAGCCACGAGATCGAGTGGAAGCCGCGGGCCGATCTGGTGAAGCCCTAACCCCGGCCGCCTCCCTTGATGAGGTCGATCGGAAGCTCCAATCCCTCAAGCTCAAGTACTCCAATCCCTCCCCGTCCCCCCAGACCCGTAGCCCCAAGGATGCCCTCAAGCTCTATCTCCATATCGGCGGCAGCACGCCCACCGCCCGCTGGGTCATCTCCGACAAGCTCGCCTCGTACGCCTTCTGCCGGCCCTCGCTCTCCGACGACTCCGATGGCGAGGATAATCCTTCTTCTCCTTGGTTCCTGCGGATCGGCGCCAAGGTTCGCGCCAGGGTCGGCCCGGAGCTGCAGCTCAAATCGTTCCCGGACCAGCGCCGTGTCGATTTCGTCGCCGATGGGGTGTGGGCCATCAAGTTCCCGAATCTGGAAGGTTATCGGGCGTTCCAGAGTCAGTACCAGAGCTGCCTCTTTGAGAACACCTACGGCGTTGAAGCGAATGAGGAGAACAAGATGAAGGTGTTCGGAAAAGATTTCATGGCGTGGGCGCAGGTGGATGCCGAAGAGGACAGTATTTGGGCGGATGCGGAGGACAGCTTGGAGAAGAGTCCCGAGCCGTTGTCCACGCCAAGCAGGGTCAAGCAGGACCTACTGGAGGAGTTCGAGGAGGAGGCAAATGAAGGTGGGATACAGAGCCTAGCGCTCGGTGCGCTCGAGAACAGTTTCCTGGTGAGTAACTCAGGAATTCAGGTTCTCAGGAACTTTAGTCATGGAGTTCATGGCAAGGGGATTTCAGTGAAGATTTCAGATAATACGGGTCGAGCTGGTGGGTATTCGACGCCCAAGAAAGCACTTTTGATGAGGGCGGAGACTAATATGTTGTTGATGAGCCCAGCACAAGCAGGAAAACCCCATGCAAGTGGGGTTCATCAAGTGGACATCGAGACTGGGAAGGTTGTCACGGAGTGGAAGTTTGAGAAGGATGGGACTGATATTACTATGAGAGACATGGCAAACGATAGCAAGGGTGCTCAGTTGGATCCATCAGAATCGACCTTCTTGGGATTGGATGACAGTAGGCTTTGCCGTTGGGATATGAGGGATCGCAGAGGGATAGTCCAGAACCTCGCAAATGCCATGGAGTCGCCAGTGTTGCAGTGGACGCAAGGTCACCAGTTCTCCAAGGGTACAAATTTCCAATGCTTTGCCTCAACAGGTGATGGTTCTATTGTGGTGGGGTCTCTGGATGGGAAGATACGACTATATTCGAAGAGTTCTATGAGGATGGCAAAGACTGCCTTCCCTGGGCTTGGATCGCCAATCACTCATGTGGATGTCACATTTGATGGAAAGTGGATACTGGGCACAACAGATACATACTTGATCCTTATAAGCACGGTATTTAAGGATAAAGATGGAAAGGAAAAGACTGGTTTTGCTGGGCGAATGGGGAACAGGATTGCTGCTCCAAGATTACTGAAGCTTACTCCATTGGATTCACATCTGGCTGGCGAGAACAATAAATTCCATGGGGGGCAGTTTTCATGGGTATGGTTCACTTCATCCTAGTTTCCTTACTAAACTCACATAATGCCTTCTAGAATGCCAATATTGTTTCTGGCCTTCTTTATTCGATATTCGGTTCAACTCTTTAATCAACTTGAATGAATTAAAAGCTGGACTGATGTTTTTAAGATCATTCATTGCATTCATAAAATTCATGGCATGATCTTCTTATGACAACATCAATTCTGCCATCTTAAGAGTTGATCAGTTGTTTCTTCTTAAAACTAAGAATCCTACATATAACTTATGTTGTTGTGACAGACAAGCATAATTTTAGTTGAAATGAATATCAGCGTGTTGTAATATTACATTTTGTTGCTTGCTTTCTGGAACAGAAATTTGTCTTACAGAATTAATCTTCTCATTACTATAGTTTTTACATTTAATTTTTGTTTTTAGGCTATTTGCAGTTTCTATTTATATTTACAGTTTTTCTTTTGAATTTCTGGTTTCCTATTTTGGATTTATAAATTAGTTTTCTCTTGACCTGTAATCATTTTGAGGTAGTTTTTCATAGTGGCAATTATTTTCTATAAAATCAGATTCTTAGCAGTGTTCTTAAAATACTACCATTGGTTATTTGGACTTTGACTACCCTTTTAGTCTTGTTGCCTTTTTTGTCTGGACCTATGATAGGTATTTTACTCCACACCTGTCACAGTATTTTTTGTTTTTAGCTCCAGGTTAGCTGTAGAATTATGGATTTTATCAAGCCAGTCAGGTTTCTTGCCATTTGAAACATAAGTTGACTTCGAGATATATGCCCATGACTGTCTGATTTGGATTGTTAAATTTTTCTGAATGTGGAAATTAATGACTTTAGTGCAATTGAAATTCATGTCTTCCTTTTTTTGCATGTATCTTAGTTTTCTTATTCTTTTTGGATGTAAATTAAGTACCTTTTGAATTGAGATATTCTGCTTTTGAAAACTTAATCAGGTTTGTGTAATTGTATCGTATCTATTTTAGTTCAATTTGCATTTGGGTGTCTTGAGTGTTTTGATTCACATTATGCAAGTAAAATTCTCACACATCTTGGATTTCAGGATTGCCTTTCGATATTCATTGAATTAAGATATCACAATGTAGGATACATGCAGATGTGTTGTTTGATCCTTGTTTTGGATATCTGTCTTTGGTAATTCTGAAGCTCTTGGAATTGGTATAGTGTTTTCACGTATTCCCAGATTTAGCTTTGCTTTTCTGTTTGGCAACAGTAGATACTGTTCAAGTAATATTTTTATGGCTCCTTCATTTGGACTTATCGATCTTTGGAATCAGTATATACAATTAATTTTTCCATGGTTCTTAGAGTTGAAAGTTCCTTGCCTTTTCACTTCTTAACCAAATGTTATAAGAAAACTTTTATTTGCCTGTTAAGCTCTTATATCTTGAGTCTTCAAATTGATTCTATTTGACACAGCTATGGATCGGTATATGTTTCGCTGTGTTTGATATATTCTACACATTATTGGTTTACGGTTCAGTGTGTGTTGACTGAATTTTAAATCAGCTTTAGATAGCCATCTTTCTAAAGTTCATATGAATTAAAATTGGTGATTTTAAAGCTAAAATGTCTCATTTACATACATATGTTCTTGCTCTGAAACTGTAATAGTATAGGGATGTATAATTCTCTATAATTGGACTTCTTAATTCAGTACAGACTTAAGGCTTCTTTTGTACAGTGCAACTAAGATCTCCGTGCATCTGCATTTTAGATTTCTCCTTTCTTCATTATAAACTGTAAGAGATGCATCCACATCATTTCAAATGCATTGTTACTTGTTTCAAAGGTAGAAATTGTTATAAAACTTTTTGTACAAATACATTGTTACATATTTAATGATGGGCTGAAACTGGGGTTTAAAATTGATCCAAGCAGTTTATTGCACTTCTACAAGTTAGGCCAACTTCCTTCTTGTTATATCCCACAATCTTATTCAGAGAACCTGATGACAATGAAAATTTAGTTCATGCAGTCAATCATGAAATTTCATGACATATAAATCTGTTGCATTATTCACCTCAGTTTCCTGAGCATATCTCCATGCTTGTACAGAGCTTAGCTGCCTTCATGTTCAACCACCTTTGTTTCCTTTTTATGATTGCTGTTTCCCACATTTTGAGTTCTTTTCCTATTTGAATATGGAACATGTTAATTTAAAGTGTCTCCATGATTTTCCATGGATATATCGAATTTCCAGTTGCCCTATCCTACTGGTTATAGCAAAAAGCTGCTGATGCACAAGAGAAATATGTCGGTAAGAGTTAGGATCTGGCACATGACGGTAACCTTGTCTCGCAGATTATGTCTTTTATGTAGCTCAAGATAGGATGGGCAATCAGACTCCTGTCTTAAGGAATTTGTCGAGGTCATTAGTGTACATGAGACATAGACAAGTCTGATGCATACATTCAACTATTATTATTATTGTTAGATTAAGGCTATGAATGAAGCACACTTCAAGATGAGATGACGTGCAGGGCAGTGGTTGTTGACTTGGCAACTTACTTTTAGATAATCACTTGAAATATGAGGCATTGCCAAGACATGTCAAAAAGAAAAAAGAGAGGATATAGACATTTCAAAATATGAGGCATTCAACTATGACTTGGCAACATACAGTACAGGAGTCAAGACACATGAGGCATTGCCAAGTCAATACAGACGTTTAGTGTCAATAATGACTTGTATAATTGTCATTATGTTGGATATAGGTACTAATAAAGCATAACATGTCAAATATGATAATCAATCTCTTGGGAAACAAGAGAATTCTATTTGGTGTCGATGAAGTTTCGGTGGTTAGCTTTCAGCATCTTCATGAGAAGATAGTGGCATAGCACACAGCTTGGCCAATTGGGGTAGGGAATCTGGCAGGTCCTACTCATGGGGAAGCAATTTTGGGTGGCAGGGGCTGCTTTTTTTTTGTTAGGAAGATTACTTCTGATGGTTAAATGAAACAATTTTTCATTAAAAAAGAAAAAAAAAACAAGAGAAAACCATAGTTCATATGATATCACTCCCATTGAATCTTCTGGCACTTGCAAGCATTTCCATTATGTGTTGAATGTGCTTTCCACCTCATTGTTATCTCTCTCAAGTGATTGTATTAATTTCGATAACTGTATTCCTTTATTTTCCATTGTTGTCTCACATGACGACTTTGTGTTTCTATATGCATCCAGGTGACTGAAAATGGTAAGCAGGAGAGGCATTTAGTTGCGACCGTCGGCAAATTTAGCGTCATCTGGAACTTCCAGCAGGTAAAGATCAGCAACCACGAGTGCTACAAGAACCAGGAAGGGCTGAAGAGTTGCTATTGCTACAAGGTCGTCCCGAAGGATGAATCAATCGTGGACAGCCGCTTCATGCACGAGAAGTTTGCAGTTAGTGAATCTCCCGAGGCTCCTCTGGTTGTGGCCACCCCGATGAAGGTTAGCTCCTTCAGCATATCAAGCAGGCGGTAACTATAGAGATCCTGTTGTCATTAGGACTGCTGAATTCCTATTAGTTTGAATCAACTTTTATGTAGAAAAGCTTAATTGAATCAATGTTGTCTGATGTATCAAGACCCCTGTTTGTGATCAACATGTGGATTTCTCAAATGTTCCACCAATTTGACTTCAACATGTGGATATTCATTTCCTTTCTTGCCCTTTCTTGATCTTTAATTCATTTTTCAAGTCTTATTATTGAAGAGCAATCTGGTGATCGAAATGTTGTAGTATCAGTATATAACTGGTTTATTTGGGTATATTCTCTCGTTCAAATTCCTATTGTAAATTTATATATGTAGTATTAAAATCTCTCATATATTATAATATATTCATAGAAGTACAGATAATATATTTATATTATTTTTATTTAGTAATATGATTTGTGATGTTTATGTTTCATAAATATAATAAATAATATTTTTATATTTTTATCTTTTAAAATTAAAAAATATTTTTTAAAAAATATTATTCTTAGTGTTTGAAACGTTGGTTAAACATGTAATGTTTATTTTAAGTATATCTTGTAGCGAAAGGTATAGTTTTGACACGACAAGCTTAAGTATATGAGGTTAAATTATAATAATAAGTATGTAGATCTTGAATATGTATATGAGGTTAAATTATAATTTAAGTATGTAGATCATGATTAAAATAGAAAAGTTTAACTTTTAAATATCATGTATATTGGGGATAATAAATTAAATAAAAATAAAAAAGGATTGTTATATTGAAAATATTAAGATACATAAATAAAATTAAAGAATGAGTTTAGATTAAAAAAAAAAGTATTTTTATCAAATCAAATTAGACTCAATTGAAATTACTACAACCTTATAATTATATTAGTAAAAAAATAAAAAATGATATCATACTTTAATCATACATGTAAGATACTAAAAATAGAATGTTTATGGTATCGGAGATCGAGTCACGAGTCACGTAGACTATTTGTAAAAGCATGAAATATACTATTTAATTATCTTATAAATTTTCATAATTGAGTTGCATTAAAATTCTTATTAATATATAATGCTCTTACATTTATTAAATAGGGTATAAACAACTTAGGATTAATCAGAAAGATATCATGAGAAGGAAAGGAGGACAAACTAATATCTCTAATAATGTTTAAGAGAAGACTCCCAAATGGTAGAGAAATATATAAGAGATCAAAGAGACGAGAATAGGAGACGATGACGATAGTAGCTCAAGGACATAATATTTTAGAATCAATAAGTGAAAGGTAGGAGTGGATCAGAAATATTGAATGAATTTGAATATGTAAAGATTTTAAACAAAGATAAAATTATTTATATAACTTATATGCTACGAAAAGATGCTTATCATTAGTGGAATTCAAGAAGGGGATTATAGATGCTGAATAAATGATCTAAGAAAAATTTAAGAAGATTTTTTATAAAAAAAAATATTTCAAAATAGCCCACTAATTCATCAAAATGATATAATTTATTAATTTCAAACAAGAAGACCAATCGCTACTAGATTACATTAAAAAGTTTGAGGACTTATCTTGATTTGTACTCTACATGGTTAGCATTAATAACTTAGTTTGGATCAATTTATATAAAGACTCAAAATAAAAATTTATTAGGATGTGAAGATGATAATGAATGTCCTAAGCATATCTTATTCCCTAGTAATGGAAAAGGCCGAGGAGGCTGAGAAAATAATTTTTTAAGCCCAACAGATGAGTCGCAGCTATGATATGCTAAGACTATTATTTTTGGTAGTAGGCTTCATAGCAGATTCTGGGTAAAAACCAACAAATGTTCCCCCAAAATGTGCCTTTGACGGTTAAAATGCTGGAAGACAAAACCAGCAAACTCTTCTACGATGGCAGAGACATTTTTGTTGTCCTACAATTGCGAAACACCCAATTCGTTATATCCCGCGACCTGAAAAATCAAGGGGAGGAAAAAAGAAGACTTCAGCACCACGCAACACATAAATTCCAATAAACTCGTGTCACTCATATATAAAGAGCATACAGAATTCTGCAACGCATTGTAGTACAACACTAGAAAACCATACTCTCCTAGAAAAGAATAGGAAAACCAGCACACACCCCTGATACATGATTAAACACGGGTGCTCCAATTAACGTCTGACAAAGGTGAGTAACAGTGTGATATTAGTACAAACGAATGCATAAAATGATTGCATATGAATAAGGAAAGAATAATCATGTTACATTTTCAAAGTAGAAGAAGATAGTATTGTATCTGCCTAAAAGTCTTGCTAAACATTCCGGTCATCGTTGTTAATACGTGACCATCTGTGTCATGATCCAATTTCCATATAGCGAGCCTAAAACTACATAACCCAAAAATGTTATAAGTTGATCTAACTCTATATACAAACACAATCCATTTTCGCTTCATTGCAAGAATTATTAGGTCTCATGGTCAATAAGGACCAAGTAGCTTATGATCATATTCTAGTAGGCGAGCATGTGAGACTTAGTCATGGCCAAATAATAACTCTAAATCGTGATGTATCTCTTGCACTATCCATGGATATTCTGTCCTACTTAATTAATCCACTTACTGTGCATCATAGTAATAGGTTCATTTTGATATCAATTATCATGTCTCGATCTAATATACCTACTATCAATTAGTTAGATATTGTCGGCAAAAAACCCCATGGGTCCAAAAAAATAAGTATAATCATCCAGTCCTATATACCACTCATAGTATCCACTTTTAGTGTCATGCCCAAAGTAACACAACTACGAGAATATCACACCAAGCACAAATCACCATCATTCAAAATCCAATATTACATAACTATAGTTCAAGAAAATCTTTATTTCTGATAGATTTGATCAAAACTTCACAATTTCATAATACTTAAGTGCTCCAATGCAAATCAATTAACGATCTCATACATCCAAACCAAATCCTCTTTCTAGCTCCTAACCTGTGAATCACCTGCAAAAATCATAACTAGGCAAACTTGGATCTCGGATTTTCATATAATTGATTCCCTTTCCAGTTTCCACATATCCAAAATAACTTGCCATAACAGTTAACAAAGTCACACAAACAGCATAAACTACTCGAATTCCCAATCAGTTTCAAAAGCTTAAGACAGTCTAATCCTTTACATGCCTTTTCACATAAATACTTATGAGAGCTAGTTAATTTACTTGTAGTTGTACCATCAATCCACATTTAAATCCCTCACCCTAAAATCTGAGTTGATCACGTTATGTATTCATCAAGTGACATAAAATGTTCAGTAAAACCATCAACCATTCGTGGTATTGAGATCAGCCACCAGTTTTACAGGATTCTCATTCTTGTTTAGTAGATAACATGAACAGGAGACAATAATCGAAGAACATCATAGTTTATGAATTCTAAAGAATGCTCAGGCTTGCTAATGAACAGTTGTTTCCTGTACCTCAATCTCGTGATGACAAGAATAGATTATTCGACAAAACAGAAGCATAAATCACAAGGGTTTGAGATCCAATTACCTAACCGGAACCGACGATGATATTGTTGATCGGGATAAATATGAGTTTGACGAAGAACCCTACGAATCCCATCACCACGAACCCGATCGCTGTACGGATGGCCACCTTCGTGAACTCTGCATCCTCGATCCGTTCAAGATCCATCAGAATCCAAACCAAAAACGAAGATCCGAGGGCCAGGGAGCACCCGATCGCGCTGAAAGACCGAATCGGAAGGGGGAAAAAAGACCTCGGGTAAGAACTTACCCTTTCGGTCGGGCTTGTGGCACCGCTTGACGAGGCGGACGCTGTCCTTGGCGAACTCCCTCAAGGGGTCGACGGCGGAGTCGAGGGCGTCCATCTCGATCGCGTATCACAAAACCACACGCTCGAGATCGAGACCGACGTGAGAACGACGACGACCGTAGAGTCGGAAGAATACGGCTGCTCGACAGGTTATCGGCAACCCTAGCACTCCAACTTCCGATCAGCACCGTCGGATTAGGCTCATTGACTGAATCAACGGTCTCGATTCCTGCTATTGTTGTCACCTGCCACGTCGGCATTAAGATGCGTGCTATTGTGTTACGATTTTTAATCTTTTTTTTAATAAAAAAGAAGAAAAAATATATTTTACGAAATAATTTAAGTATTCAATTGGTCTTACCAAAAAAATTTCGGTGTTAGTTTTACAAATGACACTTGTGATGTGATTCTATTTCTTTCACTAATTCACAAGCAATCAAAGTGATTGCTTTTATCACGTATCAAAATTCAAAGAGTATAATAGAAGTATTTGATTCGGCGTCGGGTAGAATTACCTTAGAGATTCTCTAGCTTTTGTTCATGGATGGAGAACAAAGAAGACAAGACCTCCTTCGATATCTCATCATCTAACTATAGATACAAAAAATGAAAGGTGTGTAAACGTTATTATTAAATATCTTATTTAATAATAATATAATCATTCTCATTAAGATTCATAATTTATTATCATGAATTTCTTCATTTATTATGGTTTAAATAATTTTAGTTTTTTTTTATTTATTATAAATAAAAATATTATTATTAAATTAAAAAAAATTAAATATTATTAAAATTCTTCATTATGGTTCAAACGTTATAAATTTGAATTAATTCTTGAACGTTATGAGTTTATGATAATAAATGTTCTTGATGAGAGAACATCTATATAAACGAGGATTTTGGTTTTTGGGCTCAACATCTCTTTGAAGTCAAAAGGATTTACTACACCAGCGAGAGTTTTAAGCCAAAAAGTGTTAAAGTTCAAAAAGAAATTGCTAATAAATTCTTGACAACAATAGCAGGAGATTGTTCTTATTATAATAATTTAGAAACATATTTTGATATTAAAGATTTCTTACAAGGTGTCACTTACGTTCGAAGGTCGTAGGTCACCTGTCTCGAATGACATCAAAGCAAGATTCTTCCTCACAAAAGCTGTGATCAGGTCATGGCTGATGTCGAGAATGAGCTCCATGATACCCGAGTCTCGTGACTCGATGTTGGCTTCCTCCATCACAAGAAATAAGTAGATCAAAACAGACTTATGATTTGGATATGAAAGAAAGATCAGTGAAATGCCCAACTCCCACAGGAGAACCTCTTTGGCTGGTAATTTACGAGATCTTGAATCTCCGTTCATGTGTAAGCAGACACCAAAAATTTGCTACTAGAGATGAATGCTTGCAGACACAGCATGTGGCATATGAATGTGCAAGCGAAGATCACATTAATTAGTTCATGAGAAAGAACATGCATTTCACTACATATTTATGTATAGTCGACAGGCGGTACAAAAAGCAGAAAACGAAGTAAATGTGAAGAGACCAACGGTCCCTCTCCGTACGAGCTTCAGCTGAAGCCCTATCGCTTCAATTTTCACCGCATACAATGATACAGATAATTCTATCAGAAATAAGAGGATCTAACCTTAGTTAAAAACAGAGAGAGAGAGAGAGAGAGAGGGAGCTCATGAGACAGAAAAGCTATCTGATCACACATTATATATTACATGAGCAGTGTGTTTTTCCAGAGCAGTGATATGATTCGTCCACATGATCGACAGAAAACGAAGCTGTGACATGATATTTGTGGAAAATACATATAGGAAGAGCAAGAACAAACCATAGTCTTATTTTGATCTCTTTCGCTAGCTTCCATCTCAATATATTTCGTCGACTTTAACTGCAACAGCAGTGGGAAAGCCGGTGTAGATGTATTCCCCTTTCACCGTCATGACCTCTTCCAATCCGTGGCTCTTCCTGCACTCGTAATAGAACACTGTGTACACAGCCATGGCGTAGATCTCCCACACGGCAGTCGCAGCTGCCACGATGCACCAGAGCTTCATCTGCGCCTCCGGCGGCCGAGGCGGCCCTGGCGACGCTAAAGCGAGACCAAATGCTCCAAAGATCGCCGTCTCTACCACCTTCAGTATGAGGGTGAGTATGGTCCCTTTCTTCTTGTTGCCTATGAAGAGCTCGACCGACCAGGAGAGGGCGCCGATCCCCCAGGTCTCCTCGACGACAGTGATGACGAGGCTCGTACACCACCTTGTGGAAAGGTAGAGGTACAAAAGGACTGCAACGACACCTGCGGTGGCGACCGTCGGGACACGGGAGACCAGCATGAGGGTGCCGATGACGAGCGAGGACAGGAGTGCAAGTCCAAGGGTCAGAAGCACCACGTAGAGCCGCGTGACCAGGGTTTGGTACCACCGGCGGCCGACCCGGAGCAGCAGCTGCTTGGGGGACAAGCTCCGGTTGGTGTAGGCCATGGCGAAGGTGTACATGGTGGCAACAATGAGGAACAGAGAGACGAAGAAGAAGACGAAGGCGACGCCGGATGTGAGGCTGGCGATGTCACGGAGGTCCTTCTCTATTTCGTGGAAGAGGTTAGGGGGCTCCGGGCCGATGGGGTTCCTGAACAGGGGAGAAAGCTTGGAGACCAGGTCAAGGACGAGAGGGGAGATGGAGTAGGCGGAGAGAAAGAGGAGAGAGGAGGAGAGGAGGGTGAGGAGGAGGAGGTAGAGGAAGAGGGTTCCTGCCTTGACAGGGAGATGGAGTGCTTCCCACAGGATCTGGAGGACGCCCATGAAATCGGAGGCGGCAGCTGCCATGGTGGCCTGTGGCCGTGAGCAGATCAGGGAGAGCTAATTGAGGCCGAGTACTGCAGAAAGAAGAGGGTGTGAAATGGTTATGGTGTCTTCTCTCCTTCTTCTTTCTTTTTCTTTTGTTGACACTGACAGGAGAGGCTGTAGAGAGTGCATGGTAAACTATCTTGCGGGGGTAAGCATTGGCTTCAATTATTAGAGGCAGCTCAGATGGCTGGCCCACACGACCACAATACTAGATGTATCCAATGAGTAAATGCCAAATACAGGCAAAAGATTGATGTGCCATGGCGATAGAGTACCGCGGGGTAGATAGCTCGGCCATCTCATATATATATATATATATATATATATATATATATATATATATATATATTGGAACCAAATCTGAACCGATATCAAACCTAAATCGGGCTTCCATTTGTTTTGGAATTATCGACCCATTAATCCGATTTAATTTTAATTTAATTCAAATTTAAATCTAATCAGGGTTATAAAAAGTTGATATAGTTGGAACTCGTACAGACTTCCTGATTAGGGTTTGAGTTGAACCTGAGCTTCTCATTTGAGTTCAAATTGTTAGGCAAATCATAATTATAACCATAAAACAGAAAGTCATAATATCCTAATTATCTGAGATCGAATATATGAATTTTTCTTTTTTTCATCATTGAGCTTCATAACAGTATATTCTTAGTTAAAATTAAGAGTCCTTAAAGTTTTTACATATAAATTTTAATTTTTTTGGATTTGCTTATATTTCTCCTTATACCTTTAATAATAATTATTTATATCATCTAACTATAACATCTACATATGTATTAGCGTATTTATATAGTATATTTTTTCTCATTTTATCCTCTATTAAAGTTCATCTAATCTAATTATTTATGAATGAAATTATTATTATTTATTTTCCCACCTGATTATTCTATAAATCAGCATACCCAAAAATAACTTCTCTATGTTTATAATAGAAATGTATTTGGATTAGACAACTTGCAATTTTCAATAGTATTTTCATCAATTTCTAAACATTCTAAACAATGTGTATCTTTCATTATTATTTAGAAAAATAAAGTTTGTCTAATCTACAAGCACATCGTCATCCAATCTGAGATGTCAATATGTAATAAAAAACTAGATTCATCTTTTTTTTTTTCTTATCCTTTCATAGGATTACTATAATTGATGGATTCAGGAACACAAGAATATGAGAGAAGATATGTAATTTTTCGTTAACGGATTCCATGACTAAAGAGAGATGAAAAGAAGAAATATAATGAGAGATGGAGAGAAGAACTATAATCTATTCATTATGTCACGTACTCTTATGTTATTATGTTCTTATGATGTATTCCTAAAAGATATTGTCTATTTATAAACGAGAGCAATTAGTCTTGGATAAGTAATTAGGAGAATTCCTCCCATCAAGGACTTCTCCTAATAAATCTTACCTTAATTAGGCTTTTTTTTCTATTAACCAATAACCATAATTAGAATCTAATCATATCCATAATATATCTTATCTAATTAAATAGGATCATATAATCTAATATTAATATCAACTAATTCCACCCCAATAATAATAATCCTTAAATATTAAGTGTTTATAGTTTCTCCACATTATTTTATTGGTTCTAATGTGATCTCAAATTTTAATTTTAACTGAGAACAAGTGATATACTTAGTGCTTAGGGAAGTTTGCCAATATGCATGGAGCATTGGCTTCAAGAACACCAATATTTGTTGATTGATAAGCATTGTTGCATCACCTTTTCTTGGAAGTATTTCCACAAGAGATGCTTGTTGCTTGCACTGCTAATGTGACCAAAAGACATGTTGCTACCCATTCTTCATCCAGAGAAGATCACCACCAACTTTTAGGTGATGAAGAAGACAGAAACTGAGTGGACTAATTTGTCTAAATCAAGTGTTTGTGTCTATGTATTTCTCAAGCTAGTAGGAGATAGTAAATTCTGAATGAACTTGTATCGACTTAAATTGTTAGGCAACAAATCCATCTGAGAATTGATTGTGCCTTGTTCTGATGCCATCAGAACCAAAAGTCAAAGCCATCCTTTCTCTTCCTTTCTCCATTAAGAGAGTGACATTCAGATAAAATGGCAAAAGCAGAGACCACTTATCACTATACAAATAAAAGTCAATCAACACATAGATCTTTTTCCCCAAAATATGCTCCCAATAGTTGAGCCATGGAGATGTATATGATTGCAACATGCACACACATATATTGGCATTAACCGGTAGCGTTTGAATTTGAAATCTCTGTGGATCTCATCGATTAGCTGAGAAGCATCGATTGATAGCACCTGAGCTTGGGAGGAAACACTTGCATCTTTCCTTCTTCTCATTTACTAGCTTTAAATGAGAAACACCAGAAGAACCAGTTCACAGAATGTTCAATGGTGACTTACACCTGTAAGTTTCTGTTCATGAGTGCTTTTGCGCAGAACGGGATAATTCCCTTCGACATAACACTATCTTGCTGATAAAGAAATTGAAGTGCTTACCATGGCTGAGGCTCATAGAATTATGAAGATAAACATGATCGAGAAACCTAATTTTGACTTAGCTGTTCATCATGAAGATTGAAGAAGCCAGAGCTGTAGATCCATCATAACATTTGGTCTTTGTAGTGTACATTAATATCTAAAATTACATGGATCTCCTCTGTTTTAATAAGCAATGTTAGTGGAACTCAAATGTTGGTCGAGCTTTTCATATACATATCATCTTCATGGAATATGGATGACAGCTCTGAAATGGCTACTAATAGTTGCAGATATATCTCAATTTTGCTATCATGTTTGATTGTTCTGATGACCAATGGACTCTCTCATGCATCCAATGAAACCATGCAATCAAATGAGTAGAAGTGATAATACCAATCAAATGCATTGACTATAGATATGTTTACACTCAAACAGAAGCACTTTTTCCACCTCTTTCATGCACATCAGTTTTAGCCTTTGGTAAGAAACATATCCATGAAATTCCATCAATATCCTAAAGAATATGCAAATGGAGACTTTGGAGGACTATATCTGAATGATGTATACCTTTTTTTACTGATGTGAACTAGCAGCTGCTACATTGTCGATATCAGATGTGATTACCCACCTTGTTCTGTCTTCCTGCGAACCAAAGCAGTGTTCTTCTGGCAAATGAAGGTGACTCCTCAGCCCCAGAAACTACACTACCATGTTTAGAGCTGCCTATCTCCTCATCCAAATCTACTTCACTTGAACTCTTCTTCTCCCATGCCGAAACATTGAATTCTGAGGTAGTCGTAGCAGGGCTGGCATAGCTCTTCAGCTTCGATTCATCGGTCGTCGCCTGACGCAATGGCAATCGGAAAGAGAAGGCTCGTCTGGAAGAGTCATCATCAGCCATGGACTTCTCCTTGGACCGAAGCCATATCTTGGAAACCGAGAAGCATTGTTTCACATGTAGATTACTGCTCATGCCAGAATTACCACCATCATCTCTGAACTCCGTAGCTCTCGGTGCAAGCAATCCTTTAGACCCTTCCCGTCTTGAATGGCAATCGCATTCGGGCTTCTTGATGCTTGGCTTCTTTGGTGGATCGATGGGAACCTTAAGCAAGCTGTTATCATCCACTACATACTCGTAGGACCCCATGGAGAAGCACCTCCTCTGGTCCAGATTGCTATTGGCAGCACAGTCACCTTCACCGACAGTTACATCAACATCCACACTCCTAAACTTGCCGAGCTTAACAGGTGCCACCTCTGTTCTGGAAGCCTCCGAAACCGCCACTGCCTTGCCACCTTCTTCCTCTGTTGCGACTTCCACCGGCTTATGCAAAGTGTCGCCCATGGAAGGACCATAGCCATCATCACCAACAGGACCAATGTTAGAATCAGGGACAGAGACTCCCCTCCCAGAACCAGACTCTCGTGGGCTCTCACTTCCAGACCCGAGAACAAGGACTATGGGACTACAGCTGGTGGTCGGAGAGATGTTACCGAACAAGCTTCTTCTGCAAAGAGGACAGGTGGAGTGGGATAGGAGCCAAGTATCTATACAGTCCAGATGGAAGGCATGGCTGCACTTTGGGAGCAGCCGGAGCTTGTCATCAGCCTCGAACTCAGAGAGGCACACAGCACAATCGAACGGGTCCTTGACGCCTATGATGGCTTTGTAGAGGAAGACTGGGAGGGTGTCTATGAAGGACTGGTCCACCCCGGCATCATGGAGACGGAACAGTTGCTGCAGCTGGCCTTGTAGCGCTGTAACATTGTTCATGTCTTCGGGCTCCCTGTTGATAGGTCTCAGGAGGTGCCTCGCAAGGAGGTGGAGCAGCCCAGAGACGAAGAAGATGACTGCTAGTAGCATCACTATCAGAAAGATACTAGGACTGAACCGATTCTCGAAATCAACAGCAGGAGGAAGAAGCGGTGGTGGCGGTGGTGAGAGGACTGCTAACGGACGAAATGCCCACTCCATGCTTTGTCAAGGCCTACAGAGTGACAAATATGAGATACGACTCACCACTTGTGCTGGAGCAAGCACTCAAGGGTTCAGACTTCTGATGTCTTGGAGGTGGTGGAAGGCGAAGGAGCAAATGGTGTCTTGAATGGGGGGGAGGGAGAAGTTAATGGTGTGCCAGCTGATAGTGTCGAGACATAAATGAATCGATTGCATTGGAGGAAGGGAGTAACGTGAGATTAGTTATAATAAAGGCCACCACTGGGTTAATGGAATTGAAATGGAGTTTATGCATGTAGAGAGAGTGCTGCACCACACGGCAATAAGATAAAAACAGTAGGTGGTAGTGAGGTGCCGTCATCACATGAGACTTCAAATCCAGAGCTTCTCTTAACTCTTCTTCTGCACTCTCCTGCTGCTTTGGTTGTCCATGTCAGGGATGGTTCAAAGCTTAGAGATGGAGGCTCTGAAGAGCATCTTTGTCTCCTCCACTTCTCTCTTCTGATGGCTTGCGAGCAAGGGAAAGGACGGGGATTGCGTGGCTGCGATGGATCGGATTGCTTGGGGGTGTCGTAGGGACGTGGACGTCAAAATTGGTGCGGGGACCGATGAGAAAGGGATGGGTGGGATATGCTGAGCCCAACATTGGAATCCGTGTGGGACTTAATTGCCGTGTGGAGCCCAGCATTGGAACCCGAGTGGGACTTCAGTGCCTTGAGCTTGGGATTTGGTTCGGTCACATTGAAATGTGCACCGATGGCAATTCACCTCGATTCCGATTTCATATAGAGAATAAGCATTCAAGTTTGATATGGTTTCATAAATATTAATAGATACTACGAAGGTTTAAAATCTTTCTCAGAAATCGGTGTATGTTAATTTAGCTAGTATAGTAAGATATATTTTCCTTCGTACGATTATTTTCGTTGCACTCCATATAAAGGATTATTTACTTTATCGATCTCTTTGTTTTAATCCATGTCGTTACCTCTTTGAAGTATTATCTGCATTCATTGATTTGATGATGCATATGAATAAAATTTTATTTTTTTTATTTTAATTAAATTATTTTGATTATTTTAATTAAAAAGTAGAGTCATTGGGATTGGGTCGCTTGTGATTGAGTCATCTTGAATATATCATGAAACAGTAATAACTTAGGGTAATCTTTAGGAGAATCATTAACCTTATTAGAGATGAGTCTTTAATTAGGTTATCGTTCCAAATTAGGCTAAAGTTATATATATATATATATATATATATATATATATATATATATATATATATATATATGTGCATAAAAATCATGATTATATTATTATTATACAAAAAATTTAATTTTATAAATTAAAATCAAATAACGATAGATCAAATTTATAATACGTACCTGCTATTTAAAAAGTTTGTAGACGATCTCTAAGCGTATCATTGTCGGATCTAAAAATTATAATGATGTTGATATGAAAAAAAAACTAGACTTTGTATCCTTTTCTCTTTCTATCCTTCACGTAATATTATGATTAATGGATTTAACGATAAGAGAGAGAGGCTTTATTTATTTATAGATGAGAGCAGATGATTTAGGATAAATAATTAGGAGAATCCCTTTTATCAACATTATTTCCTAAGGAATCCTACTATAATTGAACTCCTTATTATTAATCGATAATTATAATTATAATCTATCCATATCTATAATATATCTTACCTAGTTAGACAGAGCAATATAATCTAATATTCTTTCACTTTACCCATTAATAAGTAAAATATAAAAAAAATTAAAATAAAAATAAATAAATCAAAAGCTTACTTAAATACTTTTATTTAATTAGATTCTAAAATTTTAAAAAAGTAGTTTACACGTGTGCATGAATTTTATAAAATAGACTAATAAATTCAATAAATATAATACTTTATTAAGTCTAACTATCAATACGAGTCATAACGGTTGTATATCATCAATGTTATAATTCTTTCTATTTACCATAACATTGCTAGTTCTTCCTAGTGCAGTCCAAAATGATCATTATAATTTATCTTATCAAGATAATCATATTATACACATTCAACCATAATATGTATATATAAATATAAATATATAAATATAATGAGGATAGTATAAACAAATAACTTTAAGTGTATAAACAAAAATATCAATTATAATGTCTACTTAAATATATATCATCGTATCTTTTATAGGTTGCTTATAAACTTGATTAGAAGAACATGTTCTTTCAAATACTTTAGATTGTAAATTCTAAGTAAATTGATCGGTAATCAATATAGTAAAACTCAAGTTATTAATTGAAATTAATTATTTTTATACTTTTTTATATAATCATCAAGTACTTTATACCATAATACATAGAACTATTAGAGTACTTATTATTCTTAGAGAAGAAAATTATTACGATATCTCACAAAATATATTTAGTGACATCAGTTTGACCATACGAGATAAAATTTCATAATCATAAAACTTGATTAATAGCCTCAGAATATATAACAAAATTAGCTTTTATTGTTGATAATATAATAATATATTACTTTTTATTCTTCTATGTAAATTGCCCCTCCAACTAATATAAGTATAAAATGTAAAGTAGACTTCCTGCTATCAAGGTAATTTATAATATCAGCATATAAAAATACCATCATTTCAAGCTAATCAAATTTTATATATGTGAACATATAATCCTTCGTTCCTTCTAAATATCTTATTACTTTCTTTACAGTATCTTAAATTTTCATTCTTGAGTAACTATAAAATATATTCATATTCCGACTATAAGATTCATTTCCAAATGGTATAGGCTTGAGCATGTAATAAACTTCCAACTACGTATACATAATAAATATCTTTTTATCTATTTTTTTTAAAATTAAAATACTTATTTTGATTGAAATTTTAGTTTTTTTATTTACTGAATAAAATTGTATACTAAATTTCTCCGAGACTCGGTCAACATATCATTTTTTAGATAACCCCAATAATCCCTTAGATCTATCTTTGAATATCTCAATATCAATAACATAAGATGCCTCATTCATATCAACAATACTAAAATTCTTGATAAATTTTTTTTTGACTTGATATAATAAAATAAAATTACTCTTGGCAAGCAAACTATTATCCATATATAAGATCAATATAATAAACTTACTCCCATTGATCTTCATATATAAATACTAATCAATAGTATTTTTCTTTTTAAATCTAAATAAAATAATAGTATCAAAAAACTTTATATACTATTATCTAGAAGTTTGTTTAAAGTCATAAATATATTTCTTAAATTTACATACTAAATTTTAAATTTTAAATTTTTATTATAAATAATTTAGATTAATCTATATAAATCTAGATTCTCACTCACAAAAATTATTTCACATCCATATAATATAACTCAAAATTATAATAAATCGCTAATGTCATGATAATTCTTAATAAATTTATTTAAAAATAGAGAATATTTTATTATGGTCGACATATTTTTTATGAATAAAACTTTTAACCACAAGTCTAATTGTTTTATCATTCGATATTATCTTTTGAGTCATATTTATACAATTGAGTCTTTTATGATTATTGGATAATTCAATAAGTTCTCAAACATCATTCTGGCTTACTAATTTCAAATCTATTTTATTGTATTATATCACTTCTTTAGAATAATTACTTTTCATAATTTGTTAAAACAATAAGAGACCATTTTGATTCTTATATCATAATCTAATTCTTGTAAATATTCCATATAATAATAAAAAATGATAAGTCTTCCGTTGAGATCTTCTCAAAATTATCAATTGTAATTATTCTATAAAATCATTAGCGACAACATCAATATTATATAAAAGCTCAGTAATATTATTTTGTTATTCATCCTTATCAATTTTTTTAGTGATTTGAAGAACAACCATCTCTCGAATATAAAATGATAAAGGAGTATTAACCTGTATTTCCTTAATATTAAGATTAAATTTTAAAATTTTCACTCTCATTGGTTTATTTTTTTTAAGAATCTTACATTATCAGATTCAATTATTCTCATATTATGATTAGGATAATAAAAGTTACACCCATTTAAATTTTTTAAATAAATAATAAAATATCTAAAAATAATCATTAACTTTAATTTATTTTTAGATAGATCGAAAACCCTTATCTTTGTATAATAATCTTAAATATATAAATATCTCAAGTTGGGTTTCCTACCAATCCATAAACCCAATTCAAAATATATATAATTGTTCTTAGAGCTTATCCTTACATTGATTCGGATAAAAAAAATAACTTATCATGTGCTTAATCATATAATAAGAATATGATTTCATTTTTTAGCAATCATATTCTATTATGACATAAATATCTCATTTTTCTATGAATATAGTAAAAGAACCAGAATTATGATCGGATTTGTCATAACTATCATAAAATTTATCATTTCTATCAAATTTGATAATCTTAATCCTTTTATCTAATTGTCTCTAGATTTATTTATATGCACATAAATATATCAGCAATTTGAGACCTTACATGAATTAGATATATATATATATATATATATATATATATATATATATATATATATATATATATATATATATATATATATATATATATAGTTAATCTATAATTTAATAAAATATCATTCTCCACTAAAATAAGAAACATGAAGTGACTTATAGAAACAAACATATATAATCTCAAGGAGTTTATAAAAAAAAATTATTTTAATATTTGATTATAGGATTATTATAAACTTAATATTCATATTAATTATGTACAGACAATCATATAGAATATAAAATTTAATTTTTATTGACTCATAATGAGTTTACCTTCACTAGAAGAGAAATAATATCCTAATAATTCTAGATAAAGAACTTAAATTTTTAAAATTATAGGAACATAACATCAGATAAATTATTTTTAAGTACAAGTGATAAGTACCTACCATTATCACTCTCGTTTTAAGATAATTTTATGTAACGATGAGTATTTTATACTCTTTTGATTCTCATATTAAAATAAATTTTTATTATTGATAATGTAAATTAAAGTATTAGTATCAATCTACCAAATATTAGAAAAGAACTTATGTAATGTTTGATTCGAAACATATAAAGGTTAGACTTATACATTTCTCTTTCAAATCTGAACCTTATAATTCTTTTTCACAATATCTTTCTTACCACAAAATAATACTTTACTATGAATTTTTTTTATTTATGAGTTTATATAGTATTTATAAACGTAAGTGATTTATGCTTTAATTTTCTTTTATTATTATCTACTTCTTAAGTAGTACCCAAAATAGAGTTTTTACTAATTTAATCATAATTCTTTTTAAACATGTATTAGTCATCTCATTTAAGTTTCACTTATCCTTAATTTTATTATAATAATTTTAAATAAATAAAAAATAAAATAAAGAATAAATTATGTGATAAAGGATTTAACTACATTTATGCTCATTTGTCAATTATTGAGGACATGATCTTGAATTCCACAAGTATTATTATACTAAATTTTAATCAATTCTTGCATTAATATGTCAGTCAATGACTTGTTAGTAAATTTAATTATAATTTTTAAAATAATTTATTATATTAGTTGTATATTGTAATGAAGTCTAAATATTATTAATAATTATCATAAAATTAAGTATTTTATCTTTTTTGATTATTTATCTTGAAAATATCAAATTTATGAAGGGTATAACTATCAAAGTTAAATTAAGGACATTGATTAAAGTATTTTTAAAATTTCAATGGTAAAAATATCCTTTTCTAAAAAAATCTAATTCTCTTTTGCGGTCGTAGCCACAACACCCACACGCATGGGTCTCGCTAGTGGTGCACTAATTGTTCGTCACCTGTGCACTACTCGTGGTGGCATGACTATTCACATGTGATTGACCGATGACCTCACCATCATCGCACCATTCCACTGTGCCCATATGCGGTTATGCGCCATCATCATGCTATGCTATGTTGTCGTGCCCACGCACATGAGTCTTGCTATTAGTGCATCGACTGTTCATCATATAATCATTAGGTATCATAGTCCTTGATTATCACTTGCACATGCAACGATACTACTGTAGTCATCGTAATCGTCACATGTAGTGGCACTACTGCAATCGTCACATGTAGCTGCATTATTGCATTTGCTATAGGCGCCACAAGATTGTCGTACTCCATGGTGTTTTCGTTGCATATGCAGTCACTACTAGTGACTAGGCTGGTGACCACCGAAGTTTATCGCCCTCAATAATACTATTATCAATAATAAGCAATTGACAATGGTTTATTAATCAAACACAAGGAGCCTTTCGGTCCACAAGTAGGTAACAGATTAGATAGAAAATAGATTGTTTAAGAATTGTAAATGAAAACCAAATAACACCTTTTACAAGTGAAGGGTGATAATAAATAGATCTTAAATATTTTTTGTCTAAAGTATTTGATTTCAAAATATGGATATGGTATCAATTGTAAGTGTATAAATCATGATTATACTATTGTTATGTGAAAAATTTTAATGCTAGAAATTAAAATCAAATAATGATATATTAAGTTTATAATACATACCTTTTCGATGCTACTTAAAAAATCTTTATTTAATCTATAAAAACACCATCATTGGATTCAAATGTGTAACAATGTTAATCTGCAAAGAAAGCTAAACACTTTCTCCTCTCTTCCTATCATTCATAGGACCTCTATGAGTGATAGATTAGGGATAAAGAGGAGATAAGAGAATATTTGTAATCTTTTAATAATGTCATTTTTTCATGTTGAGTCCCTTGAAGATCCTATCTATTTATATACGAGAGTAGAAAGTCTAGGATAAATAATTAAAAGAGTCTCTCATCATCTCCTAAAGAATCTTATAATAATTAGACTTTTTTTTTCTATTGACCAATAACCATAACCAAAATCTAATCATATCTATAATATATCTTATATAATTAGATAGGATCATATAATCTAACAACATGAGCCCAAACTAGGTTCCATATGCCCTCTCCCTCTTTTATTAATCCTGCGGGAAGATAGATGCTTCATCTTTATTCTTTCTTTGGCAATCGAGGTGAGTGATATCTCTTTATTTCTCCTTACCTGTTATTTTCTCTTATGTCCAATCTCATTCACTGCATCTTTAGTTTCCTACCTACCATTTTCATATCCTTTTGTTGAGATTCCATTCTAATATTTATTTATTATTTTCTCGAGTTTTATTTTTGTGATATTTATTTTTTTTTCTCAAATTTCTTTTATTTTCTTAAGATCACCGAGTTAGGAGTTCCAATAGGAAAGGATGATAATTTTTTTTGATATTTTAATTTGTTTTACTCCGACAAATATAAAAAAATAAATCTTTCAAAAAAAAAAGGGATGATGATTAGCTTTTCATAATGAAATTATGAAATATAAGTTTTCATGATCCCCAAATCATTACTTTTCTTCTATAAAGTTCAATGTTACTGTATTAAAAATATTAAACAAATAAGTTTGTAAGAATTTAGACACTTAATAAAGTTCAAAGGCATATTATAGTTTATGTAGTGTTCTCTGATATAATTTTTTTATTTTATAGTTGAAAAATATATTCACGTCCTTCTAATATTTTTTACTTAAGACTTCCTTTTCATTAATTTAATAAAAAATATTATTTATCCTCTATTAATCACTTCTTGATCATCGTTACCTTCGTTGTTGCCACCTTAAAAAATGCCATGAATAATAGATATGCAAAAAAAGAGTAATTAAGTCTATTACAATTAAATATTTAATTTGATAGTCTTTGAGTATATCATGAATCAATAATAAATTAAGTTAGTATTTAATTAGGTTATTATTGGGTCTATTAGAATTGAGTCTTTAATTGGGTTATCATAGGGAATTATGCTAGAGTTATATAGGCCCAACCTAAGTTCCATATGTCCTTCTCCTCTCATTTGAGATAGTCATAAATCTTGGGAAAAATCGTTGCTTCATTCTTATTTTCACTTATCGATTGAGGTGAGTGATATCTCTTTATTTTTCTTTATCTATTGTTTTTTCTTATCTTCAATCTCTTCATTGCATCTCTAGTGTCCTTATCAATTTTATGCATTTTGGTTTAGATTCTATTGTAATATCTTTTATCATTTTCTCAACTTTTGATTTTGTTAAAGCCCCCTTGAGTTCCAATAAATACAACAATTATTTTTTTTATTTTTGTTTCCTCCTCCAATAAATATAAGAAAACAACTAAATCTTTTAAAGAAAATGGGAGTATGGTTAGATTTCTGTAATGAAATTTAGAAATATAGGTTTTCTATGTGAAATATAGAATATATTTTTAAAAGCTCTCTTTTGAGGGGTGATTCTCAAACTATTTTCTTCTATAAAGTTTAATGTTACTATATTAAAAATATTAAATAAATAATTTTGTAAGAATTTAGACACTCAATAAAATTTAGAGTTATATTACTATTTATGTAATGTTCTTTCGGTATTCTATAATATATTTCTATTATATAATCAAAAAAATATTTCAAACATAAAGAAAGAGACTAAATTCGATTTCAACTTAAGTGAGATTTGACTTCAGACAGTGCCTAATCACTACTTATTCAACTGAGAGCAAATGATCTTATACCACATCATATGCGACTTATTAATCTAATCAATTTCTTCTTATAAGTAACGAATAGGATAAATGGTAGAGTTCTAGAAGCCCTTTAGCTAACCCAAAAAAAACTTGCACCCGAGAGAAACAAAAAAGTAAGTTGCTCGACAAACAAGAACACAAGTAGGGGCACGAACAATATAGTTGAGATAAGGGTTGGGTTCATTCTAGTAGTTTTTACTTAAGGTATTTTTTTTATTAATTTGATAAAAAGCTCTTTTATCCTCCATTAATCACCCGAAACTATCATTGCTTTCATTGTCGCCGCTTTAAAAGTATCATGAATTTGGGACATGCAAAAGGAGGATCATTTAGTCTATAATAATTGAGTTTTTAATTGACTCATATTGAATTTATCATGAATCAACAAACAAATTAGGTAAATATTTAATTATATCATCATTGGGAATTGAGCAAGAGTTATATGGGCCCAACTTAGGTTTCCTCGATTCATGATGGCTGAAAACTTTCGAACAGATGGGTGCTTCATCATTCTTCTCCCTTTAGTGATCGAAGCGAGTGATATCTCTCCAATTTCTTTCACTCATTATTTTCTCTTGTATTCAGTCTTATTCATAATATCTCTAGTATCTCACCAATTATTTTCATGTAGTTTGGTTTAAATCACGTTCTAATATCTTTTATCTTTTATCTTTTTCAAGTTTTATTTTTATGGAAGTCCCTTATGTTTAATCTTTTATTTTTTTCCTAGTATTCTCTTGGTTTTATTAAGATATCCGAGTTAGGAGTTCCAACAGGAAAGGATGATATTGCTTTCTGATCTTTTAATTTATTTTCCAATATAAGAAAAAAATCAAATCTTTCAAAGAAAATAGGAGGATAATTAGATTTATATAATAAAATTGGGAAATATAAATTTTCCAAATGAAATAAGGAATAGATTTTTAGCAGTTTTTTTTTAAGGCAGCATAGGATGATTCTTAAACTATTATTTTTCTTCTATAAAGTTTAATATTATTATGTTAAAAATATTAAACAAATAAATTTATGAGAATTTAGACACTCGACAAAATATTACTGTTTATGTAATGGTCTCGCAACTTACTATAATGTCTTACTATTATATAGTCAAAAAATATATTAATGTCTTTTCAATGACTTTTACTTAGGATATCTTTTTCTATCAATTTGATGAAAAATTATTTATCCTATAATATTTGTCACCCTAAAAAATGTTAGGAAGATATGCAAATGGAGCATCATTAAGCCTATTATAGTTAATTTTTTAATTGAGTCATTGTTGGAATTAGGCCGATAGGCCCAACTTAGGTTTCATATGCCCTATCTCTTTTCGATTCATGATAGTTGTAAACCTCGGGGAAGACAAGCACTTCATTCTTCTTCTCCTATTAACAATTGAGATGAGCAATATATCTTCGTTTTTCTTCGCCGGTTTGTCACGACCTTAGCTGGTTTTGCCTAAGGCGTGCGGCACCCTCGCGTGTCCGTCCGCAAAGGTCAGCATCCCCGAAGCCTCACATTGTCCCTTAGGACCAACAAAAAAGATAACGGGTTAAAGAGAACGCCTCAATCGGGATCCACAAGCAAACATGTCCGAAAAACACTTCATAGACAATGCAAATTACAAACAGACTTTACAAGCTCTGAATAGTTGCACAACAAAGGGTAAAATGGTCCATTACAGACCGAAAAGCTCTCGCACGTGTCCACATGACACAACCTTTATTTACAAGCCTAAAGAGACCACCAACCCAACTAACATGGGACTATTTAGCCTTCGGCCGCCCCTCTACCTGTTGTACAAGTTATAAACATGCCAACAGACACGGACAGATATAAGCATTACATCAAACATCCTGTTTCAAAGTTTGTTCGTGACATTCTCCCCCACTTATCCCTTCGACGTCCTCGTCGAAGCCTTTGTGAACACTGCAACTCTTCGCCTTTGCTTAGTCTTCAATCTTCTGCTCCAGCTACAATGCGCCTCCTGGCTCCCAGCTGCTCTCCGCTGTTGTTTCTGAGTAGTCGAACCTTTGATCCGCTATGCTGCTTCAACTCGCCAATGACTCTGATTCTGGTGTGGGGTTGGCTGAGTTGTGTTGATCCTCGTTGATTCCTGCGGATCCACCAAATGAAGGAAAAGACCATCTTTACTGCGCCAGTCTCTCAAAATTTCCACATGTTGCTTGAACTGGGTGGATGCTTGTTGGAGCTTTAACGAGCATCGCCTCGCAAACTTCTGAAGTTTTGGGTCCTTCCTCCACAAAATCTGCTCATTGACTCTTCTTTCAGTTAGTTGTTACATCCAAGTAGGTTCGCATCACTTCCGCTTTCGATTGGCATTTCGTTGGGAAATGAAGCGGACAATCTACTCTCAGTAGCACTGATCACTGTTGGTGAGGATTTGACAACTATTGTCTTCCATTATCTTCGAAGGGTCTTTGAACTTGTGCAGAGCTCCTCTGCTGGATAGATAAGAGAACTGGGGTACTCGGTTTCGCCCATTCTCTTAAGAGTTGAGAAGGCAAAGGTTACTTTGACTTCGCCTGCCTCCTCGAGGTTGTACTTCATGCATCGAGCTGGTTACTGGTCTTCGCCTGCTCTTTGCTCACACTTCTGAAGCACTTGAAGTGTTTGCACTCCTTGCGTTGAGTTAGCTACTGTGATTCACCTTCTCAATGCCATCGAACTTCTGGAATGCGGGAAGTTTTCACCCCAACTTGGAGTAATTCTCTGATAGATGAGGTCGCCTCTGGGATTGTACCGTCTTCTCCATCAACCCTGCCGCCTACTCCACTGAGTAACAAAGGTACAGCACCGCGTACTGCCTGCTTCGTTCCTTGGTCGTGCACTCTTGCATGACCCGAAGTCCTTCACTTACGGCTATCTTGATGAGAAACTTGTTGACACCGGTCTTACGAAGTTTCTTGGCCTCTGCCCTTCAGCCTTGTCTCGGTACTTGGAGATTGCCTCTACATGCTCCACCTCCTCGGCCCCTTTCACGACCAAGCGCTCTCCCTCAATGAGAGCAAGGGACCAATGACTTGCACGGAAGTCCCGCCTCTGCGGTACCATGGCGCTGCCATGCCCATGGCCCTACTATCCGTCGCCTCGCCTCTGTATCCTTTTTCTGCATGATTAGTAGAAATGTCTCTCTGGCACTCCTCTGAGTCCACCTCCATTCTGACTGATGCTTGATTTTGGGTAGCTAAGTCCCTCTGGACTCGTCGTCGCTTCCTCGCCCCTTTCGACCCCCTGCTTCAACACCACTGTGTTCTCCAAGCAGTCTGTTTGGTCGATGGAAAGACAAACTACAACTCCCATGCATGGCCTCTGCCATCATGTTGTAGAGTTTGCACCGATTCTGTTCTCCTTAGCTTCCTTGGTAGCAACGTTCGCTTACTCGACCTTGTCCTCTGACTCGTCGGGCTCCCTTAAGCGAATATGAGCTTTGGAGCAGTCCAACTCTCCAGTTGCTTCGATCATACCTCTGCATGATCAAGTCCCTCCCATGGAACTCACTGGTACTTGCATTCGAACTTTTCCCTTGGTGGAACCCAGCCCCCATATGCTGATGACCAAGGTTTTCATCCGATGCAAAATTCGGTGCACGCCCGGAAGACCCGCCTCTGCAGTACCATGGCCTTCACTCCTTGAATCCATAGCCCTTCCTGTCGTCGTGTTGTTCACCAAAGCGGAGCTCCCAATAGCTCCCGATCATACCTCCATATGATCTCATCCCTCACGGGACAGATTGTGTGTATCGCATTGCCACGAATTGTTCCACCACGATCCACTGCACTATGTCGCCTCCTGGTGACATCTCCATTGCATTCTGATCCTTGTGGAATAAACTCGAATTGTGAACCCTTCATGTGTGGCCTCTGCCAATACATCGCAGGGTCCCTTCCACCTTCGATTTTGTTCGCTCCTCTAGCAATCGACCTAGATGAAGCACCGCTCTAGGACAGTCCGTCGCCTAGTAGCTCTCGAAGTCCACCGACTTCACTGTAATCTGTCCACCATTGTTTGGATCCTGGGCCTCTGCCCCTACCAGCACAATCTCCGCTGCGCACTGCTTCCTTCATAGCAACTCAAATGGCAACACTGTGGCATATTCTTCAAGAGTACCCGCCTCTACGTCCTCTTGCCCCGTGCTAAGGCCCTTCTGAACCCAACTTCGCCTCCGCAAATTGAGTCGCCTTAGTTCCTCCATCAAATGCTTCTCCGAGTTAAGGTGCATGTGCCGCGAAGCTCCATTCGTCTTTGGCACCATGCAAGATGAGTCCGCTCCGTCAGAAAGAAGGACCCATGGAACAACATGATCCTACTCTTGCCTCTGCAAGAGTTCATGTCCTTGACCTCTGTCTAATGAAAGCACTGTGCCTCTGCTCCATGTTCCAACTTCTATGCTGGCTCCCTTCATGCGGCTTGGGTAGTTCGCCAAGTTACACCCAAGTTGTTCCGCTCCTCGTTTTTGCATTGAGTCGATGGTGGCCCTCGCGCCTACCATTCCACGGGCCATCCCTCCCTTGAGTCTGATCTCCACATCGACTCCAAGTGTATCTTCATAAGTTGCTTTAGGTCGCTCCCCCACTTGATCTCGCAATGCATCCACCAATACATTCTCTCGAGCGAGATCATGCGACAACTCCTCGCCGCTTGCTCAGTCCATCGAGCTTCGTGAAGTTGTTGTTTGTGAGGTACTCCTCCTCAACATGTGAAGTCCGTCTCACATGATTCTCCCTCTGGAGTGCCGAGACTTATCCCTCCTAGATAACTGTCCCGTTGGAGCAACATCTCTCTTCGTTTCGGAGACCACCATCCCCTTGGACTACTCTGATCTGCTGAACAAACTGTGCATTGTTCTGCCTCTTGCAAACGCACTTGCTAGATTGCGCCTCCACGTCAATACAGCCACCGCCGCACCCCTCAAGGCCTAGCAACATGCTAAACTCGTTGCACACTTCAGCCTCCTCCGGACGTATCCTTTGCATGTCGAAGAGAAAGTTTCAATGCTCAATGGCGCGAGTCTCGACCGCCTTGGGATGGCCACGAGCATTCCATCGTCCGCATACAAGCCCATGCATGAGTACCGAATTCTTCGAGTTAGCAATTCCCCTCACCTCTGTGAGCTTTGCACAACTCTTTCGGTCGCTGAGCAACTCATTCCACTTTGCATGGTCTCATCCTTTGCCAAGCGCCTCGCTTGCCTTGAGCACCATCAAGTAAAGTTGTCAACGTTGAGCCGTAGCTCAAACTCAGCCATCCCAGCCTTTGTGCGCTCCGCATTCTTCCAAGCTTGCATGTTCTCGTGGTGCCTCTTACGCGAAGGGTTGGCCATTCCTCAGAATGCCAATGTTAGATGCCCGCTCCTCTGAGCGACTCTTTTCCCTACATCTCCATGCCCATTTTCTCTTAAACGGTCGCGCGTTGCTGACTGCCCTCAACGCAGCCCCGCTAGGTCCCCCACATTTGCATGTCAAGTGTTTCTATGAGTGCTTGTCCCGCTCTGATACCATAATCTCACGACCTTAGCTGGTTTTGCCTAAGGCGTGCGGCACCCTCGCGCGTCTGTCCGCAAAGGTCAGCCTCCCCGAAGCCTCCCATTGTCCCTTAGGACCAACAAAAAAGATAACGGGTTAAAGAGAACGCCTCAATCGGGATCCACAACCAAACATGTCCGAAAAACACTTCATAGACAATGCAAATTACAAACAGACTTTACAAGCTCTGAATAGTTGCACAACAAAGGGTAAAATGGTCCATTACAGACCGAAAAGCTCTCGCACGTGTCCACATGACACAACCTTTATTTACAAGCCTAAAGAGGCCACCAACCCAACTAACATGGGACTATTTAGCCTTCGGCCGCCCCTCTACCTACTGTACAAGTTATAAACATGCCAACAGACACGGACAGATATAAGCATTACATCAAACATCCTGTTTCAAAGTTTGTCCGTGACAGGTTGTTCTCATCTTTAGTCTCGTTCACTTCATCTCCCACTAATCATTTTCATGTCTTTTACTATAGATTCCATTTTAATATCTTTTATTCTTCTCTTAATTTTCAAATTCACTAAAGTCGCTCGGATCTCTATTTTTTTTTTCTAATTTTCTCTTTATTTCCTTAATATCTCCAAGTTAAGAATTCCAATTAGGAAAGAATGATTTTACTTTCTTATCTTTTGATTTGTTTTCCTCCTCTAATAAATATAATAAAAAAAAAAACAAAAAATGAGAGGATGAATAGATTTTTGTTATGTAACAAGGAAATGTAGGTTTTTGAATTGAAATATGGAATAGATTTTTTTTAACTCTCTTTTAGGGTAGCATAGTGTGATTCCCAAACTATTATTTTTCTTCTATAAACTTTAATATTATTATGTTAAAAATATTAAATAAATTAGTTTGTAGGAATTTAGACGTGTGATAAAATTGAAAATAGTCATAGTATTCTTTTAGCCGTCCATAATTTCTTTCTATTATATAGTAAAAAAAATATTTATATCATTTCAATGATTTTTGCTTAGGGTATTTTATTATCAATTGCTTAGGGTTTATATCATGAATTGGGTTAATTTTTTATTAGATTATTATTAAGTTGAGTTCTTAATTGGATCGTTGTTGGGACTTAGACCAAAGTTAAATAAACCCAACCTAGGTTCCGTATGCCCTCTCCCTTCTCGATCCATGGTTATAAATAAACCTTACCTTTTTTTTGTTTGGTAATCAAGGCGAGCGACATCTCTCCATCTCTCCTCACCCATTGATTCCTCTTATCTCTAATCTCATTTAAAAGTAATATTACTATTTATATAATGTTCTCTTAACCTTTTTATAATATCTTTCTATTATATAATAAAAAAATATTGACGTCTTTCCAATAATTACCTGTTAATATGTAGGTTACTATAATTAGCTCTTTTTCTCTCTCATAATTATAGTGACATCAAGAGACGCACGGCTCCACTCACCCACCAATCGGGACGAGACGAGACGACACGAGGCGAGGCGCGGCTCGACCATCACAAAGATGGGGTCGAGCGGGCGTCTTCAACTTGCCATCTCAACTTGAGTTGAACCGGAATGTTCCAAATGGTTCAACCCAGCCAAGAGAAACCCTATTCCCACCTCGCGATGCCGGCGCTTCTCCTCGCCGTCACTGCTCTCCTCTTTCACCTACGGTCATAGCTCCTCACCGCTGCCTCCGCTTATGTTCGCCGCTCCTCCCCGCGCCCATAGCTCCTCGCATCCGTGCGCAGCCATCGAGCATTGGCGGTACCTCTCTCTCTCTCTCTCTCTCTCTCTCTCTCCCCTTTCCGCCCTCACCCCGTTGAGCCACCTCGACACCCCATGCCTCCTCCTCCGTGCTTCTCCGGCTACCCACCCCTCTTCTTCCCTCCCGCTATCTCTCTCCCTCCTCCACCGCAGCTGGCCCGTCGATCCTCCACGATGCCCCCCCTCCCTCGTCCTCCATGCTTCTCGCCCCATCCTCCCTCTCCTTTCCTCTTCCCGTCTCTCCTCCGCCATTGCCCCCACCGATGTGTCCCCGACAACCCCCTCCCTCTTCCCTCCTCCGTGCTTCTCCCCCTTTCTCCTCCTCATTAGCCGTTTCCCCCGACCTTCCTCCCTCCCTCCTCCTCCTTCGTGCTTCTCCGGCCGATAGTTCTCTGCCGTAATTTGACCATGGCTGACACCCTCATCCCCTCTCTCTGTGTCTCCCCAGCAAAACCGCCTAGCCTCCTTTTTCTCTAATTCTTCCTTCTCAGCTTCTTTCTCTCCCCAACAGCCCCCATCTTTCTTAAATTCAACAGTAATGTTACGTATTAATAACAGTAAATTTTTGTTAATTACAGCCTGCGAAAGGATTAAATTTGTCATTGCTAGTATTTTGGAGTACCGCTCGTTTTAACATCTTGAATCATTGCAAATGTAGATTTAGGATTGTTATTCGATTGGAATGATTTTTTTTCTCCTTAATTATATTTTTATAACTTTTTATTTTGACGAGCGTCTTGCTTCGCGTAGCTCGGGCAAGTCGGGCATTTTGGAAGCTTGGAGTCTCAATTTAACTTCGTTATATTCGGGAATTTCTTGGTTAATTGTACAAGTGTATTGTCAATCTGAGCCAGGATGTATGGGAAACGTGCATCCCAGCTTTTAAAAGATCAAGCATGCTGTGAAAATGGACAGTTTACTCCATTTAATGTAAGCTATTCCTCGCTTGCTCTTCAACAGCTTTATGTTATCCTAATATTGCTAGAATTATTATTATATTTGTTCTGCATTATCTGCATCGTTCATAATACTATTCTTTGGCTCTAAATTTCTTTCTTTGTATGCAATTGCTTGTGCAATTGATCGTATAATTCTTATCGTTCAACATAACTGTGGCTTATGTGTCATCGAAACGATGAATGAAAAATCTCCATCTTACATATGGCACCAAACACAACTTTGCAGTATTACTTCCAAAGAAGAATTCTTTTATCTTCATATTTAAGGGGCTCTTCCTTTGCTGGTATAATACCACTCAGATTTCATGATGTTGGTCTGTTAAAACCATGATTGGTGCCAACTCATACATGTTTCCGTCTTTAATTCAGTGTATCTTCTTCCATGTTAATTTTTGGGCTTCAGTTTGTGCTGGTTATTCTCTTCGGATCTGTGGTCATGAACAACACAATTGATGTTGGTGGTTGGGTTTCGATGTATTACACGATCTAAAATTAATCACCTAAATAAAGGCCCCATGATGCTTAGTACTTGTTATGTCAGTTGAAGTTTCATTTTTCCTGATCTTTGTGAACATAACTTTTCTGTCCTAACAACAGAGTGATTTATTTGATCAAGTTATTAGTGAATGCAATGAGCACAGCCTTCAGCTCCAGTCATTAATCAGGTAAGCTCCAATGATTCTCCTTTCATGGTTTGTCATGCTTGTTATAAGAGTATAATATATCCTGTTATTTATGTACTCTGCATCTATCTAAACCAGGAAAATTGAGGAGCAGAACTTAGATATGCAAACAACCAGAAATGAAGATCACTTTGGCGCAGTCATCCACCACCTTTCTTTGGTTCGCAATAAACGCTGTCTCATGGCTTACATGCAAGTGGATAACTGAATAGTTACTCCTGAAATATTTCCTTCTGTAGCATAATTCTTTGTTCCAATTAATCTGTATTTTCTAGTACATATGTGAGCAACTTTGACTGCCACCTTAAATTGCCACTGATTCTCAGGTATAATCGGGCAGAGATCATTCGGGGTTTGAGATGGAAAGTTGGCCCTGTGCTTCCCCAAGAAATTCAAGAAAAATTAAATTATTCAGAAGAAGAATATTTCAAAAATCACTCGGCAGCCATAGAGGCCTACATGTCTGAGATGGACCTAGATTTGACTGTGGTATCTGGTGTTCTTCATTCAATATGTTTGTGCCAATGAGTTGTGAATTCCATTTTTATTTTCCTCCTGTTTCTAAATTGTTCCACCTTTTGTTAGGATATGGTTCCTCCCAAAGACCCCTATATTCGAGTTAGGGTGCTTGATGATATAGGTGAAGTCTGCCTTGATGACCATTCGATCTCTCTTGCCAAGCACTCACTGCATTTTCTTAGGCGTACTGATGCTGAACCATTTATCTCACAGGTTTTGTATAATCAATTTAGTCTCTAGACTTGTTGATGTTTGTATACCATTTAACACAACTCTTTGTGCTGATGATAGGGTCTAATGGAAGAGTTTCTGGAATGATGCCACTCCGCGATAATTATAAAAATGTAATTCTTTTATCCTGCTCTTTATTTCTTTTACATAAATTCTGGAACCAGTCTGGAAGATGATAATTGTAGTCACTAGTTGATAAACCTGACAGATGATAAGTCCATTAGATTTACACTCTTAGCACGTTGGATGCACGTAAAATAAACTTCACTAATTGTTGGCTAGTTACAAGGCTGCTTTCTTTTCATTGGACTTAAATAAGTGATATTTTCCCCATCCTTGATTTATGTGGTGCATACGGTTTTAACAGATGACACTGTTTGCTTTTTGCTGTGTCTGTGATCAAAGAAGCGTCTGAAATCATACATAATTATGTCTGTCAGTGAATGATCATGGTTGGTGGCTTGTGTTGGAGCAGGAATAATTTTTAGTTTCTACAGTAACCACCGAGAAATGGAAACAGCCCAAAGGAAATCAACAGAGATGGTTACTACCTGATCTTACCAAAGAATTTGATGAGCACTACTAGTGTAAGAGATGTCTCTCTTAGGATGGACACATAGCTAAAGAAAAAGTTTATGTAAGTAGGAAGTAAGATGTTTGTAAGCCAAGTCACGAGTAAAGTGCAACAATAATGTCAACTCTGACTGCAAGATGATACCATGTATATGGTATCATCTTTTGGTGCCACATTTCAGTTTCCATACACTGGTTGTTTCCTTGAATTTTCTGTATCTTTTGTCATCCCATTTCAACAGAGACTATAATGGTATCATCTTTTGGTGCCACATTTCAGTTTCTATACACTGGTTGTTTCCTTGAATTTTCTGTATCTTTTGTCATCCCATTTCAACAGAGACTATAATGAATTGCCAGGTAAACCAGATTGGCATCAATCTTCAGTATCTCAAATTTTTACAGCATAATCGATGCAATCTTCCCATAACAGTGTGTAGTCTTCATCTCCATGGTGTGCAGTGTTCTTGTTCAACCCAATTGTAGTATGTTCTGTTCGGACTAGTGTTGTTTCCGTGTTGCCTCTTTTCTTCTTCCTGCCAGTACTAAAATGTAACGTAGGGTAAAAAGGACAAATGATAATTCTTCTACTGCAATGACCTAAAGGGGCCTTTTTTCTGATGTCATCCATTTTGCTACGATAAAACATGCAATGAATTGATTTTACTGGAATTTATGGATGGGTAAAGCTTGGCTTTTCGGGAACATAATAATAATAAATAATAGGATTTATTCATGAATTTTATTACTAATTTACTCGAGTATTTGTTTTTTATTTACATCAACGTGAATTAAATTATGAATATTTTGCTTTAATTACAATGAATCGGAGGTTTACTGGATTCGGGTCCAAGTTGTGGGGCCGAGGAGGAGACCCGTCCAAATGTGTCCTCTTCCTCCGGGCCCACCCGGACAACTGGTGCCCATTCGGTGGTGCAGCGCGCGAAGCGTCGCTGACTCGAACTTTTTGCCTCCATCTTTTACTATTTCTGTGGTCGTTCGCGCGCCCTTTACAGCTGGATGTAACGAGGCGATGCGCTGTGATGAGGGGAGGGGAGACAGAGGTGGATGAGGCGCCTCCACCGTCCGATCCCCAGAAGGCGCATGACGACCGTCCGTCGCCTTGCCGACAGGCTATCGCCTTTGGGGAATCGTCCAACGTGTGGGCCCGTGACAACTGGCGCCCATCTCCCGATGCTCCCCCGACAACGGCACATTTATCCCGCAACAACGGCATCAGACGATCGAGTGCGCGACACTCGTTCCCCCACCCGGCCAATGAATGGTCACTGACCCGTGGATCCCAGCGGGCCCCAACATCAGACCGGGTTGATACGCGGAGACAGCGGGTGGGCGTCAAAGAAGTTTCATTAGATGACGAAGCCGACTCGATGAAACAGCCAAGATTCAGGCGATATTTTACGGGAACGACACGAGGAGTTCCGATCCGCTCTGTTGCTCCCCGGCGGATTCGCTGCTAAATCTGGGATGGTATCGGTTTGACACCCGGACCGAGCATCCATTGGCCAGCCGCCCGGCGAGGATGACGAGCATAGAATAAGAGAACAAGCAAATGAAACGTACACCGATTCACTTTTATTTGACGGGAATTATTATCATGAATATTATAAACAGGGCAAATACAAACTTGAGAGAGAGAGATAGAGAGAGAGAGAGACTTCGGAAAGAGCAAAGAGCAGAGGCGATCCACAGCTGTTGTTGCTTTCTGCTTTTTCTCGACTTATTTTCTCCCTTTTCTTTCCCTTTCCAAAAGAAAATAATCTGAGTGTGATTACTAGTTCATCTTTCTCAGAATAAACAGGGAGGAGAGAAAACGAAGAAAAAATAAAGAGGCTAATTTGGAAAAAAAATCGATAAAAAACAACGAAGAGAACAGAGGAAAAGAGAGGTTTTTACAAGCTCTTGGATGCTTTCGTTGCTCCGCCGCCACTTCTGGGGTTGTAGCCGTAGTAGGAGAGGTACCACTTGACGAACTTCTTCAGGCCGGCCTCGAGGTTGGTGGTGGGGTTGTAGCCGAGCTCGGTGCGAGCGGAGCTGATGTTGGCGTGGGTGAAGGGCACATCCCCGTTGCCCGGCATCTCCACCACGTGGCGCTTCGCCTTGACTTTGAGGTGGCGCTCTAGGATGCCCACCAGCGCCGGCACCGTCACGGGCGAGGTGTTCCCCAGGTTGAAGATGCGGTACTGGGCGGGGCCACGCTTCCGGCCGCCGCTCCCGGTGCTCTTCTGCGCGGTGTCGAGGGAGGCGACGCAGCCCTTGACGATGTCGTCGATGTAAGTGAAGTCGCGGGCGAGGTCGACGTGGTTCTTGCCGCGGTAGACGGTGATGGGCTTCCCCTGGAGGATGTTGCGGGTGAAGGAGAAGTAGGCCATGTCGGGGCGGCCCCAGGGCCCGTAGACGGTGAAGAAGCGGAGCCCCGTGATGGAGAGGCCGTAGATGTGGTTGTAGGTGTGGGTGATCTCCTCGCCGGCCTTCTTCGTGGCCGCGTAGAGGGAGGCTGGGCGATCGGTGCGGTCCGCCTCCGAGAAGGGCGCCTTCTCATTGAGGCCGTACACCGACGAAGACGACGCCCACACGATCGCAGGCTGCGGGTCCGCAGACTTGCACGCCTCGAGCAGCGTGACGAGCCCCGCAATGTTGCTGTGGACGTACGATGCCGGGTTCTCGATGGCGTAGCGCACGCCGGCCTGGGCCGCGAGGTGCATCACGTGGGTGAAGGGCACGACGTCAAAGAGCTTGGCGAGGAGGCGGGCATCGTTGATGTCCCCCTCCACAACGAACACGCCGTGGGAGGTCAGCAGCGCCTTGCGGGCCTTCTTCAGCGACGGGTCATAGTAGCTATTGAAGTTGTCCAGCCCGACGACGCCGTCGCCGCGTTTGCGGAGGGCGAGGGACACGTGCGTCCCGACGAAGCCTGCGGCGCCCGTGACGAGCACGGAGACGCCGCCGGGGCGTCGAGGGGTGGCGGAGGCCCGGATCTGCTTCTCCCAGTGCATCCCGCCCCACGACGCATTAAAGTAGCGGGAGGAGGTGTCGACGAAGCTCTGGAAACTAAGGTACGACGCCGTGAGCGCAATCAAGAACAACGCCCACAGGAACATGGTGCTCGTCGATGCGAAGCATCTGTGAAACTGGCGATTGATGGTGTGCGCCCGCTCGATCTTAAACTTCCCAGGCGTCGACGGAAACAACTCGTCTTCCATCAATCTCATCTTCTTCGCTGCTTTCTTAAAATCTGTCGATAACAGCGGCAATGCGACCAGTGGAGGTGGTGGAACGGAGGAGGCGGAGACAGGGCAGCGACGGTAAATGAGGTGTTTGCTGAAATAAATGCCTTGCTGCACCTGCTGAGAGAGGGCGGACGGACGGGGATATATAAATAGCAAGGAAAGGAGAACCGACAGGCGACAGGAAGCGCGTGAACGCGCTGGAAGAGGGGCGGCCAGTTTGTTCCTACAACAAGAACTTAAAACTATGCACTGTTTCCTTTTTTTCCTAATTTATTACTCTGTTTTATTGCTAGACAAACAAACTATACGATTTATTGCTCTCCATAATAAACAGTATACAATTAATTTCGAATGAGATCACATAAATGCTGACTAACTAAAGATGGTTTATTTTGATAAAAATATCAATAATTCTTTTCTTTTTTGTACATCGAGTAGTTAGTATCCTTATCGACGACACACAGGAATTTGATACGATTAGTTTAATTAATTAATTAATTATATATATATATATATATATATATTTTCTTCATCAAATTCTTTCATTATTTTCTATTTGAAGTTGACGAGTGGTTTAGATTGTTTACCCGCGGTAGCAGTCGCATTCCCCACCACCGCTTTCTCTTCGAGTGCTGGGGCGCCCAGTAATCGGACCCACCATCGGCAGGCGGATTCGAGCGACTCCCTCGCTACCCCCGCGCGCGATACCCGTCGGGCTAACGCCGTCGTGATTGGCTACGAGGAGGACTTTGACGTGGTTTCATCGCTGTCCCCAGCTTCGCTTTGGGTTCTCCCTCGGGTTGTGGTTCGGTCTTCTGCTACCACAGCTTCGGATGCCACGTGGTTTCTGGTGAGACCGGGACTAGGATAAGGTTAGCGCATGCGGGGTGGTGTGACACGCGTGGTTCGGGACCGGAGAACCGGTCGCAGGGAAGAGGGGCAACCGGGAGACGACCGCGGGGGGCCGGAGATCGCGGTACGGTGCCCCGGTTTTCGTGGGACGGTGAACGGTGCCGGGCGGTTTTGACTGGGCGCTGCCTCGCCCGTTTTCCAATTCGCCAGCTCCGAGTGGGGCCCCATCTCAGTAACGCGCCATTGTCGCCCTTTATGTGCCGTGGGCGCTGCGACGTTGGCGGCAGCAGCGTGTTTGTGTTCGTCCTGTGTGCAGCATAAAGCAGAGGGTGGCCTCGTCTTCTTCAATGCATTCCGAGGACGAGAAGGCGAGAACGCTCCTTAGCGCTGCTGGCCTGGAAGCAACTGGTTTTTTGCTCAGGAAGCCAAGTAGGGTTCTGTATGGAGGACACATGTGTGGCCGCAGTTTGATCTCTTTATCGGTGATGTGATGTGATGCTCCGTGATGACGTGATGAAATGCATCACTCAGCCAACGCAGATGAACACGTGGACAAAGGATGCTGTTCTTGTGGGCGTTTTAGGGTCTCGAGTGTCAGCAGCTGCTGCTCGGACCGGAGTGGCATGACTCGTTGGTGGTCTCAGATTGGATAGTTTAATCGAATTCTGGATTTTCTCAACCAGTAAGAACTGCATTTGACCGACAGAACACGAATGAAATGAACTTGGAATAGACACAAATCAATCCTTAGCAAGGAGGGCTTCTTTGTCATTCCATGACCGCAAGTAAATCTACACTATTGTCGCCATCGACATCACCGACGTATCGTGCTTTGCATGCACTCACGAAGGCATGCAGAGGATGAAACCATGTCCCACATCTTGACCACCCGATGAGTGGATCTCTCGACAAGGTAGTGAGACACACGTATATATATGTGTCAATATTCTTGACTAATAAAAGTCAACCATTGAAAGCATCTTCTTCCTTTTTTCAGAATTCAAACACAATACCCTTCCTTTTTTTTCTTTCCTTCTGAACTTTCCATGGTATTGTTGATACTCACATTTCATGTTTGGCATTCTGGTCTGCCTTCATGTTTGTTCTTAACGAGCACTTGCACAGTCTTCCACATTGTGCATGCACACAGTGGTCTATCAGACTTCCACATTGTGCATGCACACAGTGGTTTCTTCAACCTACAAGTCTGCTTCCCACAATGCCAATAAATTAAGATTGTAAGCTTGGAACACTTGTCTTATAATATCTTTTATCGGATCACAAGTCTGTAGCATCTTGATTTAAGCAAACACGATTTTCTCAAATTCTGGATTTTCTCAACCGGTAATCTCCAGGCTCTTCACTTGTTTGGATATGCTCAAGCATCAGAGCTGACCATAACAGTCAAGCTGATTGAATTTCTTCTATCCCAATATATTTATATATATACAAAGAGTTTCGAATCATTTGATATATTTATAGATTTCATGTCGAATCATCATTTTTTTTGTTTTGTTCCTGCAAAGGTAAAAATATTTTTGCTTGGCACTGCAGGCTAAGATGTTGGAGGATAAAGTGAAAGGCCATCTTAAGGCTGCACTTGATGCTCACCTCATTCATCCTGAGTAAAAAAGACGCACTTAATTAGTTGTACTTGAGGCTAACTTAGGCATTCATCTTACAGCATTGCATTCGAGTAAATGATCCAGAGACTGATATGTACAATCCACAGATTCACATACAATGTTCTCATAGTAGTGGTTTAGTTTGTGTTGACTCTTCTCCACTCTCCACCCTGCTGAGTAGAAGCTCAGCTCACAACACAGAGAAGAAAGAGAAAACTTTTTTGCTGAGCCCTGTAACATAGCAGTTGACACAAGGGTTGGGGCGAGTGATAAAAGATGCAAGAGCCTAGAGAACGTTCCTGTCACTTTACACCGACTTATCCAGAGTTAAGAAGAGAGATCCATGAGCAACAATGTGGGTGTAACATTTTCCAAATGGTGGTCAACCAATGCATCCGGTCATCAAGGGACAGAAGTGAAAGAAGCATGACTACGATGCAGCCAAGCCATGAGAAACTGCCCCTCCTCCTTTCCACCATTAACACAATCGTCTCAATCACCGAAGCTTCATCTCACTCGCATGATCGAAAAGTGGAAACAAAATTAGAAGACGAACGAAAGACAATTACAAACAGCATGTTGGCAACGTTAGAAAGTAGCTAAAGAAAGAGAGCTAATTAACAAGATGAGAAGAAGAAGAAGAAGAAGAAGAGAGCTGATTGAGCCGCTGACGCCAATATCACAGCACCTTCCACTTCCTTACACGCAAATGATGTGATAATGGAGCATGTCCCACATGCTGTACATCCTCGTGTCATCTGCGTCGTCGCCATGAGGCCTCTCTTCACCTCGCCACCGCACCTTGGTTACCCTCGCTGGCGCGTCCACCTTTTCCATGGCCATTCCTCCTCAAATCTTCCTTGTCACAGGAAGAAAACAAGGCTCAAAGAAAAAAAAGATAGAGAGCTATGACGATGCACTCTAAATATTGCTCTGCTGCTTTGACTATCTCGGCCGTGCTTGCACGAGAGAGGTCTTTGATGCCATCTTCCTTCTCCGTCACCCTTCTCAGCTCTCCCGAAGCTAGGAAAATAAGAACAGAACCAAACAGTAGAGCGAGGACTAGACCTCTGAAGTACTTCTCCTCTCTACGTTACAATGGTAGGCTCGCTACATTGCACATTGCATTTGGGTGCGCCGTCCCAAGTCGAATGTACCCTCGGTACGGTGGACTCGTTGCTGCGTGTTAATGGCTTCTCTTCCTCCTTTAGTTCCTCATCCACACCAAACTCCACTTAAGGAAACTCCATCCTCCTCATCTTCGCTTTTGCCACTCCGTACCCAAAACACATCACCAGTCGCTTCTTAACCACTCTGTAAGCCAATTCTTCTTCTGTCTGAAGTGCCCATATCGACCTTCCCCTCCTGTGGCCGCGAGGGAGTGAGAAGAGTGCGGGAGAAGGCAGCCCAGAAACTCCGGGATCAAGGAACGCAACGAGAGGCTCCGTTTTGGGTATGGAAGCTCTCTCTCTCTCTCTCTCGCTCTATATATATATATATATATATATAGGTATATCTCTCTCCTCCTTTTCCTCTCTCACACAGAGCAACAGCACCGGCTGAAGCAGCAGAAGCGATCAACTTGCTCACTGAGATACCGAAGGAATGTAAATGAAATGGGCAGCCGATCCATCTACTTCCGTTTCCACCATGGAAGTATGGGGTACAAGCTACTTAAAGAACGACTCAGGCAGGCGCTCAACGTTAGCAGACGAAAACAGTGTAGATAGATAGATAGATAGATAGATAAAGAGAGAGAGAGAGAGCTACTGTTGCAGCTGCCGTCGGCCAACCCATGTGCGCGTGGCCAGGCGACCGCAAGGCAACAACGGGACCAGCGTCGCGTTACACTGATCTCGTGGTGAGCAACAGTGGCACGGGCGATACGGTCAGCTGAGCGACCAGTGCCTGCATACGAAATTACTACGACAGTCCAGCAGTAAAACTTCTGACAGCATTGGGTTCAGAAAAGTTTACATGAAGTGGCTGATGGGGGAAGTTCGATTAGAGATGGACAGAGACAGAAATGACCAAGTTTGGCATCATTGCCTTCTACAAGGAGGGAAGGAGGAGCACCAGACACGAAATTAATGTCCGGAGAACAAACCAAGCTATCCAACCCTATCTAATTTACTACTCATCAGATTGAGGCTGCATGTATGAAGAGAGATAGAGACAGATCCGAAAAGGATCGACGTATGACTCTCATGTGAGCATATAGTACCACGAATGTTCAACATGTGTGGGACACGGACATGTCCACCAAAACCACGTGTCCATGCTTCTTAGCTTTGAATCCAAGTAAATCTATTTCTACCATTAACTGTTCTCTCATTTTCCTTATCTTTTAGCTTCTTCATCTCCATTTTTTCCTATGCAAATGCAGCTATTATTACAGCTCAAAACTGTTCATTATCATTCTCAAAGCTTACATTCTTCCTCTCGTCCATTCCGGATCTGCGTGGTCGTGCCTCCGATCCTCTCTACCTGTCTTTCATGTACGAGATGGAGGAGCAAGAAAAAATAAAATATTACGATACGAGTAAAAAGAATCCTTTCGACTCAAGAAAACTGTTGTAGTATTAAAAACAGGAGGAACACTTACAAGATACCAAGTGCACACAGACTCTCTATCTATCTGTCTCTATCTCTATCTCTATCTACATGAACTACGGTCTTATAGGACCTAGTGACAACCATCCTATAACTACTAGATCATGAGGTAGTTAATGAAACCACCTTATAACTACTAGATCATGATTGAAGTGGTTATTGAAATCATCATGTAACCACTAGATCATGATAACAATCTAGATAGATAACTATGAATCAAATCTCAACACTCCCACTTCATTCATAGTTGCATACACCAATTTATCTCACCCTTCATTCATAGTTGCATACATCAATTTGCGACATAAAATAAATATGCTTTCGTAGTGGAAGTGATTTGATGAGGATATTCGCAACTTGCTCATCCGTTCCATAATACTTCATTGTGATAGCACCTGAAGTACTTTTTCGATCATCTAAAGCTCCTACACAATCACTATTAGTGAAATCAAATAATTTGCATTTAAATTTTGTTTTGAACATCCATTTTAACCCAATCGCTTTCTTTTCTTTCGGTAGATCCATTAGCTCCCAAGTTTCATTCTTCTCAATTGACTTGATTTCCTCCTTCATTGCTTTTCTCCTTTCAATCTTTTTTAACTGCTTCCTCAAAAGTTATCGGATCTGAAATAAACAAAGTAAATGTTGAGTTATAAATTTCTATCAGTGATCTGAAATTTCTTGGAGGGGTTTCATCTAAGGAATCCGAATTTGAACTGCTATTGGGCGAGGTTGACGATGAATTTGTTGGAGTAGGATCTGTCACTTGATTATGCGGAGTGTCTAGTTCTGCTGGAATCTGCATTTGTGTTTCACCTTTATTGGTCTCCCAATTCCAACTTGCCCTTTCATCAAACATAACATTTCTGTTAATAATAACTTTGCCACTAATAGGGTTATATAATCGATATGCTTTCGATTGTAAAGAATAACCAATTAAAATGTATTTCTCTGATTTTTCATTAAACTTGTGATGATTTTGTGAATTCACCGAAGCATAAGCAATACAACCAAAAATTCTCAGATGTCTAACACTTGGTTTCATACCATACCGAGCCTCAAAAGAAGTTCGATTCATAACAGCCTTTGTTGGTGAAATATTCAACAAATAAACTGCTGTTGCATCTGCTTCTGCCCAAAACTGATTTGGAAGATGTTTTTCCTTAAGCAAACTTCTTGCCATTTCAACGACAGTCCGATTCTTACGCTCAACTACACCATTTTGCACCGGTGTATATGGTGCTGTCAATTCTCTGTGAATACCATTTTCTTCACAAAATGAACTAAACTCATTAGATAAAAATTCACCACCTCTATCTGTCCGAAGTATCTTTATATATCTACCACTTTGTCTTTCTATAAGTGCCTTGAATTTTTGAAAATTATCAAATGTTCATATTTCAATTTCAAAAAATATACCCAACTCATCCGACTATAATCATCCGTAAACAATAAAAAATATTGATTTCCACTAAATGATTTTATATTCATAGGTCCACATAAGTCAGCATGAATTAAGTCAAGACAATTAGATGCTCTCCATGCTTTTCCAATAGGAAATGGTTTTCTACTTTGTTTGCCATAAATATATCCTTCACATACATCAAGTGTATTAATCTTAGGCAATCCAAAAATCATTCTTTTTTTACTTAACAACCTTAAACCTTTAATGTTAAGGTGTTCATATCTTAAATGCCATAAACTAGACTCATTCTTTTGAGTTGTGATAAGCGCATGTCTTTCAATATTTGACATATCAAGTGGAAACATCTTATTTTGTGTCATACAAACATTTACTATAATCAAACCAGATTTCTTATCTCTAATAGTGCATGAATCATCATCAAATATTATTGAATATCCATCATTTACTAATTGTCCAACACTCAACAAGTTATGTGATAAAGTAGGAACAAAGAAAACATTATCAAGGTATTTTACCTTCCCTTGATTTGTCTTCACCTCAATTGTTCCTTTCCCTTCCACTTGGATTTGCTTATAATCTCCAAGTCTAACATTCAATTTGTGAGTCTCATCAATATCTCTAAATATTGATTTTATGCTTGACATATGATTAGAATATCTACTATCCAAAAACCAAATATCATTTGAGATATTCTGAATTTGTGAACGAGTCATAAACAACTTACTATTTTCTTCATTTTTCTCCACATAACTTACTTGCTTTTCTCTTTTCCAGCAATCTGCTTTCATGTGACCAAACTTTTTACACTAGTGACATTGAATTCCACTTTTGTAATTTTTTTTATCATAATTTGATTGCCCATGTTCATCAAAGTGTCCTCTTCCTCTTTTATTTCCTCTACCACGAAATCCTCCTCTGCCACGTCCTTTTCCTGTTGATTTTTTTCCTTCTTTTGAAGTAGAAGACTCTCCTTTAACCTGAAATGCTTTTTCTTCACTTTTTTCAAGTGACCTGTTCAACCTTACTTCATGTGCTTGCAAGGAACCCATTAGTTCATCAAATGAATAAGTAGATAAATCTTTTGATTCCTCAATTGCGGCAACAACATGATCAAATTTCGAAGTTAAACTTCTCAAAACTTTTGTAACAATTATATGATCAGGAATATGTTCACCATAAGATTTTATTTGACTAACAATTTCAGTCACTCGAAAAAGAAAATCTTGTACCGATTCATTGCTTTTCATGAACAAAATTTCAAACTCACGACGGAGGGTTTGAAGCTTTACCATAATCACCCTTGATGAGCCTTGAAATTCATTTTGAAGTATCAACCAAGCTTGCTTTGAGGTTGTCGCTGTTGTAATTCTTGAGAAGATCGTCTTATGTACAACTTGTTGAATGAAGAACAATGCCTTTGAGTCCTTCTTTCTATTCTCCCTCAGCCTGATTTAGTCATCTGGATCTGCATATCCATTCTCTATTAAGTCTCAAAGATCTTGAGATTTGAATAGAGTCTTCATCTTGATACTCCAAAATTCATAGCTTTTGCCCGAGAAGATTGGGATAAGGGGTTGAGACATGGAATTACCGTTAAAAGCCATAATGCTCAGTTCTGATTGAAACTAGGCTCTGATACCATAAATGTTGGGGATGGAGGAGCAAGGAAAAACAAAATACTACGATACGAGTAAAAAGAATCCTTTCGACTCAAATAAACTGCTGTAGTATTAAAAACAGGAGGAACACTTACAAGATACCAAGTGCACACAAACTCTCTATCTATCTGTCTCTATCTCTATCTCTATCTCTATCTACATGAATTACGGTCCTATTTATAGGACCCTATAACTACTAGATCATGAGGTGGTTAATGAAACCATCTTATAACTACTAGATCATGATTGAAGTGATTATTGAAATCATCATGTAACCATTAGATTATGATAATAATCTAGATATATTAACTATGAACTACATAAAGATAAAAGATATTGTAGGAATCGTAATAACAGTGTTTGGGGGTCGGTGGGGTGTCGAGCTTAAAATAACAGTGGTCCTCCACAGTCCCCACTGTTTTGTCTTGTTTCTTGGACTGTGCACGCGGAAGCCTACCTCCCAGGGTGGAGGAAGATGATCAGGTGGCCATGCTCAGAGCGCCACCTTGCTGTCCAACCTTGAGGTCGCACGAATTAGTGGCAATAAGTTTCATCCGGCAGTAGCCTGTCTGATCCATCTCTCCATTCACCGTAGGACACTATTTTGTAATCTAATCTTTATAAGCCTTCTGTTTGTGAAAATTTCTCTTTGAGAACTGTTCCCTTCTACCCCAAAATATTAGGCATCGAATCGAGATTAATGGATTTTAGATGAACTGATAGATTTCATCTTGTCAGCCACTGAATTACTACGTGAGAGAATAAATTACATCAGATGATTAGGGCTTTGACATAAATCTAATTATTCCGAATCGAATCAGTTCTCCTGAGGCCAGTATCGACAGCCAAGTATATAGATTTCGTCCTTGCATTTTAAGTGCTACAGGAGATAAGAAATAGATGATTAGCTACCAGAGAATAATGCTTCAAGAAAGAAATGTCGAGGAGAAAACAAGCCAAGTAATTATTTTTTCTGATCTGTACAACTAAAATAAGCAACAAAAAAGAAACCTGTAAGAAAAAGTAAAGATAGAGAATCATCAATTCACCATTTGACAACGATGATAGGAAGATATAAAAGCCAAACCACTTCTACGTTTTTGAACACCAAGTCCACAAATTATTTAGCTACAGAGAATGCTTGATTATTATCGGAGCATACACAACTCAAACCTCAGCCACGCCACAATAAAGTTCTCCATTCGTCGTATTGTCGACAACATATGTAGAACATGTGAATGCGGTAGCACGATAGATGCATTAATCCATGAAATGGTCTCATGGGGTTCTGATATGAAATCAGAACTCTCTATCGGGGAAGATAAGGGGGGCGACAAGGGACCACATGAAGAGAGCTGCTGTTGCCCACCCAGTGACAATCCTGACCCACACAGATGGCCACCCAACATCGATGAGCTTTCCGCTTTCACCAACCGAGGTGGACCAGCCAGTCAGAAGCATTGCTGAGTACATGCTTGCAAGAGAGAAGATGAGGTGGAAGAAGGTGTATGAGTAGGAGACTGGCTTTGCCTCATCAGTCTTCTTGTCCTCCTGCTCATCCAACTTGTCAAATGGGAGCAACGGCTTCTCGGATCCTGCAATAGATTCATCAGCAGACTAAAATCGATTAAGATAATACTGCAGGGGTGTTTTAGAACTTGTCATTGAATCTAACCAGCACGCGGTGAACTTGGTGGAGAGAATAAACTTGTTGAGGAGCCGGCACGAACAGCAGAGTAGACAACAGAGAGCACAGTAGTAAGCAGGCCAAGTGTAAGACTTCCAGTTGAAACAACTTTTGAATGGTTGTGAAGACCATTGCACTCGTAATCCCTTGGTTCACTAGAAAGCCCGCTATAACAGAGGTAAGTGCAGTAAAGTGAAATAATTGATGCAGGCAATAAGCTGCCATTTACCTGCACACATCAATCCAATGCATCAGATTGCACTTTTTGTCCTTGGTTGGGTGAACAATGAACAACAAATTGTAGAAATTATATTTCTACATATGAGACCACATAAAACTAACACATATAATAAATGTTCATCTATAAAGGAGTTCTGGACACGCCGTATACAGCATTATACATATGGGACTCCCTTGATATCTTACATTGAGTCTACTTTTTACCTTTTGGGTTAATGGTGGCCATGACTCATTGTAAGTTACATATTATTATCATATAGCATCATAGATATACAGGACACAAACTCATAACTAGAATGATAACAATCAGAAACAAAAATAAGATTTTTTGAGTGCCACATCCATGCCATATTTACACATACTTTTATTCTAAATTTGAAATATCATGGGATACATATCATGTACTATTCATGTCCCAAGTCTATCTCCATGCTTCATAGAAATGAAAGCATAATATCTATAGTTGATGATAGTGATTCCCGTTTGCCATTTCCCATAAAAACAGTTACATCAATAGCAATTGTCTTCAACACTGCATAAGTTCCAAAATCAACTTTTCCACCCTCGTAAACTGAAAAACGTTTGAATAATGGAAGTTGCGTTACATGCATTACATGTCAATCTGTGCCACCGTATTGATAAGCTGAAGCAATATAATACACAGAATGATGAAACACAAGTTGACCAACATTAATTGTTCTAAATATAACAAAATGCAGATTTACTATTTCTGAAAGCATCAAAATGTAACATTTTTGCCAAACTCAGTAGCACCAGAAGAAAATATGTAAGCAGTATTTTTTTTCTAAAGTAATCTCTTATTGAACATAATTTAAATATATATTTGTTAGATGGTTCACAAAAGATAGCAAGATCATACCTTTGGATGCAACGCAACAGTAGCAAAAACAAATACAAGAATCAATGTCAGGACAATAAAAAAGGTGTTGAGTCCACAATCATGTCCTGATGGAGTAAACCAGTGAAAGAGCACTCCTGTAAAGGAGAATGTTGCCAAATAGCAAACCAGCGAGACGATTAACAAAGCCATGTACCTACAGTAGAAGAAAATGTTGTTAAGAGTATGATTTTCATAATCCTAGAGTCTGTATCTAACAACAAATACTTGATAAAAGAAAGAGCTATTTACACACCAGAACTGCTCATCCTTTGAAACCCAGTTCTCATTCCATGCATGTACAAAATCCAGTAAGAGAACAACCTGAACCAGAAGAAACAATCCTGAACCAAACTTTGATAATGTCTCTGCAGCAAAGACATAATTTCCAAAGTCACAATCACAATCTAGCATGCTAAAAAGATTTTAAAAAAAAATTGTGGTTCATCTGTCCATTTAAGCTAAACAAATAGACTGTAGAAAATACTGGGTTAAAGGTTGAACATCTGACAAGCAGGAATTCTTCCCACATTATACGCAAAAAAATTGATAAATCACCTATGACAGGAAATAATCTTCAGAATGTAGATAAATAAAAAAAAGTGTGTAAAGACTTATGTCTGGAACTAAATCCCCAAATCACAGAGGAAACAGAATAACATCTCAAAGGAAGTCTAAGATGCTAAGACAGAGAAAAAAACGCCTACATGCTCCAAAGAAGCTTAAATGAGGATCACATCATAACACCACCACTACAACCCACATATCCATCATCACCTTGCCATCTCCAGTTCTCAATTAACCATCTAAATTGAAGGAAAGCTACCTACCACAGCCCTTTATTGCAGAAACTTCCTACCTTTTAGGCACCAAACTTAGTTTGGCCTTCTGAAGTTTATTGTAACAATCATCTGTTCTTTCTTTCCTCATCATGTTGTTTACCATACAAAAAAAGAAGTTTTCAGCTAGAATGCAGTAACCATTTGATTTTGTAAGATCCATTTGCAAAGAAAACCATCACGCAAATATCTAGGTCATTGAAACAGGCCTTTCATCTTCAGAAGAAACTCATGATATCTACCTTAATCAAGAAACAATGTTCTGAAAATTTTAACTGAAAAATACTTTCAGCATTAACATAGTATTAAATTAGTTCAGCGTTAAGAAACTATATCCTATCTTGACAATACTGCCTTCTGCATGTAATTGCAACCAAAGAAACACTACCCCAAACGATAAAACAATATTATCAATCAAAACTTGTAAATGCTCACCGTAGAAGCTGACAATGCCATTGGGAACGAAGAACATAAGAAACACTACGATAAACCAACAAACGATCTTCGCCATCCAACCACCGTGATGCAGCTGGTCGCGCGGATCCTTCTGATCCTTGATCCCAATCATTACAACAGCCAAGATCGTAAAGAACACGAAATTCCCCAAGCTAACGCGGAGCACAGCGTCGGTCTCGAACCACTCTCTATCCGGCGTCTTGTGGAAGTGATTAATCCCTTCAAACAAGCCAACAACAGGTCAAATCTTTAATCAAAATTGGACGTGACAAAGGAGAAAACCCTTTGGATCTGGGAAGCGATAGAATTTCTATCCAAGTTTGACCTAGAAAAGGAGAAAGCGAGATGATTTTGGCCGGGAAGGTAGGAGAGTGAAGGGCTTACAAGGGAGGGACTCCATGAGGGGTGCGGCAACCTCGCGGAGGCCCCAGGAGACGACAAGGGATAGTGCGAAGAGGCCGCAGTAGGCGATGCGGGCGGAGCGGCGGCTGATGCTTCCGGCGACCGAGCGGCATGCTTCGCAGGCGCAGGCGGCGCAGCATGAGGCGAGGCACGAGGCGGCCCACATCTCTTCTTCTTCTTCTTCGAGATTGAGAGGGGGAGAAGCCCTGATAGCGAGATCTGGTAACCCTAGGGGACGTGCGGGGAGGGGATTTGGGAAAGGTCGACGAGACGCTAAGAAAGAACCAAAGTCGACGGCGGTGAACGCCGATAAGCCATTGGTATTTCTATTTTTATCGAGGATTATTTTTTCCTTCGCTGTATAACTATTTTCCCTCTATCAATTCCAATGTATTTTCCATCGTGTATATATCCCTCAAAAACTATAATCTTTTTATATAAAAGCGTAATATTTTTATTTTTTAAGAAAACTTATGATTTTCCTATTTGACCATTATTTTTTTTATAATATAATAATAAATATATATTTATTATAATAATATATATTTTTATATAAGGAGTAGATGATAAAGATAAAATTTAATCCTAGAATAATTTATCATTACACATATTAGTAATGTATCCCTTATACATCTTTATTTCGATAAAGAATAGTGCCAATCGTCTAAAAGATTAAAGCGTCAAAATACAAATATAAACATCTGTGTCGGTTCACAACCAACAATTTTGGGCTGTAATACTCTCATAATGTTGTAACCTTTCGAATAATCAAAACCTCACTATAATGTTAGATCACATTAAGCGTATGGGTTGGATTGATGTCTAATTATATATAAAGCGAACTTGTGAGTTCTTCCTAAGACAGTGTGACCAAAATATTGCGATAGCTCTCAATGGCCATCGTAGAACAACTTCTCTTCTTGCCTGTTGACCTAATTTTTACTCCTACCATGTGACCTCAAAACTTTCTATACCTGCTGTTGTAACATGCGGCCCAGCAAGGCATTCAATACCTGCTGTCATTCATTGATGAGCTTTTAATTAAGCGATCCTGATGCTTCAGATGAAGTTGGATGAAGAAACTTCACCAGCACAACCTGTATGGATCCGTACCATTCAATCTTGGGCTATTTAATGGAGTATCTGAGTAGAGAGAATCGATCTCCGGAATGATCCACACAAACTATTTTCGTGTCTCCCAAGTTTGACCACCGAAATCATCTAGAACTCACCTGATTGATATATATGCATAACCAGCAAAATTTATTGTGTTGGCAATGGTAAAACAATCACTATCCACATGCTTGGAAATAAAAATGAATCAATAATTAGCTTAATCATCTCCTTGGGGAGGAAAAAGAAAGAAAAATAGTTGTCTTCTTCCACTATCTATATTCTGTTCTTCTGTGTAGTCTACCTTTTGCCTCAGCTTGCCTCCTTTTAGACTCACCTACGAGAAGCAGAGGCGCAAGCACCAAAAACCCTTATAGATTCTTCTTTGTGTTGTTCATATGTCGAGCTCGAACTCGGTGATGGGGGATATCAAAGTGCTGAGATCCCCAAAGATGGAGTCTTCTTCCTCGATGAAGCCCCCGTTGTCTTGGCACTCGAAGTACGTCTGTATGTAGTCCGGAAAACTGCACCCGGTTGGCTTGTCATCACAACCGGGTGTCGACGACGTACTACTGCTCTCTGCAGATGTCTTCTCCAACATCTCCTTGAACTTTGACGACTGCAGCAGCAGATCAAGTGCAGACGATGTGGCCACTCCTGCTTCTCTTGGTTCAGGGAACTGTGAGATCCCCCTCACGCTAATCCCGTCCTCCTGCTGCATGCTCTGCGCTGCACTGCCGTGGCTGCCTGGCTCGGCATCGAGCCCCTTGGGTTGGAGCCATTTGATGTAGCGGCTGAGGTCGAAGTTGGTGACGGCGTTGAGGCCGCGGTACTCGATCGCGGCGATGTCGTACGCGGTTGCAGCCTCCTCCTGCGTCGCTGCGAAGATGGAAGGCGACAGGTGCATGTTAGATGATTCCCGAGCTTAATGGGCAGCCATTAAGCTTGAAGGTTGCTGGTACATGTCATTTAAGGTTGGGCGATCGAAGTAATGCAGCATGAAAGCAGACAAGTATCCAACGCCAGCAGGCCGGCGAAGGATTTGTATGGGCAGGAAAATGGTTGTGGGTGTGAGCTACAGAGTGAATTCAAGAAGACAGCATCGGTGGTCGGATGTAGTGACAAGGACAGCATACTGCTGAGCGTTGGGGGTTGGTGTTAAAGTCCTTTCTCTCCCAACTAACAGGATTGACTCATGGTTGCCACACTGTGTCTGCACGAAAGGGGAAGGAGATGACAAGGTGGTAGTTCAGCTACCCAGCATCGCCATGAACTCAATCCTGCACTCATGAACATCCGTGCCAGGATTCATGAGAAACCTTTTATGCGATGCATGAGGTTTACACACGGAAGGTGGTGAAATGGGTTCCGATTCAAGATCTGAAATGCCCAGTTTGCATGTTTAGATACAAAACACAGGTGGGATAATCTTACCATATGTTCCAAGATACAAGTACTTGTTACCGGAAACCCGACCAATCCGAGCTTCCCATCTCCCATTGTGATGGTGTCTGCAATGAATGTGTTTGGATAAAGCACTTAATTATCACTGATTTATCTTAAACCAGTTGGTATATATTAGTAGTGCAAAAGAATATGGAAATATTAGGAGCGTCGTAAAAACTGAGGTAAGCAGACTGTTCCTATTAACATGGCAAGTTATCTGAAGCTGTTGCAGGTAAATCGCAACAGCATCGTCAAGTCAAACTTAAGAACTGTACGATGAGGTTTCTACGATAGGAGTAATGGCGATGTACAATACCTCGCAACACCTCTGTATTTTGAGACACCTCTTGAGAACCCACTGCTTTTCCTGTAGAACAACAATACGATAAATACTTGACCAATTGATCATAATCATCTGTTTTATTACTCGATTTTGAGGTACCTTCTTAAGGATCCAATATATTCCTCCCTGGACTGATTCTCCATATCCTTGAGCTCTTCTTGGTATGCCGATGTCTGTGATTAGAATCGCATGAGTAGATCAAACTCAAACATACGGAATGTTGCAGAAAATGTTTGAAGGAATCTGGAGGAAGGAAAGGAAAGGAAAGGTTACAGGAAAATTGAGAATGGTGTCATGGCCCCAATACTTGAGTGCTGCCAGGTCGTACGCATGAGCCGCTGCCTCTTCATCGTCATAGGCTCCTGGGGTGAGGGGGCGAATGATCATTGATGAGTTAGGGATCCATGAAGTATTTCCATTGTGTATTCACTAGAAATGATGATTAATTTGGCTCACCAAGATAAACTGCATCATCATTGATCCAGCCACCAAAGTGAACACAGGCAAAGGGGAAACAGAGACAGAGGCAGAGAGAGAGAGAGATTAGATGCTAAGTAATTGATGCAAAAAAAAGCACAAGGAAAAGAAAATACAACCTTGTTTCCCTTTCTTGTTCTGGGATTCATTCCAGCAGTTCTTGTCCCACAAATGGGCCTCGTATCGACCTGTCCATCGATGCCTATCCAAATCGATCGAACGAAGAAACCAAGAGAAGATTGAGCAGTGCCAGGAGATTGGGAAGGTCAAGAGAAGCAGGGAGCAGAGATCACGAGTTAAATTACCTTGTCACACCGCGGAAGACAGAGCTACGCTGAGAAGGAGAGTCTCTCGGCACACTTCTTCTTGTTCTCTTCATCTTCATGCTGCTGCTGCTGCTGCTGTCATTCTTGTCGACGTTCTTCTGATTGCCGGAGTTGTTCTTTTGGATCTTGCCCATCGAAGGTCCGAGACGAATGGAGGTTGCAGGAGGGAGAGAGAGAGAGAGAGAGAGAGAGAGAGATGAAAGAATTGACGACAGGTGAAGCCTTATAAAGGGCGACGGCCGTGAAGTGCTTGAGAGTTTGTTTCGAAGATGGAAGTAATGGCAAACTACAGAGAGAGCCGGCTCTTTTGGAAGCTCTCTCTCCCTCTCTCTCGAATTAAGCCGTCCATTGTCGCTAGTTATAACAATCATTAGCATCAAAGATTGCAACTGTACGTTTTGTTTTATGTTGGTTAAAGAGTCTTGCTGTGTGACACATCACTCTTACCTATTTGGTCTTCGCTTGGGGATTTATTCTTAACTATGGTTATTTTTTGTGTCACAAAGTCTTAACTATGGTTTTTACAAAGCATTTGTTGCTCCAGATTATATATATATATATATATATATATATATAAATTGTTTTCATTGTATTATTCAGACTCTAAAGCTAACCAAAAAGTTTATTTTATATATGAGAATTTGGAAATATTTTCCTGATTAAAAAAAATATATATGGATGCATTTAGTAGTATAATATAAAATTGTAGATATAGTTGCGTCCAAAGGATAAACGTAATTTTTTTTTTTGTTTATCTTAAAAGGTGCTTATCTTCATATTTTTTATTTGTCATAAATGATTATATGAACTTATCCATAGGATAAATCTGATCTAATCCCCTATGTATAGGATTTACATTATCAATTATAATTTTTTTTTTACCTCCACCATAAGTCTATTTAAAAACATTTTAGTTGAGATAAAGTAATTGAAAACTCAATAGAGACCGGCCCATATAAAAATTATTATATCAAATAAATATTTCTATTGATTTAGGAACAATAACAATCAAATAGGAAGAAATCTATATTATTTATTTATAAGCACTTCAACTGACGATTCGTACCTGTTCACTCGGACCAGTCCAAATTGAGAGCCCCCACTCCACCAAAAAGATTAGAATCATTATCTCTTGTAAATATACACACACACACACACACACACACACTATTATTCCATAATTAACAATATTTGTTTACAAAATAAAATAAAATATTCAAAATTTGATCCAACAGTCTGATACTAAAACATTTGGTAAGTGAGTCAAACTTACTAGTTTTGTTGCACTGAGTGTTAATTTAGAAAGGAGTGTTAGTTTCGCACATTGTTCTTAGATGTGGCTTTTGCACTCATGGAAACCAATTCGTACGAAATGGCTCACTGTGTTGGCTACCCTCATCAAACTTTTGACTTCAGATTGATGGGATGAAGCAGGAGGGAGGATTCTGCTACATCCACAAGTCTCGTCTCGTCCATTGTTATGATCTGATGATGACAGCAAGCGTGTTGTTGCCAGTGGTTTATAGATCAATTTGGTCAATATAAAAGCTGAACTTACAGTTACGACTCCTTCAATAAATATAAATAAATAAAAGCAGATGGCTTTTTCCCAAGTAGGTGTAACTAAAATGTACACAATCTTTGTTAGAAAAAATAAATACTCAAATATATGTTTAGTTATTTCAACAATGATAATATATATATACATTTCAGCAAAAAAATAAGAGCAATTCCTTACAACCTTCTCACTCAACACTGCTAATTAGTTTACCAACTCTTTCTCAAAGTTGCAGTAGCTTATTCACACCCACAAGTTAGCATTCGCTTCAAACTTTTTACAGTAGACTTACTTAGAAAGATAACCTCGATCATTTACTATAACAAAAATAATAAAAAGCTGTAAAGTATTTAAATTCTTATTTTTAGTAATAATTCACTTCACTTGTCCTAAATTTCATGGGGCTGTATGATTAGAAACTGGCAGTCCTATCTTTTGTGAATTGAGTGAAATAACCCTTTTTTTTTTTTTTTTTGTTGCCTGAAGTTGAAACGAATTAGCGTGGTGTTAATATCTAAATATTTCAGTTTGCTGGCATTGTATTGATCGTGTTCATGTCAGTAAAATATGAGCTTACTTACTTCTCATCGATCATAGCTTGAGGGCAGAAGGGTTAGCAACCAAAACGAGCAACACGTTGGAGACGTATGATAGATAGCTCATGTTAGCTGGCCAACCCGCAAAGGAGAACTGGTGAAAAGTCAGCTTTCTTTTCTAAATTGCCACCAGCAATTTGGCATATGAAATTACGTTAATTATATGTTATTTTTTATAATTAATTTTTTTTAGTATTTTGATTCTTATATTTTTAAAAATTATATTGAGATTCATATACTTATAAAATTAAAATATTTAATTTATTTTTTTTAAAAATCATCAATTCTATTGACGGAAATATCATAAGGTTTATTATTTTCATTAGCAAAAACAACAATGTGAGGAGAAATAAAATTAAATATTTTACTTTTATAAGTATAGAAAATTTAATGTAACTTTTAAGAGGGTAGTGATCGAGATATTAATGATAGTTCAATAAACCTTTAGAGGGTAGGTTATTGGGGTAATCAAATGGATGGATAGAGAAAGGTGGTGGAAGCATCAAATTTCAATGTGCTATTTCGTTTTTTTTTCATCTATACATCACTGAGAGATGGGAAGAGAGAAGGCATCGAGTGCAACCTGCTACTTCGCGCAAATTGCTGAGACTTGCATGGACGAAGTACTCCATGCATTGTCTGGTTTCTTCTGTTGATGAAGAGCTCCATGGATGAAAAGCTTCACGCAGATGGTAGTGCTACTCTCTCTCTCTCTCTCTCTCTCTCTCGCTCTGTCTTCGTTACTGTGGTAATTAAATGGATGGATCGAAAAAGGTGGCGGAAGCAACAAATTTCAACGTGCTATTTTGTTTCTTTTCATCTTTACATCACTGAGAGATGACGAGAGAAGGCATCGACTGCAACCTGCTACTTCACGCAAGTTGCCGAGACTTGCATGGTTAAGAGCTCCATGCATTGTCTGGTTTCTTCTCTTGACGGATTCAACCGGAGGAGGAGCTATTTGGATCATTCTTTATAGAGATAGCGGGCAAATCAAAAGTAGAGGCTTCCTATTGGCTTCTTCTCTGTGACTGCATGCCGTGCTCGAGCTAGCAGACAAATCCAAAGGATCTACAGGCAGACAGTAACAAGTGATGAAAGAAAAGACAACGGAGCCGATGAGTTGAATGCTCATGCATGCAAGAACAAACCTCCGATAAGATAATTATGTGACAACTGGGACTGTTGAAGTAATGGTGTCCCATTTTGTATGGAGATCTTATGGACCTCCAACTTTAACTCATGGAGGCTTCCAGGCTTATTATGCATGGCTCCTACAGACCATACACATCCTCCTCCCTTTAAATCATTGGTTAATGTTTCTCCAAATATATTTCCCTCTAAGATAGCAATCCACATTTGTTACCTTCCTCTTCCAATTTGAAAGCTTCTTATATCAGTGGCAAAGAAGTCCTAATGTTCCGAGAGGCTCCCTAAAGAAATGTATCATCTGAAAATAGAAGCTGAACCAGAAAAACGTTGGAAACACGAAATGCAGCAGAAGGAAGCGATCTCGAGGCAGCTGGACTCACCTCCCCGTCGCAGTCGTGCACCAGGACCACCACCGGAAATGAAATTCCGGCATCCCTGGCAACCCCGACCATCTCTTGCCTGCACCCACCCGACATGCACGCAATACAAGCTGTGCATCTCGTGGTCCTCGACATGCACGCAAACCACCTGAACAACATGGCTACGTAGACCGTCGAAGTTGCCCGAGGCCTCCTCGCGCAAGCGACGGCCGGCGCCGGAGGTGGGAGCACTTCAATTGGCGGGCCTTGCCTCCAACTGCCGGTGCGTCAAGTGCTCTCCACTCTGCCGAAAGGGCACTTCTGGACGGAGCGTGGGCGGAAGTAGATCCAATCATGGTTCTATTTCGTTCCGACATGACAGAAACTATAATCGAAAGCAGGGGTCGATTTTGAAATCAGAACTGGAACCGATAATTCTGATTTCGATTTGAATCCATAATTTTTTTTAATATTTTTAAAAATAATTTATAATATAAAAATCATAATGTTATTTTAAAATTTCAAAAAATTGATGTACATTCATAATGACTTAATAAGTATAAATGTGTAAAAACATAACCAAAAAACATTATAGTGTCGGAGACTCACAAACATTGATTGAACTATAATTAGTCTACTAATAGAAGTACAAATTTTATATTTATATATGTATATATTATCATCAATATGATTTGTGATATATATGTTTCATAAATAAAGTAAATAATATGCTTATGTTTTCAACTTTAAAGTTGAAGTGATTTTTAAAAATATTATTCATAATGAACGTACATAAATATTCATATTTATATTAAGCATAGCATAATAAGCTAAAGTGTATCGAATTTAAATATGATGTTAAGTTATAGTAACAAGCATGTAAATATTGATTAAAAGTGATAGTTGAATTTTAATCGATTTTAAATTAACTTGAAGGCTTACATGAGTTTGATCATAAATTTAAGGAAGTTTGAGTTTTAAACATATGGATAGGGATGATAATAAACTACCTAAGTATAATAAAAAAATTAATAAAAATATAAATTAAAGATGAGTATTATACTAAAAATATTAAGATACAATAAATAAGATTGAAGGATAAATTTAGATTAAAAGATACCATTCTTGTCAAACCGAATTAAAATCAATTGAAGTTACTGTAATATTAAAATTATATTAGTAAAAGAAGAAAAAAAAAAGTGATTGAACCGTTACCCGAAGGTAACCTTTTAAGCACCTCTATCTTATTTTAGCCTCATCTTCTTTACAACTCTTTATCCCTTTCACAGGCATAGGAGAAAACCTTTACACATCTCTTTTACAAGAAAATCTCACACCTCCCTTAGAATGACCTCTAAACTTAAGGAGGAAGAGACCCAACACTTTTTTTACACACTTCAAATCACAAAGTTTTTATGTTTTCACCAAGCAAGAATGAGTGAGGTATTTATAGACCCAAATAACTTCAAAATAAGAGTCAAAAAATTAAATCCTTGGATTTTTGGGGTATTAGCGATACTACCGCTTGTATCGGGTGGTACTACCACTGTATATAGCTTGAGAACTTAGGCTTTAGCAGTACCATTACTTGCCTAGGCAGTACTACTGCTTGATAGAGCCTAGGAACCTAGGCTTTAGCGGTACCACCGCTTGCTTGGGCGGTGCTACTGTCGAGATTCCCAAAAAAGCATAGTTCATGCTTTCTAGCTCACAAGTGGTACCACTACGTAGCCCAACCCTTAGTCATAGAATTGGCCTTCGAACAAGCCTAATTCGACCATGGTTTAGGCCCAATGAACTCCTAATCAAGTTAGCATAGTTACACTCCAAAACTAACACAATTAGACTTTAAATGACTTTGATCAAGACTCAACTAACTCTAGTTACAATTATGAAGCTTTCAGCACGTTGTCCGACATGTCATCTATTTATCCAACACTTCGTTCGAACCTCCAATGCATCATCCTTTCCTTTGGCATATTGCTCCATCCATTGACATGTTGATCTCCTATAATATCCGATCTTCTTCGTACAATACCAGATCCTTCCGACCCGATGCCTGAACTTATGACACAAAGTCCATCCTCTAGTATGTTGACTAATCCTCTAACCTGACATCCAATCTCTAACATGATGCACTCTGGCTCTCCTACTTTAATGATTTATCTTTTGATGGTTCAAGTCTATGATCGAAGTTTCTCTTGTATCACTTAACTCAAATACTTATTATTCTATAAACTCATCAATTGATTTTATCATCAAAATGCGGGATTCAACACGTAGGTCGGGCCACAACTCACTGATTAGGGCCAATCAACAAACTAGGCCCAGCCCGTAGGCTAGGCCAAACCCGCAAGTCAGGCCCTAGCTTGTAGGCTAACCTAGCCCAACTATTATAGGCGGTCACGTGTGATGCACATGACCAATACTAGTGAAAATCAGATCATGATGATATCACGATAATAAGACCGATTCATCTTTAAACATAAACCCTAAATAATTTCAATCATTACTCGAGAGGGATATTGAGATAACTAGATAGACTAGTGTGCTGTATATTCGTCTATATAATGGAGGCAGTTGGTTTCATAGCTGCTTGTGTACGTACACTAAATATACAGTACATGTGCTCATTGGAGAATGAGTTTACTAATCGATCCGCTCACGGAATACTATATGGTTAATGATACCTCTTTATCAAACATCGATTTCAACATCGTAGTGGTGTATCTGGTTCTTAGACTACACCAAGGATGTCCTGTATGAGTACTACACTATTTGATACCAGACTTATAGGTCTGAAAGTTTTAGATTTAGCATGACCGGTCATCGAGAGTTGTAGCCAATCTTACGAGAAAAATTGAGTGTAAATAGAGGATCATCCACTCTCGGTGTCATAAGAGGAATATCCTATATATTCTTACGCAGGCAAATCCTTGGCTAGGGTCATTCGGATTGAGAGAGAAAGTGTTCTCTAGAAGAATTCGATTAGAGCGAAACTCGAATAGAAACCGTATGGGTCTGAGAGCACCATGCTTGAAATATGATCTCTGGGATATTAGATAGATGATGGACTATATATATATGGAAACTGAGGACAAATATGTCCAATGGATTAGATTCTCTTATATCGTTTGCGGACTATGACGTAGTGACTTAGTACATCCATAGTCGATGAGTCGAGTGAATTATTATGAAGATAATAATTCACTGAGTCATAAGGAGTTCTGATAGGTATGACTCACGGCTAGCTCGATATTGAGCCTAGAGAGTCATACATATATGGTAGGTGTTACGATGAATAGAAGTTCGGATATAAGATATCCGTCAGAGCCCTTATCTTATTGAACATCCAATAAGCCCTTGAATTATTGGATCCTATGGATGAGATCCAATAAGAGCCAATGAGAGATTATTATGTAGAAATTCACTAATCTAAGTGGCTTAGGTAGTTGGATGGAGAATTAGTACCCAATACGACACGATCCATTAGAGTAAGTTTACAGGGACCTCTATAAATAGGAAGGAACTAAAGGGCTATGACTAGACTCATTTTGTATGCCACCTCATATTCTCCTCTCCCCATCTTCTCCTTAGCCAGCAACCCCTATTTGGGGCATGTGGACAGCAAGAAGGGTCGACCCCTTGATCCCGTGGTGCATGTGAAGAGAAGGTTTGTGCAGCGATTTGAGGAGTGTCTTTGCAGCTCCTATAGTGTAGATCACCACTAAAGAGAAGGACATATGTCGACCATCTACAGTGAGGAGCCAGGTTGAGACTCACGTCAACTAGCATATATGTCTTTTGGAGGAGTGTCTTTGCAGCTCCTCAGCCATCTTTTGGACTATCTCGAAGGAAGAATATATGTCTCTCAATCAAAGCATTTGATCTGCCTCCTCGTCCGACAAGAAGGGAGTGGTGCTATTAATGCAATATGCCGATAGGCAAAGTTAAATCCTTGGTTTTGACTTGAACTCATGAGGAAAAAATGCTTCATACAACCTTTGTTGTCATAAGGGGCATCATTGACCTTGAAACCCTCCCAAGCGGCTAAGTGGTAGCCACTTCTCTCCTTGTACAACTGGAAACAAGGGGCAAAGAGGGTGTGGGTCGGAGTAATATCAGCATATCGACATTCTCTGATGAACACTATCAAATAACGCCATGAGATGGGCACTATTTGAGAGGACAATATCTCCCACCATTGGAGGTAGGGCATAGAACAAAATATCTTTGAGACGTGTGAGACGAAAAAACCTAACCCGCACTAAAAGAAATCCGCTACGATGGAGGTGTAGGGCAAAATGTGCTTGAGGAGTGTGAGTCAGGAAAACTCACCTACACCAAAAGGAATCCGCTACATTAGAGATGCATGACAAAATGTGCCCAACGTGTGTGAGTTAAAAAAACCCGACCCACGCTAAGAGAAATCTATTATGGCATAGGCGTAGAGCAAAATATGCTTGAGGCATGTGAGTCGAGAAAATATGACCAGCATCAATGTGTGTCTCCTCCACACTACAAAGGAACATGTTGGTAATAGGCTTGTCGACTGAATTAAACACCACACCCCATACCCTTCTAACAAGAGATATGAAGCATGCCTTCGAGAGGGGATAAATAATAGGAAATATATTAATGGTCAATCATCATCCGACACCTAATTACCGTGTGGAAACTATCATGGAAGGAAGAGGTCCAAGTCATACTCCACCTGTCTGCCTCCATGGATAGCAATCCTAGAAAGGTCGTTTGAGGTTATCTCTCTCATGTTGCCCATGTGGACAAAACACCAAAACGGGACATTGAGACAGTTATAAGCTATTCCCTCTGATATTTGGTATAAAAGCTAACCCCCAATGCTATGTTAGGGAACTCTCTTCAAAAAAAAAAAACTCTTACTCATAAAAGATCTTGGTCACTAACTTGAGCGTTAGAGGGACTAGGTCTAAACAATTTTCTCGACATCAGTCTTAGTGCAGGTAGTGCCATGAGAGATCGACACCTCTACCTCGGAGCCATCTCGATCACCACTTCAGATGTTCTTATGTTTTTGGGTTCAAACCATATCAGGTCGACTCATACGTCAAGAATGAAATCTTCTAACAGTAGTAATGATAAGTAGTCATGTTATATTTAATTATAAGTAGTAAAGTTATACTATTACATTAGATGTGAACAAGCAATACATGATAGCTTACGTATATGGGTGCCATCAATGGGTGTTGTCCCCTGACAAGCTATGGAAATACATTTTTGAACATTGACCTGAGAAGAGTCATTCTGGTATTAGCCTTAAGGAGAGTCATACTTATCTTATTTATGAACTCTAACACACAAGTTCAAACAACTCGCTAATGTTGAAAACGAGAACTGACATAACTCATACTAACAGGTAACTAAGAACTCAACTCCTAACACATAAGGGCATAGCCCTTGCTTGTTCCGTTGCAAAGCAATAATACTATAGGCTTAGTCTAATTGGTAGCCTATAATACTCGATATCTGGGCTCAACCCAATGCTTATATATGACCCAAAAGGCCTGATTCGGTGGGCTTCGACACATGCTCACAATAGCCCATACCATGATGACACAAGGCCCACAGCGGCCCTATCCATGGCCCACAAAGGCATACTTTAATTACGTTCGGCATAGTACCCAAAATGGCCAGACTTGTGGCCCACATATATGGGCTCCGATTCAAGACTCACAATTGCCTGAACTGGGCCACGATCTTCTTTAAAGGCCCCTGCCTAAGGCCCACGACCAATGTGGCCCACCCAAAGGCCCCATAGCCTATTTAGACCATCCTACAGCCCAAAGAGGTGTCGCCCATGACTTACAATTGAATCATACTTCTCTTTTTTTCGTATTAAATAATATTTAACAAAATTAAATAATATTAATATATAGTTATATATATATATATACATATATATATATACATATATATATATACATACATATATATACATATATATATATATATACATATATATATATACATACATATATATACATATATATATATATATATATATACATATATATATATATATATATATATATATAGAGAGAGAGAGAGAGAGAGAGAGAGAGAGAATTCACCAATGCATTGTTTTAATAAATGGACAAGTATATATTTGATCTTGATTACGTAATTTGTGTCAAACCGAGTAAACCGGATAGATCTGATTGGATCTTATGACCATCTCTTCTCCCCCTTTTTTTCTTATTTCACCCTCTCATCCAAAATACCATAGGAAGGTCAAGCTCAAGCTCAAGCAAAATTCTGAAGAGACTCAGGGCAAGTTTACCCAGCATGGCTGCCACTGAAATAAAAGTTTTAATGACTGAATCAGAAGAACTACCAAAAGAGCAAGAATGTGGCCATTATAGTTAACAGTCCATATAACTTTCTAGCAATAAAATCTTTCTACATACATCTTGATCATATGTGAAGATTCAATTTAGACAGCCAATCGAGTGCTCTAATATGGTAGCAAGAATGTAGACACTCAGAAATTCCTGTTGGGATTGCATAGTAAAAGCTCTATGATAAGGTTGTGCAGGGTGATAAGCCCATAAATAATGGCAACAAAGGTGATTCAAATTTCAAATAAAAAAAAAGAAGGGGATTCAAATCATTTGTCTGGCTGTAATAGAAGAAGAATTCATTGTCAAAATTCCTTGTCGAAGAATCAGTTAGAAGATCAAACAGAAGAAGAATTACTAGAAATTCTAGAATATTAGTTGAGGAATTCTAGAATATTGAATTCTTCTTCGTCAAAGAATCAAAATTACTAGAAATTCTTCATCGAAGACTCAGTTTAAGATCGATCACAAGAGTTTATAAAGATACAACAGGTACCTACCAGGAAGTAATAAACCTTTGTCACTTGCTGATCCATAAGTCCTTAAAGAAAAGGCTATTCTTAAAATTAACATCTCTTACGCGATACATTTTCCGTGGAAATATCGATAATATGAATGATGGTAAGGGAAAACGAATTTCACATCATTTTTCAATGAATTGGTCATATGCTTCACAGTAGAACAAAAAATGAAAATGAAACTGAAGGATGTCTACTACATTATGCGATGTCAGATGAACAGGGAAGTTGAGCCTGAATATACATAATTCAATTCCAGCAAACTTCAGAAAAGAAACCACAAAGATTCAACCACCTCTACATGACGTAACGAGATACAAGGCATTTGTAAACAACCTACAATAATCTAGAACCTATACTATTGTCCATGGAGCAATTATTTTCAGTCATGGCTCACTAGAAAGCAGGAAAGTTATTTGGTACGTCTTGTGACAAATAAAAAAGTTACTGATCAAATAATTTCAATGAAAGTCAAGTGATCAAAACCTGAAAATTGATGCAGAAAAACAGGCAGGAAAACCTGAATCAGCCGTACTGCTGTCTTAGTATCTTTGCCATCTATAGCTTTCAGCATTTAGCTCCTACGGTAGTTCTCCCTCTTTTGATTCACTATATTTCATGATAGCATTACATAAGCTTCAGGACCTATGTTTTAGAAAGCAAGGAAATAATATCTTTCAGAGAAAAGTTTCGTTCTTAGGTTCATCCAACATTGCCACCAAATCCACTTTATTCCGCCGTGGACCATGTATCTGTTGTCCTTAACTCACAACCTCAACAACGTCAACTTCACCATCGCTGTAGTCAGCCCAACACTTTTGCTTATCCGTGGATTTTGCAGCTTCTGGAACTTTACTTGCTGGTAGAACATTTTCAAATGTCGTCTCTGCAGAAGTACTCTGCTCTGTGTTCAGATAAGCATCTTTGCTTTCGTTACACTGCTCAGTGTCTGGATTCTGGTTATCATCCACTGGTTCCTCAAGAACTTTATTGAAAGCGTCATTTCCGTCTGCAGGAGCTTCATTACTATGAGAGGCATCTGAGGGAATAGGTGTTGGCGATGCCATCAATCTATCTGGTGGAGCCACTAAACTATCTAATGGCGGAGGGAAACTTTGAGGGGAAAGTGGAATACCATCTGGTGATGCTTGAAAGTCCTTTGGGGACACTGGATGGTTGTTTGGAGTCCAAGGCTGGCCAGGAACAAACTCTGCAGCATTAGGATTCATTATTTTTGGACTGAAACAGCTCCCATCATGAGGAGATAACTCACCATTCTGAAATGGCAGCTTGTTACGGTGACCACGATGACCTGAACGGTTATAACCACCAGCAATCCGTGGACCATAAGGTACTCTGGATGTAGCAGACTGATGGGGATGCTTACGGACAGGAAGGGTCAACATTGGAGGTATATTTACTGGTGGTGGTAAAATTCCTCCATGATCTTTGAAGCTTGGCATTGCAACCGAGCTAAAAACTGGTATTGTTGATGGATTGAATGGAGGTGCAGCTGCTGATAGTTTACTGCTTGGCTCTTTCGCAATTTCACCTGTTTCATTCTTTTTCTCTTTCATTGGCAAGGGCTCGCTTTCACCGCCACTAGACAGCTGTTCCTGCATCTCATCTCCAACATTGCTTGCATCTTCAGTAGAAGCAGTGGTGTCACTTTCTTGCATGGCAGGTGTTCCATCTGAAGCAGATGAACTTGCTTCTGTTTCTTTCTCTGTAAAGCATCCTGATTCTGATATTTCACAAGATTCTTCCACTACAGGAGCTACTTTACCATCTTCAGTAGCTGTATCAGTTATTTCTGATATCTCAGGTCCTGAGAAGGTCATGTTTGCGGCTTCCAAAGTGAACGACTCTTTAGGACTAGAAACAATAGCAGATTCTTTTTCTTCTTTTCGGTCTACTACAATAGAACTATCCAATTCTATAGATGCTTCTGCCACCATAGAATTCATTTTTTCCTGGTTTTTTCCCTCCACCATAGGGCCCTTATGTCCCACAGGAGAAGATGTGTGTTTCTTTTCTTCAATGGTTTCCTGATCCCTCATCTCCTCCCTAGTATCATCTGTAATCTGTTCTCCTACAATTGGAACCAGACTAGGTGCTTCCTTGCAAACTTCATTATCCTGGTCATCTGAATGTTTTTCTTTTGTCACTTTATCTTCTGTGACCTTCACAATAGTTCCCGGAGGAGCCAATGCCACTTCTTTGTATGATAAGGTTTTTCTGGTCGATGGACTAGTGATTGAATTTGATGACGAAACTAGCTTGCAAGTTGTAGCTGTGATGGTAGGACTTGCAGATGCCAACTTGTTGCCCAAAGATTTTTCAGTGTCATTTACAGTTGAAGCAGCAACGATGCTTAGTTTCTGGTTGAAGCTAGAACTTTTTACCAACTTCTTAGAAGCGGGACTAGTAGAAGAAGGAAAGATAGCATCAGCTGGTGGTGTTCCTGGGGAAGAGATGCTGGAGGAAGGCCTAACTCGATAGCGTGGACTTTCTACATTGTTTAATGCATTTGTGTTGATTTTGGCCAAACTTGGTCTTCTTGACACAGATTTGCGGCTTGACAGAGATCGTCCCTTGGGGACAGCTTCTTGCCATCCTTCTTCAGCTGTGTCTTCCTCGATGATATCATCCTCTAGATTTGTCTTGGAGACATGAATGACAGTGATATTGGGCTTCTCATCTTTAGGCTCCATGGGCTGTATGTAGGAGTTGTTCTCCTTATCATTAGTCTCCCTCCATGGGTAATCCTGTTTTGGTGTGTCAACCTTCTCATCCTCTATTTCAAAAGTTTCTGATTGGTTCTGACCATTTCTGCCTTTTATCTGTGAAGCAAAAATGAAACATAATAAAACCACGCTTAGAAAGAGAGTCGGTGATTCTTCCTTCTGACCAAACAAAACTAAATCAATACCTTTGCACGAGCTTGTTTCTTTAGAATTTCTCTTGCTTTGAGCTCCGCATCCGGGTTGATATAATCCAAAAGGTCTGATACACTATTTAAGTAAAAAAAGTTCAACATAAATTAGACCCTTTGCAGAGACAAGAACAGGATTGTACAGAAAGAAACAAATAAGTCTGAAGCTTTTGTAGAAAATTATTCATAAGCATGTCTCAGTTGAATTATTAGTACCCAAGTTCCTAACTGCAAGAATAAGCTTTCTCAAAAATTTCTCAAATGAAAAGATAATCACTAGTGTTATTTACATGGATGAATTTCTTTAACTAATCCTATGTATGATAGTTTGTTATGCTATCACTACTAATATTGATTTTACCTCAAATGACCTTTGCTGGCGATGGAAGCATCGGGTTTTGGGGTACCATTTCGTGCAGCTTCCTGTTGCTCGAGAGCCTTGGACTCAAAATACTCAAGCCATGCAGCAGCATCCTGTATTACATGATGTTCAAAAGAACTTGATAGTGCTTAAATATCTTAATAGAATGAGACTGTCAACCAAGAGTCTAAGTCATAAACCGTACTTTTAAGGCATGAATACCTGTGTTCGGAGATCTTCTGATCCAAGCTTTGCTTGAAGTATGCGGAGAGTTGTTTGTTCATGCTGGACACTTAGAGAATAAGCTTCCATCAAAGACAGAGCAATGGCAATAGCATGATAACTGGCTGCAGTCTGTAAATTGAAATTTTGTTTCTTATGAGCCAGTAGCAAGCAATCTCAATTTATGCATCTACATTAACTAAATCAAGTTAGAAGAATGTAATGAAGTATCTCCTATAGTGCAGCACTGCACCTTTATAACTATGATGTTCAAGAGAGAGGACAAAAGAAGAAGAATGAAGGTGGATCAGTATAAGAACCTGTATATGATCAGCTCCAAGAAGTCTTTGGTTGCACTTTAGTGCCTCATGCAGGTACCTTAGAGCAACATGCACATTACCCAAGCCTTCTTCCATCATTGCCACATTGATGTATGTGGCAGCAGTGTTAGGATGTGAAGGGCCACAAGTCAGGTGTAATAGGTACAAAGCACGGTTAACATACCTGTCACAGTTGAAACTTGAAACAGTTATTATATTATTCCTATTTGAAATCTAAAACAGAACATAAGAAGTGACACTAAAAAGAAAATAAAAAAGGAAAGATCAGTCTATTCCACAGATCACACAGTGGATGTATTCACATGAAGATTTTATGCTGTTTATAATGCCCTAATGAGTAAGTTGGACTGGCTGACTAGTGAAATTAATAGTTTGAGATCAAACTTTAGGCCATGTTGTTAAGGCTTCTCTGTATGACTTGTTTGCCGGTAGGTCATTTCTGTAATCTGCACTAAAAATGTTTAGAAAGTTACAATTAAACTTCACAAAATTGCCAGAGCTAGGGCACTATTGTTACTAAGCATGATTTGATTCTTTTAGCTATCTTGAAGTGGAGTGGATTCAAATAGATTCAAGGGCTTAATTTCAATCTTTGCTTCTTCCTTGGGTCATTAGCTATTTTAGGTATTATGCACTATTTATATGACAGTGTCTTTCCTATATAGCAAGATTTGTCATCTTGTATCGACCAAGCATATGGGTCCCTAGCCAAACCAGTATGTATCAGTCACACCGGTGTACAACAATATACCGATGCATACTCACACACTGAAATTTTGATAGAAAAATCAGCTGAAATTGACAAAAGCCTTATTTCAGGAATTTTTCTCTTAATTTCTTGGTATATAAATTAGAATTAAATAAGAATAAAGTATATCTAAGCCATAAATGAATAGAAATTCCAGGTTATAAGGATCAAAAATTGAAATTCTTATATTCATCGAGGAAGAACTTTACCGCACAATCCTCCATCAAAGAAAGTTGCTTAACTTGCTTCCATTGATCTTGAGTTGGAATTCCCTCGAATTGAACTACTTTAATTGAAGGCATTCCACAAAATCTTGAGTTTGAATTCCCTCTTTTATCCAAATTAACCTCCATTGATCATCGATTAGGGAGATTACCATGTTTAATGAGAATGGGAAAGAGTGAGAATGAGAATGAAAGAGGGCTATGGAGGGGCTTGTATAACCCAAAATAGAAATTGGACATCGGGGCTGAAATGGTCAATTTTGAGCTGGTACCGGTCAAAACCCGATCATCACCGACCGATACCAATTGGTGGTGGTCGAATTTCGATCGTGCCAATGGTATGTGAGACGTACCAACTGGTATGCCTCACAAATTCAGCATATCGGCCAAAATGGGATGATCCACATCTAGATCAGCCCTTGGACTGGAACCTTCTGCCCGTTTTGTACCATTTCGAGCGGTACGGCAGGCCATACTATATTGTACTCTTCTAATCAACCATTACAAGAAAAAAAGCATCCTCAGAAACCTTGATAGGACACAAGTTCAATGGCATCATATGATGAAATTCAATTAGCAAGTTGATGAAAATGATAAAAATGAATGGCAAATAAAGTGAGCAGAGGGAATATTTTTCATATCATCTTTTGACAGAAGATCTAGGCATTATATGGAATATATGAATCTTATATTAAAAGGCTTTACTTACTTCAGTGCTAGTTCTGTATGTTGAAGACGATAGTAGAAAACAGCAAGATCACCGTAGCTTTTCATTGTATCTGGATGATCAAGACCAAGTTCCCTCTCATTGATATCGAGAGCTTTTTGCTGGTAGATGGTTGCCTGAGAAGAAAAAAAAGACACAGCTAATTGTAAACAACACCCTCTATGCTACAAGTACTCATCCAAATACATACAGAATTCACTTTTGTGAAGAAACAATAAACCGGAAGAGAAATCAGATTAACTTCTCAAATTGTAGTGCTTTTCTATGTGAACAAAATCCCTAACTAGCAAATATTATTTTCAGATCAAAGAGGAACAACTTTTTCTTCTCACTTTGGTAAAATTCATTTTTGGTCCTATAGATGGTGGAACTTCTTTGTTGTATATTTCTGAAATTTGGTGTGGCTTTAACTTCTCGCCTATGGGAACCTAGATCCGATGGAAGCATACTTTGCAACTGGAGATCATTCACTACTCCACTTGGAAAACTTCCAAAATGGTGTACCATGAGGTTGTTCATTTTCCCCAAGGAGTTCAAATTGATTTCAAGGTTCACAAAATCTTGTCCATTTAGGATTGGTCACCAGATTCTGGATTAAGATTTTGGTTGAAGTAAGCGAATCTGAAATTCATCATGATATGAATCATGCTTGCTATAATTGGCTACCCTCCTGACTTATTGGATTATGCTCACTGTTTTCTCAAATCTCACCCTCATCATTTATTAGCAATTATATAGCATTTTGCATTATAGAATACCACCAGGCTCTTCTTGAACCAATATCACATAGGAACTTCCATTCGGGGCTATTTTGATTTATATTTCTCTGTAATTAAGTATATTAGTTAAAGATGTTCTATAAATATCATAAGTTGACACATGACAACATCTTCTATATAAGTTTGAGCTTGATTCAAGATTATAGGGCTTGATTGAAAATTTTAACTTTATGAGTGTATTAAAACTTGATTGAAGAGTCTACAAAGAAGGCAGTTTATATCAGTCGAATATTTTTGTTAAAAAGAAAGTTAATCTACCAAAATAATTTCACTTCCTAAAAGAATAAAAATTATGAAGATCAATTAGGCTTGGGCATGTATTTTCCTTAATTATATTTTTCCCTATTCCTATAATTTTTATTTCTGGCCTTGTCATTAGGGGTTTTCAAAAAAGGGACAAAAAAGTTGCATTGAGGAAGATGGTTGAATGAGTAAAACTTTTGCTTATCATATTATATGCAAGTGGTGTAAGATCACATTCCTAGAAACAATTCCTAATGAAAATGGGTCCAGTATTAATCTCCAATGGTGCAATCTCATCATCTACATGCAAAATGTTTGCAGGTACAAAACCTTTATTTTGGAAATTAATCTTATAAGTTAAGAGTGACTCTAGTATTCATCAAACTTATTATATCACGTAATATCTTCCCTTCAATATTTCATGAAGATTACATTGTAGAGAGAAAAAGAACAATTTTCATTATTCCAAGGGTCCAACATGCATCCATCTTACAGCATCCTGACATCAAGGCACTTGTTCTACAGATCTGGCAGTATACATCCTAGATTATACTCTTAGAATAGCAAAGCTACTCTACAGCCACATTTCTGTAGATTTAATAAGTTAAGAGGCACAAACAAGATACAACTTTCTGAGAAAGAGGCAAAGAACCAGACTCATTTATAAGAAACAAAGACAGTATACTAAACCAGTAAAAAAAATTTAAGCACCAAAATAGGGCTAGCCATCAAGAAAGCTATCATGAGCTTGTCATTTTAAAGGCAAAATGATAAGATATATTAGGAGTAATTTGGAAAAGTTATATACCACTAAGAGTAAGTGGCAAACCATAAAAGGTGACAACAAGATGTCACTTAATGACTTTTTTTTTCTCTCATTGTCAAAAATCTCTATGTTGAGACTTACGGCTTGGTTGTTGTTGTATTGTCAAAAAAATCCTATTGAAGAAAGTTCATATGGGTAAACAGCAAAATAAATTAAGCTTGTTTTAAATTTTCTTTTACTCATCTAAGAAAATTTTGTATGAAATCTGGGTAGCACCTCCCAAATTTATAAGAAGAAACCAAGGTCATAGAAGAATGAATAAGTATCAGAAATTATCAATAGAACAATGGAATCTTGTAACTGCCATTGCAAATTTGTTTATTGGACAAATAATCTAGTTATACATTCAACCAACCAAGAATAGTTATAAAAACATCTGCATAGCAGGTCTTCAACTAGCTGATATTATTCTAAAGCTGGTCCATATAATTACTTCTCTGCAGCATCCACACTTTTGTGTTATTTTGAGTAAATCAAGATTCTTAAGAATCCTCAGGTTGAGGAATTGCTTTTCACTGTTACATCAATCACATAAACAACTTTTCTCCAGTCAGAACCATAGACCCACATCATTGTCAACTATATAACTGAATGAGCCCACAACATTCAGTCTTTTCTATAACAAGTGGAAAAAATAAAACGTAGGCATGATGTAATATAGAATTCTAGTTCATTTTGATTTCATGTTTATTACAACTAGCAATACCAAAACATCTTAATCAACATATTTTTTCTTTCTAAGAAATCAGTTCTATAACATACAATATGATATTCAAATTTCTTGAAAATTTTTCTTCCAGGCATGTACCTGGTTGAAGTCACCAGTATGGTAGAGAACTACAGCCAAAAGGCTGTATGCACCTGCTGTCATTCTGTGGTAAGGACCACACACTGCAACTAGTTTTGCCAATGCCTTCATTTTAAAGTAAACAAAAGAAGAAGATGTCAGGAATTTTAAAAAGTGAAAACAAGGAATTATAATTAAAAAAAAGCTGATAAAGATCTTTACCTTGGTCCCATAGGTAACAGCATCCTCTAGTTTTCCTTTGTCTAAGGAAGTCTTAGATGATTCCAGCAAAGTGCGCCCATCGGCTGATGAGCATGCAACATGCTGCAATACAAAGCCAACTTGATCACTTCGGAAAAACTTAAGTCAATATTATTTCCTGGAACAGAAATGCACCCTTACTTTGTATACAGGAATCATGCTGATAATGTCCGACTTCCTAAAAGGATGTGGAGTTTCCATATCATAGTCCCTAGGAACTAGCTCAAGTCCTACCTGCAGCATAAAGCTATTTTCACAATTGATGATGAAAAAAGAAAAGAAAAAAGAAAGGAAACATATGTCAGACAAGTCCAAAACCTTGTGGCAAAGCCCACGTAAGATTGCATACTTCCTCAATTCATGGCAGTCCTTGTTTTTCAATCTCCATCCAAATCTCTTTAAAAGGAAACTTTCTAACCACTTTTGCTTGAGATGATAGTCATTGTCTAAGTTAATATCTGCATTATCTGCTGGCAGTGATCCAAGCAAAATATTCAAACAAGACGCTATTGTCCCAGCCATGTCAGTTATATCACCAACCGCTGCAATAATAGCCTGAAGTATATGCTTATAAGCTCGAACTATCATCTCATGTAGACAAAGGGACTGCACATGAGGCAGCTTGTCTGCAAGTTCAACCTGTTCAGAAACCAATGAAAGAGCAGAAATAGAAAGGCTTTAGCAAACCACTTTCATCTATAACTGATGATTGGCATGCATTAGTTAGAATTTGGATTGAAGAGACTAAAAATATATCTACAGAAAATATTCAAATATTTACCACACGTCCTAGTGAACACATCTGCAAACCTCTGGTATGCATAAAATCCGTCAATGTCTTTCCATCAACAGGAGACAGTTCGAGTGAACCAAAGTCTGCTACCTGAAAGAAAATTGCAGGGTAACAATAGTGAATTAACTCAGAAGACACCAACCCACATAAACAAAACATAAGGAAGGCAATTAAACTAATCATACCAACTTTGGCAGGGCAATATCCTCATAGTATCTCTGTGCCATCTCAATCAACTCATCTGGTGACTGACAAAAAGGGATCCAGATGAATCAAATGCAATATCAAAATATCTTAAGATGGAATCATAAAGCAAGTATTTGTGGAGCTAAGATTTTGTGAAAAAAAGGTTCTTGACTTTAGATGTACAATTTAGAGAACTGGTCACACCAGCCAAATTCCAGTGTCACAGTTACTGCAACCATAGTGTAGTTCGATAATGATCTAGTCAATAGACTGTAATTGGTATCAAAGTTGTGTACTTTTAACTAAGAATTTTGGAAAAATCGATACCCAACCCAAACAATTTAATGTTGCTCACTGCAATGAAGTACTACTAAGGATGGATCAATTTGATGGAGCAGATAAAACCTTAGCATGAAGGCCAGTTTCAGATTCTTTGAGGCGTAAGTATGCTGCTTCAGGAAGCAACTTGTGCAATGCCATTTCCTTATCCTCCCTAGGACTGGCACCATCCGCGTCCATGCCAGCACAAGAATTTTCCTTGGCAGAATCAGTTTTCCAACCCTTATCATCTATCTTCTTCTTAATTTGTTTCAGCTGACCAAATTGTTTCCCAAGACCTTTTACTGTTGTTTCAACTTTACTGTCCTCACTTTTCTTCGATTCAGTTTTCCCTGAAGATTGATTCTGTAAATGCTGCACCCAGCAAGCTCCTAGCTCCCATCTTATTGACATTCTCTGTTGGGTAGCTTCTTCTTGTAACCTCTGCAGACTATCTGCTAATACTTCTCGCACTAAGGACCTGAAGGACTGCAGATCTTCTAAATCTGCACATTGAGACTTCTGGGCTCCACAGAATGAAGTGGACTTGTGTAACAGCATCCTCAAGCTGAAAAGTTCAAAGCAAAATTAACTATTTTCCCTAAATGACAAAGATACTCTCTAGTCAAAATAGCCTAAAACTTCAAATTTGACAGCAAAAGCAAACATAGAAAGCCATTTAGAGAGAGATGATATGGACCTCATCTCCCAAGTTGTTACCTATTGACATTTAAGGAGTTGCTACCTCCCTCAGGCTGATCTTCAATATAAATGTCCTGCTCTGTTACAGGAACTACATCTAAACCAGCTTCAACTGGAACTTTGACAACAACCGTATAACCACAATGTCTAATGACCACCACACTCATAGTGGAAGTATCCTGCATAGTCATTAAGCTACTTCAGCTTTTACAACATTCAAGACTAATTAAGTTGATTAGTTACAAAGTAATTGATTACATGAACAGTCGCACTCTCATCAGCCGTTATTCCCTTGAGTAAATTTCTCTGACAAAGATCCTTAGAAGACATTCCTTGAGCTTGAATTCCATCCAATTTGACATCCAATTTAGCACTTGCATCAGCTTTGTCTTTCGTGACTGTGATTCTTAAATCCCCTACTTGTTCATCATGTAAAATTGCAGCATAGGGGTCATTTGGTGCTTCATTTGAGCATTCATGTTTGAATAGTAGATGCTGAATAGCCTCAACAGCTTTGACAACAGCCACATCAACAAATAAGCTGTGAAGAAGGAAGGCCTTCCGATCACGGATCTGTCTCTCCTCAGGTGTTTTACAAGGCATCGCTGCAAGGATTACAAATTCGTTCGCCCATGGCCTCTGATTATGCTTGCCATCTCGTCCCTGACCGCCACCATTTCCACCCCAAGTTTCATCCTCTGTAGGAAGAGGAGGAAAAACCGACGGCGAATCTGCAGCTGTAGGAGGAACCACCCAAGTGTTTGCTCTAAATCCATAAGGAAGATTTCCAAACTGAAACAAAGTGGAAACTGTTATTTTAGCTTCAACAAATCAGAATAATAACAAATGTATTTTTAGTTTTCTTGTTCTACAGGCACACCAATAAATAAAAATGAATAAATTAAATAACCACAAGATGAGAGAATGTATCTATACACACCCTTCTCATGAACTGTTAATGTCTCTTCTTAATAGCCACCCTCAACAATATAGGAAATAAGGTACCATCCCATTCATTCAATGAGGAAGACTTGCAGGTGAAGAGGTATCTATATTAGTCATGTCACATGTGAATAACTTAACAAGAAACAATGAGAAACCTACCTAAACTTTTGATTCCAATGCAATTAATCCTAGATTCTAAAGTAGTATATACAACACTTGTATAAACTTGGTCTTGGTGCACTTCGGGCCAAAACAAACAAAATCATAGTAAGGAACATTTGTCTTCAATTATGATTTGATTATGAAACGTAACATGAAAACTTATCATAAGAAGAATAAGAAGAATGAAAAGATAAGGATTACATTTTCTCGCTATTTCTCCATTGAAATATGTACCAAGGGAGATGAATATGATTATCAGCCTTCACATAATCCCGACTACCTCATTACCAATTCCCAATGAAACCGAAAAACTAACACGTTCATGATATGTTCCAAATTAACATCGAAGGTAAAATAGGCATCAACAATATTAAGATAATAGAACATACTTTTAGAAGAAGAAAAACAATAATAAACAACTGAATTGAAGTTACAAGAAAGCCCACCTTGTTGTGCTCGACAAAAGCTTTCATCAGGGACTTGTATGCCTATAATACAATTAATTATTGATCAAGCAGCAAATTGAATTTAGATAAGTGGAATAAGACACTGAAGAAAGAATATGGAAACTTACACCATCAAAAGCCCGGCTAATTTGCTGCAACAAGCCAACCAACGAATGGCTTAAAAGCGCCCCTTTCCCAGCTGGGTAGAACCCATTTCGAGATGCAACCACCGTCACCACTTTCCCATTGCAAATCTTCACCTGCCCATCGATTTCCAAAACCTTTAGATCAAGTTGGGATAACCCCAAAAGGCAATAGTAGATTATCGCTACCAATTTGTATTACAAGATCCAATATTTATCGAAGTAAAAAGGAAATCGCACATCGATCTGAAAGAACTCATCTTCTCTTTTGTCCTCCACGAACGGTCGCGACGACCTCCTCACATCTGGAACAAAACACGAAATCCCATTCAAGGTCGGGTTTTTAATCCTGAAAACTAATATAACCAAAGAAATATAGAAAATAAGAAGTAAGATACCGACATTGTAGCGGCGGCGTAAGGTGGGAGAAGGAGAAGAAGTCGTAAAACTGGCCGAGCTTGGGCGGAGGGTACAAGGGCTCGTCCTTATAAGCAGCGGCCCCTGCGGTGGCGCTTGTTGGAGAATCGGGCTTCTTGCTCCCGGCCTTGGTCTTCGGGCTGCTTGCGGTTGCTTCGGTCTTGGGCGCCTCGCTAATTGTCTCGGCCGCCTTCGCAGTGTCGCCGGGCTTGGTGTCGCCCTTTTCGATGCTGCCCGAAGACAGAGCCGCCGTGCCTCCGGCATGCCTCGGCGGGGCCGCTCCAAAGGCGGTGGTGCAGGCAACGATGTCGAGCAGGCGGCGGATGTGGGCGACGGCGAGCTCCTCCGTGTACTCCTCTGTACATAATTCTCAAAAACATCATATCTATTCTTCTAATAGATCTCCGAACATTGACATTAAATCTTTTTTAAAAAATTATATTCCCTTTTTATTTATCTTCATCTATTACAAGTATTTTAGGTATTAATTTCTTATATTTTGAACTTAAATTAAGGAAAATAATGACTGGGGATGGCAATAGCTCAAGTGCTCACAAGTTTCATCGAAATAGACTTCGGTGCATTTAGTCATCCGGAAAAATCTTATCGAATTAACATTTTAATTTATATTAAAAAGAGAATATATATATATATATATATATATATATATATATAGCATTGGTAAATTAGGGGAATTCAAGTTGCGCTCGATAACACGTTCCAATTGCACTCAATTTGAGTCAGAAGTGTGAGCTCGAGAACAATTGCACGGACTAATAACTCGGTGCTCGGTGTGTCCCCCCCATAACATTAAATGAACGTGTACGGTCGATGTGATGCGTATTCATAAATGAAGCGAACGACGTCGGCCTCCGCACAACGATGCGTATTCATAAATGTGCCTCAAGTGAAGCCATTAAGACAACAGGGTGAGTCGTATGTACCTTCCACGACGCTGACGTGGCAGGGCTTGAGCGAGACGATCTCCACCGTGTCCTTCAGCCGGCTTCCTCGCACCTGCCATCAGTTAAGTTGCACCGCGTGTCACCACACTCCGTTAAATTCGCATACGGTGCTTTCTCTACGCGTTGGAGCCCACATTTTTTTGTGGGGGTAAACGAACAGGTAAGTTGGGTAGGGTAAAAGAAGTATTGTCGTAAATAATCGTGGTCCACATCTAGTCAAAGAAGCTGAAGCGAACATCGGCCGTCCGATCCTTGTCGAATGGTAGGGACATCCGATTTGAAGACGTTCCGACGTGGGATTACCTCGTGGGAGAGAGAGAAGTTGGTGAGGTGGCAGGTGTCCACGTGTACCGCCAGCAGCTTGCGAACGTCGAGGATCTTGTCCGTCGATATGCCCTGCGGAGACGACCGTTAGATGGACCCTTGGCCACACGCCCGTATCGAGCCCGACGCGCCGAGCGCGAATTGACGCGAGCTCCACCCGTCAAAGGCAAAAGCAAAAGGACAGAAGGGAAAAGATAGCGTTACGAGACCTTGAGCGTGAGCTGCGTGTAGTCCGGTGTCTCCACCGTGATGTCCAGTGCCGTCGGCAAAACTGCATCCAATTTCCATTGTCACCCCTCAATCATTGATAGATAGACAGATGGTTTAGAGAGAGAGAGAAGAGATCTAAGAGATACGAAGATAGAGGATTGACCTTTCTCTTCTTTCTTCTTCTTCTCCCCTTTGGCCTTGTGAGGCTTCGCCTTCCCAGACTTGGGAGCCATCTGGCGTCACAGTTCTTCCTCTTCTTCGCTGGACCAAGAAATCTTTTGAGCAGAGAGCTACAGATCCGACGAACTTAAAATGCTATAAGGTTTCTCACCTGCAGCGGCACTCCAACTGTAACTCACTGGCACGGCCGGGAATTGGAATTCAAGAGAAGCAAAAGAAAGAAACCAAGGTGCAGCTTTTGAACAAGGGAATGTTTAGGAAAGAATGAAAGCTAAAGGTAGGCGAAAAGGAAAAGAGAGAGAAAGAGGACGAGTGAGGGCGATGAAGGGAGGAAGAGAAGGGTGGGGAGGTAGGTGAAGAGGAGGTATACGGTATAGAGGAGATGAGGTGAGTGGATAGAGGATAAGGTTTTATGGATTCTGCTCGCACCTGGAGGTTTAAGCCTTGGAGGGATAGAGAGAGGTGGGGAGGGGGGTGTTTGGGTGTTGGGGAGGAGCTTTGTGTGGATTTGGGGCCTCTCATTTTATGGCCAAGACTTCCTCATCACCAAATCTCTCACTATCAATCCATCTCCGCAAGCTTCCGCTTCTCGTGCCTCCACTTTGACTGCATGGAGATAAGTTGTTGTGATTGTTACTGGAAATAAAAGGACCATAATGCTCTACAGCAGCTCCTGCGATAAATCTGCATCATGTGTCACCGTGGTAATTTTTGCTTGGAGATGGGGTTTGGATGGTGCACAGCTGTTGGTTAGCTAAGACTACTAGTGCATGAGCCTCATGAGTTCTTCTTGCCTTGTCTTGCCAAGCAACCGGCAAAGACCTTTGTGTCTGTATGCTGATTACGGTCTTTCTGCCATTATGGGTGCTCTAATCCTTCCAACTTTAAATCTCGCTGTGCTTTCGTACCAAAATGCATTGCCACAAAGTTGATTGATGATTGCTGCCTCCTGGTCGGTTAACTTTCTTTTTAATAATTAGTTTGATAAGGCTGCATAAATCGATTCTCCCCAGTATCGTTGATTGATGGGAGTCTCGTGCACTCGATCAAGATGATACATGTTAAACTCGTGTGAAATCTGGAAGTTCTTGATTAAGATGCAGACCTCACATAGAAAACCCATTTTCCAGGAAAACATGACCTTGTTCTCCATCAGTGGAGTCGCATCTAGAGCTGTACAAAACAAGTATAAGAGGCTCAAATGAACCATTTTTTTAGCATCTTATGAACTAGTGACCACCGCACAAAGCAATCTCCGTCAGTGTTGGCTAGAAATTATCTTCTAGATTGAAGGAACAGGTGAGTTCTCGTTCCTTCGACATTGAGGCTTAAGATCGGACATGCCATTTGAGTTGCATTTTCTTCAGCAACACCTTGAAGCGGAAGTCTTCCGATTAACGTAAGAAAAACCATTGGATGTTGAAGGGTCTTGCAAACATATGTGACCTTCGATGAGAAGTCAGACTTTTCATTTTAGACATCTGCAATAGCATAAAAAATATGTGTTTCATGCAGCATGTTGCGCCCAGTGAATGAGGAAGCCTGATTTGCATGCCCAGGCATCTGTAGCGTCAATATTTATCCTAACTGGTTTCCTTTGTAGGAAGAACAAGCTTGTGAATGAATTCTCTTATCGTGAGCACTTGGCAAGTCATCTTTCTTACTGTTTCTGACAGAATCCAGTTTCAGATACCACTGCAGTTGTTGAATCCATTCTTGTTTTCCAGTCTACACCGGTTCTTTGAGACTCGAGGCACAAGGAGATTTGTTCCAAGTCAAAGCACTGATGATGATGTTGTATCTTCATCTTAGAAATTAAAGACCGGCATGTTCACCAACTTGTAAACCATTTCATTGAGCTCTCTTACATTCTCAAGAAGAGACTTGATGCTACCAGTCAAAAGGATCACATGTTTCAGTCAAAAGTTTATCATGTGAAATAGAGGAGCACTGAGGTGAAGACCGATCGGGTGAACTCAAAAGGTTAATCATGTGAAATAGGAGGAGGAGCATCGGAAACATGCTTTATAGAATCCTCTTTCAATGTTGGTGTCGAACCGACGAGGGTTACGATTAGGATACTTATATGCACTATACTCGGATGATGGTGTGGCCAACTGACGTATCGAAGAGACGACACTCCGTTTGGGAACACATTTGCGCTTGTAGGATGTGTTTTGCACATACTATGGGCTTATGGTCTTGCCTCTGACTCTTTTAGCTAACATGATCATAGTGAAGTTAAAGATGTGCTTGAAAACATATTTATATTTTTAATATATATTTGAAAAAAAAACACTTGTGTGAAAATTAATAGATGAAAATTATACCTTAAATATGTTTTGACATAATTGTTATTTGATAAAATTATATTTTAAAAATTCATTAAATATCATGTGACATTCCTTTTTAATATTGTTAATATTTATTCAAAAAGAATACATATTTTTATATGAATAAATAATATGAATAAATGAATGTAGTATAAAAAATTCGTATGACCTAGATATATAATAAATAAATAATATAATCATATAAATAAAATATAAAAAAAATAAAAAAATAAAAAAAAATTTACCTTAAGGAAAAGTAATTTAAAAAGAACAACTCAATATTATTCTATACATGTCGATGGAATTGCTCTATGCGTACTTATGAGATAAGGAGTTGAAGATGGTAGGAATTAAAAAAAAAAAATGAGGATTAAGATTTCTATTATATAATGGCAATATTATGATTTTAAATAATATCATAAGGTACTTAGAAAATTTTAAAAATATTATTAGTATTTTATAAATAGTAAAATGTTAATTGCTATATTATTGTAAGATAGCACCAACATTTAAATATTTATAATATAGTATTCAGACCAAATATGATTTTAAAATTTATCAAATATTAATACATATTAAAAATATATCTTAGACTCTAAAGTAACATCGACATTTTAAGTATTTATAATATAACATTCATACTAAATATGATTTATAAAAAAAATCATCAACATCAATACACATTGAAGATACATATTAGACTCTCATGGCAGATGTCAAATGGCTTCTCAAACGCAAACGCAGTCCAAGTGATATCTCACGAAAGACTCACCAATGTGTTGTCTGACTTCCGAGTAGGCCTACACAGTGTAAAGGACTGACCCGACTTAACTTCCAAATCGTTGTGCGACCAAATGTGACCTAATCACATCAATGAATTATCTCAATGATTTGATTGTTGTGCATATCTGTAGACAATTATGTATGAGTTTGTTTGCAAAAGAAAATTTAACGTTTCCAAGACTAATCAGGTGAAATTTTATTCATTCGGTTGACATTAAATCAAGGAACCGACTCGACCTAATACCTTTCTCGACCAATCATCACGCCAATTAAAATATCGATATGAATCTCTAATTTGTGGGATTCGACATACTGTTGAGAATAAACCCAATAGAAATCTTCGATGGAAGTGACAGATCGATAAAAGAACACACTGGCTGAATTAGATTTATAACTGGCTGAGAGTGATTGGTTAACCAGATGGGCCAGATGGGCCCTACTCGTCTGTCCACAAGAAAAATATGAGCTATGTATTTGTAGGATTATTTGGACCTTTGCTAGGAATAGTAATTTTTAACAAAGGGATTATATTAAACTTTACCAGAAATGATAAAAAAATTATCTGAACCTTTGTTAGAAATAGTAAAGGGTATATGCTTAGAGCCTGCGATGCTCTGTCGGTCCCTTTTGGCTTCATGGTGGATGGATGGATGACACTCTCAAACGTGGGAGATTATGTTTGGGATCCCACTTCACCTTTTATTTGTTTGATATAATATCTAGATGTTTGGTTATATGCTTTTATATGTGCTTTGGATAAGAATGAAATGTATGCAATGTCAAATGCGACATTTGAGCTTATATTTCATATTTGTTCCCGATATGTTTTGAAATGCTTCTTATGCATCCAAAATATTTCATACATCATTGATATACTCCAAAATGCTTCATATGTTATTGATATGTTCCGAAGCATTTCATCCGCCATTGATAAGCTCTGAAATGTTTCATATGCCATTAATATATTCCGAAGTATTTCATACACCATTTATATGTTCCGAAATGTTTCATCCATCGTTGATATACTTCGAAATGCTTCATTTGTCATTGATATGTTCTGAAACATTTTATCCACCATTGATATGCACTGAAATGCTTTATATGCCATTGATATATTCCGAAGTATTTCATACACCATTGATATATTCTGAAATATTTCATCCGTCATTGATATGCTCCAAAGTGCTACCTATGCCATTAATATACTCTGAAATGCTTCATATGCCATTGATATGTTCCTAATATACCATTCATATGCTTCGAAATGTTATGTCGTTGATATGCTCCGAAACATTTCATACGTCCTTGATATGCTCCGAAATGCTTCATATGCTATCGATATGCTCCGTAACATTTCATACGCCATTGATATACTTCGAAACACTCCTTATGTCATTGACATGCTCTAATTAGTCTTTACTCTCTTGTTATGAACAAAATATACTTCGAGTGAGATGACAATGTAATTATGCATTCATTGAGTAGCTATCTATGAACTCTTATATCCCTGCCTTGTATTTAGTACGTTATTTATTTTGAAACTGTCATCTTTCGCCATGGATATGTTAGTCTCTTGCTGAGCTCTATATGCTCACTCCGTTACTATATAAAATTTTCAGGATAGCTTATCGCTCACTAAAATGTTTAAATTAGGCTGAGGCTATAGAAAACTAGAAGATTTTGGGGCAAACCTTTAGCGGATGATATGTTTTTATTGTATAAGTACACTTGGTTCCTAATGGAATGTTGATAGTAAATATGAATTTATGAGTTTTGTAAAAGTTTAAAAAACCTCTCATGTATAAGATTTTGGAGTGTTAAGTAAATTTGTGTAATGATATGAACATGTGCTAAACATTGGTTTTTGTGATTGTATAGAATACCACACTTGTGGATTTATGAGGTTGTTATTGTCTTGGTGAGTTGGATTTTAGATTTTACGATTCATCGTGGTATATGATTTTAAGCTGCACAAGTCTTATGAATTATGAAATTATAGATGTGATTTGAATATTTTCTCAGTATCCTTAAATGTGTATTTGGATCCTGGATTGTTTGTTGAATTTTAATATTATTGATTTGGGGGGTGTGACACGACGTAACGACGATTTGCACACAACGAATGGAGAAGATTTTGTACAAGCATGCAGCGGTTTTTTGATACAACTTGAGTAGCAAACTAAAGGAGAGCCAACAGAATTTGAAGATCTAAACCTACTTCATTTGCTTGCTAAATTTTCAAATATATTTGACGAACTGCTTAACCTACCTCCTACTCATCGGCATAATCATTATATACCGATTCTTCTAGGCAAACCTCCAGCAAATACTTAGCCATATCAATATCCATATCTCCAGAAGGATGAAATAAAAAGGATTGTAAATGAGATGCTCGAAATAGGAGTTATTCGGCCAAGTTGCAGCCCTTACTCTTCACCGGTGCTCCTCATACGAAAGAAGGACGGAACATGGCGAATGTGCGTTGATTACCGAGCTCTCAACGGCATATTCGTCAAGGATAAATACCCTATTCCAGTAGTAGATGAATTGCTTGATGAATTAAAGGGAGCATAAGTTTTCATAAAGTTGGACCTTCAATCTGGGTATCATCAAATACGAGTGTGCGAAGAAGACGTACCAAAAATCACCTTTCGAACACACAACGACTACTACGAATTTTTAGTAATGCCCTTTGGTCTTACTAATGCTCCCTTGACCTTTCAGAGCCTTATGAATAATATTTTTTGAAATTATCTTTGTAAGTTTATGCTGGTTTTCTTCGATAATATCCTTATTTATAGCCCTTCTCTTGAAAGTTATTTTCAGTACTTACGACTTGTTTTGACCCTTTTGTGAGAACATGTTCTTTTTATCAAAAAATTGAAGTGCAGCTTTCTTCAACAGAAGGTGGAATATCTTTGACATATCATATCAGAAGAAGGTGTGTTGGTGGAGCCTTCCAAAATTGAAGCAATGCATAACTAGCCGACCTCGAGGAACATAAAATCACTACGCGGCTTTCTCGGTTTAATAAGCTACCACTGTAAGTTCATGAAAAACTATAGAAAGATCAGTATACCCCTTACTTCCTTGCTGAAAAAAGATATTTTCCAATGGTCGGACAAAGCCACCACCGCCTTCGATGAACTTAAAGCCGCAATGACAACAACACCCGTACCAGCACTACTTAACTTCAATAAGACTTTTGTTATTGAAGCCAATGCCTCCGGAGTCGGAATTATTGTTATACTAATGTAAGATGGTCGCCCCCTCACTTATACTTGTAAGGTATTATCTCCTACCCATCTCAAGATGACTATATACGGTAAGAAGATTCTCGCAATTGTGAATGCGATGACCAAATGGAGACCATACTTGATCGGGCGATGCTTTTAAATCAAGACCAACCATAAAAAGTCTAAAATATTTCTTAAAGTAGAAGATATCTTCCACCGAGTAGCAAAAATAGGTAACAAAGCTTCTACAATATGATTATGAAATAACTTACAAAAAAGGGAAAGAGAATGTTATTGCAGATACGCTTTCGCAGCTACTCGAGCAAGTTAAATTTTTAGCCATTTCACTTCCGACTAGCAATTTCCTTAAGGATATTAAGAGGGAATGGCAAGAAGATCCAAAGACCAGTAAGATTATAAAAAAAATAGAGAAAATACGAAGCTCCATGGCTTATTACAATTGGAACTTAAAAGAATTACGCTATAAGGGACGCATTGTGCTTGTGCCGAATTTTACTTGTATAAAGACCATCCTTCAAGAGATGCATTCCACACCTATGGTGGGGCACTCCGGATTCCTTAGAACCTATAAGAGAATTAAGAAAAAATTTTATTAGGTAGGGATGAAAAATATTATTGCTAAATTTGTGGCACATTGTGATGTATGCCAATGACATAAAGGAGAGATAGTGGCAAGTCCCGAAAAGCTGCAACCTCTACCCATCCCAAACTCAATATGGACTATTATATCAATGGTTTTCATCAAAGGACTTCCCTCATGACAAAGAAAAGGTATAATTCTTATCGTGGTTGATCACCTTACAAAGTATGCTCACTTTGACATTGTTCGAATCCCTACACTACTTCTAGTATTGCTCAAATCTTTATGGAGAATATTATAAAATTACATGGGATGCCGAGATCTATTGTAAGTGATCATGATAGGGTCTTCACGAGCATATTTTATACAGAGTTATTCTAGATGCAGGGCACTAAATTGAAAATGAGTACGGCGTATCACCTACAAACTGACGACCAGACTGAAGTGGTGAACAAGTGCTCGGAGACATACCTCAAATGCTTCATTAGTGACCGACCAAAAGAGTGGACAAAGTGGCTTCCTTGGGTCAAGTAGTGGTATAACACAACTTATTATTCATCCACAAAATGTACTCCCTATGAGTCTATGTAGAGTCGACCTCCTCCTGTGATCCCAAAATATGTGTTAGGCACCTCTAAAGTAGAACAAGTAGATAGGGAACTACAGGACAAAGACAAAATGTTGCAGTTGCTAAAAGATAACCTTATTGCAGCTCAAGCAAGGATGAAGCAGCAATATGATCAACACAAAGGTAAAAGAGAATTTTCAGTAGGAGATTAAGTCTTCCTACAGCTCCAACCATATAAGCAAATATCAATTCAGATAGAGCATATATGAAGCTTTCAACTATGGACCCTATCAAATTTTGGAGCGCATCAGAGCGGTAGCATATAGATTAGACTTACCCGCCAGCTCCTGAATCCATCCAGTCCTCCATATGCCATGTTTAAAACTCAAGTTGGGACAAAACGAGACAATCCAAAACCATCTACCAAATATGACTACCCAAGGAGAACTTCAGACCCAACCGAGTGCCATTATTGATCGACGGAACGTGACTCGACGACGATAACGATCCACTATTGAAGCGCTAATATAGTAGGCGAACTTACCGACAGAAGATGCCACTTGAGAGAACTATGACGACTTGAAAATCAAATTCTCAGAATTCATAGATCGTCGGCCTCAAAGACAAGACTAATTTGAAGAGGGCGAGTCTATTAGGACTCTAGCTATGATAGTTCTAATTGAGTTTTATAGAAAGAGGCATTCATGTAAAACCTACCTAGCCAACCCCTATTAAAGAGGTGAAGAGGCTGACTAAGGTTAGGATTAGTTTGGAGGTTGCTTCTTAGAGAAGCATTAGGAGTTGGTTGAAAGTAGGAATCTTGAATAGGAGTCCTATTAAGAGTTAGGGTTTAGAAGCCCTATAAATAGTCATGTATTCATCCTCTTTTGACAAGGAATAAATAAATCTTTTTAGCAGTCTTTGAGTAGCAAGCCCTATAGAGTTTTAAGAAGGCTAATCAACCTCAAGGTTAGAATCCGCAAGGGTTCTACCAATCGGTATGGCTAGTTTTTGTCCCGAGGTGCAAGATTGTCCAAGGGAGTCTTCCCGAGAGAGGGATGGAGTGACTGAGGTTGGACTAGGGCTGGCGAGGGTGATTATGAGGTTATCTTGAGGTGAGGTTGGAGTAGGTGGGATCTTTGCTAGGGCCCTACACGATAGGTTGACGCTAGGTGGAATTCTCGACTCGACCCTTATAAAGCTTAAGTTAACCGCGAGGAATTGGATTTATATTAGGTGGGGTTTTTTTTAGAGATCGGTCCTCTCTTTAGGTGCCAAGGACTGATTTTTATACTTGTAATGCCGGTGGGAGAGAACTAGGGCTATAGGGGTCGCTTGTATCTCTTACGACACGTTCATGCGTGCGATCGACCTGTATAACTCCCAACGACGTGGGTTGGCCTATCTAGACTATTGTAGCGTGGCGTTGATCTATACCGCCCCACGTGGCATATGATTGATAGAAAATGATTGAGACGATGCCACTCAGCTTTTTCTTATATCAGATAAATGTCGCGCTATCCTCCACATTGACTCTCTTATGACTGTTAGCTAGTGGCCCAGATGTCGAAATATTTTATATCAATTATAAAAAATAAAATTTTAGTTTTTTTATTGGGCGAAGTCATCAAAAAAAAATTTTAAATAAAACAAATAAAATTTTACTTTTTTAATGGGAGAAGTCGTCAAATTATTTTTAAAAAAAATAAAAAGGGAAAATTTTCGGAAAAGGTAACGCCACGTGCGTGGGAGTCCCGTCAGCTAGTGGAGTTACCAAATTAGGTCAGGTATTATTCCCTATTTCGGAACCCCTCTCTAGTGCACTCTAAATTTGCCATTTTTGTCTCGCCTTCCCTCTCCTTTCCGGCGAAATTGTTCTCCGTCTTTGGGGGTTTGATCCGAGTTATTTGTATACGTATTGCTGTCCTCGTTTTCCGTCGAATTCTTGTTATTAGGGTTAGGGTTCAATCGATTCTTCTCCGAGATCGCTCGAGATCGGAGGGGATAAGTGCGGCGGACCGGCGGAAATCGGTGTGCTAGGGTTTCCTATTTGGGGATCTTCGAGCGGCATGGTTCAGTTGCCGGACGCCGGCAAGCGCCGGGTTGATTCCACCCCGCACGCTGCCCCGGAGGCCGCGGCGGTGAAGCTGGAAATCGAGGACCCCTTGGTCGACGAACACGGCCCTCTCAACAAGAGATCCAAGGATGCGAGCTCTCCAAATCAGCAGGTAGATCTGTGGCTCTATTTCTCAGATCGTCGCTGTGTTATTACTTCTATTCGGATCTCATGATTTGGAAGAAAGAAATTGATATACGTCTTCTCAGAGCTTTTGCATAGCGTTAATTGTCTGGTCATAAAGGGGGGTAATACGAACTTCTGATCCTGCCTTGCTGCAGGCTATGTACTACAATGTGCTTGAGGAACCTGGACCGTTGGGCCTTCGACTCAGGAAGAGTCCGTCTCTGGCTGATTTGATTCAGATGAGGCTTTCTCAAGCAAAATCGAGTGGCACATCATGTGCTACTAGTTTGGGTAGCTCGGAGGTTGGCGATAACAAAGAACTGAAGTCCTCAGCTGCTTCGAGCTCGTCGAACAAGATCAAAGCTTCAAACTTTCCTGCAACACTTTTGAGGATCGGAACATGGGAGGTGAGGATTTTATTAGGTACAAATATGGTGGTATGTTGAAAAGATGCTACTAATCTCTTCTGTTATGTGAAGATTCAGTCATTTTCTGCGTCACTTTTGTGGTGCATTTCCGTATTCATGATGTATTAAACCGTTCCTTTTTCTGTTTGCCTATGCATTACAAATATTTTACGAAGAGATTGACTGTGTATTCTCTGCTTCTTATTCTGTGTTCATGTCTTCTTGTTAAATGGTTCAATGAGACAGCTACAAGAGAGCATATCACTTAATAATTTCAATTTCTGGATTTTCGTGTATGATTAATCAGATTAGTCTATCATGAATTACATAGTTTAACTGGGCGCACAACACATTGTTATGAATTATTAATGATGATGTTGAACAGTATGATCGTATTGTCTTTTTGTATGAAACTGTGGAAAAGTTTACTCAACTTCTCTTGGCAAACAGTGTGTATCTAGATATGAAGGTGATCTAGTAGCAAAATGCTACTTTGCGAAACATAAACTTGTATGGGAAGTTCTCGAAGGTGGTCTGAAGAGCAAGATTGAATTTCACTGGTCTGACATCACTGCAATTAAGGCAATATTCTCTGAAGGTGGCCATGGAACCTTGGATATTGTGGTAGGATTTTGTTTAGTCGATGGGTGTTGTTTAAGTTAAGTTGGTCGTATCATCTCTTTAACAAGCCATGATTGCTTATTAGTTGGCAAGACCACCACTTTTTTTCCGGGAGACTGATCCTCAGCCAAGAAAGCATACACTCTGGCAAGCAACTCAAGACTTTACCAATGGTCAGGCAAGCATATATAGGTAATTTTTATTTTTCTTGCTCTGACTGACACTATATAAACTGCTTTGTCTTTCTGTTAGTCCTTTTTGGTTCTTTATATACATTGCTAAGTTTTGGTTTTCTGAAATATTTTCAAGAGGGCACATTTTGGCTCTGCAGTTGGATTATTGAGCACTTGTTGATGAGATATTATATGCTAATGGCTTGCATGATCGAATAGTCCTTTATTTTTCTGAAAAAGGGGAAAGTAATTTGAACAGACTTGAGCTTAGCATTTTTGCTTTGTGTTGACAATTTGACATTCTGTATAAAGGACTGTGTTTCTCCTGTTGATGACCATATCTGGGGCCTGCTTGTAAAGAATTCACAAGAGAATTATGCATTCCATTTTTTTACCTATTTTCATTAAAGCTAGCTTGAATTTTATGTTGATGTCAAAGTGATAGTGCTTAAGATGATTGGATACCAGTCCATTTATATGATTTTGTCGGGGTATTTCATTATCTAGGCCCACCGTACTGACAGACGTTAATGAAAATGTGATATACAAGTCCATGGGGTATTACTGAACAGCTGCTGGCGTCTTTTCATAATCCATATTATCCTTTAACCAATCTTACTTCTTTTCACATAGAGTTGACATGTGAATTCTTAGAATTTTAAAATCTTACTCATATTAGGCACTATGAAGTGGGAAGTATGTTGTAGATGGTTTGGTTTCTTTTTTCAAGATTAGTTTAAATCATGAGACGAAGAAATACTTCTCAATGGCTTTTCCATATATTCATGATTGATGATTACTGGTTATAAGTATATTACATTCTTTAGAGAAAAAAACATTCAGTTCCTAGTTCCAGATTGCAGTACAGTTTCAACCTCTTCCTTTCCCATGTATCATTGTCATTGCTAGGTCCATCTGAGGCATTGCGATATGACCCATCTCATACAATGAGGTCATACTGTTCATAAGCTCATCATAAAAGAAATTGTACTTGCAGAGCAAGATCTAAATCAATATGATCGTTATTTCTAATAATTAACAAAATACATCATACCCACGTCTCATCACTACTATTAAAATACACTAAATTATTAATTAAAATATCTAAATTAACTAGCAGTTTCTGATAGTGGGATAGTCATTAAGACAAAATTTGATAAACGGAATATATAGGAATGGTTTCAGATTCGATATGGCATCTACCTCGCTCTATCTCTGATGGCATTGTGATTGCTTCCCTCATTTTCGATGACATTTGTCTCTAATATTTCCTCTCTCTTATGCACTCTGAATGATATGATCCCAACTCACATATCCCAACAAGATAAAAAAGAAATCCTATCTCCATATCCAACTGTTAATTAAAACCAATTTAGGATATTATCATTAATATTAACCTACATATTAATTTAAATATAACACATTGTCTCAGTCAGTTATGGGGAAATATTTGAGATGCCAAGCTAATAAGCAGCTGCATTCGTTTTTCCTTTTTAGAGTCATATTGAATACCTCATTTGCCACAAGTCTGTAGATTTGAAGTTGAAAACTAATCACAGTGATTTCTTTCACTTTTGGCATTAATTATTTGTGTTAGCCTATGTTGATTGTCATAGATTTTCTCCCAATTCCCAACTTAGTGTAGAGGCTCTTCAATGTCCTTTATGTTTTCTTTTCTGAAAATAAGAACCCTGTACTTGAAAGAATATGCATGGCACCTAGTATCTCCTTCTCAGCAGAACAGAAAAAATAAGACAAGAACCCACCATGCACAAAGAGGAAAAAAGAATGATACAAAAGTATAACATAATGACCACACTATGCTCTGTGTCTCCTTTGTTCCATGTCTTCTCCATGTTTTTCTCTTTGAAGAATTTTTCCTATCTCTTTTGTATTTTTAGCATGACATTTGCATACAGAATTTGCCTCGAAACGTACTACAAAAAATAGAAAAATCAAGAGATAAGAAGAAAGATTGCTTGTATCTTATTGTATAAGTACAAAATTAGAAATGATGACATACCATTGCTTAACTAGTTTTTAGGCTTCATTAGAATTGAAAGCTTCAACCCATTTGAGATGTTGATTCTTGATTTGAATCAAATATATTGTTGTGCTCCTTTGGAAAATAAATGTTTTCCATACTGTAAGAAACATCAATTTTTCTTTACCTCAATCAAGTTCTATGTGTTCTCATTGTAACTGTATCAAAATTCTTGCTGCAGGAGGCATCTCCTTCAATGTCCCCAAGGCTTGTTGAGCAAGAATTTTGAGAAGCTCATTGATTGCGATCCTAGATTAAAATTACTTAGTCAGCAACCAGATGTGTTAGATTCTCCATACTTTGAACCTCAATACTCTGTTTTTGAGGATCACAGTGATTCTAAAAGCCATATACTTGATGGCAGTAAGGAAGATTGTGGAGCTACTTTCTCAGGCTTTTGTGAATCTGGTTCTCCTTGTGCAACTTCATCACTGTCCAATAAGAGTGAAGTACGGGATTCTTTTGGAAGGACACCAGATTTTGATCCACAAGATACTCCTTCACCATGCTCAGGTAATGAGATTAGCTCTAGCAGTATGTTATGGGATTGGTTTTATATGATTTATTTCTTGGTAATTCATCTAACCTTTTGATCTATGGTAAAAGTTAGCTTATTGATTTTAGTTTGCTAATGAAACACATGCCTTCAGTTGTAACCTTCTGAAATTTAACCATTTCCTGGTATCACATATCTTTGGTAAGATTAGGAAGCTAGTGGTAGAATTTTGTTTTTGCACATCATGCATATAGAAATCCTTTTTCATAAACGTGTTCCCATTTAAAAGAAGATACTTGATCATCGCACCTACATGCTCGATGACAAGTTACAAAACAACAAATTATCGAAGTCTCATATAAAGGGTTCCTCAACTCTGCAGTTAAGGCTTTTTGAGTGTATGTACTGGACCTTTTTCTTTCGGTCAATTTTTTTTCATTTTCACCTGTTGTAGTTTAATATCAAAAATTAAGTTGTTGGCATACTCATTTTTCAACTTCTTTATTTTGATATACTAGATCATCTTATCATGTTTGCTTTCTTTTCTTGGAGGACTGATATCTTAGCCCTGCATATGTCATGTTGCTTTCCTGCTTGATATATCATCTGGTGTCTGTAATCGTCAGTCAAGTTTGATATTTGTCATTTGGGAAAATTGATGTGATATTAGCAGTATGTAGCTGCTACTAACCTAGTAGAAAAGTTTGCATTCATCACCGAGCTTATGTACAGTTGTCTTTCAGCAGTTGTTACCACCCTCTGATGTTAGCGATCTTTTATTAAGTTGGGTGATATATACCTTAGGAGGAGGCTATACTTGGAACTATGAATTTCCGATAACTGTGTGTTGCTTTCTTATACAGGTTACTTTCAGTATTGATGATCTTTCCAGTAGTTCTTTGATTTTTTTTTTTTCTAAATATGAACATAAACTATCATTGTAGGAGTCGAAGCTCGGTCAACTGAAGAAAACAACACTAGTAAGGAGACGGAAGAAAGGGGTCCTGACTGGTGGGAACAATTGAAATTGCCTGGACTAAGAGGATCTATGTCTATGACTGATCTTGTAAACCACCTAGGTCAACACATTTCCGAGCAGATGACTTCAGTCAATCCGTCCTTGCCTAGCGATGCTCTACCGGACAAAGAGGTTCTGGAAGATATAGCGCAGTATCTTCTCAATGATTCTCAGTGTTCTGCCACTTCTGACGAACAATCCATCATCTCAAGGGTTAATTCTCTTTGCTGTCTGCTCCAGAAAGATAACAGAACAGGCACGACGCAGAATTCTCAAACGAAGGACAGTGCTGAAGCGCAAGTTGATGCTGGATCCGATGATGAGCTTGTTGATGCTGCACAACCACCCATCACAAGAAAAGAGTCTTTTGGGGAGCTTCTGATACTTCCTCGAATAGCCTCGATGCCGAAGTTCTTGTTCAATATATCCGAGGATGAAGAAAAGGAAACGAGATAGCTTGGTTTTCGCCAACATGTATGTATATATCACTAGAAATACTTCAAAAACTCTCTATTTTCTAGTTGCTGTTGCCATCTTAGATGCTTTTGAAAGATCAACGTTTCGAATGAAAAATAAAATGAATTCCCAAGATCGTTGTTACAGGACATCTTCATGCCCCTCTCCATCATGGATTTTATGATAAAGATTTCACTGGTGAATCAAAGGACAGGTATGCGTGAGTTTGCTGCACGTATGTTTGATGAAAGAGTGCACGATACTATGTTTGCACGAGTGATGACATGTAATTCTAGAACTGATGAGTTTGATTGGGTGCGTACGGAATTAGTTCGAGGAACACATGATAATATTTACGGGATCGACAGTGATCTGTGGAAGCAGCCTCTCGAGGTTACTGCTAGGGTTTCTTCCTGGCGTTAGTTTTTGGCTAATTTTATCATTTATGTTAAATTACGTACGAGATGCTTTTTTATAGATTTAAATATAAGAGTTATCCACTGCATAATATTACTTAAAATTAATGTTTGATGTACAACTCCAAATGGTGTGTACCGGTCCGCGACTCGAAACTCATTTTGTACGTAGATCAGCTCGTTTCAAGCGACACCAAGAAATAAATAGAAAAGAGTTAAATATCGATCAATATGATTTAAACTCATGTTATATCAATTAATACAGATCATTGTCGATCCAAAATTTTCTCGTTAGTAGCCTAAATCTTATCAAGTTTGACCCCAATAAGGCATTTTAAATCCCGTCCTTTCTCCTCTTTCACTCATCCTCCTTTTTTTTTTTATATGAAAGTTCATGATTGAAAATTAATGACAATCAAGCTATTGATTTGAATAAAAAATGGGTTGAAACTCGCAATATAGTGAAAATTTTCAATTTGAAGTTATAAAACTTCTTTCTATGTTTTATTTATTATTTCATATAATCAAAGACATATAAAGAAACATACTTACAAATATTAAACATGATTAAGATCATTATCTTGCATTAGTCCAATTATGTCTATTTTCTTACATTTAGATTCAAATCGAGAGTATTTAAGATTAATCATATTCTTATGCATTTATTTGTGTCTCATATACACATCATTTTTAATTAAATATAATAAAATTATCATTAAATTAGGATAAAAATCTAAAGAAAAAACTTTAATACCGACATATGATATACCGATACCGATCGATCTGCCCGTGGACCGATACCACCTATCGGCATAGTCCGTGCTTTAAACATTATCAATCTATCCATCCATCGTAGTATACCATTTACATGAGGTATTCACATAAGATTGAAAACTAGAATAGAGGCATTCACATGAGGTAAATAGGGATGAGAGTGATAGCCATGGAGGCTGGTGAGCCTAAGAGCCATGCAATCTCTGTGTGTTGCATAACTAAAGATACTTTTGATCATGTAATTGAATTAATAGGATGCAACCTCTGTTCTGTACATATAACTATTGGTGTCTTTAAACAACCTCCACTGAGTACAAATTTAGATTCGAGCAAGAGACAATTATTTCCTCTCAACACCAACCAAGTTACTCAATGCCAGCACCAGTATCTTGTTCTCATCCGATCTCAAGCTGCCCTCTCCGGGTTGTCCCCAGCGAAGAAGAAACACCACGCACAATAATCGGCAAGCATTATCCACCTGCATAGGCAATTTAAATCCACAATTCAGTCATCTTAAAATACAGAAACTCCAACAAAGAAGTATTTGATATTTATGTTCCTGCAAAATAACATCTCTGAATAAGGAATGACAAACCTTAATCTGATATGTATTAGAATCCCACAAACCTTTAATATATAAAAGCTAATATCCTGCACGACACTAGAAATCAATATAACTTTGCTGTGTATTCCACATTTAGTAACTTTACGCTGAATACTCTGTAGTATAATGTGGATGACAACATAGCCATGCGGCAATGTTTGTTAGGAGGAACAATTGTGTTAGGGTTAACTAACACTAAACTAAATATTCCAAGTAATGCTTCTCTGTTTAGGCACTAAAGGTAGAACCCATAGTTATAAACGGTTATACAACATAGTTAAGTTTGCCATGTAATTGGTCCAATAATGATTAAACGAGCTCCACGAATAGTGTGACGCATGAGAAGCTCGTTGACTAAATTAAGTCATGATCTGTGACCGTGGATGAACATTACACCAAGAGCACATCGATCATTTTTCGTAGCCAATATACAAAATTACAATGATACCCTTAGCTACTAGACAACCTTTATTATGATAAATATCATCATGAAGGTCCGATACAAGGTTTTACATTTCAAGTTCCAGACTCATGCCAGTCCATAGTCGGACTAATATGTGTCAAGTATAAACTAGTATGGGTCCAGTTTGTAACAGTATTTATGGTGATACAACGAAAAGGATGGAGGAGAAAAGGAGGAAGATCGGTTAACAAGATGAGTGAGAGGAGACAACAAAAAAGAAGAGGATGCCAAAAGAAGAGGGGGCGAAGGCAGAGGAGAGGAGCACTAGATGAACTGGCAGACAGCAAACATACGATGCGACAACGAGAGGGCGACGACAAAAACATGAGAAGGGGAATCGTGCAAATGAGAAAGGTAAGGAAGGGGGTTATTAGTGTTTTTTATTAGAGTTTTAAGAAAAAAGGACAGTAAGCCCAGTTCACCTGATTCACCAGACAGCAAGTCATGTACCACATGTGGACCACTTAAAATTAGGCAGTCCATGTTCCGATTCAAACCCAGACTAGTAGGTGTGGTACATATTGGTTTGGACAAAACATTATGCCATGGTTGGATCAAGCAGTTCATACTGGTTTAGGCCAAATATTAAACCATGGTTGAATCATCCTCCACCATATGCACATAAAAATCATTAAACAATTCTATCAACTCAAGCAACCATGAAGATCCATCCTCTAAAACTTGACTGTGATATAATGCCTATAGTAGGAAGGAATGTTGGACATGTTGAACAATGATGGAAGTCAATCCTCTATCACCATATCATGGGGATTTTCTCAAACAAGTGAAGACTTGCAACAATGGGTTGATCTAGGACCGAAATTAATGCAGTGAAAATGATTGATGCATCTAGGTAGCTGGTCACCTATTCAATTTGGGTTTAGATTTAATTAGGGTTGGGTGTAGTCTAATTTCAGTTTAATTTTAGGATGTAACAGACTTGATGACCATCTTCTTTGTTCTGCCTCTCATGAAATCCAACTCGTAACTCTATGTTTCCTACCAGTCTTCTATCTCCTTTACTCTTTATTCCCTTTATCCTATTTGTTCTTTTTGTGTTGCATCATTGGATCTACAAATAAACCTTGATATTGGTGAAGCTGACGAGTTCATAGCCCATGAATATATTCAGATTATGAATAACCTTCATGGAAAAGAATATTTTCTAGTGAAGGGCTGCCCCAACCTTGAGAATCTTTCTTTTCTATCTATTACTTTAACAACTCAAAGAAGTTCTTCCTTGTTGAGACTGACTAGACTCTGTAAAGACAGTGGTATACTTGGAGTATTAGCAAATTCCAGAATTATAGCTTGTCATCTCTTCAGTTTGCAAAAAATTTCAGTTCTATCTGCTGGAAACAACAGTAACCTCTGATTAGAATAGAGTCCTGTTTGATTCACTGTATGCTGATAGAATTAGATATAAGTTGTATCTAACTATGCAGACAATTGAGAAAAATATCACATGATATTTTCCAAAATATACCATGCAAAGGGGATGAGAGAGGAAGAGAAACAAACAATGAGAAAGAGCAACTACAGGCTTTCATCCAAATAAATGGACATATATGTCCAAAGAAAAATCCTCTCCAATGTCTCTGGGAAATTTTGGATAGAATATGCAGATATGGATTCACCTTTACAGTAAGGAAGTTAAATTTTGATTACTTCAAATCCTTAAGTAGATGCAACTGCAACACATATTTAGTATCAGTTTTAGATGGTTCTGGCTACCATAAAATTTCACTAGTGGGAAAAAGAACTACTTGTCAATGTGCTAATTAACACACTTTGGAAATGAATCAAGTTTCATCACACCTGCAGTTAAAGAAATATTGATCCTTAGTAAATCAGGTTGTACGTCAAATGAAATACCATAGAAAGAACCATGTAGTTTTTCCCTTTTATTTCTTCCATAAAATAATTGGATATAAGCTAGGCAAGATTTAAGTAACAAAATCATGAATCCTTGAAGATCAATATTTGAGCTGATAATTGGAGGTAATCATGTGTGCTAATGAACACACTTTGGAAATGAATCAAGTTTCATCACACCTGCAGTTAAAGAAATATTGATCCTTAGCAAATCAGGATGTACGTCAAATGAAATACCATAAAAAGAACCATGTAGTTTTTCCCTTTTATTTCTTCCATAAAATAATTGGATATAAGCTAGGCAAGATTTAAGTAACAAAATCATGAATCCTTGAAGATCAATATTTGAGCTGATAATTAGAGGTAATAATGTGAAATGGTACCAAACTATGCAATTAACTTAGAAGTTCAAAATTTATGATCCAAGATTAAGAAATGTACACTGGAAAACTAGCAGAGGAACTAACTTGTCACAGGCTTCAATATTGAGGAGATCTTCTGAAGAGAATGATTGATGTCGTCGTCAAAGTGGAAGTTAATACAGGTACCTTGTGTCAGTTTTTTTTTCCCAATGAAAGTCCTATTTGTGACACAGTTGGGCTGAGTCCACAACGATTGTCAATCACAACATCCAATTGCTTGGCAGATTTGGCAGTCATGTTAATGACGGGCAGAATTCAACTTGGCGTTCCATCTGCCTCATCCAGAGTGACCACTTAACAGCCTCCAGGAAATTTTCATTCCTTTGGAGGGTAGTTATAAGGTTAGTATATGTTATTCGATCAGGTTTGATTCCTTTTCGTCTCATTTCTTGCACAACATTAACAGCCTCCTCCACCATTCCAGCAATTCCATATGCTTTGATCAACGTGTTGTAACTATACAAATCAGGTTCCAGTCCATGCTCCTTCAGCTCAGCAAACACCCGAGAGACCTCTTCAATCCAACCCTTTCTCCCGTAGATATTTATCATAATGTTGTATGTATAATGATCAGAAACACATTTTAATTCCTTCATTTTCTGCAAAACATCATTAAACTCCTCCAGTCGGTTGTCTTTTCCATATGCATCCAACAAGCTATTGTATGCCTCAAGAGAAACAGGAAAACCTGCGGACTGCATTTTCTGGATAACAGATTCCATACTCTTAATATCCTTGCTTTTCCCATGTGCTGCTATCATGGTATTGTAAGATATAACATCTGCCAAACCCTGCTTGCGAGCCATCCAAAATACCTTTCTAGCCTTCTTAAGCAGCCCGGATTTTCCATAGACATCTAGCATTACATTGAAAGTTATGGTGTTAGCAGCATGTACGTTCTGCATCATTTCCTCATACAACCTTGAAAGCTCATCCACTGGTAAAGCATGCCCACAACAATTTATGACACAGTTATACATTGCCTCATCCCATGCAATGCCACTTTTAAGTATCCAGTAATAAACGTTTGCCAACTTCTGTGTCATGCCACACTTTTGGTAAGTTCGAAGCATGTCACGGAAAAGATAAATATCTGGAACAATATCTTTCTCTTTCTCCATCATTTCCAGAACAACACATGCATTCTCCAGTGATCCAGCTCTGATGTACATCCGCACCACTATACTATAGGCAACCATATCAAAGGTGACACCAGAGCCTTTCAATTTTAGATAAAGATTCTCAGCATCAGTAAATCTGCCCATGGCACTGTAAATATCAATCATAGAACACGTTATATGAAGATTCTGATGGATCTCAGAATTTGGCATCTGCATGTATACCTTTACAGCATTTTCAAAATGACCAGCTTCCTTGCAAGAACATATCAACAAATGGTACAAGTTCTCCTCAAAATCACAATCTTCCCAACTTTTGTCCTGTAAAACTCTCAAAGCATCATCTAGCAATGAACATTTCACATAGGCCATAACTAAAATAGAACATGATGTAGGATCCAACAAAATATTCTCATAAAAAGAAGCTTCCAGTATGTGAGGCACCTTTTCTACCATTCCAATCCTTTCATACGCCTGAATAAGGCTACTCACTACTGAAGAATACTGGCAACCTGCCCTTCTCATGTCTTCAAGAGTTTGAACAGCACCTTTTTCATCTCCATGTCTTGCTTGTAGATTAATTAGAGTGTAGAAGTTGGAAGAGTTTGGCTGAAATCCTGAATTTTTGAGTTTGTCATAGTACCACAATGCCTCTTTGTAATTGTCAGTTCTGCCAAAACCTTCAATCATGGATCTATAGGTTGTTTCATCTGGATCTAAACCAACACTTTCAAGGGCTTGAAATAGATGCTTTGCAGCCTTCATATTAGCTACCTTTCCATACCCAGTGATCAAGGTATTATATGCAACAATATTCGGAGAGATCCCTGCTTTAAGCATTGACTTCAACACAGTCTCAGCCTCTTCTATCTTGCCTTGCTGACTGTAAGCGTTGAGACGCACTAACCAATTCTCCAAATCTGGAAGAACTTCATCCTTATCCATCACACTGATGACCTCCTCTGACTTGTTATACAGACCCAGACGAGTGTAAATGATGATCATGGCCGAGTATGCAGTGGTACACTTCAGTTTCAAGCTTCTCATGCGACCAAATGCAAACTCAGCCTGCGAAAGGCTGCATTTCTTTTGGAAAAGTCCCATAAGCATGCCAATGGTAGCAACATTAGGACGAATACCTTGTTCCAACATCATGTGAAACCACTTTGTCCCCCATCCTACCAGTCCCCTTTTGGCACACACATATATCAATGAATTGAATGCCTGAGCATTCAATTCACACTCATCAGAAGTCATTTCTTGAAGCAACATCATGGCTCTAGACCAATCCTCCTTCCTAGCCAATGCTCGCAGGGCTAAACAGTATGCATCAGTATTTTCCTTCAACTTTCCATGACAATTCATCCATTCAAAGAACTCCACAGTCTTCTCCTCGCTTCTCTTCTCAAGCACCTTTAGAACCCAGTTACAATGATCCACACTAGAATCAGGATGAATGCCAGATATCACAGCCTCGAGGTCACCATCACTGATCTTGTCCTCAAATGATGAACAATTCCTACCGGAAACAATCCTCGAAACTCGATGTTGTGATGCTTTTTGCATTCTCTGGAGTCGACTCCATATGTTTCTTCCACTCTTTCGACCTGCATTCTTGCCCTGGAGCTCCAATACTTTTGGAACGGGATTATTAAGGGTCATATTCGCCTCCGAGGTTACCGAATCACCAATCTGAACAGCCTCAGTCTTTTTGACAGAGTCAATGGTCGAAACGGACCGATCGATACCGTCCAAGCCATAAACTTTGTAGTTCTTGAATCGAACTCCCGGTTTAGCACACAATCCAAATCGACCGGCAACCACGAAACTATCCCCAGCAAATTCCTTCCTGATCGCTGTGAACCTGATGCTCGAACACGATATCGATGAGATAACGCCAAGCAAATCCACGGCACACAGATTGGAGTTCCGAAAGGGATTACGCTGCTTCGACTCACAAATGTCCGGACCAGCAGCAAGACTCAGCGAACTCATGCTGTCCTCTGAAGGTTCGCCGGTAGAATTCACAATCTAAACACAGCAAAATGATAGAACGCCAAATCAATCACGACACGATCAAGGACCGGTCAAAAACAGCGCACCGATCAAGAATCCAGGTCCAGAGAACAAACAGAAACTAGTGATCGAACGCGAGGAGGAGTTCCAAGCATTACCTCCACAGCATCGTTGAAGTGAGGGAGGAGGGGAACACGAAACGAAGAAGCCAACAGAAACTATCAGGAAGGGAGAAAAGGCTCCGAATTATATATATATATATATATAGGGAAGAGAGGAACCAGCGATTTGGTGGCGTTCTTATCCGCCCTCTGGTCTACAGGATTTCACCCTCTAGCGCAGGATATGGCGATCGCAGATGGTTATCACGTGTCATATCTAACGGATGAGATGCAGCGGGAGGAAGTAGATGCGACTTGGTTTGGTTGGGTCGTTGGTTGAATCCGAGTCCGAGCCCAATCCGGCGAATTCGACCCGATTTTGGGCTACTGGTTCGGTTCAACCCAAGCTCATGAAATGCCTCTAATTCAAATAGATGTTGGTATGGTGGTGGTCTTTTTCTTTTCGAAAAAGAAAAAGGACTAATCATCAGCCACTAAAAAGAGAAATTACAGCAGCTCTTCAAGAAAAATGAATGAGAAAGAAAAGATAGTGTTAGAGTTGATCACAGGATTAGGCATCTATACATGTATTCCAAAACAAGATAAATTCGAAAATCAATCTCAGATTATGGTTTCTCTTAGATGTAAAGTATATCTTTTTTTATCATCCCCATAGTATATATAGTATACGAGAAAAACATGTATATTTTGATTATGACTTTTTTATTTCATCGAAAATTAATTTTACGATATAGATGCTTATGACCTCCCTCTCTATGTCGTATAGTAATGATTCATCTAGTGTAATCTTTATTATAATAATACTACTATCTATAGATTATATTATTTTATGAATTAGATTTTACTTGATTATTTACTGCTCATGTGTTTTTGTATCAATGTATTGCCATCTAATTAAGTATTTCTATAGGCAACAGTGAATTTTTTGACGATAATTTGGCAACATGAAGCCAGTACATGCACCATCATCAGAGCATGCTGAGATTTTACTGGCTGAAGCAAGATGATGAGAAGTAGGAACAAAGGCCTGAAAGAGATGGATCATCAAGGCATTAGGATCTTTCACAGGCCACCATGAAAAAGAGCTACGGATTGCTCTCTCCACTATCAGCACAAACAGGAATGACCAAATGTGTGCTTTCCATCTTTATCTTCTGTCTCTCTAAATTCTGCATCAATCTGAGCTGATAAAAGCTGAAATGTCTTTATCGAGCATTTAATATTGATGTGCAGTAGCAGTTGGTAAAGTTCTTTTTAATAGTCCATTTCCTAATTAGTTCTTCACAAAGTCAAAAAAGCAGCACCGGCAATGTATTACACTGGTGGGAGGGCATGGCAGAGAAGCTACAACAGGGAGCTTGATGACATGATTCGTATCGAGTCCTCGACAAGTAATTGCAAAGAAAGCAAGCTTACTAGGAATTCTTTTGACATAAAAAGCATCGAGAGTTGACTATATAAGATTCACAAGATCTTGCTGTTTTCTCCACTCTAGCCATGAGTGCAGGTGGAAGACAAAGATTAGCCATCCATGAAGCGCACACTACATTCAGCTTCCACTGAAGAGTAAGACCAGTTTCATACCACACTTTTGTGTCTGAGTGTCTCATCTATTGTTCTTATTCTATCGGTTGACTCGGAGTCATTGCATTGATCTGGACATCCACTAAGCAGTTCACATGTCAGTCCTTTCCATTGCAGTCTCCACCATTTTAGTTGGCACTCATTATGTGAATTCATGTGGAGTTCCATGGCACCATTGCTCAAGAAGAGTATAGCAAGTCACAGTAACGAGTTTTGTCAAAATGGATTACTATGCAGTTGTCTTAGCCAAACTTCTCCTCCTCCTCCTCCTCCTCCTCTCATCTGTTCATCCCTTTTATCAGAGTGACACTATTCAGATCGAGCAAGTTGCACTTTTGGAGTTCAAGAAAGGCATAGTTGTCGATCCCGAAAACGTTCTTGGCAATTGGAGTGAGAGCACCTATGTCTGCTGGTGGAGTGGCATCGTTTGTCGTATGAAACCTGAAAGAGTGATCAGACTCGATCTTAGAGGTAAATCTTTGGGAGGAACAATCTCGCCATTTTTGTCGAATCTGTCTGGCCTTGCATGGCTTGACTTGTCCTTGAACTCGTTCCATGGCCGGATTCCAACTGAACTTGGATCTCTGTCTCTGTTGAGCCTGCTTGGCATGCAAGGGAATACATTACAAGGGAGGATCCCCAAGAGCTTCGCCATGCTTGCGAAGCTTCGATACATCGACCTCAGCAGTAACCAGCTTCATGGCAGACTTCCCGTCAAGTTCTTGTACAATTGCTCGCAGTTGAGCTACATGGATCTCTCCACTAATCGGTTCACTGGTTTCATTCCTCCACAGCTCGGAAACCATCTTCCTCTTCTGCAGAACCTTCTTCTGTACTCAAACCAGCTCACTGGCAGCTTCCCAGCCTCTGTGTCTAATTCGACCCTCATGGAGGAAATTGATGTTGAGGACAATTCCTTGAGTGGCAGATTACCGTCAGAAACCTTGATGCAATTGTCTTTTCTGAAGATTCTCCATCTCTCCAACAACAACTTCTCCAGTGATGATCAGAACTCCAATCTTGTCCCTTTCTTCAATGCCATCTCCAAACTGACTCATCTGGAGGAACTTGAGCTGGCAGGGAACAACCTGGGAGGTAAACTACCTGCATCTCTTGGCAATCTAAGTGTTAATCTGTCGGAAATCGATCTCCGAGGCAATCACATTCAGGGGATGATCCCATCAGAGATATCCAAGCTTTCCATGTTGAATTGGCTGGATCTGTCAAACAATCTTTTGAGTGGAACTATTCCATTGGAAGTAGTTCTTCTGCCCAACCTACAAAGGCTGTGGTTGTCCAACAACTCCCTCTCAGGAGAAATCCCATCTCCTCCTCATGCTCTAAACAACATAGGGCTCTTGGACTTGTCGAAGAACAAGCTCTCTGGCCCCATTCCTACAGCCTTAGCAAATCTAACTCAGCTAAGAAGACTGATACTTAATGAGAACTTGTTATCTGGATCAATACCTTCAAGCTTGGGAAGCACAAAACTGGAGCTCTTAGACCTGTCCTACAACAGGCTCACAGGAACGGTTCCAGCTGAAGTTGCAAGCTTGAGCTCCATGGCTATTTATTTCAATCTGTCACACAACCTGTTACATGGAGAACTTCCCATGGAGCTGAGCATGTTGAACAAGGTCAAGGAAATCGATCTGTCGTCGAACAACTTCAGAGGCCGCATTCCTGCAAGTCTGGGAAGCTGTGAAGTGGTCGAGCTGGTGAATCTTTCTCGCAATCATCTGCAAGGGCAGATTCCTCAGTCACTGGGTAGCCTACTGAGCATCGAATCGTTGGATTTGTCATTCAATCTCCTCTCCGGAGAAGTTCCAGCCTCGCTTCAGCACTGTGCCAGCCTCAGGCTACTCGATCTCGCTTTCAACAACTTCAGCGGACCGGTGCCGCAGGGTGGTGTCTTCGACATCTTGACATCGGAATGGATCCAAGGAAACAATTTCTGTGGGTCACTACCGGGCATTCCCAGCTGCCATCGCAAGAAGAGAAGCGCGATACATTCTCGCAAGGCCCTCATACTGCTCGTAAGCGCCGTCACCGTATCAGCTTTCCTGGTAACAATCATCTGCGCCACAGGTTACATGATCATAAGAAAGAAGATGATCAAAAGAGAAGATGGGGATCCCGACAAGCTTTCTCTGCGCCTTTCATCGAGTCACCCGAGAATAACTTACAGAGAGCTTGTCGAGGCTACAGAAGGGTTCGAGCAAAGCCGATTGATAGGGTCCGGTAGCTTTGGACATGTCTACAGAGGAGTACTGAATGATGGCACCTTAGTTGCAGTGAAAGTTCTGCAACTCCAATCCGGCAACTCCACCAGAAGCTTCAACAGGGAATGCCATGTGCTGAAGAACATCAGGCACAGGAACCTGATGAGGATCATAACAGCTTGCAGTCTTCCAGATTTCAAGGCCTTGGTGCTCCCATTCATGGCCAATGGAAGCCTGGAGAGCCATCTCTACCCGGCGGCAGAGAAGGCAGACTGCTCGCAGCTGAGCTTAGTGGAGCGGGTGAACATCTGCAGTGACGTCGCCGAGGGCTTAGCTTACTTGCACCACCACTCACCAGTGAAAGTTATCCACTGTGATCTGAAGCCCAGCAACATCCTGCTCAATGACGACATGACTGCCCTGGTATCAGATTTCGGAATTGCAAAGCTGGTTATGACCGTGGAAGAAGCAAACGCAGCAGGCGAAGCAGCATCCAACTCGACGGCCAACGTTCTCTGTGGATCGATCGGATACGTTGCTCCAGGTAAAACTTGCATCGCTTCGAATGTTTGAGATGACACGCAGTTGAATCTGAAATATGGATTTATTCAGAGTATGGATACGGTCGAGCCGCATCGATAAAGGGCGATGTCTACAGCTTTGGAATTCTGGTGCTGGAAACAGTGACCAGAAAGAGGCCGACGGACGGCATGTTTGGCGAAGGTCTGAGCTTGCAGAGATGGGTGAAGCAGCAGTACCGCAGTCGACTGGAGAGCATCGTGGACTCGAGACTGATGAGGGAGGCGTGCGATCAGAATCTGGAGGTGAGAAACATGTATGAGGTAGCGATCGTGGAGCTGCTAGAGCTGGGTCTCGTGTGCTCCCATGAGAGCCCTTCAGGTAGGCCAACCATGCTTGATGCTGCAGATGACTTGGACAGACTGAAACATTACCTTGGAGGTGAGACAACCGCAACCTTCACATCCAGCATTGGAGTCTCATCATCCAGCATCACAACAGATCCCTGGTAGTCTCTTGATGTTTCAATTTTTTTTTTTCCTTTTTGGTGTGAACACTTGGATTGCACACGTTTTGATGTTGGAAGGTTTGGACGTTGGTAGATGAATATTTCCTTATTGTTGATCAGCAGTGTTGACTCCTTTACCTGATCATTGCTGCGTTGATCACAAGAAATTCCAGAGAAATAGCTTTTCCTTTCTTAGATTCGAAATCTATCGATCCCCAAGGAAAATTAATTGATCCATCACCGATGCCACCTACTCCAATTGTGCTGAAGAAGAATGGCTTAACTCACAAATGGAATTTAAGAATCTGATGTCTTAAAATGCACAATCAATTCCAACAGGAAATACCAACCATGCCATGCTACATTGGCAAACAGTTAGAATCGCCAAATAACGATCTTGCATCTAAATTAAGTTTAATGTATAAAGAATAATAACTATATGATTATTTTAGTCATGAAAAAGTACAACAATCAGCATCTGTTACTATGATGGAACTGCTAAGATAACAAAAGTCAACCGCTCATAATCATCAGTTCTTTATCTTTTGAGGCAGCCTCAGCTTGACGTTAGAATGAAAGCAGCAATCAGAACCATTACCTAATAATGATTTCCATCAGAATAATATGAAATGGTTTTGTGGCCACAAATGACGATGTTTTTAACATCTGATTCTATCATCCACTGCCTCAATATTTACATTATGCAGTCGGGCAATCACCTCAGCTCCTGTTAATGAAACCTAAATGACAGTATCTGGGGAAAAAAAGGATATCATTACTATTTATTGCATGTATAAGCAGCTAACTTGTAACAATATTGTGAACAGGCATACATAAAATCCAAAAAGCCATGCAGGAAAATATAGTAATGATTACCTCTTGTTATGGTCCCAAGATCACACTCCACACGGCTAAACACTTGCAGAAACTTCTGTAACTGGTTTTTCCTTTTTCTTTGGCTGTTCCTGGGTCTTCTGCAGAACTACTTTGTTGGGCACGAGAACTATGAAAATGTTTCTTTGGCTGAAGTTTTTAGTCTCCTCAGTTGCCAACTAAAAGTTCCAATTCAAGAAAACGAAAAGATGCACAATCAGGTTTACTGTCAGTGTTATACAGAAAATTCCCATGGAAGACTAAAGAAAATGAGAAAATTGAACTATGCATCAACCAACACATTAACCAAAAAACAATTGGAAGGTTAAATTCATTAATCTGCTGATCAGGAAAATAAATGGTGTATATGCAGTACAACAAGTGCAAGAAAGAAGGATTTTGTTATCTTGCCTACCATTTTGAAGGCATGCATTACCAGCTTAGGATACTTCCCCTACTAAAAAATGAGATTGCTTAAAAGAAATGGCCTTATCCTGTAATTCTTAGTAAATTACTCTAGTGGACATAGAAGAAGTCAATTGTTATGGATATACAGAAATCAATACCTTCACAAGGGTACATTTATCATATATATACACAGTCAATACCGTCAATAACTAATCCACAAACCATTTGGTCCTGTTACATATGGCTTCATATCTCTCCTTTTGTCTCCTAGGTGACATAAAGTAACAAATAAGTTTGGATCCATGAGACAGCTTTTTCAACATACAATATCCCAATTGCTTCATCTAAAATGTATCGATTTGTCATTAATGCCATACTGGTTCAAAGTGCCATTTGACACTAATGTATCAATTGATTCCTGGTTCCAATAATTTGTGCTACCTTTCCAATAATACTTAAGAGGGTAATTTTCTTAATTCCTCTTCGGAGTCTGATACAAGAATGAATTAACAGGCAACTTTGAAGATTATACCATTTGACAGTCATATTTTTTATCATATTTTATGCAATCATAAGGCAGAAATAGAAGTGGTCCAAGGGAAGAATTAAATTTCCAGCCAGAATGGGGCCTTTGAGGTCACGCCAGTCATATCATGCTAAGTTGCATCATGTTGGTAAGACCTTGAAGTCCGCCATGACACTGGTGTTTGAGAACTCAGTCCAAGGATCTAGTGAACATATACAAAATTCAATACATTTCTCTGTCCAAAAGCATATATATGATAGAACGAAATTCTTCGACACAATGATTAGGTTCATATGGAAATAACAAAAAGATTTTTTTCTAAGTAATATAGTTTAGATCAATTACCTCCCCAATATCACTCTGAAAACGCTGGATAAGTTTTATAGCAATATTCCTGAATTCATTTTCCCGGCCTTTCAAATTTACTATGATCTTAACCTGAAGGAAATTAGATGGGCAAAAGCCTCACACTTCAATCTTGCAAGAAGAATACAATGAATCAGTATGAACCTTATCTCCATCTTTAAGAAACTTCTGAGCAGCTTTTAGCCTCACAGAATAATCATGAGAGTCAATGTTGTACCTGTCATTGGATATGTAAGCTTGTCTGGCTACAATGCAATTTGTAAATCATAAAACCAAGCACAAAATGTTAAAAAATTAAACTTGTTGAAATAAGAATACTTCAGATGAATGACAACATGATATTTCAAACTCATGGATCACACATTACTGAACATAGACAACATCACTCACATGATTAACACCAATAAATCATATACCTGTTAAGCTGACTGAATTCTACACTTTAACAAATTTGGAAGAAAAAATATAAATGTCCATGAGAAAATCAGCTGAACTACATTATTAACCAAGGCATAAGGGCAGAGAAAAGAAGATGCCCAATGTATGAGAGGTGGCCTCAGTGCCCTTCCAATCTAGCTCACTATGATTGTCACACAGCTATGCAATAAATCAAGGATGTCCATATAGTAAATGTGTCATGTTAGAAAGTAAGTGTTGTCCAAAAGGTTAAAGCATACCTGTGCGACATCATTAGAAATAAGTAGCTTCTGTACACTAAGAAAATAGGCATAGTAAATGCAACTCAGGAAGATAGGAAACTCAGGGTCTTCCTCTGGAATTCAAACAACAAAAAAGGTCTACTCTACTCCATGCAGATAGAAAACAAATTAGTCCTGTTTATGTGCAACTGTCACAACACCCAAAAATTTTAGTCCATGGAAAGCTATTCTCCTCATCAGCAAGTAAAGCTTTTCAGGTTGATGCTTGCATGTGATACATGATTAGCAAAAATCATCTAGGTATGTGACAAACAAATTGAATATGTAATGCATAATCATCATATCCTCTAGATATCATATATTCCATGTACCACCAAGTTTGAATCAAGATGGTTATGCATTCCATGTCTAAGTTCTAGGTATTGCATGGCTAAACAGGCTAAATGTCCTCTGCAGTTAAATGGGTGTTGAAGTCGCGACAAGAGATGAGTGGTCACACTTGAAGCAGTGGCATCAGCAATAATCTACAACTGCCAAGCAGTGATTTAAAAAGCGCTAGGCGCCAAAAGGCGCCAAGGTCCAAAAACGCCTGAGGCGCTAGGCGTTGGCTAAGGCGCTCGCCCGAGCGAAGCGAGACGCTAAAATATAAATATATATAATATAATTAATAAATATAATTATTTAAAATTTTAAATAAAAATATGCTATTAAATTAAGAAAATCTAAGAGCGGCGGGAAGCAGTGGCGAGCGGCGGCGGCGGCGGGAAAGGGAAAGGGAGGCGCGAGCAGCGGGAGTCGCGAGCAGAGGGAAGGCTCGCGGGAGGTGCGAGTAGCGGGAGGGCTCGCGGGAGGCGCGAGCAGCGGGAGGGCTCGCGGGAGGCGCGAGCAGCAACAGCGACGAGCAGCGGCAGCGGGAGCAGGAGCGACGAGCAGCGAGATCGGGAGCGGCAGCGGGTTAGGGTTGGGTAAGGGTTATATCGGTTTAGTTGATTCGATTGAACCAACTAACAACCGAACCAGGACCGAACCAGACCTAAAATCTTGGTTCGGTCACTTGGTTTACTCAGGCGCTCGCCCGAAGCGCCCAGCGCCTGGGCTCGGGCGAGCGCCCAGGCGGCACCTATTTGAAGCGCGCCGCCTGGGACATTAGCGAGGCGCTCGGGCCTCGCCTCGCCTCGCCCGAGCGCCTAGGCGAGCGCCCGAGCGCCTCTTTCAATCACTGCTGCCAAGGCACTTTAAAAACAGTTCTCAGCAACACAATTGACAATATTGGATAGGCTATAGCATAAGAACAAACTAAAGGACAGAAGGCTCTACAAAAAGAAATTCAGATAAAATAACATGTTAAACATTATGACCATAATATCATGGAGAAGTATAAATGATGACAAGGAAATACATACCCCATTTTAAGCTCCTTAATATCCATGCGGTTTGCTGCAAATTGTAAAGAATAAATAAGTATCTGCAAATTATTTTCTTTCTCAAAAACAAAAAACAAAGGATGGGTCATTTACCAGCAGATCTCTTTTGCTGAACTTTTTTCTTCTTTTGCTGTTCATATTTATGTTTTCTGTACAAGTAAAATAAATAAAATACTGTGGAGTGATTATTTTTCATAGTGTAATATACTCAAAGATAATGTTGTAGACATTTGTAGTTGTATAAAAAGTCTAAACTATTACAACTGATAAGCAACTGGTGTCTAAGCACTTGGACAGAAAAATGTCACTAACATGAAACAATTATTGACCTACTTAAGGCAAGTGCAAAATAACTGAAACTGTCTAGTCATCATGCAGTACATACTTGTAGTCTGAACTCTCAAAGAGCCTAAGCACCGGAGGATCTGCGTCTATGGACAAAATTGCCTGAAAAAAAAAGAGTACACATGAAAAGACTTCCAGACTATCCTATCATTTAATACTGTAAGTGCTGCTTAAAAAAAATCAAAGATTTCTCATAATACCCACCATATAGATAACTAAGAAAAATAGTAGAACAGCAAGTCAAACTGTTGAACCTCGGATTTTGATGATGAAATCAATTAATGAAGTTATGACCTAATCAGCGTTTGAGTGATGCAGGACTAACTTCCATCAAGGAAAGACAAATTGATTGAAACAGAAAGAATCAGACGTTGGGTCGGAGTGGAACATGTCAGAAGATTGGACGTCGGGCCAGAGGATTGATCGACGTGCCGGTTTAAGGACTTCGTGCCATGAATTCGGGCATCGGGCCAGAAGGATCGGACATTGCACCAAAGAGATCAGATGTTGCGGGAGGTCAACATGCCGATTGGGCAATTCGCCGAAGGAGAGAACGATGCGCCGAAGGAGAGAACGATGCGCCGAAGGATTGGATGAAGCACTGGATGAACCAATGACATGCCGGACAACATAGGATTCATACTTGCAATCATGTTTTTCTAGATTGAAGTAGTTTAGGTTGTAACTGAGTTGGTTTTGGATGTAACCATGCCATCAATTAGGGACCCATTGGGCCTAATTTGGGGCTGAGGGGCCTATTGGGAGGCCCATTTAGTGACCCATAGATGGGTTAGGTAGTGGCACCGCTAGAACAGGCGATGGTATCGCCCAGACAGTCTCCCAAGCTGTGTCAGGCGGTGGTACCGCCAGATTGGGCAGTGGCACTGCCCAGTGTCAGTCTGGCAGGCGATGGCATCGCTAGTTGTCAGCTTGGCAGGCGGTGGTACCGCTAGGACTCGGAAAACCCAGGATGAGAACTTTTTTGTCTTCATTTTTGAAGTTATTTGGGATCTATAAATACCCCACTCTTTCCTGCTTGGGTAAGCAAGAAAAAGAAAAAAAGGAAAAGAATCCTCGAGAAAAAAGTTGTAATCTCTCTTTAGTTACTAAGTCTCTTCCTCCTAGAGTTAGAAGATTTCTAAGGGAGGAGTGAGGTCTAAAAGAGAGGTGTAAATGTTCTCTCCTGAGCCTATGAAAAGGAGAAAGAGTTGTAAGAGGGCAGTTGATCTTCGCCCATTGAAAGAAGATCGGTAGTGAAAGCCAGTGACCTCGAGTGAAGAGAAATCGAGAGTGGACGTAGGTCGGGACGACCGAACCACTATAAATCGGTTTGTATTTACTTTATGCTTTTCAATCTTATTATAAATTGATTTACTTATTCACTATGCTTACAAACGCTTTCAAGTTAAACATCTTTCTAATACGGGCTTTATTGAATGAAGTTTTCTGAATCGACGTAATTTTACGTAAGCACTAATTCACCCTCCCTCTTAGTGCCGAAACGGTCATAACAGTTGGTATCAGAGCTAAGTTTTTCTCGACTGGTTTAACACCAAAGAGCAAGGTCCGCCATACCGTACCGTACGAAGTTTCGACCCGGGCTCGGTACGATACACCCTGGTGTACCGATACTGTAGCAGTACTACAGTGTAGCACTGTAGCACTGTAGCAGTACTACAGTATAGTACTGCAGCACTGTAGCGGTACTACAGTATAGCACTGTAGCACTGTAGCAGTATAGGGCGGTCCGCGTACCGAGTACCTGGCGGACCGGTACGTACCGCCCGATACGGCCGGTACGCTTCGGTACGGCAGACACTGCCCAAGAGAATGACTTTTACTGATAATCTAGAGGGATACTCTATCACTCGTCCTCCTATGTTCAATGGGACGGACTACACATATTAGAAAACACGAATAAAAGTTTTCTTGTTTTCTATGAACTTAGATTTATGGAATATTATTGAATATGGTTTTCAAACACCTTCTAAACCTATGAACGAATGGAATGATTTTAAGAAAAAATCGTTTTCGTTAAATGCTAAAGTTATGAATGCTTTGGACAAAAATGAGTTTAATCGTATTTCGATATGCAAAACTATACATGATATTTGGCACACTCTTGAAATTACACATGAAGTAGTGATTTAAAAAGCGTTAGGCGCCAAGGTCCAAAAACGCCCGAGACGCTAGATGCTTGCCCAAGCGCTCGCCCGAGCGAAGCAAGGCGCTAAAATATAAAAATATATAATATAATTAATAAATATAATTATTTAAAATTTTAAATAAAAATATACTATTAAATTAAGAAAATCTAAGATACAAAATCACAATGTCACATTAACAAAAAGTTTCAAATAAATAAAAATTAACAGTATTAAAATCAAAATAGTATATTATTAATCTATTAACAGTATTGAAAATTAATCATTTCAAATAAACTTAATAATATTAACAGTATACAGTATACGTATATTGTTAAAAGGAAGTGTATAGGGGTGCTAAGCCTGTTGACTGAGAAAAGAGGAAGCGACAGCGGGATCGAGATAGGGATCGGCGCGGGTTAGGGTTCGGTTGTCACTTATATCAATTTTAGTTGGTTTGATTGAACCAACTAACCATCATAGATCGAACCAAGACCGAACCAGACCTAAAATCCTGGTTCGGTCGCCTTGGTTAACCCAAGTGCTCGCCCGAAGCGCCCAGCGCCTGGGCTCGGGCCTCGCCTTGCCTCGCCCGAGCGCCTAGGCGAGCACCCGAGCGCCTTTTAAAATCGCTGACATGAAGGCACAAGTAAAGTTTAAGAATCTAAAATCAATCTTTTAATGCATAGTTTTGAATTGTTTCGGATTGAACCAAATGAAACCATTGAAAACATGTACACTTGTTTTACGAATGTTGTCAATAGTTTGAAAACACTTGGTACATGTTTTTCGAACCTTGAACTTGTTAATAAAATTTTACGATCTCTTTCTAAAAATTGGGATCCAAAAGTAACTGCTATTCAAAAAGCAAAGAACTTAAACTATTTTTCACTTGAAGAACTCATAGGGTTATTAATGACCTATGAAATGACGTGCAAGGCACATGATGAACATGAGAACAACCTTCCAAAAGAACAGAAAGGATTTGACACTTAGAACAAAAAAAGACCACTCGAACGAAAGCTCAAGTGATGATGACTTTAAACACCTCATAAGAAAATTTAAAAAGTTCATAAAACAAGAATCTAAGAAAAAAAACGAACTTAAAAAGAAGAGACTACCAAAGAAAAAGAAAGTATTCAAGGTGACATGGGATGAATCAAGTGCATCCAAAGACGAAAAGCAAACCAATGAAAGCGAGGTGGCAAACTACGCTTTGGTGGCTTTCGACGATGAGGTATGCGACTCAATTGAAACTTCTTTACTTTACAACAAATTACTTGATGCTTTTCATGATCTGTATGATGAATTTAAATTAGTTGGTAAAAAATATAAATTGTTAAAAAATAATCATACTTCTATTTCTAGTAAATTTAAAAATTTGAAAAATGAGCATGACAATTGTATATTAACTCCTTGCATTTAGTATGAAGAGTTAGATTCACTTAAGAAAGAAAATTTGTTATTAGAACAAGCATTAGAAAATTTTAAAATTAGTAGCAAATCATTAAACATGATTCTTGTCAATAAGGGTCATGTTCGTAGAAATGAAGGAATCAACTTTGTGAATAACACTCAACAAAAACCAACCACATTTGTTAAAGGATCAACATTGCATGTTCCCCATAAGGTTAGGTGTAATTTTTATGGTCGATGTGGTCATTTTCTTATAAATGTTTATTTAAAAAGTATGACTCACATAAATTGATTTGAGTTCCTAAAGGAACCATGAATGACTTAATGTCAAAAATTAAAATAGGTAGATCCAACCACGAGGGACCCAAAGCTAAATGAGTACCTAGAACAAACCCACCCTTCTTGTAGACATCTCTAAAATCGAAAGCTAGGAGAAAAAGATGATATTTTGATTATGGATGCCCAAGACTTATGATCAGAGATCCAACACACTTTTTAAAGCTCCCTAGTCGAAACAATAAATGAAAGATCATTAGAATTAGAATTATTAACAAATATTTTCATTAAAGATGTTTTATTTTTTAATGTGTTATACTATTGATCTTTGTCATGACAAAACTTGTTTTTCGGTTTTAAACGATGATACATGGATTTGGCATAAAAAACAAAAGCATGCTTGTATGAAATAAATCACACAAATTGAAACACAAAAAGGGGAATGCAATTCTTTTGAAAATGTCTTTATCTCTATCCTATCGAGTTTTCAATTAGAGATTAATGAATCTATTTATGTCATTTTGAATCTCTTGAAAGTGATTTTGATGATTTGACAAATTGAATTTGAATGAGTTTTATTCAAATCTTTCATTTGATGCTTGAGATTTTTTATGAATCAAGATCTTTGATCTCGTATGTTTCTTTTTTCTATTTACTAAAGAGGAAAATTATCTAAATGAATCATGGTTTCTATTTTGATTTCTCGAAATTATAACTTAAGATGTTTTTTTATGAATCAAGATCGTTTATTATGATTCTTTCTTTTCGCTATTTGACTTATCCAAATAAATCATGATATGTCACTTGACTTCTTGATGTTTACAACTTGAGTTTTATTATGTACAATTCCTTTATATCTATGGTTGTATACCTTTTATCATGATTTAAAAATTGATGTAAAGGGAAAAGAATTATAACATTGTATTATTCCCTTCTTTTTTACAATAACAAAGGGGGGAGAAAGTCTTGCTAGCTTGCACATCGCAAAGAAAAGAAAAATTGCTAGCTTGCACATTGTAAAGAAAAACAATAAGTGTTAGCTTACTCATCTCAAGAGAAGCAAAAATTACTATCTTGCATATCTCAAAAGAGAAACAAGAATTGATAAACTTGCACATTTTAAGAAGTAAAATTGCTAAACTTGCACATCTCATGAGAAGCAAAAAGTGCTAGCTTACTCATCTCAAGATGCAAAACTTACAAACTTGCACATCTTAAAAGAGAAGCAAGAATTACTAGATTGCACATTTCAAGTAGAAGCAAATATTGTTAACTTCCACATATCTAAAACTTATTAATTTGCATGTTCTAAAGTGACATATAACTTGCATGTTTCAAAATTTTGCTAGTTGCACTTTTCTCCTTTTTATCGATGACAAAGGGGGAGAAGTTATGATGATGATTTAAAATTTGAATCATGCATGGTATGATGTACTTTGATGTTTTCAAAATTATGATTTCAAATTTCGATGTTTTGGAATTATACATCATGATGATTTGAAATTATATTTATAATGATAATGTATGCAATGATTTGCATATGATGCAAGTAATGTTTATGTTGATATAATGTGTTGCATATGATTAAAATCGTTTCAAGTTGGATTAGAAGGATATCATTTATTTGAATTTAAAGTTTAATTCAATATGACATAGAGATAGAGGGAGTTTCGTTTAAACTCCATCATCAATTGGTTTTCATCATAAAAAATGGGGAGATTGTTGAATCTCGGATTTTGATGATAAAATCAATTGATAAAGTTATGACCTAAGCAGCGTTTGAGTGGCGCAAGACTAACTTCGATCAAGTAAAGACAAATTGATTGAAGCAGGAAGAATCAAACATTGGGTCGGAGTGGAAGTCAGAAGATTGGACGTCGGGCCGGAGGACTGGTTGACGTGCCGACAGAAGAACTTTGTGCCATGAGTTTGAGCATCGAGCTAGAAGGATCGCGCCAAGGAGATCGGATGTTGCGGGAGGTCAACATACTGATTAGGCAATACGTCGAAGAAGAGGACGATGCGTCGAACAATTGAACGAAGCACCAAATGAACTAATGACATGCCGGACAACATAGGATTTATGCTTGTAATCATGTTTGTCTAGATCGAAGTAGTTTAGGTTATAATTGAGTTGGTTTTGGGTGTAACCATGCCAACTCAATTAGGGGCCCATTGGGTTCGATTTGGGGTTGAGTTGGTCCCATTGGGAGACCCATTCAGTGACTCAAAGATGGGTTAGGCGATGGCACCGCCAGAACAAGCAGTGATACCGCTAGTGCCAGGCGGTGATACAGCCCAGTGTCAGTCTGGCAGGCGGTGGTACCGCCCAGACTAGGCGATGGCACCGCCAGTTGTCAGCTTGGCACGCGATGGTACCGCCAGGACCTAGGAAACCCGGGATGATACCTTTTTTGGCTTCATTTTTAAAGTCATTTGGGGTCTATAAATACCCCACTCTTTCCTTCTTAGGTAAGCAAGAAAAAGAGAAAAAAAAAGAGAGAATCATTAAGAAAAAATTTTTAATCTCTCTTAGTTAGTGAGTCCCTTTCTCCTAAAGTTAGAAGTTTTCTAAGGGAGAAGTGAGGTCTAAAAGAGGTGTAAAGGTTCTCTCCTGAGCCTGTGAAAAGGAAAAAGAGTTGTAAGAGGATAATTGATTTTCGCCCATTGAAAGAAGATTGATAGTGAAAACCGATGGCCTCGAATGAAAAGGAATCAAGAGTGGACGTAAGTCAGGACGATCGAACCACTATAAATCGGTTTGCATTTACTTATGCTTTTCATTCTCATTACAAACTGATTTACTTATTCACTACGTTTACGAATGCTTTCAAGTTTTCAAATTGACATTATGTTACTTTGATGGAGAGAAAGTGTATATATTAGTTATCCAGACATCAATCCAGATAAACTCTATGTCAATTCAGTTGCCATGCTGATGAAATACTCAGATTTTCGTCTTAGTCTAAACTTCTGGCTGTAAATCTTAGTGAGTCTCAATATTCATACTGGTCATCCTTTCTGCCATGACAGATTATATAACTTCCCTGCTAAATTTTAGCAGGCACAGGGAGTGTCTATACCTATAACTGGCATCATGCATCTACGCTTATTTGGCATCATCTTTTGCTGCTTCTTTAGAATTACAGAACTGTGTGTTAATGAGCTGGTTTACCAACAAACTGAAAAGTCTTAACTTTAAGTCAATAACATTGTGGGATGACCAAAATTCACAAATTGATTATACTTGTACATATATTTTTTCTGTAATTTCTTTCCCCAACTATTAAGTTACTCGTTCCAAATTAATCTTGTTTTATCCTAGAATCAAGATAAATCAAAGCATTTTATTTGCAAATATTTATAGTCATAAGCATCAGAATTGCTAATAAGACATACCAGAATCAGATCAGCATCATCTGCCATCTGTATGGCCTCATCGATTGACACCACACCAAGCTACAGAGAAAAGCACATAGAGTAACCCACTGAAAGATGCAGATGATAAGACTAGCACCAAAGAATGGCAGGAATCCAGACTAACCATATTTTGCTGCTCGTCTAATAACCTTACAGAAGATGACCTGAAACAAGATAAGGTAAATGATACTTGCATGGCCCAGTTAATAGTAAGAGGTAAACCAAAAATTCATTAAATGTAATAAGTGGATGGATTCTCTGGCAGAATGATTTGGCAATACCAGCATAAGCCTCTAAGGATCCATCATAACACAAGTAGATCTTTCATCAATACATCAAGAACAAAGATTAAGAATGCAGGTCATGAGATTAAAATATGGCTCACAGTCAAAAGTTCATCATTTCTTCCAAACATCGGATAGTGCAATTCGAAGCCTCACCAAACATTTTAATCTTCTAAGTAGAAAAAAACATTTCAATTCCGAACCTTTACTTTTCATCAACAACGCTTTAAAGATCTCCATTTCAAGCAAAGTAGTCATCGGTACCAGAAAGAAAAGATAGACCCCTAAATGTCCATGCACCAAAGAATTCAATCACGGGGAGAAAGAAAAAGCATACTTGACCCTGTCAAGGTCGAGGGCAGGATCGTAGTCGGGGTCCGCAGCGGCGCGGCCATCTATCGGGCGCCTCCTGGATGGGCCACGCCAATTACCCCCACCGCCAAAGCGGGCGACCACGGCTACGAGGGGACGGCGCCCCCTGACCCGGTTCGTAGGGATTTTGAATGGGAGGGGAAGCGGCGCCGCGCGGAGGCGCCTCGAGGGGTCGGAGACGGGGGAAGACAAGGAGGGCGAAGGGTTGAAGGAACAGACGGCGATTCTAGCCATGCTTCAGCTTCGATGGAACACCGGCGACGATGAGTAGCAGGTGGATAAGAAATTAGAAACCTTAAACCCTTAATGCTCTCCTCCGCTAGTGGTGAAGGAGGGAAGGAGGAGGAGGAGGACGGATTAGGGCGGGGTTTGGATCAAATGCCATGAGCGCAGAGCAACAGATTTTGTTGGTGGGCTTCATCTTCTTATCCACACGACGCGCTCGAAAGGCGGATGCGAATGGGCAGTGTTTCTCACCCGTGTTTCTGTTTGTTTTGTTTTGTTTTTCCTGTTTTCCTAATCTTAAGTGCTAGAAACAGAAACAACACAGTGGAGTAGTAAGGATGATGTTTTTTGTTTTATAAAACAAGTTTGATGGTCGCAGTAACTTGTAGTAACGATCTAATAGCAAGTACATTTCCAGTTACAAATTTTAATACTATTTATTCATTAAAAAAATTCAGGTTAATAATTTCTATATGCATCTCTTCATCTATTAAAAGCCTCAATATGTACCTTAAAAAAACCACCATCATAATAATCTTTTTAAAGATGTTATTGTCAATGAAAATTTTAAGTAACAATCAAATAATAGCCAATTTTAAATATGGTAAATACATTTGTTTAGTTGCTACAAAATATTATGGAGATGTTCCTGATTGGTTTTCACATAATTCATATTAGTGTAGTCATCAGCCACATCCTCTTTGATGTGATAGAATAAAAATAGATAACACCATGGAATCGTGGAGCAGGTTCTCGCAGGCCACCGGAGAACTCACCCTTATCTTCTCACTCACAGATGCATCTCCTCCTTCCTGTTTCAGTGGCAGCGTCTGCTGGATATCGTCAGCTCTCTGGAAACCTCTCCTACCATTCACCCCTGCCTTCCTCCCCACCTGTCCGCCGTCCACAGCTCCCACCTCTCACTCTCTCACACCGCTTAAACCTGCGCGCATCAGAAGCTACTAGAAGAGCACATCCCTTGCCGTGCTTTCGAGACTCCGGTCAAAACATGGTCAAAGAATTGCCATGGAGTCGTAGTCTCTCCATCCGAATGAAGTAACATATAGTCATGGTGTAAGGGCTTTTCAGTAACTTCATCGCACGCTGCTCCCCGAGACTTCTACCGGCTTCCTGTGCCGCTGCCTTCGAGAACAAGCGCTCTGCTATATATATGATATCTTCCTTCATGTCCGACTGCATCGAATCAACAAGTACAGGTAGAAGAAGAAGGTTTGAGATGGCTACCATTGGGAAGGGAAAGGGGATAGGGATCGACCTGGGGACGACGTACAGCTGCGTGGGGGTGTGGATGAACGACCGGGTGGAGATCATCCCCAATGACCAGGGCAACCGCACCACGCCCTCCTACGTCGCCTTCACCGACACCGAGCGCCTGGTGGGCGACGCCGCGAAGAACCAGGTGGCCATGAACCCCAACAACACTGTCTTCGACGCCAAGCGCCTCATCGGCCGCCGCTACTCCGACCCTTCTGTCCAGTCCGACATGAAGCTCTGGCCCTTTCGCGTCGTGCCCGGGCCCGGGGACAAGCCCCTGATCGTCGTCACCTACAAGGGCGAGGAGAAGCGCTTCACCGCGGAGGAGGTCTCCTCCATGGTCCTCTCAAAGATGCGGGAGGTTGCCGAGGCGTTCCTGGGGCAAACTATCAAGGACGCCGTCGTCACCGTGCCCGCCTACTTCAACGACTCACAGCGCCAGGCCACCAAGGACGCCGGCTCCATTGCGGGGCTCAACGTCATCCGCATGATCAACGAACCCACTGCCGCCGCCATCGCCTACGGCCTCGACAAGAAGGCCGCTCGCACCGGCGAGAAGAACGTCCTTATCTTCGACCTCGGCGGTGGCACCTTCGACGTCTCCCTCCTCACCATCGAGGAGGGAATCTTCGAGGTCAAGGCCACCGCGGGTGACACCCACCTGGGCGGGGAGGACTTCGACAACCGCCTCGTCAACCACTTCGTGTCTGAGTTCAGGCGCAAGCACAAGAAGGACATCAGCGGCAACGCCCGTGCCCTGCGCCGTCTGCGCACCGCATGCGAGCGCGCCAAGCGCACCCTCTCCTCCACCAGTCAGACGACAATCGAGGTTGACTCCCTCAACGAGGGCGTCGACTTCTACGTTACCATCACCCGCGCCCGCTTCGAGGAGCTCTGCATGGACCTCTTCCGAAAGTGCATGGACCCCGTCGAGAAGGTCCTCCGCGACGCCAAGATCGACAAGGGGCAGGTGGACGAGGTCGTCCTCGTTGGTGGCAGCACCAGGATCCCCAAGATCCAGCAGATGCTGCAGGACTTCTTCAACGGCAAGGAGCTGTGCAAGAGCATCAACCCGGACGAGGCCGTGGCCTACGGCGCCGCGGTGCAGGCCGCCATACTCACAGGCGAGGGCGACGAGAAGGTACAGGACCTGCTCCTGCTCGACGTCACCCCGCTCAGCCTCGGCCTGGAGACTGCCGGCGGGGTGATGACCGTCCTGATCCCTAGGAACACCACCATCCCCACCAAAAAGGAGCAGGTCTTCTCCACCTACTCCGACAACCAGCCGGGCGTCCTCATCCAGGTCTACGAGGGCGAGCGAGCCCGGACGAAGGACAACAACCTCCTCGGCAAGTTCGAGCTCACCGGCATTCCCCCGGCGCCGAGGGGGGTCCCGCAGATCAACGTGACCTTCGACATCGACGCAAACGGCATCCTGAACGTCTCCGCGGAGGACAAGACGGCCGGCGTGAAGAACAAGATCACCATCACCAACGACAAGGGCAGGCTGAGCAAGGACGAGATCGAGAGGATGGTGAAGGACGCGGAGAAGTACAAGGCGGAGGACGAGGAGGTGAAGAAGAAGGTGGAAGCGAAGAACAGCCTGGAGAACTACGCCTACAACATGAGGAACACCTTGAGGGACGACAAGATCAAGAACAAGCTAAGCGAGGGGGATCGGGAGAAGATCGGGAGGGCGGTGGAGGAGGCGATATCGTGGCTGGAGGGAAACCAGCTAGCAGAGGTGGAGGAGTTGGAGCACAAGCTGCGGGAACTGGAGGACACCTGTAACCCCATCATTGCAAAGATGTATCAAGGAGACGCCGGGGGCGCCGCGGCCGGGTCAGCACCGGGTGGGGAAGATGGGTACGGCTGGAGTGGTGCCGGTGGCGGCGGGGCCGGGGCCGGGCCGAAGATAGAGGAAGTGGACTGAAGGTGTTGTGTGAGCTGCCATAGAGAAGTAGACCGAAGGTGTTTGTGTCTATGTCTGTGAGTGACGATGGACGGATGGTACACGGTTTTTCTAGTTCTCAAGTCTTTATCAGTAGTTGCTTCATCCGTAGCTGTGACTCTACTGTCTGTTCGTGTACACGAAATGGAAACTAGACGTTTAGTAAGTTTGCTTTATTTCGTCCATGTATCGATGACATCGCTAACAGTATATCTGTTAATTTAAAGATTTATTTATTTTAGGAGAATTTTAATTTTTTTTCTTTTTTTTTATTAAATAATTTAATTAATATAATTTAAAGATAACAGATTTTTTATTTTAATTATTATTTTAATTTATAAACAGATGTATTTATTAGAGCTCAAGTCAAAGATAGTTGAATATCTTAAGACGTTTAATATAATTTTTTTCACTTTCATCCTTTTTAAAAAAAAAATTTATTTGATTTGATCTTGAGTTTGTTATTACTATTTAGAAAAGAGTATACTTGTATGTATTTTCTTTCTTTCATCCTATAGTTTCAAATTCATAATATGTATTTCAATATTTTTGTAGTAGTAAAAAAAAGATAACTTAGATTACAATAGTCAAGTTATCTTATCTTATAGGGAAAGATCCTTGGGATGTGGTCGGTGACAATACAACAACAATTTTAGACGGAAGAGTTGGATGATATTAAATGTAAAGACTGAATTTATGTTAAAGAGATCTATCTCTTATGATATCTTTGAATACATCATTGATTGTAAATCGACTTTAATATTTGAAGAAGAATTTAGTAAATATTATTTAATATCTTAATTTTTAATACTTTTTAAAGATTAAAAATTTATATTTAGCGATATCATTCTCATATCCAAATGAGCAAATTTTTGATGCACGAAACGTTATATTATTCGTGGTATTTAAAAATATATTTTTTATGTTATATCTATGCAAGATGGGTTCAATAACCATCTGTAGTAGAGTTGAAAAATCTTCTTAAAATTAAAAAATATTTTTATTTCTTAGGAATCACTAGCTCATCAAATGATGGGAGTTTCTACTTTGGAAGGAGATGAAGATATCCTTTTTATAAATAAAAATTAATAATAAAAAATAAAGAGAAGAATTATGATGTTAACAATAAGTCAAGAGTTTTCTTTGAGCAATGGTATAAATCAAAACAAGATCAAGTATTATAGGTATGATTAGAACATATTAAGAAAAATTATTATATTAATATTAAAAGTGAAAATATTGTAAATAAATAATATTGTTCCAATGCTATCAATAAATATTGGGACAAATGTTTTATGATTGAAACTATTTTAGTGAAAGTTATGATATCCATTAATTTCAAATATAATTGGATAGTTGATTCAAGATGCAGTCATCATCTCATTAGTAATGATACCAAATTCATTGGTAATGATTCTACTACATTGAGTGTGTAAATCTCTTCTGTTACAAATGTAGTTGATACATTAAATTATTTTCTTTTTTGATCCTAATAAAATCAAGTTTCTTTGCAACATAAAGAATTAAATATAAATACAATATACACACTAATAAAAGGGTCAAATATTTATACATTTTATTAATATCTAACTCTTACGTTGTTGATAAGATGAGTACAAATAATGATGTATCACTCTAACGTGCTATGCTTAGTCATATATATATTTTTTAATTAAAGATTATGATATAGAAAAGTCTAATTAATGGTCTTCCTAATCTTATTACTTTTAATAGTAATGAAGTTATTAAAGGTTATCAATATGGTAGAGTACATAAGTAACCTTTTGATAGATCACTTTTGAGGTACAAATTTCCTTTAGAACTTATTCACGACGATCTAATGGTTGATATTCAAATTTTATATTATTTAGATTCTCGTTGTATACTTCTCTTGATGATCTTATAAGATTCACTTGTTAAATTATGGATGGATTTTGATGATGAAATCAATTAATGAGTTTATGGACTAATATGCTTTTGAGATATGCAATATAGAAAATAATTTGATCATGGACTCGAACCATCAAAGGATAAATTCTCGAAGTAGAAGAATGGGATATTATGTCGGGAAAAGTATCATGTCAGAAATTGGATGTTGAGCTAAAGGATTGGTCTACGTGTTAAAAATTGGACTTCGTGTTATATAAGTTCGAGCATTGGGCCGGAAGGATCGGGTATTATGCTAAAAGATCAAATGTCGTAAGAAAGTTGACATGTTAATAGATCGAGCGAAATGCCAAAGGAAATGATGATGTGAATGTCATACAACATGCGAAAAGCTTCATAATTATGTCGGATATATGGTTGGATTGTTAAAGTCTTTATCAAGATCTTTCGAGATTAAAGAATCAAAACCATGCTAGCTCATTGAGAAAACCAATGGGCTTGAATCTGGGTTGAATCGGGCCCATTATAAGGCTAAACAAATAGCCTGATGCAGGCTTGGGAAGAGGTATCGCTAGGCTCAAGCAATGGTACTCCCTGAGTTAGTCGACAAGCATAAATAGTGCTTGCTAGTGCTGTCGAAGGTGGTACCGCCTATATTAGTGGTAGTATAGCCTAGGGTGATAGTAATACCACCCAAAATTCAAAAATTACGATAGTAGTACCGCTAGAAAGTCTGAAATTACAACGTCAAAAGTTACGATAATAGTACCACCATTGTTGTTAGGAAATCTTGGGGAGCATCAAATGCACAGTGGAAAGTAAAAACAAAAACTGGTTTCTCATACCAATCTTATCAAATTGTTGTGCGAAGATCGGGAGCGTAAAACTCAAGAAACCAAAAAACTACATAAGAGTGTGAGACATTTACACCTAGGGGAACTTATAAATCCCCTAAAATCGTAGATCCTAGTCCATAGATGAAGAAGCTCTCGTAAACTCGTATTATTGCTTAGACAAATCTCTGACCATGGTCATTCGGATTGAAATAGAAAGAGTTCTCTAGGAGAATCCAATTATATTGAGATTCGAGTAGAAACCGTATGGGCCTGACAACACCATGCCCAGTATACAGTCTCTAGAATAATTCACTAAGATACATGATAACTAAGGACAGATAGGTCCAATTGATTGGATTCCCCTATATCGTTTGGGGATTGCAGCGTAGTGGCCTAGTATGTTTGTAGTTAACGAGTTGAGTGAATTATTATGAAGACAATAATTCACTAAGCCAAAAGGAGTTCTGAAATATATGACTCACGACCAGCTCAATATGGGCCTAGAGGGTCACACACATATGGTAGGTGTTACAACAAGTAGAGGTTTAGATATGAGATATCCGTTAGAGCCCATATCTTATTGGATATCCAATAAGTCCCTGAATTATTGGATCATATAGATGAGATCCAATAAGAGATTATTGGGTAGAGATCTACTAATCTAAGAGGCTTAGATAGTTAGATAGAGATCCAGTACCCAATATGATGGAATCCATTAGGGTTAAGTTGATATGGTGCCTTTATAAATAGGAGGGAACCAAAAGGCCATAGGCTAGACCTCTTTTTGGCTATCACCTCCTATTCTCCTCTTCCTCTCTCCTAGTAGCTCCTGTTTGAGGGCATGTGGACAACAAGAAGGGTTGACCCCTTCTTGATTGCACTGTGGTCCACGGGTCAATGTCGGGAGTTAGTGGTCGGCCGAACGGGTCACCGAGGTTGATCGACCGCAAGTCGGGGCACTATTGTCGGGATGTTAGTTGGTGTCTCTTGGTCAGGACGGTCACTCCTCGGGGATGTCCGTTCTCCTGGACGAAAAGCCCTAGGCGTCGATCGGGATGTCAGATCCGTCTGGAGGAAGACGCCTCTCGATCAGGATGGTTGCGCCTCGGGGGGGGTGGCCACTCTCCTGCACAGAAGGCCCTCGTCGGGTGGTTCCCGACTTTGGCCCCTCAATGAGTAAGCTAGTGCTTGGTTCTTTGTTTTTCCTCTCCCTAGCCAGTTGTCAATAAGGGGTTTTTATATTACTGTACGAGGGTCGACCATACGTGGGTTAGAATTGCTGGCCGGGTGGCTGGGCCCAAGCAGGATGGTACTAGTGAGTCGTTGGTCAGGGGACCGAGCTATGAGACTCGAGCAAAGATTGGACCTGTTGGTCGAGTGACTAGTCTCGGGCTCAGGTTTATGACTGGCAAGTTGTAAGTCGAGGGGATCGAGCTACGGGACTTGGGCAAAGACTGGACCTATTGGCCGAGTGACTAGTCTCAGGCTCAAGTTTAGGACTGGCGAGCCGCAAGTCGGGGAACCGAGTTGCGAAACTTAGACAAAGACTGGACCTATTAGCCGAGTGACTGGTCTCGGACTCAGGTTTATGACTGGCGAGTCGCAAGTCGAGGGACCGAGCTGCGCGACTCGGGCAAAGACTGGACTTGTTGGCCAAGTGACTGATCTCGGGCTCAGGTTTGGGACTGGCAAGTCGCAAGTCGAGGGACCGAGCTGTGTGACTCGGGCAAAGACTGGACATATTGGTCGAGTGACTGATCTCAGGCTCAGGTTTGGGACTGGCGAGGCATTGGGTGGCGCATCAGGGCGTACACATGTGCCATCGTGCCACGTGGCATGCCAAGCTAAGCGATGCAGGTTATGGCGGGAAGTTTCCTGTCACGAGCAGTTTCTGGCGGGAGATCTCTCATCATGAGCGGCTTCTAGCGAGAGGCCTCTTGTCACGAGCGGCTTCTAGCGAGAGGCCTCTTGTCACGAGCGGCTTCTCAATCAGCGACCAGAAGAACCTCAAGGGTCTCAAGCCCATCAGAAACGCCTGCATGATCAAAGAAGGGTGAGCGTTTGGGAATCCCCGGATTTCAGCTGCAAAGTATGCCATGAATTGGGAGAGCGATTCGTCTTCGCGTTAGGATAATGCAAGCAAGGTGGCGATGGAAGGCTTGGGCCACACATTGGCCAGGAAGTTTTGCTTGAACTCCCTTGCGAGCTGATCAAAGGATGAGACCGAGAAAGGGCGCAGTCGGTTGAACCATGCTCGTGCCGGTCCTCTTAAGGTAGTCGGGAATGCCTGACACATCATAGTATCGGAGGTGTCATAGAGGGCCATCTGAGCTCGGAACGCAGCGACATGTTCCGCAGGGTCGGAGCAGCCATCGTACGTTTCCAATACCAACAACCTGAAGTTGAGTGGTACAGGCTGGTCTTGTATTTCTTGAGTAAAGGGGGATCCACCCGAGTTGCCTTCGCCCATCTCGCCCCGTGACTTCTGGAATTCGTGCTGGAACTCATCCGGGCGTCGATTGACTATGGACAATTGGATCCTGAACGAGCCATCCACCGAGTCGAAGGGATAACAAAGTGGTGGATGGCAGATGGTCGCTTCTCGGAACGACAGCTTTGGTCACCACCAAAGGAATCGGGTATCATCATCACCATCAGAAAAAGGAAGAAACAGACTGAGTTGCTGTACATGTTGATGAGCTTGATCCCTGGAGGCACGCCATCGTCGAAGAGCTCGCAAGGTTCGGAGCAGCAGTGCACACGTGCGCTCGGAACGAGGCGGAGCTGGAGACGTGCCTGAAGAAATGGGAAGGCATGAAGCTCAACGTCACGGGCTCCGCCTGTGATGTCTCTTTGCCGGCTGAGAGAGAGAAGCTGATGGAGCGAGTGGCCTCCATCTTCCACGGGAAGCTGCATATACTTGAGTCAACCGAGCTGATAAACTACTCGATCGATCGAAGATTTATTTAGGTAATAATTAAATAAATCTCAAGGAAGTAAGTCGTTTTAAAAAAGATCCAATATATACTTTAAACAAATAATTAGACTGACTATCCAAACTTTTTACCTAAGAAAATAAAATAATTTCATACTTCCAATGGAAATAATATTATTTCTTTCAGAATTTTCATAAAAAAATTAATTTGTATTAATATTACCACTAGATATAAATGATGCTTCATCATACTTGCTTAACACATGGAAATACTAATAATAAAATTAGTCATATTAACACATGGAAATCATCAATTGGTGTCGACCGTTGAAGGTGCAGGTTTTTCCTAATGACTCCTCCATGCTAACTCAAGGAGCTGGCATGATGAGCTAATGTGAAGAGCCTACTAGGGGTGGTAGTTCATTGGGAGCGATCTAACCGTTGTATGGTGGAGTCGGGTTAGAGAGCTGGGTCATCTTTATTGTTGAGCTACCTCTTGGTTACGTCTTCGGATGGTGTCGGGGGTCTTGCATAACAAATCTACGCTGAGGACATCCCGGCTCGACCCCTCCGATGCTTAAGTCAGAGAGACAGAAAGAAATGTTAGCAATATAAGTGAGAGAGCGAGGAGCTCTTGCCCGCCTACCTTAGCTTGGTCTAGGGCTTAGTTTTTATACCTGAGCACTGAGTGATATGGACATTTGTTCACCAAGGCTCCCTTGTATGACGGAGGCATTAATGAGCAGTTTGTTGGCGTGTATCCTCTGGTGCTTGGAGCAAACTATTGGGGGGACGCTTTTAGGTTGACTTTCTTGTCACTTTGGGTTAGGCAGGGAGTGGTCCCTTCATCGACCGTCGGGAAGGGAAAGCTGGTGAAACCGAACCATGTCGTTAGTCATTAATACGGAAGCATGCCTTTTGCTAATATATCAGTCAGGAATGATTCGTGTGAGCCCATTCCTAGAAGCTGGAGCAAGCGACATGACCACTAGCGACCGTATGGAGTAGATGGTTCTCGGACTTTTGCTTTTAAGTGTTGATCGGAGAGCTGAGGAGTGCCACGATACCTAATGAAATTTCAACTTGCTCTAACAGTCGATATTTGCAATTAATTGGACTTTTTATTACTAAAAGTTTCTGATCTTTCAACCATTTTTTTGAACTTAATATAAAGCCTATATTGATATTTCAACACCCAGCTATATATAATAATCCATGTAGATAGATATACCAGGATTCTAAGTGCGCGCCAAATGTGACCGGTGATGCAACTTGAAATGGCATACGGAAAACTAAGACCCATTCTTCCTTTCATCCATATGTTTACAAGATCTATTAACAAAGATCCATATGTTACAATAAATCCATGGGACTTCTTGCAGCTAACCATTCAGAGGATCAATGCAATGTGTTCACCTTGCAGGTCAACAATGCGGGAATAGCAATTTGGAAGGCAGCCACAGATCACACCCTTGAGGACTACCGACATGTCATGAGCACCAACTTGGACTCGGCTTTCCATTTGAGCCAGCTTGCTCACCCTCTCCTCGAGGCATCAGGAAGAGGCAGCATCGTCTTCATCTCCTCCGTGGCCGCCATCGTCGGCATACGCAATGTATCAGCCTATTCAGCATCGAAAGACATATGTCAAACTCTCCCTTGTCCGCTAAGCTCTTCAATGTAGAAGATGCAGGCGATCACGTCTTGTTTTCTAGTGTTCAGGAGCGATGGATCAGCTTACCCGAAGCCTTGCATGTGAATGGGCGAAGGAAGGGAATCGAACGAACTGTGTCTCCCCAGGCTTCATCAGGACTCCAATCAATCACCACGTAGCTCAGCTTCTTCCTCATCTCCATTTCAACATCTTCTCACTCGAACATGTAAGCAATGTTTTGTATCTCTGTTACAGTTACTGGAAGACAAGGAGATTTTGGCGGCGGAGAGCAATCGGGCTCTTCTTGGTCGTGTGGGAGAGGCGGCGGAGGTGGCGGCTGTGGTGGCTTTCCTTTGCCTCCCGGCTTCTCTCTACATCAATGGCCAAGTCATCGTCGTCGCTGGAGGTCGAACTGTGAACGGGAACGCATGACTCTCGACAGATGCTGCTATACTGCTATATCTATCTATCTATCTATATCTACGCCTTCAGCACGGAGACTAAGATTTATGTATACGTGGGAAGTGGCTTTCAAGTTTGTCAACTTATCTCTACATCTTCATCAGCCATCACAACTTCTATTATCGATCAACTTTATTTGTTTCCCTCTCCTGCAATCAAACAGTTCCATGTTTGATTCTAGAAGTAATATATATATATCTCAAATTTGGTTGTCGATTGCTTCACACTTATCTTGAGATGATCTGCAAAGTGTAAAGAGAAGAGCAGGTCGATAATTTATGACGTAATCACACACGTCATATGGAAGATAAGATCCACATTCAAGACTGCGTGCCAAGTTTCCTACGGGATCCCCTTTTTGATTCACAGGTGGTGGGAACGTGAGGTGTTTCGGGTTGCAGCAGAGGACAAAACGATGGAAGAGGACAGAGAGAGATGGTCTCTCAAGGGAGCAGCAGCTTTAGTCACTGCAGGCACCAGAGGAATCGGGTATTGTCCCTGTTGTTGCCTCCCTATAGTCTCCGCCACCACCATCATCTGTGTTAAGAGTTTCTTATCACCTTTGCTTTTGATTCTGGCCACAAAGAAGTGAGTTTGTGTTGCTGCATGAGCTCTCAGGCATGCCATAGTCGAAGAATTAGCAAGGTTTGGAGCAGCGGTGCATACCTGCGCTCGGAAGGAGGCAGAGCTGGAGAAGTGCCTGCAGCGATGGGGAGCCATGCATCTCAAGGTCACAGGCTCTGTCTGTGACGTCTCATCTCCGACCGAGAGAGAGAAGCTGGTGGAGAGAGTCAAGTCCATCTTCAACGGAAAGCTCAACATTCTGGTGAGTCGATCGCCGAGTTGTGCCTAGTCGAAATCCATAGAAATCCACCAAGAAAGGAACCCATCAAGACGTCATCTAATAGATTTGCAGTCTTCTTGCTCTGTTATTTGCCCGAGGAGGAGGATGAACAACGAAGTCTGTGTTGTCTGCATGCAGGTTAACAACGCCGGATCAGCGATCTGGAAACCGGCCACGGAGCAGACTCCGGAGGACTACAAATTCGTCATGAGCACCAACCTGGAGTCTGCCTTCCACCTGAGCCAGCTCGCCCACCCTCTGCTCAAGGCCTCGGGAAGTGGCAGCAGCATTGTCTTCATCTCCTCGGTGGTAGGGTTGGTCGGCTTCGACGGAATCTGCCTCTATTCAGCAACCAAAGGTACACGCCGAGCACGTAGATCCACTTCCTTCCTCAAGCAAGCTATTAATCGGCTACATCACTGCTGCTTGTGTCTTCTTTTCCACCGTAAGGAGCCATGAACCAGCTTTCGAGGAGCTTGGCCTGTGAGTGGGCAAAGGACGGCATCCGAGCAAACTGCGTCGCCCCCGGCTGCATCAGGACGTCTGGAATTGAGAAGGTGATCACTGACGACCGTAGCTTGCTGTAGCTCAAACAGTTTCCACGCTTCATCATTTTCGTTAGACCGCTTTTCTTCTTCATGGTTCCGATGTCGTTTGCAGTTGCTTGAGGACGAGGAGTTCGTGGCAAAGGAGAGCGGCCGCGTCCCACTCGGGCGGGTGGGAGAGCCGGAGGAGGTGGCGGCGGTGGCGGCTTTCCTTTGCCTCCCCGCTTCCTCCTACGTCACTGGCCAAGTCATCGCTGTTGATGGAGGCCGAACTGTGAACGGCAATGTGTGAGACTCAGCAGACGATACTAGTGCTTCATAACGTCGTGGTGATCACTTTCCCAATAATGTAAACCAGAATAAGATGTGGCATTACCGATGATGATGAATAAAAGTTGTAATAGATTGTCTCTTGTATTTTCTATTATATAATATCACATACTACCTTATCCAATTCCCAACATTTCAGGTTGTTTTACATTTAAATTCTATAAATAAATAATAAAAATATTAATCTTTTATTTGCTAAGTGTTGAAGATTATTCAATCCAAAATCTTTGCAATAAAAAATCAAAGTCATCAATTATAAAATTCTATTGCATCAGGAGACAAAAATAAATTCTTGTGTAAATATTATTGAGGTATTGGCTTATATATAATCTTTGTTTTAGAAATCTATCAAAGTATATTCTTCTTCTTCTTCTTCTTCTTCTTCTCTTAAAAGAGTGCTTCCAACCATGTATTATCTATCCATCGCGTATCTAAAGTCCCAGATAACTATTTAAAGGAAAACTTCACTACTTTGGACATCCAGTGAAATTAAATTATTTATCGAGTTTTCCTACAGACGAATGAATACATATAAATTCAAGAAAATTCTGTAACTCATGTTTTTTTGTGCTTTGAATTTACTGATTGTTTCTCACCACTCTTCCTCAACGCTACGATCTCTTTCGCTATCTCGCCTACCACCAAGATTTTATGAACTCGCGCGTGCAGAAATTAGATGACCAGCTTGTATCATTTCGGTTTCCTCCGATTGACTCGGCTTGCGTGCATTGACCGATCACGTGATCTTTCAATAGATGGATGCCATCCTTTCAAGCATGAGCTGTACACCCAACAACGTTGACTTTGTTGACCTAACTCGAAATTGTTCTCTATGATGGTCATCATGCTGACAACGAGTGTTCATGAGGAGAGTGCAGAGCAGGCACAGCTTCTTTCGTTGCCATGTCCTGTACATCTGTCTTGTGAAAGTGCAAGGATAAATAGGCCATTGTAAGGAGCATCTACGGTTGTTCCACTCTTAATACGAAGTGATAAGGTCAAAGAGGGGCGAAAGCAGATGGCGTGCCAAGACACTTACGTGACAACCACTAGAAATGTCTTTGAGTTGGACTTGTTCACCACCATTCTTAATAAAAGCCAAAAAAAAGTTCGAGTCACCTAATATCTGGAAGCTCGTGGCCGCGCTTCATCATTTTTCTAGAAGCAAGTCATGCCCCATGTTCTCTCGTAATATATAGAACAGCAACATCATTCATCTAAATCAATGAACTGTGCAAGCTACGTGGCAACCATGATCACGTTGACTGAAGTGTCCCAATTGTTGGCAACCACGTGTATACGGATATTTCAATGGCCAATTAGACTCGACTGGGGCTCCATCTGGACCCGAACACATCGGGTGAGGTCGACCCGAACCCGAGATTGATGATCCTTTGCGTACGCGTTGCTCGCGCCACAACGCGGCGATGGGTCCCGCCGATCGAGCACCGTCGGGTGACCATCTCACCAACCCACGATTGCGCTCTTTGCACCACGTAAGGGTCGCGTGGGCCCCGGTGACCAAAATGGCGCTGTCCCACCCACCTCCCGACCCACCCCGTTCATTTAACCTTTTTACTTTCTATTTTTCTATTGAAGAAAATGTGTGTATATAGCGGCCCTTGGGATCGCTATGGCAACCCAGGGAAGCGTCTCTCTCGGCTCCGTGCCTGCTTTTGCTTCCCAGGTATCTCGGTTGCCCTTTTCTCCCCCCGAATTGGGAGAATTCTGATCTATCTATTTGTAATTTTTCTCGTCGCTGATTCATTTTCCGATCAGATTTTGTTATTTTTCGAGAAAATATCCGATTTCTAAGTTTCTCCGGGTTTTGTTGTCGGATAACACTACGATATATCGGGTATGTAAATGGAGAAAGAGAGCATTGATTACCTTATGTTTTAGCGGTGCGATCTGAACGACACTTGTGATTTCTCGATCCGGTCGATTGCTAGGGTTTGTTGGGCGGTGTGCGTTGGTCGCACCGGGAGGAGGCTTCGTGAGGTCGAGAGGGCGGCGGCGGAACCATGGTGGAGATCAACGTGCGGCGATCGACGATGGTGCAGCCGGCGGAGCCGACGCCGCGGCGGCAGCTGTGGAACTCGAACCTGGATCTGGTGGTGCCGCGGTTCCACACGCCGAGCGTCTACTTCTACCGCCCCGACGGGTCGGCGGACTTCTTCGACGCGGCGGTGATGCGGGACGCGCTGGCCCGGGCGCTGGTGCTCTTCTACCCCATGGCCGGGCGGCTGGGCCGGGACGAGGACGGCCGGATCGAGATCGACTGTAACGGCCAGGGGGTTCTCTTCGTGGAGGCCGACACCGGCGCGTCGGTGGATGACTTCGGCGACTTCGCCCCCACCATGGAACTGAAACAGCTCATCCCCAAAGTGGACTACACCGACGACATTTCCGCATTCCCGCTGCTGGTCCTCCAGGTAACCTTACCGCACTCCGGTAGTTGTTGTATCTATTCATCTGATGCGTGCAGCTCAAAATTCCTTTTTTTTTTTACCTTACACGCTTAACTTCAATTTGGCAATAAATATACCAATAAACATGGTTCATGTTACATCTGACACTGAGAGGACAAGTGAAAACCCAATTCCTCTAGAGAAGGTTCAGAAAATTTGTAGGCAGTATGGCTGGATTTGGTGAGTGAATGTGTGAAGTTAGCATTGGTGTCGAAAGTGACATGGATCTCAAAAATGAGCAAGCAATGACCACAAGAAGCCTCATAGTACTCGCAATTGGAGTAATATTTCTGCCAATAGAATTACTATATATTTAGGCTTGCATGAAAAGATTCCAAAGGACAATAGATGTTGTTGCTTCGGCATGTGGTGATCACTTTGTTTTCAGAAAGAATCGTCCTTGTTATTCTTGGACAGCTTGAGGCATGGTTTACATACGAACCATGTGGGGCGTGATGTCCATCCTCGTCGATGACATCTCAGCAGCGTCAGTTGTCAGACAGGCATAATTAAAAAGGCTTGGTGGTCGTCGCACATGGATCACGTATGGCTTTTAGGATTGGGGTCCCTCTTTAGTGATCTAATTTTCTTGAATTAAAATCTCTAAATCATGTAGGTTTTGAAAGATATATAATTAAATGCATAATTAATTGTTTTCGCTTTGCGTTGTTGGTCGGTGACCACCTGTTCTATTGAGTTCATGGAACGTCGCCTGATCGGGTTGTTAATGGAATCAGGTGACCTACTTCAAGTGCGGCGGCGTGTCGCTCGGCGTGGGCATGCAGCACCACGTGGCCGACGGCTTTTCCGGCCTCCACTTCATCAACTCTTGGTCTGACGTCGCCCGTGGCGTCGGCATCGCCGTCCGGCCCTTCATTGACCGCACTCTCCTCCGCGCCCGCGACCCGCCCACCCCGTCCTACCCCCACGTCGAGTACCAACCTGCTCCTCCCATGAAGAACGCGCCCCCGGCGACCACCTCGCCGCCAATCAACTCGGTCAAGGCCGCGGGCGCCGCCGCTACCGCCGTCAACATCTTCAAGCTCACCCGAGCCCAGCTGAACCTGCTGAAGAGCAAGGCGGCCCCGGGCGGCGCCTTCAGCACGTACGCGCTCCTAGCGGCGCACGTGTGGCGCTGCGTGTGCCTGGCCCGCGACCTCCCGCCGGACCAGCCGACGAAAATGTACATCGCGACGGACGGCCGGCAGCGGCTGCGGCCGAAGCTCCCGGAGGGCTATTTCGGGAACGTGATATTCACGGCGACGCCAGTGGCGTTGGCGGGTGAGGTGGCGGCGGCGGCGGCGGCGGGCGGGGGGCCGGCCCTGGCAGCGGGGAGGATCCAGGAATCGCTGGCGAGGATGGACAATGAGTACCTGTGGTCGGCGCTGGACTACCTGGAGATGCAGCCGGACCTGGGGGCGCTGGTGCGGGGCGCCCACACGTTCCGGTGTCCCAACATCGGGCTCACCAGCTGGGTACGGCTGCCCATCCATGACGCCGACTTCGGGTGGGGGCGGCCGGTGTTCATGGGGCCCGGCGGCATCGCCTACGAGGGGCTGGCCTTCGTGCTGCCGAGCCCCACCGGGGACGGCAGCCTCTCCGTCGCCATCTCCTTGCAGCCGGACCACATGCAAAAGTTCCAGAAGCTCATTTACGACATCTAGTCAAAAGGATTCGAGGTTGCTGCTACTCGAGAAGGAGAGTGGCGACATCAGACGTCGACGAATTTATTACCTCTTTTTCCGCGTTCTGGACTTGGATATATGTGACAATTGTGTAGGAGGCATCCTTAAAAGGAAGAAGAAAGCAACGTGTTTTCCCAGTGGGTTGGTGTCGTCCACACAATAGATAGCATAGTCCATGAAACATTCCATTAGCATCTCTATGTTTCGCAGCACATGGATCACTACAAAAAATTGGTGATTGCTTATTTGTCAGTAAATAATGCAGGTTTCATATATATATATATATATATATATATATATATATATATATATATATATATATATATATATATATATATGGTTCTTTTTTCCTTTTAAATAAGGTTTCTTTCTACCATATTAGTCGAACATTCGGTTGATTTTTTTGGTTCTCGGAATCAAACAGTCAAAACAAGCTTGATTCTGATTAGATTCGGAACCATCGAACCATTGCCCGGTTCAGAACTGTGATTGTGGTTAGGTCTACTAATGAATCTCATTTAACTGTACCACTTTATTAGACAATCTTGAGAACTAATGAACATAAAAAAGCATACATACTCGAACAGCAGGTTGAGAATATGACAAGTCCACAATTCTGTATTGTTTTTATTGGAATCAAAGTTGTTCAAGTGAGATTAATTTTATTAAAAAATATCTATGGAACGAGAAGTTAAATTGACTATTGGTTCTTAAAAAAATTTCTTGAAAGAGATAGAGAATGATTCATTTTCAATTAATGTAATGTATATTTGAGAACTCTATACATCGAAATAATTTTGAAATTATAAAGAATTTTGAGTGAAATATAGTATATCTTGTCTTATCTTACTCTTTCTTTGTATGATAACTCTATCTTCTTATCAAGTTTAACATTTGGTATCAAAGCATAGGTTAAGCTATGACCCTTCCCCAAATACCATCCAACTTCATATCCCCATATTGAAAAAAAAAAAAATTATGACATATGGTGTATCCAAATGAAGGTTCTTTTAGGCTTCCAAGATGTATGGAAGTTTGTAGAAGATGAATTTGTTAAACCAGCAAAAGAAGGGGCAATGAATGCAGAAGCAAGAAAACAACTCAAAGATAGAAGGAAGAAGGAGAAAAATATCTTGTTCATGATCTACCAAGGGCTTGATGATATAATGTTCGAGATCATCGCTTCAGCAAATATTTCAAAAGAAGCTTGGGAAATGCTTCAAAAAGCATTCAGTGGAATTGATAAGGTAAAGAAATTTCGTCTACAAGTTTTACGAGTCAAGTTTGAAAAATTACAATAAAGTACTTCCAAAACTATTTCTTATTACTTCTTAAAATTTATTTTTATTATTCATCAAAGGAGACAAAATGATGAATAAATAAATAATCAAAGAGTAATAGAAAAAATACAGAGATATCTAGATCCAAAATTTGATTTTATTGTTGTTACCATTTAAAAAGAGGAAAAGATAAAACTATGGATTTTATTGCTGAGATATCTAGATCTCTTCAAGTTCATGAACAAAGGATTACAAAAAGAAGAAAAGATAAAACTATAGAGCAAGTACTACAAACCAAGCTTACTCTTGAAGATAAAGATGAATTAAATTCTAAAAAAAGAAGAGAACGTGGACAAAGAAGAAAAGGAGGCAGAAATCAAACCAATCAAGAATTTCCAAACAATGAAGGTGTTGAAGAAAATTTTAACCAAAGAGGTCGAAGTTATGGTTAAGGACATGACATAAATTCTAAAAGGTCTGAAATACAATGCTATATTTGCAAAAGGTATGGACGTTACTCCTATGAATATTATTATAATCATAATAATCAAGATGATAAGGTAAATTTTATTGAGAAAATAAAAATAAAAATTAAGTTTTGCTAATGACTTATGATAATTTGAAAAAGGATCAATTTATGATATGGTATCTAGATATAAGAGCCTCAAATCACATGTGTGGCATCAAAGAGCTATTTTCAGAAATAGATATAATTTATTTCAAGAACATTACATTTAGTGATTTGTCTCAAAGACCAAAAAGAGACAAAGGTAAAAAAAAAATTAGAATTAATAATAACAAAGAATTATGCATTTTAGATGGTTATTATGTTTCTGATATGAAAAATAATATTACAAGCTTGGAGCAATTACCTGAAAAAGATTATGATATTGAAATAAAAGATATAATTCTTTCTATTTGTGATGATAATAAAAAATTAATCTTACATGTGAAAATGGCAAAGAACAGAATATTTTCTCTGCATTTATATATTTCTGATCAGTCAAATTATTTTAAAACTGATATTGAGGATAATTCTACATTATGACATTTTAGATATGCTCACTTAAATTTTGAGGCTTTGAAACTTCTAAAAAAGTATATATGGTGATAGGAATGCCAAGAATTGATGACCCATCAAAATTAGATGAAGTATGTATCATAGGTAAGCAGAAAAGAAAGCCTTTCAAAATCAGAAGAACAAAAAAAGCATGTCATCGACTTGATCTAGTGCACTCAGATGTTTGTGGCCCCATCAGTCTAGTATCACTTGGAGGAAGCAAGTACTTTCTCATGTTTACTGATGATCATAGTGACAAAACTTAGGTTTACATGTTAAAAAAAAAGAAAGAAGTTTTAATCAAATTAAAAGAATTTAAAGATTTGATTAAAGGAGAAAGTGGTTATAAGATTAAATATTTAAGAACGGATAGGGGTGGTGAATATATATCAAATGAATTTAAAATTTTTTATAGAAATAATAGAAATCTACGTCAATTCACTATGCCATACACACCTCAATAAAATGATGTCTCAAAAAGAAAAAATAGGACTATCCTTAATATTGTTCGATGCATGTTAAAGGAAAAAAAATTTCTAAAGAAATTTGGGAAGATATTGTTGCTTATGCAGTTTATTTGCTTAATAGGTTTCCGACAAAGCAAATTAGTAATGTTATACCAGAAGAAGCATGTAGCTTATAGAAACCAAGAGTTGATCATTTGAGATTTTTTGCTCATATACTAAAAGAAAAGAGAACAAAACTGGAGGATAAAAGTTAGAAATTTATTTTGCTAGGTTATGTTGAAAATTTCAGTAGTTACAAACTCTATAATCTTATCACAAACAAAGTTATGATGTCAAGAGATGTTGAGTTTGATGAGCAACATATTTGAAACTGAAAAAGTGATGAGTAGCATAAGAAAGCTATAGTTTCAGAAAAGGATGATATAATACAATCAAGCATCGAAGTGACTTTGTTGAAATCATCAACTAGATCAGCTAGGTCACATGATTCAAGAAGTCCAATTATAAAAAGGACAAGACCGATTCAAGAGTTATATGATGTGACTCAAAGGATTGATACTAACAATGATGAACCATCTTTATTTTGTCTTTAAAAAATAAATGAAGACAATCTATCAATTAGGAGATTTGTACTATTAACAAAAATAATGCATGGAAGCTTATTACAATTCCAAAAGACCACCAAGTAATCGGTGTTAAGTGGATCTTCAAAATAAAAAAAAAACATACAAAAAGAGATGTGAAGAAATACAAGGCTCGATTTGTTGCAAATGAATATAAATAACAATACGGGATTGACTTTGAAAAAGTATTTGTACTAGTTGCTCGACTAAAGACAGAAAAATTACTTATCTCCCTAGTAGCTCAAATGAAATGAAAAATTTTACAAATGGATGTCAAATCAATATTTCTTAATAGAGTTATTGAAGAAGAGATATATATTTCAATAACTTTGAAAGAAACTTGACATGTTAGATGGAATAAGTTTAAGGGTGAAGAATGTTGGAATTAAATTTTGTCGAAGTGTCATAAAGAAATTAATTTCATGTTCATTATATTAAGAGATAGATTCATTACAGAAAAATAAATTAAATATCTATGAAAGGAGAAGTCAAATTGATTATTGATTCTTGAATAAATTTTTTAAGAATAATTTATTTTAAATATAATTAATATAATATATCTTTGGAAACTATATAAATTCATAAGTCGTAAAACATAGAGTTCTGAAATTATAAAAACCTATGAGTAAAATATAGAATATCTTATCTTGTTGTGACAATTTTATCCCTTCTTTCTAAAGAGTTCAATAGTTTTCGTCTCCTTTTCTTTTCTTTCGATACTTTATTTTTTGGTCCGACAGTGCCAATAAATAGATAATAGATAGATGGATCGAGAGAGATATAGGAGCGCACAGGACATGGTCTCCTTTGCTACAAGCTTGAGAGGCTATCTTGTGCTATTTATCCTCTGTTGCTTCTTTCTTTCCTCTAGGTTCATGAAAGAGAAGAGCTGCATTCAGGCAGAAGACAAGTGTCTGCTACTTCTCTCAGATGCTGCAGCTGTTGCCTTGGTAGACCTGATTGTGATCATGGTGGTGCTGGAGAGGACAAGAGTTCTTATATAATGATCTCTGAATTCACCGAACTGCTCCACCTTTCAGCTGTCTCCTCTGATGCATCGCTTTCCTTCTCTATGACCACAGTCACAGGGAACCAGCTTGCAGCTCTCTTCTTTCTTCCAATTGGCAGAGAAAGTTTCACTCTTTGTGCCATTCTTGAAGTAGTCTCGTTCTAAATGAGCAGGACAATACATGTGCATGGAAGATCAAGCCCCATTACTTACTACTTAATTACTGCTCCAATCTCTCAGTAAAGTGGCCTGTTGGAAGATGAAACAGCCATCCACCACTACAAACCCTATGTTTAAGCTAATATGTCACTTATGCAATATTTTCTAATTATGCTGTTCTGCATCATACTGTTATATAAATTTTAGACTGCTGTTGTATTGTAGTCTTTGCTCTAGTAAGTGTTCCAAGTGATCATAGTTTTGCTTTATAATCCTGGAACTATACATGCTAAATAATTTGAATGGGATAAACAAAAAAAAAAAAAATACTGACCTGAAAAACCAAGCAATTGATTCTACCTTTCTGACCTGGTGAATGCATTTCTTACTTGGTTGGTGAATGTCTCAACATTCACCTGTTTTTTGGGCATTACATTCTTTCTTACTGAACAGAAGAAATAAGAAAAGTTGAGCTGTTTAGATAACATTGTCATGGCTTTTATTTTAATCCTATATGATATGATTCTTGATAATGCAGAGAGAGAGAGAGAGAGAGAGAGAGAGAGAGAGAGAGAGAGAGAGAGAGAGTTCCAATTATTTCATTCAATTCGATACATTTATAAGAAAATGTTTCGGATCCCAACGATCACAAATCAGAGATCTCCCACAAATCACCTACCAAGGAATCCGAAGATTTCTTATGAGTTATGCCCTTTATGTGTGAGCAAACAAATCTCACATGTTCATCTGCTTTAGATGAAATGAGAGACCGAGACATCAATGTGGCTGCTGGCTGTTTAGGACTTGGGCAGCGGTTTCCCTGCCAAGAATGATTGGAAGAGCTGGAGTGCTCTACTTGGTTGCAGGAGAGGCACCTCATGCCCTGCTCCTCTCACCGAGGCAAATGTCATTCCTTCGTACACCTCAGTCCACCCTGCAACCTGCACAATTGCAACAGGGTAAGAAGGAAGAAGAAGAAGAAGAAGAAGAAGCTCGGATGCCATCTTTCAATCAACCAGATGAGTATTGCACTTGATCACATACCTGCCTTCTGGAATACCATGGATACCAGGGGATCTTTGTCTTCAAACCGAGATGACTGATGGCGAACCTGGTGGCTGTAACTGGAACCACTGAATCAGTGTCCCCGCTGTTATATAGATAACCTCACATCAATCACAGTATAACCAAAGAAGAAGAAGAAGGAACATCCTCTTATTATGCTACATTCTAGTGCTTTACCTGAACATCCATACCCTTAGGCCAGCTTTGATCAACTCTTTGTACGTGGGAAGCATCGATATATCAGCATCAGCCCATGTCTTGATCAGTATATCACTGAAAGAACCCAAAAAGAGTGTTCATCGCTGACCTCTGAAGCTGTATCTGAAACCGACAACTCTCGAGAGTAGTGAGCTATGTACCTGCAGGCAGTCCATCTGTAGGGGATGCCGGACGTGTTGGCATGCATGGCCTTCTGCACGTCAGGCCGGTTGTAGTACTTCTCGGCACGCTTCTCGACGCAGGGGTCGTAGCCGGCCGGCCGGCGGTGGATGAGGCTGTTCTTGAACCGCAGCCGCTGCACGTCGGTGGCGTTGGGGGCGGCGCAGGAGGGGGTGTAGATACTGTACTGGTCGATGTCGCCGAACTCGTGGTTGACGGCGTAGTTGACGACGTGATCGCACTTGCGGGATGACCTCGGGGATCTGAAGTCGCAGGACGACAGTATGGATTGATAGGTGCTGTCCGAGATCATGGAGTGAGTCCACCAGTAGAAGACCGTGCCGAGACTGTCGTAGTAGTTGTCCGTGACAGCATTGCCCACCTGCACAACGGGAGCTCCAAGCAATGTTTCATCAATCAACATACAAAAGGAAAAAGATGCTGACTTCGTTCAGTTCAGTATCCTCACAAGAATTCCCCTGAGATTGATGAAAGCCCTGGAAGAAGCTTTGTTGTATTCGACGATCTTTCTTGCTAGTTGCGGTACGTAGTGCCCTGAAACCAAACACAGCAATGAGATAAAGCAATGGGACACAGTACCGAAGCATAGATAAGGGACGTGCCAGCATAGCTCTCTCCAGAAATGTAGAACTCTCGATGCTTATACTCCGGGAATCTCGACATCCAACGAATCAAGAACGCCAAGGCATCTTGAGCTGCAACATTGCAAGAACAAGAAGGAAGAGCTCATGAGCACGTCAACACAGCGAGTGAACCGCCTGCCTTCCCTTTACCTGTGCGCTCGTCGCCGACGCTCTGGAGGTCAGAGCTGACGTTCGCGTAGGAGAAGCCGACGCCGGCCGGGGATTCCAAGAACAGTAGGTTCGCTTCTGCTCGTATCAGGAGTTGATGTGGGATCAAACATCGAGCGATGGGGAGATGCGAGGGATGTTGCAGGGGTCACTCACCTCTGTTCCATGAGAACTTGTTGAGGTAAAGGGATGAACCAGTTCGGTCGATCCGGAAGGGGCCGATCTCCTCGGAAGCGCCGTAAGCCACCGACGAACAACCCGGTCCTGCTCCGAGAATTGGCGAGGCAGCAAAAGATCAATCACCATGGTCATGCAAATTTTGGGTATGGATCCAACAACAATCTATCCATTCCTAATAATGCGATTGTAATAGTTTGATGCTCATCTTTAACTTATCGATCATATCAATTCTATAGTTTGAAGTGTTCGAGCAAATCAAGTGATGATTCACAGCAAAAAACCATGATTCACAGCAAAAAAGAGTCAATTACACAGCACAAAAATCTTATAATTATGGTGCAACTTACCCCGAGCAGATTACTAATACAATGTAAAAGCTTAAGCTCATAAATTTTTAGTCAACTCCATATAATATGATGTGATTTTTTATTCTCTCCTAGCAACATGAAACTGTTTTAGGCTATATCTCATCTTCCCTTGAATCCTATTTTGAGATTTCAGGCTAGTAAGCATGAAATTAAGGCACTAATACAATATAAAAGCTTAAGATCTTATTATAGTCTATAGGATGGATTATGGGGCAATATAACACAACATAAAAGCAATAATATGCAGTCTAAAAAATATATATATATAAAGTGAAAAATGTTATTATGCATAAATAACTCATTAAAGAAGATAGATAAATTCTATGTCGTTTCAATTTCAAGTCCTCTCATTAATTGATTATTTATGGACCCCATATATGGTAGGCAATAATATTTCCAGAAGCCATGGTGTCTCTCACATGGCAGGAGTGAAACACCCAACATGAGTCACCCAGAAGAACACTGCGTCAAACATCAAGCTCTCCACTTTTGTTGATGAGAGGGACAGCCACCCAACTCAATCCTTGTCCACCACGCGTGCTCTAAAGGCGCAATAGCCTTCTGCCTTCTCCTTCTCCCCCCCCCCCCTCCCCACCCCATTTGCACTGCCACCACCAAGTCAAACCATGGGGACTACCTAAACATGGAAGCTTAAGGATAATAACACACAGTGGGGGCACTGACATCTATTCCTTTTCCCCAACCCTTTCAGACTACAAACCAAGACTTGGCAGCAAAGCTGCAAGCAAAAGTTGCTGCACCTGTGCAGGGTGTTGCTTCTTTCCCCACTGTGGTGATGATGACAGCGGAAGAAACAAAGAGAATTTGAAGAAAAGATGAGCAAACTTGCAGCCTTGGATCTTTTGCTCATGGGGGTGCACAAGCGTACCAGCTTAGACTTCCATTTGTTGATCCTTTTTCTTCGGGCCAAAATGTCCCACTGACTATTTTATATAGTCTCTCGAACACACTTCTACTGCACCATTTGAAACTTGAGATTGGACAACTTTGTTATCACTTTAAAATGATGATCTAAACAAGGAGAGACTTTGCCTTTATGTTAAAACTTGTATCTAAGCTTGAAGAACTTCAAAGCTAGCTTCATCTATCTTTTACTGTCAATGCATAGAGTGTGGGGAAAAGCTAATCTTCCAACATGCAGGCAGCACTTTGTGACCACAGCAGTCACTACTGAATGCAGAAAAGCATGGTGGAGGCTTTTCTTCCAGAATGGGATGCTTCCAACTTTCCTACACTGCATTATCATATATGGGTAGTGCGAGACTTCCGAGCTATATATATCATTTCAAGCTTCAAGTGCTGACCATATATATCATCTAGAGCCATTACCATCAATAATAGTCTAGTTGAACTCTCATGCATCTTACAGTGGACGGTAGCAGAATAAATGAAAACATAGTGCTGCCACTCTTGTTGCCCAGTGCCTTCCCGCTAGTAATCTTGACTCGAGATATAAATTTTGGGAGGAGGAGAAGACACACACACACACACACACACTCTGACACACACAAGTTGCTTGGTGTTCTATCCATGTCTGCCATATACTATATATGCTGCGGCAGACTGAGATCTCAGTAAGAATTTCTTAAGATGAATCATTACAATGCCTATATGATACAAGGAAACTACTTCAAATTATATAATCACAACCACCATTATCATAGTCTGAGCAACTAAAGCAATGAATATTAATTTCTTAGGATGTTGATCAAACACAAACACAATAATTCAGCTTAGTATAACAAGAGCTGACGCCTTTGTACCCTTTCCTAGAGAATAGTGAATCCACACGCTGACATGCAGACACAACAAGCAAAGAAGCAAACATTTCAGAAAATCCAACCCTGTAATATCCCAAAATTCCTACTCCACGGTTTCCATTTTACCCTCTGTGTATGTATTATGTATGTATGCGTACATCCTTTATGCGCTGCGCTAAGCATGTTAACTTTCAGGGTTTTGTCGGATTCCTGCATGCCTCGGCGGCAGCCAGATCTGATTCCACGTCAGCAGGAGATTGGGATAGGGTCATTAAGTGTCGGCCTGGCTATTTATTGTGCGCAGTTATTGTAAACCAACGACAGCCTCCTCATCATTTCGAAATCAATGGCGTTTTCCAAATCTTTAGAAACAAACAACAGGAACACAAAATATGGGAGGAGTTTGATGAAAGTGTTGAAGGATATGCTCTTTCTTTAATCTTAGTAGGAGATCAAAGGTAGGCTAGCAATAGAAAGGAGCAGACGAAGAACGACTATGTTCTTTGATAGCCTGATCAAGATTCAAACTGCATGATCTTAAACTCATGCTCAAAAGATCTTAAGTTCTCTTTCGTCGAACACCAACGACCCAAGTAGAGAGAAGAGAGAAAGAAGGCTAAGAGTAGAATGAGTTGAATTATAGCAAGAAGTCATGAGTCTCGAGTGAGTAAAAAGAGAGAGCATAGAACGATGAGGACTGACCTCCGTTGAGCCAAAGAACCAGAGGCTTCTTGGCAGCATCAGTGACAGCCTCGGTAAGCCAATAGAAGAGAGCCCTTCCCCTCTCTTGGTTCACGGTGACGTACCCGGCGAACTGCGCAAAGGACACCCGCGGTTGCCCCGGGAGCGCCGAGATCCGGTCAAGAGCTTGTCGATCGGCGGCAGCGAGCAAAGGGAGGAGAGAGATGAGGAACAAAGATAGGGAGGGGCCGCTCCACCGTCCACCCATTATTGCAGCCAGCCAAAGCAATCTCCCTCAACGCACTGTTTCCTGCGTTCCTCTTGAGGGAGGGGGACGTTTGGCTCATAGGTATGCGTTGGTGTATATATATAGAAGGCCAAACGAGGACTGTGCGGATGACGATTTAAAGTTGTAAATATGTTTTTATATAAAGCTATGTGGACTCCATAAAGGGAGTTAAATGCTTAAACAATTGTGTCACATGTAATGTAGGTGAGAGGTAAAGGAAGGTTAGCCGCTCTATGTGTTAGCCATTAGTATTTACTGCAGACCCAAACAACAGTACCATAAATGCAACACAATGTACGTTCGTCTATCTCTCTCTCTCTCTCTCTCTCTCTCTTGCCTGTATTTGTTTTGTGAGTGTTGCATGTGGTCCTGAAGTCAGATGGAGAGAGAAAGAATGATTCCATTTGAGTTTTCATTAGAAGTAAACAGGAAACGATACTGCAACATTCACTGTCAAGGAACGATGACCTCTTTCAGTAGCTATGTTAACCTAAATTGTGAAGGTAGAAGATGGAATATATGCTCGTCCACACAAATGGGACCCTCATGGTTACCCTTGTTCGTGAGGGTTTGACCGTTTGACCTCCCAAAATAAATATCTTATCACTTGGTTGCTGGATCAACAGGTTTTCCTGCCCTTGTCCCCCCTAGCTTGAAGCAGACAAGCATGGGCAAGTGCAGCTTCCTCAGCTGGGTTCTTTCATTGCACTCTTAAAGCCATGGTTCTCAGCGTAAGCTCATACCGCGCACTAAGCTGATGCTTGTATGTCTACTAATGGTTTTACATACATATATATACTACAACCCATCCAAACCATCGCCACCCTTATCATCACTTGTTTCAAGATGTGATGTGCGGACTAGTGCAGAGTTGGTCAAACATGGCTGTTCTTCTCGCTCTACTATTTTTTCACAATGGCTTAGGTTGGGCAAAAGTCCACACTGGGGAGTCTCTTTTCAGGGTCACATGTACCGGGATTTTTGGGTGATTTGGTTGTATTAGATCTGTCATCCATTGTGCTATTCTCAAGAGGCTTGGCTGCAAGCTGGGACATGGACATACTACTACACACAGGGGTGTGGTATTAATGAGGTGGGATTGACTGTGGAAGTAGCAGAGCCGAGGACCACCTACTAGCAGCAGAAACCTTAACTGCTCTGATCATAGAACAAGATACCATGCGGAGAGAAGGTGGAGAATTACTTAGGTTCACTACTCGAGGTTTGAATTCAGTGCCGCGCTACAGGATCTTTTCAAGTTCTAGGTGTGGTTGGCGATATAAATGAGCATGCTTTGCCATCAAAAGGAAGCAGGAAGGAAGAACACAAGGTCAAACACAGCAGTGATGGGTTCCAGGACCAGCTAAGCCTAACTAAAGAGAACACAAGGTAAACTTTGTTCTTGTTTTCATTTCTGAAACCATGCATCTGATGCTGTAGTTCTGACATGAAAGATAGAGAGTGTGGTAACTCAGGATGAACAACTAAAAAGGGAATGACTGTTCATCTGGAGTGAATCAAGTGGGTGTTGTTCAGCGAGCAGTGTTCTATCCACATGCAACAGCAGCAGCAGCGACGGATGGGGAATTTAATGGGCTGTGAATTGGCAGGAAAATCAATACGAACTCACCAGCAGCCAGCAGTTGAGCATTCCCAAAAGTTTCTATTATCTTATTGCAGGCCTGGGAGTTGGCAAAAGCTTCCTGGGAAGGTCAATTCTGATTTAGCCGGAGGTAGGAGAAGATGTGACTACGAAGACCTTGTAATTTCTGAAGTTATATTCATTTCTTCAATAAAACTTCTTCCATAATTGTTTTTGTCTTCTATTATTTTCATCATGGTATTAGAGCAGTGAGAAAAGTGAAGTTTCGCTCTTGCCTTTGACCAAACGTCGTTGAAAAAAATGATACTCTTGCCTTTGGTTAGCGATCAATGTTGTTGAAAAAAGTGAAGCTTCGTCTTTATCTTCGGCTAGTGACCAATGTCGTTGCAGCCACATTCTTAAGAGGCTCCACGGGACATGATCCCCAAGAGGAAATCTCATTCTATTGAAAAAAATCCTCTATTCTGTTGAGTGAAATCATTTCTCCTAATTTGTATATACAGGAGAGGGAAACATGTTATTGAAGCATTTTTATTTTTTCAATAAAATTTCTTCAATAATTGTTCTTATCTTCTATTCTATTCTTTAATAATTTTCAAATGTATAATTCTTTTTATACATTAAGTCAAATAACTTAATTTAAATCTTAAAAATTTTAAATTCATTTAAGACGTGAAATATATTTTTTGATATTTAAATTAATAATAAAACAAATAAAATTTTATATTCACAATTAAATGAAATATTCCGATATAATTGGGTTTGACCACCTCGGTTTGACTACGTTATCAGTCTTAATTGGATGAACTTAGTTTTTATGATCTTCTTCTTTTGGTCACACCGAAGTTTCGTGGTCAATGTTGACTTTTTAGGTGTTCCTAAAAGATTTAAGTCAAACTGATGAAGACCATTGTACTTGGTGATTAACATCAAATAAACTAAAAACTGAAATTAACCGTTGTACGTATAGCTCCTCCTTTAATTACTGACTGAGCCATGAAATTAATCCTTAATTCACAACATCACATTTTCTCATAAGTGACGATATAAATACTCAGACCTCACCACATGCATTCCCCAAAAGACAAGCCTATGAACCATTAATTAGCCTTGGAAACTAGAAATCGAACCGAGCGGTTCGAACCGCCTGATGTCACGCTGGACCGGATTGGACCGCTGGACCTCGATTTAGGAAAAGGCTTCCATGGGTCGGAAAGCGTGGGTGGGGGGGGAACCATGGGCGCGGCGACGGCGGTGGCGGTGGCGGTGAGCGTGGGGGTGGTGTTACCTTTCCCATTCTACTACCTTTTGTGGAACCACCCGCAGGCGTGGGTGGACCTGTGCGGGAAGGGGGTGGACCCCTCCCATCGGATGGCCCAGATCTCTCACGCCCTCAAGGCCATCCAGTTCGTCTCCCTCCTCTCCGTCGCCCGCATCTCCCGCCCGCCGTGGTACTGCGTCGTCCTCTTCCTTCTCGGCCAGCTCCTCAACTTCAAGTGAGCCCTTCTTCTTCTTCTTCTTGTTGGGATCAAAATGACTTGTGACAATGGCGTGGGAACTCAGCGTGGCTGTGCTACTGTCTCAACTACTGATGATGTTGGGTTAATACATGCGGGCTTTTATGTTTGATTTGGAAGGGCATTACTAGAATTACCATGTTGGAGAAAAAAGTTGTTTTCTTGGTGATGGTTACTATAGAAACTTGACATGCATTTTGGTTTCTTTCTTGTTTATTTGTGCTAGCTCATTTTTGTAAATATTTCATCATAATAAGTTCACGTGCTGATCATATAATTTTTCATTTTTAAAAAGCAATCTTTTGTGAATATTTCATTCTAATATATTTGCTGTGCTAGTTATCCCATGTATAAAATCATACGTGAAGTATAGAGTATTTCAATTTTTATTTATTTTTTTATTAACATCATTTTAGTCTTTCTCTACCTCTCCTCGTATCACTAACCAACGGTAATCATTTGAGCACATGTCTATACTATCTTAAACGAATCTCTTTCATTTCACCACCGTGGTGGGAGTCTTTGTATAAAGTTCATTATTCATTTTCTTGGTATGAAATGATTATTTGAGAGTTGTTTGTCGCTATATATATATATATGCAGATATGTGACACACTGGTAATTGGTGAGATAAACCAGGAATTCTATATATATTTGTTCATGAGCATTGCTAGTGATGGCAAGAACAAACTTTTGGCAGAAGTTCAGCATTTGTGGGGTTGGTTTGTAGTGATTGATGTAAGATGAGCTTTTGAGTTATGTGGAGCAGTAGCTAACCTCTGTTAGCATTGTACTTCAAAATTTCTGTGATGGGTAGGTAACTGTCAATAGTCCCAGCTTAGGAAGAGGTGAAGCAGTTGAAAGATAATGGAAAGGAACACTTTTCTATGATCTGAATTGCACAGAATTCCGGCGTTCTTTTGCAAACAAGAAAGTCCTGTCAATGGTTATACTTTTTCTTTTGGGATGAAGAATTCTGCAGCTTTCAAGCTTGCTTTATAACCCAAAGTTATTTCCTTTTACCAAATTATTTGTTGTTTTGGATGAGTATAATGTAGCAGATGAACCTTTCCATCATTTAGGATTATATTTCTTGATTGTAGTTGAATATACCTCTCTATCTCTCTTTTAACCATTAATCCATTTTCTTTATACTAATTTCCTGTAACACTGTTTGCCATGATATCGCCTTTGCTTTTGCCATGATATCGTCATCAAGATTTATGCATCATTTACTTATGGTTGTGTCTCTCTAGACTGATCAACATAATGCACTTGATATGAGACCTGATCTCACAATCAGTTTCTTTCGTTCTTCATGCGCAGTTAACCAATTAGAATATGTTAAAAAAGAAGGAAAAATATAACATCCAAAGGAACATCATTGTCTATGTTTAATCTAGCACCCTGCTTTAGTTTTTCCTTACACATGCAGAGTTTGTCAATTTAATTAATTTATTTGCTGCGAGATTAATCAGCTTCTTTAATATTTTACTGGATCAGGTAGATTTTGTCCAATTGAGCTCTATAATGAGCCTAACTAGTAATGTCGAGGACAATGAAATTATCATGGTAAAATGATTGACAAAATAGATTATTAATTACTAGTCAAAGGTTTAATTATGATTTGTTAATATCCTTGTCTGGTATCAACAGATTATGAAGAGGAAAATTAATTTGAAAGCATGAATACCTTATACCTGGAGCAAGGAATAGTTTGACAATGATGAGAAGCTGAGACTCTGACACAACATCTTGACCTGCCGAAAGAATAAGATTTCAGGAGCCAAGACTTCAAAAAGTAGTTAGTGGTAAATATGATTCGTTTGTCTAATGCTTTCATCCAAAGTAAATGCCGGATCTGTTGCCATGAGCGTCGTTAATCTAGCGAAGAAGATCATAGGATGTTGATGGGATAGGGTATTAGAACGTTAGATAAGCTCTTGTAGCCCATAACAGACTCGTTTTATTTTATAGAAGTTTATGTGAGCTTCTGTGATAGCCATAGAAAAAAAAAATCTGATAGTTGATGCTTACAAGCATGTTTTCCCTAGGATTACTCTAGCATCTTCAGCAACAAGAGTAGCAAGCCTTACGGTCACTAGTCAAACTAAGAGATCAACCCTGATTTTATGATTTTTTGTTGTAGAAGTCTTTGTAGGCCTTTCTCTTCCTCCTCTCACCACCGAGAGCGATCAACTCTTAACTTCTCCAGCTCCTCTGCTGATTAACAGTCGAGAGTCCTTTACATGACCTGTTAGATAAATTACAAGCATTGCTCTTTATAGCGTTTTTCTGAAGTATTATTTCCATCCTAGTAGCTAAGTTTACTTTCATTCATTTTGAGCTGTGTTGTAATGCTTGTTAACGGTGTTACAGCATGAACCAGAACCCAAAATGTTTTTTGGTCTATTGGCAATTAGTTACTCTCAACCTTTTTCAGCAAATGAGATCATCATTATTGCACTTTTTAATCCACCAAAAAAATGCTCTTCTTTGAAGACACTTAAAGTCACTTATCGAACAGCCATTTTATATCATTAGTTAATTTCTTTTCCTATACTGCATGTGAATGCCATCGTGTTGACGTATCACATAGTTCCTAGTTCCTTTTTTCTTTTCCTGATCTACTAATTATGCAGCTACACATGGATTACATTTTAGTTATCGAGGATAATGTTGAGATCTACATGCATGTAATTCTGGTATTCTAGTAGTAAAAGTCAATGCAACTGGGTTAATGCCAATGTCAAACTAAGGAGCTAGTTTTAGAAATTACTGATGTGTTCATTTATTCTAACCAAAGTTGGAATTATTCATTGTCAACGTTTCCTGGTTGATCGATAACCGAGAATTCAGTTTGATAATGTACTGATTATGGTTCTTGACACTATTTTCGTATCCTTTTTCAGGGTGTATCAGTTGCTCGGTGAGGCAGGCACTTATTACGGTGTACGATTCGGCAAGAATATCCCCTGGGTTACAGAATTCCCTTTTGGGTACATAAAGGATCCGCAATATGTTGGAAGCATCCTGAGTCTACTGGCATGCTTATGTTGGGTCCCTTTCCAGTACATTTTCCTCTGGATTCTGGGATATGTTTTTATGATATGGGTGGAATCCACAGAAGATCCAACAACCAGAGCTAAGCCCCTAAACTGATTTATCAGTCAAGGAATCCAAGAGGCACATTTTTCCGACATCGGAGCGATATCTTTTCAGTTCTTTTTGCTTGGATGAACAATTTGTATACTTTTATGAGATCTATGAACTTGATCATAGGGATTCTTTTTCTGTCAGAGTTACATTCATGATTAATCCTTGTTATTATTGGTGGTGGTTGATGTGATCGAATGGTTGGCTTGCTATGTTCTTTCGATAATTAAGTGTGTTTTGCTGTCTCAAGTCTCTCCACTGCTTGTTTCCAAGCCTCTCTCCATGTTATTATTGAAGCTGGATGTTCCGTGCACAGTTTACTATCTCGACTGTAATAATTCATTATTTATCTTTTTCTATTATTCTGTTCCATGATATCGAAATACATAAATAAATTACCAATGGTGTAATACCATTCGTATTTTTTTTATTATTTTGTATTCGGTATGTTTTATTATATAATTAATTTTTCACTTCATCTCTACAAACGAGATGATAATTTTAGATAAAAAATATTATCTTATTCAATTTATGATTTCAGTTGGGTTGAATGAAAGGTCAGACCTTGTAAGCTTGCTATCTTCTTCCCATGCATGTAATAGATGGTTCTGCCTCGCACACCTTTGCATTGTCGAGGCATGATTATTTCTTAACATAAATCTATATTAATTATCTTTTACATTTGTATATTATCTCAAATGATATATCAAATAAGAACACAGATCTGCACTGTGACGCCACACTTTTTATATCAATTAGCCAATCAGAGAACAATAATGATTACCTGATGAACGCACTGACACCATTTTTATTCAATACACCTTTATACATGCAAAAACATAAATACAATACTGTAGAGATCATGCACTACTAAGTCTCAATCCGGTGGAGCATGATCCCAATGTACCAGACCATGACATTGAGTTGCAAGATGACTCGAGTAAAATACGATACAACATACTAAGAGGCCGTGAAAGATGGAAGGATACTTAGCACACCTTTGTTTAACTGCTCGCACATCACTAAGCGTAATAATTTAAGCTGGATTTCTTCTTCGCTTGAACTTGGATTATCCCTTCGTTGAAATCTTCATGAGTCACCTGAAACAAAAGTATGATATTAGTTGACGAGTGCTTTCATCGCACCAACCTTAATATAAAGAGCCATGAAACATGAATTGATCACATCCAGAGCAAAGACCAAAGCCATTCCATGCAAAGGGATAACAAGGCAGTGACCATTCCACTCTACGACTAAAAAATCTTATCCCATCCCGTCTCATCCACAGTTCAGGTTGCTGAATATAATATCATTCCTGACTCGTACAAAAACCGACTAGATCAGTTTTGATCCGTCCTGCCTTGGTGAGGATTAGATTATAAATATATAATAAATATAGAATAAACAAGGATACAGCAGAACAGAAAAAAAGTGACACTGTCCCTGAACCGACTTGGTCCAATGTTCAAAAGTTCCCTGAGCCCACCTATTTCCTGGTCAAAATTGGTCAAATCTGATTTGATCGGTCTAGTTCCCACAGTTCCAGATTGATATTGACATCCTAATTCATGTCTGATGACTCGATGACAATAAGAACCAGAGGGAAAACATAGTGTGTTCCTGATTAGAAGCATCTCAGGTATATATAAAGTCTTGCAGCATAACTCTTACAGCTTTCTAAAACCCTATGTATATAGAACAGGGAACAACATGCTGTGACCAGAAGGCATGATTGTACTTACTAGAGGAAACAAGCTACAAGGAATATACATTGAACAGGCAGTACAATTTCTATCTTAATCATCTGACACTATGTAAGATTTTTCTATAAAGAAGTCACAAACTAACGTAATTATGTGGGGTGTAGAGTTCAATTCAGTATAGGTGTAAATTAAGAACAATATTAGGAAAGCAACAGAACAGAACCTCAGTTGCATCTCGACGCAGGGCAAGCATGCCAGCTTCCACACAAACTGCTTTAAGTTGTGCTCCATTAAAATCATCAGTTGACCGAGCCAGCTCCTCAAAGTTCACATCAGGGTGCACATTCATTTTCCTCGAGTGGATCTAAATTTTATAAATAAAAGAAAATACACGCTCATTTCAAAGTATTTCTAAATTAAATGATAGATCTGTTTCTTTATCAACGTGAAAACTTAGTAAAGCATTTGCTTGCAACAAGAACACTATGGTACCTGCAATATTCTAGCCCGTGCTTCTTCAGATGGATGAGGGAACTCTATCTTCCGATCTAGACGTCCAGAACGCACAAGAGCAGGATCAAGTATATCAGCACGATTTGTTGCTGCTATAACCTGACAACCAACCATATCATGTATGTCTGTGTGAGAGAGAGCGAGAGATGAAAGAAAAAAGTAATAGAGAATCAGAATGCCACATTTACCACAAACTATATAAATTCATAGATCAACTAAGACAAGCAAATACACCTTAAAGCAAGCACCACACTGTTACATAGTTTGAATTTACCATGTACCTAAGAATGACTAACACATGTAGCTGTTATTTGGTCTCAAATTTTTACCAAACCCAACAACTTTGATCCAGGCTCTCTCAGAAGGTGCAGTGCTATAGTGTTATCGCTTGTTACCAAAAATACCTAATGGACAAGAATCTTCTGGAATTAATGACATCGCATGTGTCAGCAAATATTCTCTCTCTCTCTCTCTCTCTGGTGCAGCGAAATTGATTCCATCAAGAATCAAGATCAGCATACCATGTGTGACATATATAAAACACAATTTTGTTTCTAACATTTCTAAAGTTTATTGCATTAATGGTCTACATTTAGTCACATAAAAGCTGGTTATGTACTCCAAAACCTCTCTGCATCCTCAAAAGAATAAATTCAAACCTGTACTTCTAGCAAGCATGAATAATTACATTTTTTTTATAGCATTTAGTACTACACAACCAAGAATCTCATGCATAACATTATCATAGGCTTCACCATAAACTTACCTACTGCAACTAATGACAAATACTTTTACCTAGGGAGAGCTATGCACAATGCCATGCAAAGGAAAAAGGAGGAGATCATATGAAGTTTAAGAATTTTGATCCAGATAGGTAGCCAGGATCACTAAATTTGGTCTAAAGAGAAAAAAATGATGCAGCACAAAATTTTTTTTAAATGATTCAGAGAAAGAACAACAAAGGACATGTGACAAACAAGCTAGTAGTGCTGTAGGGAAGACTACATTAAACTGAATCATATTCAAGCTACAAACACATGGGTATTTCTATCGAAATGGAAAGATATTGCTCCAATCACAAGATCAACAAGAACACTGACCTTTATACTGTCATCACTGCTAAAACCATCAAGCTGATTAAGTAATTCCAACATTGTCCGTTGCACCTCCCTATCTCCACTTACTTCACTGAAATGGTAGTGCAAAAAGAGAATTTTCGAGCATCATGTCTTGTCATTAAAACAACTATGGCATGACATTATTTAGTGCAAAAATTTCTTTGCTATCACTGGCTCAGATTTTTATTATGGAAGTATAACATTAATAACCCACACGAATAGCTAAGCAGTGAAGTCAAAAGGTTCAAATAGAGTCACTTCAAAAACATGCCCCTGAGAGTTCAATGTAGGTGATTATGTTTCTAATTAAGAAAGATAGCCCTATAAGCATCAAATACAACAATCCCATATCCAGTGAACTTCCTAAATGCCTTCCTTGACCAATAGCAATTTAATACTTAGTCAAATCTATCTTGCTTTAAACAAAACTCTCATCCCCAGGACTGGTTATCAACAGCATCTTTTATGCATAATGACAAATAATTTGTTATTCTATACCATGATTAAATATGGTGCATGTAAACTGTATTTCACATCTAATAATAAAATGCAGCTATTCACATGACCATGGCAAGGAGAACTATAGTTTTACCACCGATACTGAGTTGGGCTCTCTTATAAAGGAAACACTCTAAAATTTGAGCTACTCTGGTAACAAATAAAGGCCCTCCACCAATCCAATTACATAAACTGACAGCATAACTGACACATACTCCCTCCACATAAATGTAATGCCAATGCATAATCTTACAACCAAACCCTTGTATACCAGGAGTTTTCTTTAGCATCCCTCCGTGATTCCAGCTCCTTCCAATTCTCAAAAGTTTTGAATGCTCTAGGTAGCTTCTTAACTGTATAGTAGATTAGCAGAAGAACTGAAATGCTCTGACAAATATGCTGCTCCTAACATTTTAGAATTGTGAAAATTGCTATACCAAATCCTTATATAATGTAAAATTTTAATTAGTAGATTAGACTCAAAGCATCCTGCATCAGTATGAACCTAATTCCCAGGATTTCATGAGAGGCGATTCTTTAGCCATCTCACCGCCATAATTAAAGATGACTAAAATATGAAAATTGTGTGTATATCTGTTTTTTTCTACTTGTTTTCTTTGCAAGGCAAACAATTCAACAAACAAACTGTTCTAACAAAGAAAAATAGAACAGGAAATGAATATGTCAAGCTAGCCATCAACATGCTACCCTATTCTGAAGTGAACAAAAGCATAAACTTGTTAGTATAACAAAAAAGACATTATAATGCATCAAAGAAGATAACTCGTATAACAATGAAGTGCCCAATGGTTGTCAGACCCTACCATTTGATGTTCAAAATAAATGTCATGCTCATTAAGTTATTGACTTATATATTGTTGGTGCCAGTGAAAAAATGCCATGGGTCAAATTTTGTGCTACATTGACCTAGCCACCGAGAAAATGATCATGACATGCTTGCAACATTGTAAGACCTTATCAACTGTTAAAAACAAAAACATGAACTGTCCAAAAGTCTAAAGAAAAAAAGAGATGACAGACCTGTCAAATCGTTTTGTCCCTATTGCATCTATCTCATCTATAAAAATTATACAGGGTGATTTCTCCTTTGCTAGCTGAAAGGCATCACGAACAAGTTTTGCTCCATCACCAATAAACATCTGCATTAATTGGATAAACAATCACTAATTAGCCAAACATCAGCATTAATCAGTCCCCTAATGAATCCAAGACTTCAGAAAGTAAGATGCAAAGACATGACTGCATCACACGATGTGATTGTAATCATGCATGTATTAGTGCATGCACCTAATAATCAAGATGTCCAAGAATTCATCAGATCATATGAATCCAACACAAAAGTTCAGAAAGTAAAATGTAAAGAAATAACTGTATCATAAAATGACATTGTTAATCATGCATGTAGTAATGCATGCATCTAATCATCAAGTTGACCAAGACTTCATCTGATATGAATATAAAAGCTTAGAAGAGGCTTTATTGCAGGCTTATAAAAAAAGTTTTAAATGTCATGGTGATATCATCATGATGTACTGGTCTAAGTGTACAAATCTTCTTACAGTGCCAAAAGGCATCCATGGAAAAGGGATAACAAAAGAAACAAATGCTGGAATGTAAAATGTACTTGATAGTTAAGCAAAAAAAATAACAAAAAAAAAAATGCAATTCAGAGAATAGACCCCAATTTTTTTAGCTGTACTTAGCAATGACTACAAGTTCATAAATCCTACCAAACCCTAAAATAGGAAACATTCAACTGACTAAAAAAAATTAAGTACTAACAAATATCTAATAACAGATAATTTCTGGATCATTCACTAGCAAAGAATCGTGAAATTAAATTAAAAACCTAACCAGAACTATCAACATTTCAAAAGCCAAATTTTCTTGATTAAACATTCAAATGTTATGCAATTCAACTGATACATATTCAAAGCCAAAAATTTATTACGATTTCGACGTAGAAAAAAGAAGTATTGATTTTAAAAGTACCTGAACTAGTTGAGGGCCTGCCAGCTTCAAGAAAGTTGCATTTGTTTGTGCTGCACAAGCACGTGCCATCAAAGTCTTACCAGTTCCAGGGGGTCCATACAAAAGCACTCCTTTAGGGGGACGGATCCCTAGTTTCTGAAAGCGGTCTTTGTGGGACATTGGCAACACAATTGCCTCAACAAGTTCTTGGATCTGAAATTACAAACAGAAGTAAAAAGTTAATATCGACAGGTTCTCTAGTACAAAGAACGAGTTTCAGAAATAATTGACCACTTCCTTACTTGAAGAAATATAAGTTAAGAAGACAAACTCAGGGAAGGGTCCAATAACTCTGAGGCCTAAACATTTAGTCTTGGCAACAAAGTCATGACAGAAATAAAATTTTGGTGGTCAAATTACTTGTATGGACACAGGAAGTTTTTAAGGTACCTGCTTCTCAAGGCCTCCTATATCATTGTAATCTTCTGTTGGCTTTTCATCAACTTCCATTGCCTTCACTCGTGAGTCATATTCTGATGGTAGAGTATCCAAGATCAAGTAGCTATCTTTGTTGACACCAACAAGATCACCAGGTTTTAGCTTATCAGGGTCCACTAACCCAACAACAGGAAGAAAGATTGTCTGGAAAAAAAAAAGAAACAAACAAGAATAAGCCTCCATTACCTTCAGTAGATTGCTAAACACAGTCAGGTATCAAGAACAACCATCAACTCACAGCTTCTCAGGAAGTGACATATTGCAATAAATGAAGCAAGAGATATACCATTCAGAACTGCCTATAGTTATCACATTTCATTTTCCTACCCAAAGACTGACTTTCAGTTAGTTAAAGTTGAAAGCAGTAAGTCTGTAGTATAACATACTACAATTATTCTGAAAGCTTCAGACGATCACTTGCCTAATTTTCTTGAAAAAAGGACAAATAAGAACATGAAACTGTACAGAGATGCTTCACAATTAACTTTCAAGTAACTAACAAAATCCAAAAAGAAGAGTCAGCTAAAACAAAATGAACAATTGTAAAAATTAGGAATAGAAGCAATGGCAACTTGTGCAGCCATATGATTATCAAAGTATGCCACAGCTTGACTTTCAGTAAGTTTAGCTGATCAATTATCAAGACATTCAGTAGACAAATCCACCAAACACCCGAGAATATGGAATAGAAGCAAGCAGCGTAAAGCAGACAAAAAAAATGAAGAAATGAGTTAGGGCTCCAGCTTACCTGTCGCGTGGAAGTCTTTAAGACAACACATTTTCCTTTCCTTTGAGAATCCAGATCAACATTTGCACCATCTTCCTCAGCCTCTTCTTCTGGATTCATCTCCAAAATCTAGACAACACAAAAGCGTATATGATCAGTATACCCTCAGTTAATTTACTAGAATTATGCACATTCACTAAATAAAAGAAAAAAAGTAAAATTATATGCTATAACACAAATAAGATGGGTGAAAATATTTGAATTTCCATCTGGGATCCACAACCACTCTCACAAGGAACAATAAAAGAAAGAATAAGGTACTGTTTCTAGTTACCAGAGTTTCATTGTGTCAATTTAATTATTAAACTTCTAATGATGCTTTAAAAAACATTCATCTTATTGACCAAAAATAAATAAAATGCAAAAACATGAGAACAAATTTAGATTTAATTTGATATAATAAGATGTTGAGTATCCTAATGGAATACAGCAGATTTATTTCCAATTCAACAAATGACACCTAAATTATCCCAAGTTCTATACAGTAGCAGTTTACAATTAATTAATTATTAGTTATCTTTTTTTTTTTTTTTCAAATTTGTGATTGGTGGGTATCTAATTTCCTAGAAGCCACTTTGGTTTCATATGCCAACCGTATGCTTCAATTATCAGAATACCATACGTGCTAAGACTTGTATCATACAGTGCATATCGGGACAAGTATTAGATCAAAACAATATCCCTCTATATTTGTGCAAGAGAGAAGAGTTACACACTATATGAAAATTAAACAGAAGAAAGAGAAGAATAAAATTGAGACAGAACATGTCCCAGTTGAGATGGCAAAGCAATAGCCGAGACGAGCTATCTTTTTTGCAAGACTAAATTTGAAGTCATTGTAAACAGAAATTTACCTCGTTGAAGCTTTTATAACAATATAAAGTTCTGTTACAGCAGAAAGACATTTTGTTAATAATTAAGCTCCCAAATACAAGGGTTTTGAAGGATCTAAATTATCTCACAATAAGATAATGGACCAATTAACTTATTGAGCCCAAACCATTGGCTAAAGAAGCTTAGGTTCAAATTAGTAGTAAAGACATATTCTAAGTTAATTCAAGTCTCCAACTGCTTCTGATGTGGGACTAAACCGGAGGCATTATAATCTGCCTAGTGGTGGCTCCATGTTATTATGTACCTTTGGCCTCATCCACGAATTTGGCCTCATACACAAATGACCCCTTCCCAGTCGAATTGCTCACCGTGTCAAGTTTTAGATCAGTGTCTCTGATGACATTTATTATGCCCAGATCAAGGGATAATGTTAGGATACCTTTTATTTTTGAGTTTTGAATAATGTTTTGTTGAGTTTGTCTAGCTCAATAAGACTCGAATAGGGGCTTATTTGAGATTTATTTATTTATTAGGAGTCCAAGTCCTGATGGACTCAGGGGTAAACTCTATAAATATGAATGTATCTATTTCTTTTCATCTATATATGAAATGTTATTCCAATCTTTTGGCAAATCCTAGGAGGTCGATCCCCTTGAAGTGATCATCCATTTTCTTTCTCTTCTTCTATGATAAAATCGTAGGATCTTATCTTTTGGTATCAGAGCAGCAATCCTCAGCATTCTCATTACAATTTCTCACATCACTTCATCGCCGCAGCCATCATCAGCTATCATCTCAAAAAAAAAAAAAAAAACAAAACAAAACAAAAGAAAAAAGTGTAGTCGGTAGTCGTGCCCCATCTCGCTCGAGTGAGAAAGGGCCACCGCCGCTGTTTCTTGGCCTCAGCGACCTCTCGCTGCTCCGAACCCTAGATGTTATCGTGGTCGTTCTTCATCCCACCTTCTGCTGTAGAAGCCCAAGACTCATCCCACCTTTCACTGTAGCCGCCCTCCAGCCACGCACGTAGCGACCACACATGATCGGCATCTACAACCCCCTTCGTCGCCATCTCACACCCCAACCACCGCAATCGCCATCTCTCTCCTCAACTATTGTCAAGCGATTAGTGCAGAGAAGGAGACCATTTCTTCTGCCAAAGACGCCGTCGCCAGTAGCGCCCAACGTCACCTGCAACCCTCGCTGCCTCATCTTGGGTCGCAGCCGCTTGCGGCAACGCTTTTGCCTCCAACCGCACACATAGCGATCGCGCGCGATCGACATATGTAACCCCTTCCATCGCCATCTCACACCCTAGCCATTGCAACCGCCATCTCTCTCCTCAGCCTCGACAGCAATCTTCCTCCACGCAATGATAGAAACAGGGCAACTCCCCATACCGATCGTCGTTGTCTCCTAGCCGCACCACCACCGCTGCCTCTTAGCCTTAGCAACAACCTTTCCTCCACGCAGTGACAGAAACAAAGCAACCTCAGTAGCAGCATCCTCCCCGTAGCGACCGTAGCGAGCCCTCATGCTGCTCTCGGTGTCTGCTTCCTCGACAGCATTGCAGCGATCCCTCACGCCCTCAACGCTGCTCCTAGCCACGCCACCATCGCTGCCTCTCAACCTTGGCAGCAGTGCCCTCCTCGCAGCGAGCCCTCATGCTGCTCTCGACGTCCGCTTCCTCGATAGCTTCACGATCTCTCACGCCCTCAACGCTGCCTCAAGCCAAACTTCACAACAGTCACACCGAATAGGGCAGTGCTGATGCCCTTGACTAGACACCAGAAGCAAGAGTCAGGGATTACAGATCTAGAGTGGTATGGAATGACTATCGATAATTCAGTGAAAGCTCAACTAGAAGCCTTGGAAACCAGAATTGAGAACAGAATGGAAGAAAAATTTAATGATTTCATAAGGAGCCTACTGGAGAGCTTCAACAAACTTCAACAAGATGAAAGTTCAAGTCTTACGTTGAACCGACCTAGAGACACCGGAAAAAGGAACCAAGAACAGAACATAAGCTACCCCTGCATGAAGGTGAAATTCCCAAGATGGGAAGATATAGATCCAACCAGTTGGATCTCTAGGGTAGAAACATTTTGTCGTTTTCACAGAACTCCAAAATAATCCAAGGTAGAAATAGCTTCAATCTAACTAGATGGAGATGTAATCCAATAGTATGATTGATATGAAGCCTGTCACGGGGTCCCCTCATGGGAGCAATTTAAGATAGGACTTCTCGTTCGATTTGGACCATCTGAATACGAGAATGTTGATAGGCAGCTCGTTAAAATTCATCAAACTTATATAGTGTTAGAATATCAGAAAAAATTTGAACAATTGTCAAATCAAGCTAGAGACTGATCCGAACGACAACTGGTGGGAACATTTATTGAAGGACTTAATCTAGATATCCGATGTTAAGTCAAAGCTCGCCAACCCCGTACTATGACAGCCGCAATCTCATTTGCACGTTTGCATGAGGAAAAAATCAGCAGAGAGAATCGTCGAAACAAAAGTAACAACAAACATATGATCAGCAAGCCACCTGCCCCATCTATTCTCAGTCGAAATCCTAACATCCGAAGACTAACCTGAGAAGAACTTAAGGAAAGATCAATGAAGGGTTTGTGCTAGCACTGTAATAAAAAGTGGAGTAAGAAGCACCGATGTAAACAAAGGCAACTTCTAATGATTGAACCAATTGGGAAGGAATCGAAAGCTGATAATGTGGACTCCGATCATGAAGGTATGTATTCTGATGAAGATGTTGGACCTATCATACAAACAGTGCATGCATTAGCCGACTACTCTAACCCGCAAACTATGAAAGTTAGAGGAACTTTGGAACATCAACCTGTTACAGTTTTGATTGATATTGGTAGCATTAACAATTTTATGGACAGTAAGGTTGCCAACTGATTGGCCTACCACATTGAAGGCTATGAAAAATTCGAAGTAAAAGTCGTTGATGGACGAATTTTAACTTGTGATAGCCTTGGAAGACTTGATTATACAAGGCCAAGAGTTGCTTGGCCAAGAGTTGATTATACAAGGCCAAGAGTTGCAGATTTCTTTTTGTTACCCTTGTAAGACTTTGAAGTGGTGCTTGGAATTGAATGACTATCAACCCTAGGTGATGTTTCTTGAAATTTTTCTAAACTAATTATGAAGTTTTTTATTAATGGAAAGCAGATGATCCTAAAGAGAAGACGTGAAAGTAAAGTCACAACTACCACTAGCCATCGAATGGAGAGGGTTCTTCAAAAGACTGCAATGACTACTACACCGGAAGGCCGGCCCGTTGCTTACATTATCAAGAAGTGGAAACCCTACTTACTTGATCAACAAGTTGCGATGCGTCGCAGATATCGTGTGACTGAAGTGCTAAAAGAGAAGCTCCTAGAGTTTGATGTTGCTCAGCCTTGAGGACAAGACTGATTTGAAGGGGGATGAATTGTTAGGATCCCTTTTATTTTTTTAGCTTTGAATAATATTTTATTTTGTCTAGCTCAATAAGAGTCGGATAGGGGCTTATTTGAGATTTATTTATTTATTAGGAGTCCAAGTCCTGATAAACTCGAGGGGTGAAACTCTATAAATATGAATGTATCTGTTTCTTTTCATATATCTATGAAATATTATTCCAGTCTTTTGGCAAACCCTAGGAGGCTAATCTCCTCGAAGTGATCATCCATTTTCTTTCTTTTCTTCTATGATAAAATCCTTTCTATGATAAAACCCTACGGTCTTATCATATAATAATTGATTAATTAACTCATTAAGAGTGATCACTAGCTCAAAATCCTAAGTCAGGTTAATGATGGTAAACTCATCCAGCCCTTCTGGACAAGGACAATTCAAGTCTTTACCCACTTCCCGATGTCGGGCTAAACTTGGGGGCACAAGTAGATTTAAGAAAAAACTAATATGCCTACTGAAATTATAATGGAAAACGAAGGATAAAGTTTTACCCAAAATGGAACAGAAGCAAACTAATGGTTTCACGAATGCAGAGAAAAAAAAGGGAAGGTAAAGGAACTGACCTCGACGATGTTCCCAACGAGGTAAGGCAGTTGCTTGTTGAGCTTGATCTTCTCTTGATTCTCCTTTATCTTCTCCTTGAGGGATTCCAGGTCGAGGTTCGTCCTATGCAGCTCATCCTGCATCCAACGCCAACAGATTCAGGAATCAGATTGGGTCGAACAGACAAAAATGGAGTAAATCATAAAACCCTACATTCAAGGAAGAAGAATCAACTAGGGTTTCAAACCTTGAGGATTCGAATCTCGTTGTCAAGAAGGCGAGAGGCCCTGATGATGTCGTCGGTGCTCATGGAGGAGAGCTGGTCGTCCTCGAAGTTGGGATCCTCCGCCATCGCTGTCGCCATGGATTGGGGTTGAAGCAGAGCGCAACTGCGCAAGAGTTCTATTTGCGAAGTGCGGGGCTCCTCACCAAAGTCAGAATTAAAATTATGATCCGGTAACCCAGTTAGGATTCGATCCAATACGAAAATTCTGATCCGGTAACCCACTTAGGAACAAATCCAGTGCGTTTCGCGTCCGAATCTGAATCCGAATCCGACATGGCCCGGTCCAATCCGTTAACACTCGTACACGCTACCCTCGGGTAGAAGCATCAGGATATTTCGTCACCGGTCTTCTTTGTTTCACCCGACCGGAGGAGACGAGAAAACCAAGAAGACGAAGGAAGGAGAGGGACGGAGGAGAGGCGACGACGAAGGGCAGAGAGAGGCGAATTGCGAACAGCCTAATAATTCCCTCTGCCTTCTCGATCCCGACGAGAGCCGAGGCGCCATGTGAGAGCCCTAATTCACCCTACCCACGGCGACGTCTGCGGATCCTGCCCGATCTCCGCCGGCGAAGAACAATTAGGGAAGAGGAGAAGGAGGGGAGGTGAAGGGATCCGAGGGATTTTGCGGAGAGCGGCGGTGCAATGGGGAACAAGATCGCGAGGACCACCCAGGTGTCCGCGACCGAGTACTACCTCCACGACCTCCCATCCACCTATAACCTGGTGCTTGTGGAGATTCTAGGCCGGGGACGCTTCTTCAAGTCCATCCTCTGCAAGCATGACGAGGGCCTCGTTCTTGTCAAGGTCTACTTCAAGCGCGGCGACCCCCTCGACCTCAAGGTCCCTTCCCTCCCTAGCTTTTTGAGCTTGACGTTGAGTATGACCATTGATATGCCTGCGTTATACAGGAGTATGAGAGGAGGTTGGCTCAGATCAGGGACATCTTCCAATCCATGCAACATCCCCATGTTTGGCCATTTCAAGTGAGTTTTTCTCTTCTTTGATATCCCTTTTATACTTCTTTATATTACATTTTTTTAATATATGATTTATTGAGGAATTACGTGTTGAATTTTTGAAATTTATGTGTGGCATTAGAGACAGTAATTTCAATCACATATTGATATGCATATTTGTTCTTTCTGGGAATTGACCTTATTTTTTTCTTCCATGTGCATTTGATTATTGATGCAATAGCAGTTAATGCTAATTGGGCTAATGAATATAGATTTTTTTTACCTAATTTCTTAAAATAAAGCTTGTAAAGGTCTATGCTGCACTGGAAACATTAGCATCAGGTCTTGTATTTCTCGTGTTGCTTCTTGTTGAACCTTTCTCTGAGGTTTTGAGTGGTATATAGTTCTGGCTGGAGACTGATAAGGCAGCTTATCTCTTGAGGCAATATTTCTTCAGCAACCTTCATGATCGGCTGAGCACGAGGCCCTTCCTCAGCCTTATTGAAAAGAAGTGGCTTGCTTTTCAGGTATATATTTCTAATTGTTCCTTCTTCATAGGAGAAAACAGAAAGACTATTAGCAGTACTTATTAAACTTGGCTGCGGCTTTAATAGAACTGTCTCCAAATGCTTTCAGTCCATTGGTCATATAAGTCTTTCTATTGCTGTTCTCCAGATATGGTTGTGGACTTAGATCATTTGGTTGTGCAGTTACTCTGTGCTGTGGAGCAGGGTCACAACAAAGGAGTTTGCCATGGTGAGAAGGAATTTCTGGAGGGAGAAAAATGGCTCACTTTTGGATTTTTTGACATGAAGTTGTTATTAACAAGGCATTTTGCTTACTATAGGTGATATCAAGTGTGAGAATGTTCTTGTTACTTCTTGGAATTGGCTATATCTTGCCGACTTTGCATCTTTCAAGCCAACATACATACCGGATGATGACCCTTCAGATTTTTCATTCTTCTTTGACACTGGTGGGAGGAGGCGATGTTATCTCGCACCTGAGGTGGGATTCTTGCTTCTAGCTATTTTCCTGAGATCTGCAGGTTTTGTAACTTTTTCATAGCTGGTTTAAATAATAAATTTGCATCAAGGTATTATGAGGGTTGAGGTATGAGTGATCCCCTAAGATAGCCTTGTGAGAGAGATGGTTTAGGAGTTTTGATTTCTTAAAGAGAGAAGTGGACGGCGATGGAATATTCTAAATCGAATTTGTTATACCCTTTAATAAGTTGCAGAATAACACATCTCAAGGTAGACCCAGTTTCAATGAGTACTGCTGACATGAAGATTGGAAATCACAGCAAGTTGTCAGATAAAATTTGCTGGTGGTATTTCTGAATATGTAACAAGAATGAAGTCATCAATTATAACATTGTATTGACTTTCCAAATGTGGAGCTTGGTGTGACATATGCGAATGAATATATGTTTACTCATCTTATTGAAGCTAACAAATTCTCTCCTTAATTTTCATTGTTAAATTTATCCACTCATATTTTAGGCACATCTTCTATGATCATGTTATACTTCATGTGTTTCTTTTGGACTACCATGTCTCATATTCTAGTTGGTGGGATGTTTTGTTTACATCTTTTATAAGTATCTTGTTAGAGAAGTAACCGATCTATATATGGTTTTACTTATTTCAGAGATTTTATGATCATGGAAGTGAATCACAAGTTGCAGCGGATGCACCTTTAAAGCCATCTATGGACATCTTCTCACTGGGGTATGAAATTTCTTTTTATAAAGGAGCACGTCACTACATTTGACTGTCTCTGCATATTGTTACATTTTCAATCTCTATGATTGACTTAACAAGAATGATGCATCATGGGTGCTATTGTAACTTGACACAGTTGTTTTATTTCTTTGAAAACAATTTCATCATCTGAGTTCTATAAAGTAATCTATTTTCCAAGATTTATTGTTATAATAATCCCAATTGTCAACCATTTCTTTTTTCATATTGTACCATTTCGTAAGTTGGATATTACTTGTTTATTTGTATCTTTGTATAAAACAACCCATAAGATAGATCTGTTTTCCTTATATTCTTGTCTCTTAACCCATTTCAAGATGAAGCTGTGAGGTGCAATTTCGCATGTACACAAATATATTTTGGAATTTTGTCTCTTTTGAAAATTCTGTGATGTCCAGTTAGAATCTCCAGCTTTTATTGAAAATTTTAGAGGAGAAATGATTTACAAGAATAAAGTTTCTTGATCTAGGTAATACAGTGTTTGTAGAAGGTGGATGATGTGTAAAAGCCTAGCATGTTTGATCAGAATGAATTGACATCTACAGGATGGTATCTGTTGTTTGAATCTAGGAGTTCCACAGAGTACCACCCGATTAGTAGGTTGGGCGTTAGATTGATTCTAGGATCTCTAGGTTGAAATAAGGCATGGACATGTATTGATATGCATTGGTTAGGATAGTGCAGGTAGCTTCAGTCCAAGGAATATGACCTATCCTAGTATAGGGTGGATGTGTCAATAAGTATGTATGCTTGTATGGAATGGACTTGTATGGCAATCCATGGTCTATCTCTTGAGCACAAATAAGAACCTTGGTAGTGTCTAATTATTGTTGTTAAAAAGTTTATCTGGCCATCAGATTCATTCTGTCCTATACGTGGTTCATGAAATGTATTGATGCCTTGTCTTTTCAGGTGTGTTATTGCTGAGCTTTTTCTGGAGGGGCAACCATTATTTGAGTTATCCCAGCTACTTTCATATCGCCGAGGGCAATATGACCCTAGTCAATACCTTGAAAAGGTTATTTTTATGCTGATATTTACTTCAATCTGTCTCATGTAACAACTTGAAGTATTTTAACCATTTTATTTAATAAATATCAGGTATTGTGGTCCTTTTGTCATCATGCACTTGAGTTAATTTCGTTCTTTTAGTTTCTCGTAATAGTGAAAAGCATTATCACTATAGGTTTTATTAGCTTGTTTTTTTTTTTCATTTTTTTCAGATTCATTAAGCAGAGCTTGATCATGTGCTTAATTATTGTAGATACAAGATGATGGAATCCGGAAAATGATACTTCACATGATTCAGTTGGACCCAAATGCAAGGCTAACATGTGAAAGTTATTTGCAAAATTATGCGTCTTCTATATTTCCGAATTATTTTGCACCATTTCTTCACAAATTCTTTTCTTGTCTGGTTCCTCTTGACTCGGATACAAGGGTGAGAAAGTCTGATGATCTTGTTTTTGTAAGCTAGTTACAAACTTATACAAATAACAAGTTAAAATTTGATTTTGTTATAGGTTGCAGCCACACAAAGCGCCTTCCAGAAGATACATGAGCAAATGATGAATTTTAGATCATCTGAGGACATTGTTTCTGATCCATCCACTTGTTCAAAATCCACAGATGATGAAGGTTTTCAACATACAGAAGGTGGGAGACAAAGCATGCAATCGGCAAGAGGGAATGAAAGAGGGAAGTTGGAGAAAGTCACAGTTGCTGACCATATACAGCTTGTTGGAGATATTACTTCACTTCTCAAGGATGCAGAAAACATAAGCCGTAAAACACATTCGGATGTAGCACAGAGAAAATCTACATTGATCTCCTCAAATGACTCTGACGCCGCCTGCACTCCATTTTCTAAACAATTTATGCATTTGAAAGAACAGGCTTTAGGTGATTCCAAAGGACATAAGCAGAAAGAAACAATTTTTTTAAGAAAGATCCTTAAAAGTGACTTGGACGCTCTGATGGATGAATATGATAGCCAGACAGATACATATGGCATGCCGTCTTTTCCAGGGTCAGAGTGTAAAGTCAGCTGCGAAGGCATGGTCCTAATTGCATCTTTAGTTTGCTCATGCATAAGAAGTGTAAAGCAACCACAGCTGAGGAGGGCTGGTCTTATTTTACTAAAGACTTCTTCCTCATACATTGATGATGAAGATCGTTTGCAACATGTACTTCCATATGTTATTGTGATGCTCTCTGATCCAGCTGCAATTGTGCGTTGTGCTGCTCTTGAAACATTGTGTGACATTTTGCCTTCAGTCCAAGACTTTCCTCCGAGTGATGCAATGATATTTCCCGAGTATATTCTTCCAATGCTTTCCATGCTTCCTGATGATCCAGAAGAAAGTGTTAGGATATGTTATGCAAGTAACATTTCTAAGATTGCAATGACTGCTTATAGATTCTTGATTCGCTCCGAGCACATATCTGATGGAGTACCTCTTGATAGATCTGGTCTAGTTCAAAAATCGCAATCCCTTCCTATGGAATCACCAAGAAAGAAGCAAGGCCATAAAGTTGATGGTCAGCTTGTGCAGTTGAGAAAATCCATAGCTGAAATTGTGCAGGAATTGGTAATGGGTGCAAAGCAAACTCCAAATATCCGTAGAGCTCTCCTGCAAGATATTGGTCGTCTTTGTTATTTCTTTGGGCAGAGGCATAGTAATGACTTGTTGTTGCCCATCCTACCAGCATTTCTTAATGATCGAGATGAGCAACTTCGAGCAGTTTTTTACGGGCAGATAATTTTTGTCTGCTTTTTTGTCGGTCAAATAAGTGTTGAGGAATACCTTTTGCCCTATATCGAACAGGCGTTGAGCGATGAAATGGAGGCTGTAATTGTGAATGCTTTAGAATGCTTATCCATGTTGTGCAAGAGTGGTTTTCTACAGAAAAGGATGCTTCGTGGGCTGATTGAGAAAGCTTTTCCTTTGTTATGTTATCCAATCCAATGGGTTAGAAGGTCAGCTGTCACTTTTATTGCTGCCAGCAGCGAGAGCTTAGGACCAGTAGATTCCTATGTTTATCTTTTTCCAGTTTTGCGCTCTTTCTTCCACAGAGAGCCAACTTCTTTATCTTCTGAGACATCCCTCCTTTCATGTCTGAAGCCTCCAGTCAGTAAGACGGTATACTATCAAGTTGTGGAGAATGCAAGGAGTCCTTACATGTTGGAAAGACAAAGAAAAATATGGTATTGCAGATCCTCCAATTCAAACCAGTGGGAAACTGTTGAACATACTAGGAAGGTAGCAGGTGATGTAAAATCTATTAAGAGTCCTGTCAAAAGAGAATCCAATGCACAAAGTGGCAAATATGTCAATAGTATTACACAGAATTCGCCTCTACCTATCATTGAAGATGTTGCCATAAGAACAGGGACTCCCTTCCAAAGTACCTCTGGTTCAGTGGACATAAGAGACTCTCTTTCATCTGAAAAATTGCAATTCTCTGGCTTCATCTCCGCGCAAATCACAGCAAGAAATAATTATCTTTGTGATGGGCCTGGTGAAGGCATACCCTTGTATTCTGTTTGTGTGGATAAGCGCACAGCTGGAGTGTCTGTAGGTTCTGAATCTTCAATGAACTGGAATCCTAAAGGGGTTGCTGCTTCATGCATGCCTTGGCTGGAGCCTGTTAACAAGCAGTTTGGCTTATCAAGTTCAGTTCCTCCTAAACTTGTTTCAAGCTCTTTTTTTAACATCAGCAACAATGTCAAGCAAGTCCAAAAGCCAGCACAAGATCCAGAAGCCAGGGACTCTGAGCAATCTGCTTATGTGACCAGCAAGTTCCAGGATATTACTGTTTGTGACACTCTAAAGGGAAGCTCGTCTATGGCTGGAGATGATGCCTCACAGTCTGATTTAGGTGGGTTGTCTGCCTTAGCAAGAGCATCTTCAATTCCTGACACAGAATGGAAGCCTCGTGGAGTTCTTGTTGCACACCTCCAGGAGCACCGTTCTGCTGTGAATGATATAGCCATTTCAAATGACCACACCTTTTTCATAAGTGCATCAGATGATTCCACTGTTAAGATATGGGATACTAGAAAGTTGGAAAAGGACATCTCTTTTCGATCTAGGTTAACTTATTCTCTTGATGGTAGCCGGGCTTTATGTGCAACTATGCTTCGAGGCACTGCACAAGTAGTTCTTGGTGCAAGTGATGGAAGAGTTCACTTGTTTTCTGTGGATTATATATCTAGAGGGTTTGGTAATGTAATTGAAAGGTACTCGGGTGTTGCTGATATCAAGAAGAGAGAAGTTGGTGAAGGCGCGATTCTTAGCCTTCTAAACTGTTCTAGTGCAGATAGCTGCATAAGTCAGACTGTTTTGTTCAGCACCCAGCGTTGTGGGGTCCATCTTTGGGATACAAGGATGAACTCAGAAGCTTGGACATTCAAAGCTGTTCCTGATGAGGGATATGTCTCATCTCTCGTAATGGGTCAATGTGGGAATTGGTTTGTGTCGGGTTCTTCAAGGGGTTTTCTGACACTATGGGATCTCAGGTTCCTTTTGCCTGTTAACTCCTGGCAGTACCCCACTGTATGCCCTGTGGAAAAGTTATGCTTGCTAATTCCACCAGCCAATTCCTCGTCTACTGTCACAAGGCCGTTAGTTTATGTTGCTGCTGGGCATAATGAGGTCTCCCTCTGGAATGCAGAGAATGGAAGTTGCCATCAGGTAATTGAAGAATGCTTCTTTGTACCTTGTGGGTTCCTTATACCTTATGGTATACGAAGGTAAAAAGTTATCTACTTAGGAAGATAACCATGGTGGGTTGCACTGAGACATACTGTAGGAATGTGGGTTATCTAGAGCTATTTTGTACATTTGTTATATGGTTTAGGTTATTTAAGCTTCACTTTTTGTTTAAATGGATCTTTTCTATCTGAATTACAATTTATCTTTTTTTTCTTAATTCTAGTGTTTAATTTTCTCATGTTATAGCTGCTACTTGTTTGATAAGTGTTTCTATTCTTGCTTATGCAAAAAGTTGAAGTTTACTAATTGCAAAAGTAGTTATATTTAGTGTCTTTGAATATTGCAATAAATCATGGGCTCAGGTTTTGTAGGAAGTTGTTTCTTATTTCTGTCCCAACTAGTAATACATTGATTGATTCTTGAAGGTTATGCAAATATAATGCTGATATTTGTGTTTGCCATTATGCATAATATTTTCCAAAATATTGCAGGTGCTGAGAGTAGCTAGTGGTGAGAATGAAGCTGAAACATCCAATGTTACTCGAGCACTGGCAAGGCCTTCTAGCAAACAAAGTTCAAAACCAGATGGGAAACGTGGTACCAGTTCCAAATATAGGACTGATGAGTTGAATGAACCTGCCCCTCGTCTTCAGGGTATCCGCTCATTGCTTCCCTTACCTGGAGGAGACCTGTTAACTGGTGGAACAGACTTGAGGATACGATACTGGGATCATTCTAGGTTATCATTTAAATTCAACATTTATAATAAATGGTTTCACAAAATAAATCTGCCTTTGTGGATTTTTATTTTCCTTTTCATGATCTTGCAGTCCTGATCATAGTTACTGTGTATGCGGTCCATCAACAAAAGGTGTCAGGAATGATGAGTACTACGATATAAGGTCTAGCTTTGGCATACAAGTTGTTCAGGTACAATTTAAGTAACTTTGTTGTATTTCAATTCTTTCCTGGACAATTCTACTACTACTATTTCCATACTAATGTTGTTTAAGCGCTGCATTTCTGGAACTGTTTTAAAGAATTGTGTACTCTCATGAAAGATTCATGGAATCCTGTAGATATCTAGTTCTACTTTGATTTTTTTTCTTCAATTCATGTAGTACTTGTGCGTACTTGAAGATAAGTGAGTGTGATCTTTCATCTAGATTGCTACTTTGATGGGTCATTTGTGCTTATGTTGCATTTGGTGCCGATAGGCTTCTTTTTAAGCATCTGTGTTATAAAAGATTTATCTACTGTATTTTTGACATATCCTCGATTGGATTTTCTAAAAACAATTTAGAGGATCATGTGAACTAACAATGCCACACACATTGTTTCTATCCGGAATCCGATGGGATTGAGTTTATCTCTATAAAGAAAGATCCTAATTCCTATCAATTCATTGACTGAATTTATCTTGTGCTCATTCTGATGAAGGTTAGCTAGCGTTAGACAACTTGCATTTTACACACTATGAGACAGTTCCAAGTATTGAGTTATGCTGATTCACTAGCATCTGACTTGTTCTCTAGGTTTTGTCTACATCCTACATTGATTAGATAGAATATTTACCTGAGAATATTATCATAGAAGGATGTGTAATATACATTGATTATGCATTTTTTCCCAAAGAAGAATCATGTTGGTATCTTAATTAGTATGTACCAACCTGGTGCTCATGCTTGGTTTTAGCATTTTAACTTGTGCTGTTATCGTTCCTGGAGTTGTTACATTCTCTTGTTGTAGAAAATGAGCCAATTAATACGCTTTTGTCGGTACAACTTGGTTGTTTAAAATGTCAAACAGGAGATGAACAAGAGGCCTGCTGCATCCAAGTTGGCCCAGAAGGCACTTCTCTCAATGGCAGCTACCGATTCTGCCGGGTGCCACCGCGACTCAGTGCTTTCATTAGCATCCGCCAAGTTGAGCCAAAGACTACTGATATCCAGTAGCAGAGATGGTGCAATCAAGGTCTGGAAATAAGAACTGGAGAAAAACAATTAGATTGTGAAGATTGCGTTGTACATATGTAGATACATGAATATGGACAATTAGATCTAAAGGCATGTGGATAACCATGTGCCCAAAAAGTTGAAAGTTACTCTTCTTTCGTTCAAAGTGAATTTAGATATGTTTTCGCGGAGTTGCAAGTTTTGGCTTATAATTTAATTGGTCAATTGCTGCATGTACCTGAGTCTGATTACATTAATCTACAAAGGAGTTAATACATCTCTTCGCAGTTGATGGAGTACCTGCTTAATAGTGCTATTGATATTGTTATTAGTGCATCAATATAATTTAGCACCTGTAGAGTGTTTATTCGGGAATAGAGAAAATGAAGATTTTTATATATTTATTCCGTTATAACCATTTGATTATATAAAAGACTATGAATGATTCGACGTTTCTTTTAATAGTTTAGAGTATTGCTTCACTGCTCTTGACATGCATTTTTCTCAATTCTCAATATTCGCCAATATATACTTTTATATTTTTTTATATTTTTTGTCAAACATATTAAGAATTAATTTTATGATTATATATATATATATATATATATATGTATGTATATATATATATATATATATGTATATATATATATATATACGAGATAAGGGATAATTTGATTGATCGAGCGACGTACGAGACTTTCCACGGACCTATGAGTCTTTGGTTCTCATACTCCTCAATCAATTTAAGACTAAATATTTTTTTAAAAATATTTTATATCAACCTAATATTTATAATATTTAAGTATATAGTCATGATTAGATGATTTTTTTTTTCATCAAATATAAAAGAAGAAAAATATCATAACAAAAAAATCTCGTCCGAAAGCAAAGAATTCTCTTCCTCGTGAGATTTTGACTGTGTCGAGTGCGTGATTGAAAGAACAGGGAAGTGCAGATGTCTCATCTCCACCGTCTGAGGTGGCAACAAAAGAGACCATATGGCCCACGCCAATACATATATGATGATGATGTGCAATGGAAGTTGCAAGATGCCATCATATTCATATGCTGGCCCTGTGCTGCTCATCTCTTTCTTTTCTCAGGGCACGCACTTCCACAACCATACCTGTCAATCCATCTATGTTGACCCGTCTCTTTATCCTTTGACCCATCGCCATCCCATTCACAAAGGTGCAGGCAGGGGGAAAAAAGACCTGCCATGGCTGCTCAGAGTTACGGGTGTGCATGACCTGCTTTGAACACTAAAGAGACGAATGATAACAAAACCCAGTTCTCTCTTGACCACATCTCATGTGGAGGAGAGAAATGATTCTGGGGAATGGGGATGATGACCACGTCGTAAGGAAAAGCTGGGTCATAGGACCGGCTTCAACTTTGCCAAAGCTTCTTCTTCCGATCTTTCTCTCTTACGGGGCGCACATTCCTAGACATGGACCATCCACTAGGTTTCTCGTCTCAGTAAAACCACATTGTTGTATGGCTCCGTTAAAGCTATTGAGTTTATCTATATATTCGTACAAATTTGATGATGGTTTTTTGCAGTGAATGGGAAGAATCTATTATGATCTTTAAGCATTCCATTTTATCACTTCAGCAGATGCAACATCTCTATCTGAATCTGATGTAGATAGATGGAACCCATACTCTTATGTCCTCTTCTTGTGAAGTCACCGCAATGCAATGTAGAAATCGTCCATTAGGTTGATGGCCTCTCTCGAACACAGTTGACACCGAAAGAGAGTTTCATCATCTTGATCAGTAAAGCTGGAAATCAAGAGCTGTGCAGATATACGGCAGAAGCAAATGGTTTATTATTGGCTTAAAACCCATTGAGATTGGATGCTATTCGAGTCATAGCAATCAGCGATAACAATGTGACTTCGCTTTTTGTTCTTCTCCATTTCCCTTCCTTTCGTACTCCGATATGTGCACTCGTTACCTCAGCTGCGAAGATCAAGAGATGTGTTTTAGCTCTTTCGAGACATGCGTTACGGTGCATGCGTGCCGCTTTAAACGCTACCAAATGCCACCATGAGCGAAGAAGCTTTTCAAAAGTACTGTGATGCTTTCAAGAACAATCATGAACATGCCCTCAGTTATTCCCTTTGTCATAAAAGAATCACCCCAGCCTTTAGCTTCAACAGGTTTGAATGCTTTCTTGGCTGAGAGAAGGGGACAAACACTTGCATCATCTGCCAAAGACATTAATTTGCTGATGAGAGTGATCTGGTTTTGGGTTTTCAGATATGTCGAAACATGATGTTGGATCTACAACACCGATCTTATTAGTCTGGTTTCTTGTAAGATTACCTACACTCGCTAAGATCTGTCTAAATTGTATTGTGACCTTACTGTTTTATGCGGAGAGTGCTCATTATCTTGGCGAACTTTTAATTGATCGAATGAAATATTATGGTTTCTTTGTTCAGAGAAAAAGGAGGATGATTAGATTGAAAAGAGAACTCGGAGGAACAACCACTTCTTCCTTATCCGCTTGTCACCACCCTACAGAAGAAGGAATTGGGACATCACAATTGGAAAGGGATGCATACCAACTCATCCATACACTCCACATTAAAGAATTTAAAGAATCACATGCACCTGTTTTCACCTCTGAAGAAACTCCATTGGCATCTGATTGATTGCAACTCGTAGCAACTCTTCAATGTCACTGCATATGACATGTGACAATGCATTTGGTTCAAATTGGACCACATCAATGTTAACTACTACTGCTATTCTCCTCTTTGGAGATCAGTCACTTGGTCTTCAAAAGTCACCTAATATTTTTGGATGGCATGAACATTTCTTTAAGCTATGCCTATGATTTTTCAATCTATTGGATAAATGCTCTACCATATATATATATATAATATTTTTGGAGATGTATTCATTGTCTTTCCCATAGTATTATTTAGTTTCTCATATATCTTTTATATGTTTCTTTATCCAACAAATTCATTTTTAATCTTAAGAACTTTTTTTTTCATATGATTGAATGAGTAAGCTTCCAATATCTTAAGAAATATGTTAAAAATAGAACAATAATTGTTGAACATTAATTCATCCACTTTGATAGAAATCTTGAAGATAATCAACATTATTTTAACATTTGAGAGTCTCTCCAACATTTGTAAACTTGTGGGGGTATTTGACAAAAAATGATTGTGAGAGATGTTAGTGAGTCAAAGCCTAATTTTGCTTAATAAAGCCAAAAAAACTAATCTAGTTGAGTTAGGTCTTTTAAGTGTGGATCTTTTTTATTTTTTTTCCTCTCTTTTGGCCCTTAAAAGTTTTCCTAACCCCCAACTCATCATAAAACTTGTGGCAATAATTAATCTTAGCTCTTGGTTTGGACTATGCTAGGAAAAAAATTTAAGCTATCCAAGTCGATAATACATCATGATAACAATTTGAAGCTCAAATTTCAAATTAATCCTGATCATGAATTACTTGTAATTGCACTTCTTAATTGGCTTCATCTTAGCTTGCGTATATGAAAGCATAACGGCGAGGACGAAGGCTTTGTGATGCGATCATCAAGACCGTCCATCCAAGATCTCACGCCTCCCTAGATTTTGTGACTTGAATACGCATCTGCGAATAGAATCTAAGAAGAATCTAGCGAGGTTAGAGGAGCAAATGGAAGTACGTTCCAAAAAAGGCAATGAGCTACCCAGTCCAAACTACCATGAGATCTACACTAAATTACGATGTGATCTGAGGAGGTGGGTGTGTGTGTGTGTGTGTGTGAGTCGGAGATGACGGCCACCAAAAGGTTTGGTGCCCCACGAAGGATGTCTGACCACAAGTCACGACTGACGGATCTTGGAACCTCGTTTGACCCAATCTGAGCCGTCAATCGTACTTTTCTTTGTTCCCTCGTGATTCGTGCAGTGGCCTTTTTGTGTTCATCAGATGACAGGGAAATCCTGGATTCTGAGTTGCTCCAGCTCATCAAAAAACTAATCTTTCATCAGATTTATCTCTGCTTCTCTTAATGCCTCTCGATTCGTTTCAACTCCCTCCCTCTCTCTCTCTCTCTCTCTCTCTCTCTTTCTCTCTCTCTACATCGCCACCTTCCATTCTTATAGATCGTGTATGCGTCCAAGAACACGATTAACAAACAACAAACACAAACCGCCCTCTGCCACCTGGTTTGGTTTCCTCCTCCCCCTCTCTCTCTTCCTTTTCTCCTCTGTCTCTCTCTCTCTCTCTCTGTCTCTCTCTGTTTCACAAATTGCCATCAAAAACAGCACCAAAAGAAGAAGAAAAAGGGGAGGAATAGAAGAAGGACGTTGTGGGATAGAGAGGAAGAGGAAGGAAGAAGAAGAAGAAGGAGAAGAAGAAGAGGAGAGGTTGGGAAAGGAAATGAAGACAGAGGAGGAGGTAGGGAGCTGAGAGGAGAGGATAGTGCCATTAATTTGGCGAAAGGTGGGATCTTTGGGGCGTTTGGGGAGGAGGCGAGATGGGGAACGTGACGTCGTCGGTGGCGGCACGGTTTGCGTTCTTTCCGCCGGAGCCGGCTACGTACGAGGTGTTCCGGGAGGGGGGAGCGGAGGGGCGGCTGTGCCTGTCGGGATTGTCGCCGGAGAGGAACGTGGCGGTACACCTGGTAGAGACCAAGGTCGGGAACCGGGTGGTGGCCACCTTCTGGCGCCACCCCTTGGCCCGCTTCACCCTCCTTTACTCCCACGGCAATGCGGCTGACCTCGGCCAGATGCTCGACCTGTTCTTCGAGCTCCGCGCTCATCTCCGGGTCAACATCATGAGGTAGAGCACACAGAAGCTTCTCTGTCTACCATTGCCTTTCTCTTCCCCTGTCCTCTTCTCTTCCGTTCCCATTCCCTTTCTCATTCCTCAGTTCGCAAGATTGGATCTTTTGTGCAAAAGATGGGTTCTTTTGAATAAGCTTGGTTCCTAGATTTAGATTTTGGAGGCGAAACATTGGTTGGTCTTGGTAATTGATTAGGACCTTAGGGATTTTGAATGAAAAAAGGGGTTAATTTTGATGTTTATATCCCCTAGGTTTCTGAGAGAGAATCCAAGGTTGTGCCTGCTTAATCTCTGTTCTTCTTCGCTTCATATGATCCATCTCTTGCTTCCATGGTTGTCAAGAACATTGGAGATTAGGCTTCTAAACATATTTCTGCTTCCCTCTAATGTTATATGTGGCTTCAGATGGATTCCTCTGCTAACCATCCGTAACTTGTTACAAGTAGATATGAAACGTGAGGTGCTGAGCCCTGTGCATGTAATATTTTATTGTACTCGAAGAGCTTTTTGTATGTGTATGACAGCAACAAAAGGATTGCTCTAGGGATGCTGAGATAATGGTCACAGAAGTAGGCAGAATTGATTCCTTTTCTCCAGTTTGATGATCCATTTAGTTTAATATTTCTGTCGGACATGTTTTGTACGAAAATTGCTTTATTTATGTTTTTGATGGGTCGGGAGAACTATGATGATCTCTGATTGTTGGAGTACGAGTTTATGAGAATACAAGTTCATGTCTTGCGAAGATCCATATAGCTGACCCGACATAGTTGGGCCATTATGGCTGATTGTTGTTATTATTTTATTGTTGCTTTTGTTCCCCACTCCAACCTCAAGGATGCAATGTGCAGATCTGTTTAGTATTAAGATGTTTTGATGTTCAAATTGGATAGTGTGACAAATATTTTATTACTTTAAAATGAAATCAGAAATTGCTTTTCGATGGAAAACGCAGTCAGAACTAATTACTGACCCTATGTTCTGTTTTGCAGTTATGATTACTCAGGTTATGGAGCATCGACAGGGAAGGTAAACATTTGCAAACATGTTCTTGTTCTCTTCCTCCTGCCTTCTCTACTTGTTTTGTATGCTTTGTAGTTGTATGATAGTATGACAACAAAGTTATATGCTGTGCTTGAGATAGCTAAATCAGTTGAATTAAATAGATGATTCTCCTTCAAGGAAGCAAGCAAACATCACACATGATGGGCCATAAAATAGTGATAGTAAATAGCAGTAGCAATTCCACAAACAAAACTGCTATCTAGCAAGGGTGAATACCTTGAAGTTTTTCATGGGCGACACACTCTCCAGCAAACTTGATGTGTGTGCCCATAAGTTTCAGGGGTGATTTACACCTGCAAGATAGTAGTATGCAGCAAAAATATTTACCCTCTTAGGTGCTTAGAATTGACTGCTTGAATAAGGAATGAGTTACATCCGATCTATGTGAAGGTGATATGTTGCATGAGTTATGTTGGAATCACAATCTAAGTCTACACATGCTTCCTCAAGAACTCTGTGATAATAAAGATTGACAGCAACAGCCACAAGTACCTCTCTATGTCATAAGATATGTTCTCAATAAACTAAAGTTTGTCATCAGAAGCATGCATCGTAGCCTACTTCTCACTTCTGACTGTGTGTATTGTTTTCCTTGTTACTCGTCATCCTGCCCAAAAGCCATCTGAGTTCAACACGTACTATGACATAGAAGCAGTGTACGATTGTTTGAAGAAAGAGTATGGGATAAAACAAGAAGATCTCATTTTGTATGGCCAGTCTGTTGGTAGCGGACCGACGTTGCACCTGGCTGCACGATTACAGAAACTGCGAGGCGTTGTCCTCCATAGTGCAATCCTGTCAGGCATACGAGTCCTATATCCTGTGAAACTGACATTCTGGTTTGATATTTTCAAGGTATGTTGGGAATTCATCGCTATTCGATTATTTCTCTGCTTTATTTGTTCATATTCATGTTCATACTATTGCTTTTCCTGTAATTTTTTGATGCGTTCTTTAATTATTACTGTGAAACATGGGCTTTTTGTCTGCAGAACATTGACAAAATTCGACAAGTAAACTGCCCAGTTCTCGTTATACATGTAAGCATTTTTCATCAGCCAGTTCATTAATTTGATTTTATTTGATTAACCAGGTACTGCAATACTACATTGCATGTTGGTTTGATTATCCTATAAACTCATCAGTTTTGCAAATTAGCACTAGAAATTCCCAAGTGCATTGCCATCGTATAATATGATTAGTACGTCCAACTTTGTCATCTCATCATCTCCTGAACCTTGTTTGCAGCAAAATTAGAAAGCTCAACTAAAAGACTTGGTGACATTCTATAAGCAGCTGCCAATCTGAGATCAACCTTTTCAAAAATAGTTTGGTTGAATAGACTTCCAAAATTAGGAAAGAAAAGGACCTGTCCTGATCCCGAAACACTTAGCTGGCAAATATAAAATGTTTATTGTATCGGTTACCTTCCACAGGGCATGTCATGTGCATGCTAGTTAATTTTTTCTCTGCTGACCGCTGGTACCTGCTTTAATTTTATTCTGGAGTTGGAAGCTTTCCATGCTTAAAATAAGTCCAAAGTATCATTTAAATGCCAAAGTAGACTTTCTCTAGGAGCATTCAAGTTTCTTACATTGACATTCTTTTGTGGTGTTCCTGAAACTATTGAACATGAACCATGTGTATATTGTTTCAAATCTTTCAATCCACCCATTTCATTGATGTTCATGATCCATGTTATATAAAAAATAAGGACTTCAATTCTAGAAGTACACCACTATCACATGAGGTCTTAATCATGTGCCATTTGTTTGTAGGGAACTGCTGATGATATCGTCGACTGGACTCATGGGAAACGCTTGTGGGAATTATCCAAAGAGAAGTATGATCCATTATGGATCAAGGGAGGTGGTCACTGCAACTTAGAGTCGTATCCCCAATATATCCGGCACCTGCGCAGATTTATCAATGCAATGGAGAAACTTTCTGTCGCAAAACAGACGACGCAAAGCAGTCTGCCCACATCAACCATCACAGAGGTGAAACACAACAAGTGCTTGAGATTTGGCAAGCGATAGCTGTTCCGACGGCTCAGTAAGAACATGTTCTACCAAGAAAGCGTTAACATAGTGCAGTACAGAATACTAATCTTTAGGAGATCCTGTAGCAATCCATGTCCTCTGGGATCAAGTATGTGGTCATGAATCGAATGAATTATTTGTTTGAGTTGCCAGATTGATGGCTCATGTAAACACCTTCCACTTCCAAAGCAAAATATATGGTTTGTTTCTTAGATCTTTCCCACGATGTTCTCCCTTTGATGCTGTAATTTTGTTAGTAGATTTTGTTTTGAAGATTATCTAACCCACCGCAGTCCATCGAATCACCTGTGCATTGTGCAATGCAGCAAGACCGGTAAACTAAGGATTCCAAGCCTTCCAAAATCAATAAATGAGGAACATATTATCACAGGAAACAAGTATACTATCATAAATGTCATAAACACAATAAATGACACAAAATCAATAAGTGACACAAACCTTGTAAAATCAATGAAAGACGAGAAAAAGCATACTATCATAATGGTATTTGAAATCAGATGCTTTCGGTCGACAAAATTCTACAGAGGAGCAATCAATTACATGATATTCCAAGAGAGAAATCTCAAGTGAGCTCGGTCCCAACCACCAACCTGCGTAGCTTCTAAAATATCATTGGGAGGAGAAAAGTGGCGGATGACAGAGATTGAGAGTTCCCATCTTCTATGCTAGACTGCAACTACAACTACAACCACAACCACGAGCTGCCTGATCCATTAGCTAGAAATCTGTTTCCCAGAAGACACAAATACATTTAAGTTCCCATCTTCTATGCTAGACTGCAACCACAAAGTCTTTCCCAGTTCATCTGGAACAACCACATGCATGCAAGCTTGTTTTCCATTCTCAAGATTTTTGCAATCCACTTGGCACCATGGTCAGTGCACATTTTGACAAACGGAAAACACTATACGTAAGTCTTATAAATATAAAATTAATGATTATACTATTATTACATAGAAAATTTTAAAATAAAAATTTAAAATCAAATAAAGATAGATCTATGTTGATCTGTAAAGAAAGTTAGACTCATCGTTCTATTATCCTTGATCTCTTAATAATATCACGTCATATATTCGGATTGAGTGTCTAGAAGATCCTATCGATTTATAGACGAGAGCAAAAGGTCTAGAATAAATAACTAGAAAAGTTACACATATCACAGTCATCTCATCAAGTAATCCTATTATAATTGGATTTTCTTTCTGTTAACCGATAATCATAATCAAAATCTAATCATATCTATAATATATCTTATCTAATTAAATAGTGTCACATAATCTAACATTCTCTTACTCGACCCATTAATTTATAAGATATACAAAATAAAATCAAAATAACTAAAATAAAAATTTATTTAAAATAATCTTACTTAATTATATTTTAAAACGTTTATAAAATAATTTATATATATTCATAAATTTTATAAAATAAGTTAATAAGTCCAATAAATATAATAATATCACATAAAGTTTGATTACCAATAATATCATATTTCCTTTTATGTATGATAATACTATTAGTTCTTCCTAATACTGTCTAAAATAACCCTTATAATATATATATATATATATATATATATATATATATATGATAGTAGCAATAAATAATTTAATTATGTAAATAAAAATATTAATTATAATATCCTCTCAAATATGGAATTTTAAGTTCTTAATTGATATTAATTATTTCTGAATTTTTTTCTAACCATCAAGTACTTTTTACTATAATATGTAAAACTACTAAAGTAGTTGTAGAAAAAAATTACTGTGATATATCACAAAATATCTTCAATTACTTGACAATTAAGAATAACCACATCAAGTCCTGAGATAAAATTTTATAATCATAAAACTTGTTAAATAGTCTTAAAAAATGCCACAAATCAGGTTTTATAGTTGATAACGTAATAATACATTACTTTATTTTTTCCTTGTAAATTGCCCTTTCAACTAACAAATATAAAATATAAAGTAAACTTTCTACTATTAAAATAATTAATAGAATCAACATATCATAATACTATATTTTAAAATTAATTAAATTTCATATATGTGAGGATATAATCTTTCATCCCTTCTAGATATCTTATTATTTTCTTTGTAGCTTTTTAGTGTTTCATGTCTAATAACTCTAATATATACCTAGTATTTCGATTACAAAATTGATATTTGATTTGATATAGGCTTGAGCATATAATAAATTTTCAACTATGTATACATAATAAATAGTTTTTTATTTGATTTTTTTGAAAAGTTTACTTTTGTCATTTGTTAAATAAAAATTGTATGCTAAATCTCTTCAAAACTCGATCAATATTTTTTTTTTGAGATAGTCCTAACAATCCTTGAGATTTATTCATGAATATTTTAATACCAATAACATAAGATAACTTATTCATATCAAATATCTTAAAATTTTTAGTGAGAAATTTTTTAGTTCGATATAATAAACCAATATTATTACTAGCAAATAAAATATTATTCATATACAAGACCAATACAACAAGCTTACTCCCACTAATATTTAGATATAAATACTAATCAATAATATATTTTTTTAAATATAAAAAAATAATGATTTCAAGAAACTTTATATACCATTGTCTAGAAGCTTATTTATGATCATAAATGAATTTCCTAAATTTTCATATCAAATTTTATATATATATTTTTTATTTTCTCTTTAAATTGTTTAGGTTAATCTAGATAAATCTAGATCCTTATTTTCTCAAAATCATAATGAACTACTAATGTCATGATAATTCTTAATGAGTTTATTTAAAATTTTAAAGAAAAAAATCTCATTATAATTGATATATTCCTTATGAGTAAAACTTTTAACCATAAAGTCTGACCATTATATTGTTTGATATTACTCTTTAAGTCACACTTTGTCTTAAAAGATCTATTTGCAACCGGCTCTTTGTCTTATAATTATTAGATAATTCAACGAGTTCTCTTTTTAGTCCATTGATTTCAATTATTCTTCTTTTATTACATGTATCATTTTTTAAAATCGTTATATTTTATAACTTATGAAAACAACGAGAGATACTTTTGATTCCTATATTATAATATAATTCTTATAGATATATCATATAATAATAAAAAAATGATAGGTCTCCTTTCCCTTTAAATCTTCTTAAAATTGCTAGTTGTGGCTATTTTATAAAATTATTAGCAACAATATCAGCATTATAAGAGTTCATCAATATTATTTTGTTATTCACTCGTCAATTCTTTTAGTGATTTGAGGAACAACAATCTTTCGAATATAAAATAATAAAGAAATATCAATATGTATTTTCTTAATATCAAGATTAAATTTTAAAATTTATATTCCCACTTATTCATAATTTTCTAGGAATCGTGCATATTTAACCATCCTCATATTATGTTTAGAATAATAAAGTATATAACCTTTTGGATCTTTTTGGATAAATAATAAAATACCCAAAAATAGTCATTGAATTATTTTTTTTCATGTGAATTGAAGACTTTTATCTCCATAATGCAATCCTAAATATTGTAAATGTCTTAAGTTGGGTTTCTTACCGATCTATATAAATTAATAAAATTAAATTACTAGGAATCATATTCAAGATATATATAATTATCTTTAGAGATTTTTTAACATTGATTCGGATATAAAAGAATAACTTATCATATTCCTAACTATATCCATACGAGTACAATTTCACCTTTTAACAATTACATTATACTATGACACTTGTGATAAAACATACTGATCGCAAATACTTCGCTTTTATTGGAATCTAATAGAAGAATTAGAATTATGATTGAGTTGATCATAACTATCATAAAATTTATCACATATATTAGATCTGATAATTTTAACTTTTCTATCTAATTATCTCTTGATTTTATTTATGTACACATAAGGGCGTCAATAGTTTGAGACTTTATATGAATTAGATATATATATATATATATTTATAATTTGTATTACGTATCAAGTGTTTGTTGAAATGACTACTTGTGAGATCTTAAGTAAAATGTTTTCTCTAACCCGTTTTCTCTTTTGCAGGTTCTTTAGGGATCATAAGAGATTTCAGGGAGGTTGACCTTTCATAGATAGATATACAAAGGTGCCGCATGACTTAGGTAAAACTAGCTATGTCTATGACAGACTGGCGACCACACCATCGCCACGCTGTCATGCCCACACGCGATTGTGCACCGACTGACAACCACATTATCATCATGTTGTGCTATGCCATCGTGTCCACTTGCTACTATGCACATGCGCCTCCCAATGACCCATGCTTCCACCCACATGTAGCTGTTCCCACGTTTCCACGTCTATAGTTGTTGGTAAGGACACAATTGTAGCCGTCGAGCTTAGTAGCACTGTTGCAATAGTTGGGAATCGCATCATTGTTGTAGCTGTCATGGTAGCAATACTACTGCAACTACTTACGACCATAGCAACTCGACTACTACTTACAACCAATGCAATAGTTGGGAATCGCAATATTGTTGTAGTTGTCATGGTAGCAACACTACTACAACTACTTACAACCATAGCAACTCTACTGCAACTACTTACAACCAATGCAATAGTTGGGAATCGCATCATTGTTGTAGTTGTCATGGTAGCAACACTACTACAACTACTTACAACCATAGCAACTCTACTACAACTACTTACAACCAATGCAATAGTTGGGAATCGCATCATTGTTGTAGTTGTCATGGTAGCAACACTACTACAACTACTTACGATCAAGATAGGCTGGCCTGAGACCGCTTATGACTATCGTACACTACGACACTTTTGTTGTTATACAATAGCGCACTTGTATGCAATCGTTGCTCACGATTGGGTTGATGACCACGAACGACCATCACCCTCAACAATATTGGATCTCTAAGATACACTTAAACTAGACGAAGACCTATAATCGAATTAAACTGAAGACCGATGAAATAATCAAAATGAATTTATAAGAACTTTGATAAAGCTATAAGATACACGGCTGTGGCAACACTGCAATTTAACTAGACGGAAACCTATAATCGTCCAAGCATTAAATTATCAGTTGTCATTCGTCAGTAGGTGACACATCAGTTTCCTCCAGCAGAAAAGGCAAAAAAGGAAACAAAGAAAATATCAAAAAAAAGATAATTTTCATCCTTTTACTCGTAACCTACATAATTTTCAACTTATTTGTACCGGATTATTCACATGAAGCAAACAAACTAGCATAGCTTAAGGTCCAATAATGGCCAGCATATCTTTAAGCTGCTTTGCAAGTAGTATGCCCTAGATAAGACCATCAGAAGGTGTTTTGCACTCAGTAACACCACATTCACCAACAATCACAAATCACAATTATATAGCAACACGATTCAGGTGCTACTAAAACAGAGAGAGATTATTACCCATTGATCTTTTTTGGTAGATGATGTAGTTATCCTGTCATTGCCCTCTTTCTCATTAAACTCTATCTAATCACTCTAGTTTTCCCTATTCCCACATATTAACTTGGTATGGACAAAAGTTCTCCACTTAACCAAAATTCTTTTGTTATCTGCATTTTACTCGTAACAGAAAGCTCTCCTCTGCTGCGCTTCCATTACAGCAGCACAAAATCTGTTTGTTTTGAGATGGATGGATGATTATGGTAGCATGTCTAGCAGCAATACACATAAGATGATAATATAGGCAAGAATGGAAAGGTTCCAGCACTATGCATTTGCCTCGGGGGTTTCAAATGATGACCTATATCTTGCAGTTGCAGTTCATAAAATGCCATTCCACAAGTTTAATACATTGAAGCAAACCTCACATGGAGACATACCAACCATCAGTGGTAACCACAATGAGATGTCATTCTACTTAAGTTGCTCCTAAAACCAGCATCCTCTGGATGTCTGTGGTTTGTTTTGCCTCTAATTCATTTTTCATTCTACAAATTTTAACACAAGTTCAATAATATAAAATCATGGTATACATTCAATCAACCAACCTAGATGGATAATTGTGACCCCTCTTATCTGGATCCATCTCACATCACAATGACAACCTCTAACACCAATAGTTAGTTTAGACAATTAATTTCTGCAACAGGATTTCAGCTACAAGAAACTTCCAAATACTGCTCTAAAAATGTACAAAAGAAAGAAACAGCCATTGTTAATGATGATGGAGCATTTTTGACACATTGCAAATGAAGGAAGCCCACCAAAACAAATTGTTGCAATCAACATGACAACATATAGTGTTAAAAGGTGGTAAGCCAGCAGGAATACCAATAGATACATTCCAAATTTAATAAGGCAAGCCAAATAACTAACAAGCAGTTGTCAATATCTTTCTGATTGACTAAACAAGACTAGCTCAATCCGCTTCTGATAATATACACTATACAGAAGACATAAAAGAGAAGACTACTTTATAAGCATCCATACATGAACAGGTGCAAATTCAAGTCTTAGCTAACATAAATACAATTGAACTCCCACAAGGGAAAAGCTACCCTCTGATCTTCTCAAAAGAACATAAGGGAAAACAACAAGGTCTTAAGTAGGAAGCAATGCTCTTCTGTATAGCATAAAAAAGTGCATGCAGAAGGCCTGGAATTAGAGTTCAGATATATTTTAGGATGACACGAGCACTTCATCAAACCTACATGATGCTATTAACCTTAAGCACATCCCACCATTGAGAACCTCCAAAATTTCTGAAATGAGAAGACACTGAGATGAACGGGATCAACATGCTCAGTGATATCAAGTTACCCATAAGGTATCAACTGAAAGGTCAATTATTGCTTCTCTAGTTTCTTTCCGCAGCAGCTTTAGACATGCACAAGGAAATAAAATACCTTACAAGCTTTACAAAAGGAGCTATATTAAGAGGAAGAGGAAAGAAACAACTATAACTTATCTTGAATCTATAAACTGCATTGGTTGTGTAACTTCAACGAGAAATCGATGCATACCTAGAAATAGTTTCCCTTTGGCCGGTCCCATTGAAGAGGACACTATCCCATGTCATTGGCAGGACACCCATGCGTAATGTTTAGGAAATTTAGTTAGAGCAGTTTAGACTATTCAAATTTGCACAAAATGGATGCTTAGAATACTAAGAATCTACATCCCAATGCACAACAAGATATAAGGTAATTATGAGAGATCAAGGCTTCTGTATGCCAGCAGAGGAGCCTTTTTAATAATTCACTTTTTATTTTCCTTGCTTTTTCTTGGCTCAATGAGCAGTCTGTCCATTCTCAACACTCAGCCCATATAACACGCCTGCATATCTCTCAGTAGAGCCACTAAAGAAAGATTCTTTCAACTTCCTGAAAGCACACGACGTGAGCAGGCTGTCGGAACCAGCCTGGTGGCAGATCCCGACCCTCTCAACATCAAGCAGCTCGGCGAGCTTGTTGAGCCCCCCATGGAGGCTGTTGCAGAACTTCATGAGATGCTTGATGTCGTACACGGTCGGGAAGTATATCCTGATGAGATTGAAGAAGCCGGCCTGGGTGTCGGGGAGGTTCTGGCAAGTGAGCACCTTAAGAAGGTAGCCGAAGTCATACCCGCTGTGGAAGGTGACCCAGTAGATGGAGTCATTGAGCACGATACCCGACGACATGAGGAGCTCGCCGAAGCGGTGGGCGTCGATCCCTTTGTCGTTGTTCTTCTTGAAGTCGATGCCGCTCTGGCGGAGGAGCTCGATGGAGTCTGTCGCGAAGACGTCCAACTGCATGTCGAATTCGCGGAAGTTGAATTGCCATACGCAGCCGCGGTCGGTGCCGCAGGTGGGGAGGTTGCCGAGCTCGTCGGAGAAGGTGAGGCCGAGCTGGATCAGCTTAAGCATGTCGACGTTGGCCTTGAGGGTGGCATAGTTAAAGTCGGAACTGGTCCGGAAGCATCCCAAGGGTCGGCACACGATGCCGGGGAACTCCGTGTCCATGGCGACGTAGGGGAAATCATCCACGATCTCGCGGATCAGGGCAAACTCCGCCTCCAGGTTGTCGCTCCACACCTCGCGAATCTCGACAGTCTCGCTCTTGGGAAGGATCGACGACATCGCACCAACATCAATCAAGATTAAGAACCCCAATAGATCGATCTAGATAGGACGCGGAGAGGGGATTTAGGGTTTGAGGGATCGGATCAGAGGACGAAGAAGGGATCGTATTCGTGGGATCAAAGGGGAGGGGCGGGGAAAGCGCGGGCGGTGGTGACTAAGGACGCGGCATCAGCCGGCCCTCAAAGAGGTCCGATCATGGAGATGGCGGAGGAGGAGGCAACGAAGGGAAGAGGAGGAGAAAGAAAAGGAAAGAGATGAGGGCGAAATAGTGTGGCGTCACGCGTTTCTGGTGCACCGCTAGCAGCGGTTAAGCCCGGGTAGGAGAGGCTGCATGGCGAACTCTGGTTGGTGAGACGAGGAGGGTCCTCTCCGGCGCAGTTTGCGGCCCGGGTTCACGTTGCGGGTCGGGTCTTCTCTGCTCCATGGGAGTGCATCGCGTTGGGTCCCGGCTGGAGTCCAGGGGGCCCACTTGGTGGGTCTGTTATTTGTCGGTTTTCTTGTGTCATTAAGTAATCGGAATGACTTTGATTAGTTTATTATCCTTAATTAAATTACAGACATTCAGAGTTTATTTCAGTAAAAAAATTTACCTTCCAATTCTTTAATTGAACACCTTTTCACTTTGATCATCAAAAGTTTTTACTTTACAAAGTTATTTTATCATCAGTTGTTCTCGTAAAAATATTATTATAGCTAATAAAAATCATTTTAAAAAAATATTTAGTACAAGAAAATATATATATAATAAGATAAAAAATCATAGAATTACCGCCTCAGCATTTTCATGAATTCTTTTTCTTCCCCATTTTTACACAGAGCTAAAACGACAGTTATTTGCATGGAAGAATTAGAAGGAGACGTCGCCGTTGGTTGCGCCGCCGACGGAGGCTGTGTCATCGCCCTGCCACGTCCAAACGATGTCTTTTAGCCCCGGCCGCACGCCCTCGTTGCAGAACTTGGCGTACTCCAAGGTGTCCCCCGAAGTCTTGGCAAACTCAACTACTGCTATTCCCGCCGCCACCTCGAACACCTCCGCGGCTACTGCCAGCCGCCCCTTCCGCCCCTCCGCCTTCCCCTCCATCTTCACCTTGTACGACTTGGTTCGCTGCACGCCGAACCCGAGGGCTCGCCCTACTCCCTCCAGCCGCTCCACGATCGCCGACGCGGGCGACCGCGATGTGAACACCGTCCCCGCCTTCCGCTGGCTCTCGAATAGGCTCGAGAGATTGAAGCCCGAGGACATGGAGGAGATGAGCTCGAACGCGTTGTAGAATCTCGGAGTCCTTGGGTTGTCCTCCTCCTCTTCCTCTGGCGCCTTTGGCGGTGGCGGAGGGATTTGGATCGGAGCCGGGCGCCGAGGCCCTTTCTTGAACCACGGGTGCTGCATTACTGCCGTGATGGAGATGCGCTTCTCGGGGTCGACGACGAGGAGGCGGGAGACGAGGCGGCGGGCTTCTCTGGAGAACCACGGCGGGATTCGGTACTCCGCCTTGAACACCTTGCAGTACATCGCCGTCAAGCTCTCGTCTTGGAAGGGGAGGTACCCAGAGAGTAGGGCGAAAAGGATGACGCCGCAGGACCAGAGATCGGCCTTTGCGCCGTCGTAGCCGCGGTGGCGAAGAATCTCCGGCGCGACGTAGGCGGGGGTTCCGCACTGGGTGTGGAGGAGGCCGTCGTGGCGGAGCTGCTCGGGGAGCGCTGAGAGGCCGAAATCGGAGACCTTGAGGTCGCCGTGCCCGTCGAGTAGGAGGTTCTCGGGCTTGAGGTCGCGGTGGTAGACACCGCGGCTGTGGCAGAAGTCGACGGCGGAGATAAGCTGATGGAAGTAGCGGCGGGCCAGGTCCTCAGGCAGGCGGCCACGGGCGACGCGGGCGAGTAGCTCGCCGCCACGGACGTACTCCATGACGAAGAAGATGCGCGACCTGGTGGCCATCACCTCCCGAAGCTCCACCACATTGGGGTGGCGGACCATGCGCATCACCGCGATCTCCCGCTGAATCTGCTCCATCATTCCGGCTTCCCTGCTTACCCGCTCTTTGTCGATCACCTTGATGGCAACGCTCTCGCCAGAGCTGATCTCGCGGCCGTAGTACACCTTCGCGAACGTGCCCTTTCCCAGCACGCGCCCCATCTCGTACTTCCCGAACACCAGCTTCTGCGCCCCTTCCCCCTCCTTTCCCATTCCCGTCGTCCACCTCACCTCTCCTTCCTCTCGGCTGTTCTACTCTGCTCCGACTCGAAGGCGAGGAGGGGACACAACCATGTCGAAGAAAGTCGCGACCTTTGCCATTGCTCCCATCACGTCGCCTCTGTCGACATTTAAAGCAACAAAAGTTGGCATTGCCCACGCGCCGAAATGGTGCGAAATGGGGCCTGCTTCTTCTCCTTCTGCCGCCGCCGCTTCTTCTCCCTCGTCCTTAGTTTCCACATTGCACAAAGATGGATTCTTTTGCCGACTTCTTAGTCCTATTCCCCTCCTCCTGTCACCGTACTCGAATCAAACTGTCGGGAGAAGGTTAGTACGCTCCCAGTGAGCAGAGGGAAGGGAGATGGCTCATCAGCTGCTGTGCTACTCTCGTTTTCTCGACTCCGAGAGAGAGAGAGAGAGAGAGCAGAGCATACGAGAAACAAGTCTTCATCAACCTATCCCTTATCTACAGATTAATCTTTCTTATCTTTTGTTTATGTACAAGTCCATCAAATCTTAAGAACAAGTTCGAGATCTGTTTGTCATCCAAGTTCAACTCTCCTTTGCGATGGATGGTTCTTCTCAAAGATGAGCTTTGCTCTCTCTCTCTCTCTCTCTCTCTCTCTCTCTCTCTCATGACACACAAAGATAACCAAAATCTAACGTTATCTCACATCCAATCTCCTCATTAGAATAGTTACATAAGATATATTAATAAATAAATAAAGGAAAAATGGTTTGGTGGTGCATCGCAGCATCGAGAAGGTCCACGAATGACGTCATGGATAGGTTCCGAAGAAATGGTTCAAAGATGACTGGAAGTCGGCTTTGGATTACGTTCTATGTTCTCTCACTTCATTCTCTATCCAGCAACCTCCATAGGCTTAATAGGATAATACTTATCCTCTGAACAACACCATCACCAGCTGACAAGAACCAATCACCACAATAACGTGAGAGAAGATATGTGGAGTTCTTTTAGTTTAATTTTATAAGACCAATGATAAAAAAATATTTTAAAGATAAAAAATATTCAAATAAATATATTTTTTTATTTTTTTGAACATTTTTATTCATAAAAAAATTAATAACTTAGACTTGAACTATGAGTTTGTTTTGTATTCATCAAAATTTTGATTTTTAATTTGATCGATCTTGTTGAATGATTCAATGTTATATGATCTTTCGACATTTTTGGTTCAATTATCATGTCGAATCGATGAAGATTGAAATTCTCTTCGATTTTAATTTTATTTATTTTATTTTTAAAATAAAAAAAAATAATGGATGCCGAGAATGACCATTCCTTAGTCGACACATGGCACCGAATGGTTGCACGAGGGGCGAGTGGCCCCACCCAAGTGAAGCCAAATCATAAAGGGCAGGAGGCCACTCGTTGAATCCATCCTCCTCTCGCTACTGACAAGAAACAGTGGTCTCAGTCAGCCTTCCTTATCATGTCTCGACTTCATGTGATGATGCCTTCGCTAACTTAGCAGTGCAAAACAACTTCACCTCACAAAGCAGCAGCAGAGTGATCGGAGAACAAAAAAGGGCCATCATTGACGCCATCCTCCGTAGCTCTTTAGAAGTGGCAGTCCAAATCACAAGACAAAGGAACTTGCAAATGAAGGAAAAATTCAGACGAGCGTTGTCAATGGGAGACCAGCATAGATTGGGACCAAGTATCAGGTCGCTAGCCGCATTATCTACAGTGTTTTCAGTACCTTAGAATTGGCCTGTAATGAGCAATGGATAAGGCTCTCGAGGACTGGATAGCGAGGCAGCAACCGAGAATATTCAGTATGGTGAGTGATATTTATTGCCGAGGAATAGTTCATCGTTTGTTTTATTTTTAATCGAGTTTGGTGATGGATATTCTCAATATCATTACTTTTGATATATCCTATATATCTTTTAGGAGGGTTAGACTCTCTATTAGATCTATGCAAAGTTCGAACTTATATGTTAGGTATAGAAAAATCTAAGGGCGGCATCACATGTGCAGCGGAAGTTCATCGTCGTTCAAAGGTGTGTAAAAACTAGTAAGTGAAACTGAGATTACGAAGATGCTCTTCAAATCACTACTCAAATCTCCACATCTACCATCTAAGGAGAAAGGGAGAGGAGAATAAAAGGTGATAACCAAGAAGCTTAGTCTATGACCCTTTAGTTCTCTCCTATTTATAAAGGTCCCCTATTAACTTAACCCTAATTGATCCAGCCTTATTGGGTACTGGATCTTCATCTGAAGCCTCTTAGATTAGTGGATCTTTATTCGATAATCTCTCATTGGCTCTTATTGGATCTCATCCATAGGATCCAATAATTCAATGGCTTATTGGATATCCAATAAGATAAGGGCTTCGACGGATATCTCATATTTGAACTTCTACTCGTTGTAACACCTACCATATATGTGTGACCCTCTAGGCCCAATATCGAGTTGGCAATGAGTCATACCTGTTAGAACTCCTCTAGCTTAGTGAATTAGTATCTCTATAATAATTCACTTGACTCATCAACTACAGATGTACTAGGTCATTACGCCATAGTCCATAGACGATATAAGGGAATTCAATCATTTAGACCTATCTATCATCAATTACCATGTACATATAGTCCCTTATCCATCTAATATCTCAGATACCATATATTGGGCGTGGTGCTATCAAGCTCATATGGTTTCTCCTCGAGTCTCACTCTAATCAGATTTTCTAAGAGAATTATTTCTCTCTCAATACGAATGACCTTGGCCAAGGATTTGTCTGAGCAAGAGCACATGAGATATTCTTCTTATGATACTAAAAACGGATAATCCTCTATCGACACTCAATAGCCCTCGTAAGGTTGACTACCACTCCTATGTACTTGAACAAACTCGTCCTATAGAATGGTGCTTGAGTTAGGTTCTCCAACCTCACTCAATTTTATCACGCTCTCATAGTTTCTACCAAGAATGTGTTCCTTCTTAAGGAATACTGCTCTCTTAGCAATAAAGACCTTTTGGTCTTCGGGATAATATAAATAATACTCATAAGTCTCCTTAGGGTATCCCATGAACTTGCGTTGTTCCGTCCTTGATTCCAATTTGTAGGAGTTGTATCTCCTAACATGGGCAGGGCAGCCCCAAATCTTAACAACCTTAAGATCGGGCTTCTTTCCTTTTCATATATCATATGGTATAGATACTATCACCTTAGATAAAACTCTATTAAGAAGGTAAGCTGCGGACTCTATAACGTATCCCCAAAATAAGATAGGTAGATCAGTAAAACTCATCATAGACCGCACCATATCCAATAGTGTACGGTTCCTCCTTTCCGATACACCATTGAGCTGAGATATATAAGGATAGGTCCATTGGGATAGGATCCCATGGTTTTTGAGGAACTTGGTAAACTTTATACTCAAGTACTCTCATCTTCGATCTAATCAAAAAGTCTTAATACTCTTTCCAGTCTAATTTTCTACCTCATTCTTGTATTCCCTGAATTTCTCGAAGGCTTCGGACTTGTACTTCATTAAGTACGCATGTCCATACCTAGAGAAGTCATCAGTGAAAGTAATGAAGTATGAATAACCACCTATGGCCTAAGTCGACATAGGACCACATACATCAATATATACAAGTTATAGCAACTCAATGGCTCTCTATCTAGTTCCACTAAATAGAGAGTTAGTCTATTTTCCTTGAAGGAAACACTTGTAGGTTATATATGATTCATAATCAAATGGACCTAGGTATCCATCATTTAGCAATATTTGAATTCTTTCCTCATAGATATAACCCAACATACAATATCATATGTATATATTGTTGAATCTCATATTTTGATGATGAAACCAATTGATAATTATTTATGATTTAACTATGTTTTGAGTGATATAGGATGCTTTGATCAGGGAGAGATAATTAAAGTAGGAAGAATCATGTTGGGCCAGAGAAACATGTTAGAAGATTGGACGTCGGGCCGGAGGATCGGTCGACGTATGAAGGTTTCGGGCCATGAGTTCGAGCATCAAGCCAAGAAGAGCAGATATTGTGCCAAGGATATCGGAGTTGCCGAGGTCAAATGGACGATTGGGCAATAGGCCGCAAGAGAAGACGATGCATCGAAAAATCGAACAAAGCGTCGATGGACCAATGACATGCCGAACAACATGATTCATACTTAGTAATAATTTTCTAGATCAAAGTGTGTTTTACGTGTGTAGAATTAACTACGATAGCAAGGCATAAAGCAAAATAAAGTCTCGGAGTCAAGAACGTGATTTCGTTGAGAGTTCGAGAGTTCGAGAGTTCGTTGGAAGTCTGGACGTTCGTCGGAAGTTCTACCGAAATTGATTGAGAAGTCCAGGAGCTTGCCAAAGAAACTTGTCGGAACTCGCCAAGAAAATTGTCATGAAGTCCAGGAGCTTGCCAGGAGTCCGCTGGAACATTACCGAGAGATTGTCGGAAGTTCGCTGGAAGATCGCTAGAAAAAACTAGACTTACGGACTTGTTTAGCTTAGTAAATGTCTTAGAATTCGTAGTTAGCACATAATTGAGATTAAAATTAGGCCAACCCAATTATGGGCTAATTGGGCCTATGTATGAACTATGTTGGGCCCAATGAAAAGGCCCAAATAGTGACCCAAGAGGTGGCACCGTCGTGGCATAGTCTCCAAGACTATGTCAGGCGGTGGTACCGCCCAGACACAGTCTCCGAGAGGCTGCAGGCAGTGGTACCGCCCAGTGGTAGGGTGCCAGGAGGTGGCAACTATCCCTATCAGGCGGTGGTACCACCTAGTGTCAAACTGACACTAGCGGTGGTACCGCCCAACAACTAGGAAACTCGGGATGAGATATTTTTAGGCTCCAAGTTTGAATCAACTTGAAGCCTATAAATACCCCTCTCATCCTTGGTTAAGCAACACAAGACTTGAGAGTGAAAAAGAAAGAAATGCTGCTATAATCTTATGTGAACTCCTCTCAAAGTTTTAAGTGTTAGAATAGTTTGAGAGAGGAGTGAGTGGGGGTGTAAGGATTATCTCCTAAACCTGGTAAAAGGAGAATTGAGTTATAAAAAGTGGTTGGTCTTCGCCTATTGAAGGAAGATCGATAGTGGATGTCGGTGGTCTCGACGGAGGAGGAATCAGGAGTGGATGTAGGTCACGATGACTAAACCACTATAAAATCTAGTTTGCATTTTCTATTTTGCTATTTACCTTAACTGCAAACTATCTTACTTGCTTATTGCTTTCACTACCTTATGAAAATGCTTTCAAGCTATCTTTACGAAATGGTTTCGACGAACGAAGATTTTACAAAACTAACGCTCTTACCACTACACTAACTCCCCCCCTCTTAGTGCCGACTCATTCCTAACAGTTGATATTCAGAGCCTCATGATTTCTCATTTGGTTTAACACCCAATAGAAATGGCTCTTTTTGACTTTCAAGAGGGTCACTCTCTCATTCGTCTTCCCTTGTTCAATGGGACGGATTACACATATTGGAAAACTCGAATGAGAGTTTTCTTGCTTTCTTTGGATTTGACTTTATGGAATATTTTCGAAAGCGGTTTTCAAATGTCTTCTTTTCCAATAAACCATTGGAATGATTTGGAGAAGAAGACTTTTTCTTTAAATGTAAAGGCTATGAATTCCTTATTTTACACGTTGGATAAAACTGAGTTTAATCGGGTTTCTACTTGCGAAATGACTTTCGATATATGACACATTCTTGAAACCACACACGAAGGCACTAGTAGAGTAAAAGTTTTGAAGATTAATCTTTTAATGCATGATTTCGAGTTGTTTCAAAAGAAGCCGAGCGAAACTATTGTTGACATATACACCCGCTTTACGGATGTCATCAATAGTTTAAAAGCTCTTGACAAATGTTTTTTGAATCTTGAACTTGTGAATAAAGATTTATGCTCACTTTCTAAAACATGGGATTAAAAAGAAATGACTATTCAAGAATAAAAAAAACTTGAACAATTTTTCAATTGAAGAACTTATAGGGTCTTTGATGACCTATGAAATGACGTGTAATGCACGTGAAGAACTTAAGAATCACCTTCCAAAAAATAGGAAGGATTTCAGACTTATAATAATCGAAGACCACTCGAGCATAAGCTCAAGCGATGGTGAACTTAAACTCCTCACTATGAAACTTAAAAAGTTCATGAAACAAAAATTAAAAAACAAAAAGAACACAACTACTTGTTATGAATGCAAGAAGAGGGAAGCACTTTGGGATGAATCGAGCTCCTCCGAAGATGAGGAGAAAATCAACAAAGGCGAGGTGGCAAACTACGCCTTAACGGCTTTCGACGATGAGGTAATCAAAATCCCCTTAGTTTATTTCAAAATTACATGATACTTTTCATGAGTTATTCTTAATTTAGTTTAGAAAAAATATTTTTCTTAAAAATTATATGTTTAATAATATAATGAATATGCTAATTTTGAAATTGATAATGAAAATTACATATTTTATGATAAAGGAATAAAATATTAGACTTAAATCTAATTCTTAAGATAAATCCTATATATGTTTTTAATAAGCATTAATGTGTATCATGTTGATTTCTGTATTGTTTTTCGATTTTGATTGAAGATGCTCTATGATCAATGAAATCGTGTTTGATTTGAAGTAATGCATAATGATCGTGCTTAATAAATTTATCTTTCAAAATTATACATGATGATTTAAAGTAACGATGATTTTTGGGTGATTTATGGCTTATTAATCTTTGTCGAATAAATCTTACACATTTGGTTTTAAACATGATACATATTTTTATTTGACATAAATGAAATAAACCACATGAATTGAAACAACTAAAAATGGAAAACATTTTTCTTGAAAATTCTTTTTCTCTATCTTATTGATTTTGATGAATCTATTTGTATCATTTTTACGAATCTCTTGGACTTTGAAAATGATTTTGATGATTTAAATTTAAATAATTTTTTATCCAAATCATGATCTTGATTGCTTGATATTTACAAATTAAGATTTATTATAAATCAAGGTTTTTTATTAATTGTTCTCCTACGATTCTACTTGGTATTTTCTTAAGAGAAGATTTTCTAAATGAATCATGACTTTTCTTGTGAGTTCTTGGATTTATTACTTGAGATTCTTTTTAAACAAGATCTCTTCTTTGTACTCCTATAATTTTTTATTGGTATTTTATTTAAAAAAGAGATTTACTATATGAATCATATCTTTTGGTATTCAAGTGATCTTATCTTTCATGACATGATTTCTTTATATTTATGGCTTATATATCTTGAAATGTTTAAAATATTTTACAATGACAAAAGGGGAAAAGAAAATAGGTAACATCTCAAGAGAACCAAATTTGCTAGCTTGAATGATAAACTAAGATATGTTAGATCTCCCAAATGCATAAATTATTCTTATACATTTTTCAGATTATGATATTGATTTCTTGAATTTTAGACTTGATCTTTCATTTTTTATGATTGAAATAATGATTGGAATATTGATGTAATTATGAATGATGATTTGGAATCATGCATGTAATGATAATTTTATATTTTAAAAATATATATAATGATTTGGTATTATACATGCAATACTTCAACTTATGATAATGATGCATGCAATGATGAAATATTTATAATAAAAAATTATTTTGACATTCATGACTTGATTTTACATCTTTATTATTTATCTTTGTCATGCTTTGAAAATTATTGTAAAGGGAAAAAGAAATACAAAATTGTATTCATCCCTTCTTTTTGACAATAACAAAGGGGGAAATAGCTAGCTTGCACAAGTCAAGAAGATACAAAAATATCCTAGCTTGCTTATATCAAAAGAGAAGCAAATATCGCTAACTTGCATATTTCAAGAAGTAAAAGTTGCTTTCTTGAACATCTCAAATATTGCTAGCTTATATTTTTTTAAAAATGATATAAAAATTTGCTAGCTTATATGATGTAGAACTTGTTATCTTGAACATCACCAAGAATTGCTAGTTTGCAATCTCAAGAGAAGCAAAAGTGCTATCTTGTCTATCTCAAGAAGCAAAACATGATAAACTTGCACATCTAGCAAAATTTACAAACTTGCAAAACTCAAAATTTTTGCTAGTTTGCATGATGATAAAAATGGAGATTATGTTTATTATACAATAATTTGAACTTGTATGTCCAAACACTTGAAAATTACACTTCTCCTTTTTGTTGATGATAAAGGGGAGAAGTATGATCATGTTATGCATGATGACATGCTGCAAATATTCATGATGAAATTTGAAAGGACTTGAATTCAGCTTGAATTCAAGGTTCTATCAATATAGCATATTGATAGGGGGAGTTTGTTTAAACTCCGAGAGTTTGTTTACACTCCATCATCAATTGGTTGTCATCATAAGAAAGAGGGAGATTGTTGAATTTCGGATTTTGATGATGAAACCAATTGATAAGTGTTCATGATTTGATCTACGTTTTGAACGACGCAGGATGCTTTGATCATGGAGAGATAATTAAAACAGGAAGAATCATGTTGGGCTGGAGAAACATGTTAGAAGATTAGACGTCGGGCAGGAGGATCGGTCGATGTATTGACAGAAGGCTTTACGCAACTACTTTACACAAAAACTGATTCTACGTGATTCATCACAATATACAATTAAAAAAAATCTATCATCATATAAGCAACTTGGCTCTGAGACCACTATTGTGAAACACTAGGGAGCATCGCATGTACTTGAAAAATAAAAACAAGAACTGGTTTCTCAAAATAATCTTATCAAATCGTCATGTGAAGATCGTGAGCGTAAAACTTGTGAAACTGGAAACTGCATAAAGTGGTTGAGACGTTCTCATCGAGGGGAACTCGTATACCCCATAAATGAGCTTTTCTACACTCTTTTTTATCAATAATTCACCTTCTCACACAATACGTTCTTTCCTCGTAATCGCATACCACCACACAACAGCACACAAAGAGGGATCAGTCTCTCTTATTGTCCTCTCACACTAGAGAGAGGGGGCAGTGGGTTGGAGAAAGAAGGGGGGAGGAGATGATAAGGGTGGCGACCCGACGTCTAATCTTCTAAATGAAATAAGTTTTCTGAATGAGGATCTAGATTTATATAAATTAACCTAAATAATTCGTAAAGAAAATAAAAAAATAAAATTTAGTATATAGATTTGGAAAATCTATTTATGACTTTAGATAAGTTTCTAGATAATAGTTTATAAAGTTTTTTTATACCAATATTTCCTTCAGATTTAAAAAAAATACTATTGATCAATATTTATGTTTAAATATCAGTGGGAGTCAGTTTATTATATTTGTCTTATATATGGATAATATTTTATTTATCCGTAGTGATCTTGGTTTATTATACCAAACTAAAAAAAATCTTATTGAGAATTTTTAAATGGTTGATATAAATAAGACATCTTATGTTTTTATCATTGAGATATTTAGCGATAGATATCAAGGATTACTAGTAATGTCTCAGAAAAGATATATTGATTGGAGAAATTTAATATACAACTTTGTTTAGCAAATGATATAAGTAAAAAAAATTTAGTCAAAACAACTGTGAAATGACTTGAAAAAGAAATCAAATAAAAAAGAAAAATATTCATTATATATGCATAGTTAGAAATCTATTATATGCTCAAGCCTATACTAGATCAGGTATTAATTTTGAAATCAAAATACTAGGTATATTTTAGAGTTACATAGTAATGAAACACTAAAATGCAATATATATATATATATATATATATATATATATATATATATATATATATATATCTTGAAGAGACAAATGATTATATGCTTATATATATGAAAATAAATCAACTTAAAATTATGATAATTTCATATACTGATTTTATAAATCATCTCAATAATGAAAAGTCCACTTTATATTTTATATTTATTAGTTAAAGGGGTAATTTATAGAAAAATATAAAATAATATATTATTATATTATCAACTATATAAGTTGATTTTGTGGTATGCTTTGAGACTACTAATCAAGATTTATGATTATAAAATTTTATCTTATGACTTAGTATAGTTAGACTTAATTATCAAGTCACTAAAAATATTTTATGACATATCACAGTAGTTTTCTTCTCTAAGAATAGTAAATATTTTAGCAGTTCTATGTATTATGGTATAGAGTACTTAATGGATAGAGAAAAGAGTCCAAAAATAATTAATATCAATTAATAACTTAAGTTTTATTATATTGATTGTTAGTCTATTCACTTGAGACTCACAACCTAAAGTGTTTAAAAAAACATGTTCTTATAATTGGGTTTGTAAGCAACCCATAAAAGATATGATGATGCATATTTGAGTGGACATTATAATTAATTAATTATTTCTATTATTCTATTTATATTTATATATATACATATCATGATTGAATGTGTATAATAGGATTATCTTAACAAAATAAATTATATAGGTCGACTATATTAAGAAGGATTGATAATATTGTGGAACATAAAAGGAAGTTTGATTTCAATTTGATATATTATTATTTGATTTTAATTTTTAATATTAAATTATTTTAATAACAATAATATATTATGGTTTTTATGTTTAGAATAAACATATACGATATCCAATATAGAATCTCTCTTATTCTCAATTAAAAAAAAAGAGTAAACGTGCTAATATATGAAGAGTGTTAACGGGAGTTTCTTTATAGGTGATTTATGCAATTGTCAGCATTTCATGAATAATATTTTGGTTATGGGTGATTTCATCGAAACATCAAGTTTACTTGGACATGAAGAGATGCCCAATCCGTCAAGCATTATAGTCAAAATTGTACGTTGACTCACTTAGTGTTGACTCATAGGACTAATTGAATATTTGACTTCGTGTGTGGCTTGAAAGCAATAGGGTACTCGAATAAATTCATATGTTATTTTTCTCATTTTAATTAGGAATAAATTGATAACTTGATTTTATAAATGAATCTTAGACTAGAGTAAAAATTTTCTCTCTTTATTGCGTTATCCTTTTCCTCTTCTATCGTGGTAGAGCATAATCATTAATTAAGGAGAGTGGACATTAGGGCATGACCTACAAAGGATCAAGATAAGGATTATTCTCTTTTTTCTTTGTTAATATATTATATTTTCATTAGTATTATATTCATATTTCATGGTGATTTCCCTTATATTATGATTTGTACTTTATTGGTTTTACGATTGATAAGAACATGATATATTACATCAATATAGTTCATAAAAGAAAATTTATGATTTAAATCAAACCGGATCTTTCTCTCTTGGTTTTCTAACCATACTTTTATTTGCTGTGATAGATCAGAAACATTATTATTAACCCAAAAAAGAAAAAAAAAAAGTGCATAAGTTATGAATCATGGATGAATAAGTAGAACGCCAAAAAATTCTCATTAAAGATTATCTTCTTGGTTATTATATGATGGTGTGAGTTATGAATCTCCGTGACGACGGAGTTCAGGACTTAGCATCATGGATTAAGTGAAATTTTAAGTCGGTCCCAAAGAATGACCCACACAAACATGCCTTCAATAGGATATGGAGTGAAGAGAAAAATTAGGGAAGATAAAAATGGGCAAACGGAAAATGTGGATTAACAATAGATCAAAACTGTATCTTAAATGTGGATTAACATAAGTGTTATTTGGTATAATTATATTTCAAATATCTATCGAATAAAAAATATAAATTATGTTAGTTTGTTACTAAATTATTTTGATATTTTTTATAATTTTAGATAAAATTATAGGGTACTTCCAAATTAAAAAAAAATTTATATTAATATTTTTCAAATGCTGAAATGTTAATACTATCCTAAGGTAGTATCAGTATTTGAGCATTTTCAATGTAACATCTAGAATAGATGCGATTTGAAAAAAAGTTATCGAACATTAATTTATATTTGAAATGTATATTGGGAGCCTAAAAAACATTTCAAATGTGTTCCTGAATGATATAGTATATTTTATATGACAATAGCCTTTGTAAGAGAATTAAAATAAATATTTTTACTAAAATAAATTATTTTTTTTATAAACATTATATGAGCATACTGTCATCATATGAGAAATATATTATCGGATAATCGACTCATGACTTGATGTATGGGATAGTGTTTGAGTCCACCATAGTAATTGTTCATAGGGGTGGAGTTGGTTGCCTCAGGTTTAGTATAAACATAAGTTTCATAATTATTTTTATTTTTTATGTGAATAAATAAATAAATATATATATATATATATATATAATATGATATATGATATTAAAAGAAGATAAAAGAAAAAGAAAAAAGAAAGATATATGACATGTGACATGGATTTGATCATTGTTATGCCATGTGCATTAAATATGATGTGTTTTATATTAGAATAGTCTTATTTCATGATATATAATTACAATAAATATATGAATATAGCTTTTTATGACATCAAAATATGACAATTATGAATTATTTACTGTGGGTATATTCTTGTCACATGAGACATAATCTTGATAATCTGTTAATCTCTTATGTTGATGTTATGCTCATGCATGACATAGACCCTTATATATGTTAATATGAAATCAGCATATCATTACATGCTTCCTTGAAACTTTATTCTATTATTTACTGTGCATTTGTGCTCCAAAAACACTATAGATTTGCTCGAGTGTGGCATGGTATCATGAGTGAGATTTGAAGGATTATTCGAGGTAAAAATAGATTTAGTAATTAATCATTATTATAACATATATATATATATATATATATTAATTTTGAGAACAAAGGTTATTCAATTAAGTAAAAAAGACTTTGGTTCAATTAACCAAGTTAGGTCAAATTGGATTCTTTTCAATAACCCAGTGGACAATGCACCCACATCAGCTTCTATCTTGGTATCGAACCCATGTCGACATCAGCATCTATAGTCAATCTCCAAGTCAATATTTTACAGGTCAATTCAATTCATTGGACTCACTTTAGTATATATAAGCAAAAGAAGCATTAGGATAAGCTCATTTATTGCAGCAACTAAGAATCAAGCCTACAGTTCTTTTAGATCAAATCAGTGTCACAGAAGACGAGTCTTCCAAAAGTGAAGCAATTCAGCTTTGAACGTCTGCTGCCTTCCTTAGTGACAAAGCAAGCAGAAGTGTTTGGCAGTGCCACACATCACTGATGCAGTGAGACACACAGAGGAAGGGCAAAGTTCTACCTATTCTGACTCGAGCATGGAAGAGAAGCCACGTCAGTTTTTAGAGCTACCTTCCTCTTTCAATGACGAGGGTTTAGGAGACAGCAGGGCTTCTCTTGCTTTGTCTCAATGCTTTGGCAGATGCCATTAACAAGTGCCTGTGAGTGCAACAGAAAGCTAAGTGGCATGATGTGATTCCTTACTCGTCTTGATTTGCATGAAGCTGTGTCATCTGTGAGACTCTTCCTCCTCTATATGTCTATAAATATATTTATCTTCTTTTTTTTTTTTTTTGCGATCAAAATCATAAATGATTTTCAACAAAGAAAATAAACTAAATAAAAATAATATTTTGATACACACTGATTCAGTCTAAAATTTTAATGGCATAATACAAAGAAATAACTGTTCCATTAAGATATGTTTACCTTCTCAAGATAAGATTGTCCAAGTAGAATTTACGTTATGATTATGATATTATATTCATGTTGAAACTTTTATCTTGTTATTTTATCCATAGAAATTATCTATTGAATTATGCATTGTGATGTACAATTTAATTGATATTTCCATTAGTTTTGGTCCGAAAATTGAATTGAAGAAATTAAAAAAGTCATTAAGTCCAAATAATGAATCGATCCGAGCGTTTGTTCATGAGTCGTATTCGATTATCTATTTATTAAAATATAATTCCTTCGACACTCAAATCAATATTATTAATTAAAATATATTTTATTTTTTACTGATATTTTTAACCTTCGAGCCTATGTTTTTATATGTTATAGAATATTTTAATATGAGATGTTTGCTTGACATAGAGAAAAAAAATATTGAGTTGAAAGGAGAGGAAGATGCCATGTCACACTAACTAGTTTTTATCGAATTTAGATATCTTTTAGAGCTATCGAACATTAAATATATGGAAAAATTAGTTACATCATAGGTTTAATAGTATCAAAAAAAATTAAAATGAAGTATATCTCATGTTAAAAATAGAAAACATATAGAAAATATTATTTTTAAATAATTTATTAAAGAAAAAGGATGATAGGAACCATGACAAAAGAGTAAAGACATTAAGGAATGGGCCAATATAAAAATAATTATTTTTCTCTTTCATTCTTAAAATAAAAAGTACTTAAAAATGATATTTCAGTATTTTTAAAATTTAAAAATTCTTGAACTGAATTGGTCTAAGTATAATATTTTTGAATTTTTTGATTCGATCAATTAGTTCGATATGATTTTTATAACTATGTTTGAAACAAACATTCATTCATTTTTTAAGAAGACTCTTTGTAAAACCCAAATCATGTTTGAAAGAAAGTAACAATTATGAGTCAAAGCCTGGCTCTGTTTATAATTAAAGTGATGTAAATCCTCAATCAACTACAACAGTAGGATTAACCTACCAACCACTATTATACATTTTGTTGATGAATAGGAGTTGGTAACTTAACCCTAACATCTTGGGCAGGTAAAGACCTCCAATAATATCTTAATTATTAGGTTGGTAGGTCTATGAAATGAGATTATACAAGTGGCTCTTTAACTGATCACTCAGAAACCTCATTCTTGGTGCTCATCACAACTCCCAAGAGAGAAACAAACTCAATTTGCCATCAAGTGATGTCACAACAAACCTTATCATAGCTCATTTTGAAGGTATCTGAATTGAATGAGTGTGGAGAGGGGATATAACTATGTATGTGTAGGTGAGGTACCCACCAACCATAGTTAATATCATGATGGGACATCAAGAGCTTTATTTAGAGCTTGAAGGAGAGAGAGAGAGAGAGAGAGAGAGAGAGAGAGAGAGAGAGAGCAACATATTTAGAGCTTTATATCAATATAAGGGGTTAACATAGAGATACTTTTTCTGCTAACAGCATTTAAAACAATTGTATACAACAAAATGAGATTGTATACAGAAATATTGTTTGATTGATTGGGAGGATATAGAGAAGTTAAAGTTTCCTTCATCTGAGAGAAGGTGTGCCCCATACAACAACAATTAGTATTAGCCAATATCTCACTAGGAAGAGAAATCAGCAGCATATGCAATGAACATGTTTGAGTTCTGATACACACAGGAGTCCTCCCACATGCTCAAGGCTATCAGAGTGGTTGATGCCCTCCTCCTCCCTTTCCCTGGCACAACCATATCTGGTCTGGCATAGGAATGGCTGCATGGGATTAGATGTGCAGCTTCTGCATCTTGACTCTGAGTAACAAGTAACCTTCTCTTGCTTCAACACATGGTCCCCCTACACTGATATCTTGGTTGAAGTGATTTGTATCTGAAATGGTCCCTTCAGTAGCTACACTTCATATACTCCAAAGCGATGGAGTGGCACACAAGATAAAAAGGTAAGATACCTCACCATATTTATTCCAAGGTCATACGGTTTTGCCTGGAAGACTTGCACATACACGCATTTGTCTTGTTTCTGGTAGCCAATAACAGCAGCTGCCGATGGTCAATCCAATGTGTGGGAGACATATGCTTCTGCCTCCATCAAAGCAGTGGCCTGGGGGTGTCAGCCCCGCTTTGGCGACTTGTGAGATGCGTCTCTAGCTCACAAAGGGGGACCATGGCATTGAAAGATGGGGATGCAGGCAACAATTCATTTCTTTTGTTTGGTTTCAAGTGGATGGAACAAAGCTAATCCACTTGTGCAGCAAGTGGCTGTAGCAACATGTCCGGAAGAGCGAGCAATGGAACCATTTCTTGTCATGAGAAGAAGCCAAAGGCCAAGAGATGATCACTGGACTGCTGTTTCCGGCCATCAGAATCCCAAGCTCTGTTCGTTTGATGATTGACATCAAACCATAGTGCACAAGACTCCTGCAGCAGAAGGATTACTTCCATAGCTCGTTGGAAGTTCTTCGTGTTTAGGACTCACCTCAAGCATCTGTAAATGATAAAATTGACAGATCCTTTTTGAACTAAAAACAAAAGATTCAACTTCCAAGTACTTGAATGAATCAAAAGATTCCTTTGATTTCTTTATTCACTGAGTTTGCTCATCAATCTTTGTCTCTATTAAATTTGCAAAGCGCAGTATTACTGGTCAAAGCAAGGAGCAAAGCAGTCTCCTCCGATTCATTCCAAAGATATGCCTCGGAGATTTCATGCATGATCTTGTCACCATTAGCATCCGATCGAGCACAATTTCTAAAGCAACTAAACCTAAACTTTTCCTAATGGGTCCAATCACACGTTAAAGAATTCCTTTGACTAGCCCATAAATGGTCTCATCATAAGCATGATTGCTCGTCTAATTAGTTTAGTCAAAGTGATGCTTCCTTAGCCAATCTAATCCCAAGTTAGACCCCTTTTTCTTTTCTCCTCCGCGGCTTAATCCGTACCCGACTTGCTTACCTTTCACGGCTTTGTCGGTCTCATAGGATACAGGCAATCACAAGAAAGGTACCTCTGCGGGTAGAAAACAAGAAGAAGGAAACCGTGCTCGTCGATTGATTTCCACGCGTCGATCACGGCCGTACGTCCGCCCATCAGGCTCAAGTGGAGTTGGCGGGGAGGGAATTCCCCGTTTTCGTACGCGGACCGATGGCGATGACCCGTCCTCACCCTGCCGCTCCAATCACGGGCGCCGAGTCGGCGGGCCCCACTCTCCCTAGATCGAACGGACGATATCGACGGCCCCCGCCCACCCTCCGAAGCGCCAACAGGACTCGCGGCCTTGGGCGGACACGTGCGAGCTTCTCCTCGTGCGGGCGGAGAACGGACGGCGGATCTTGAGTCTCGTACGCGCTACCGTGCGGGTAACTGCACGGTACCGATTGGGCCGGTCGACGGTGTCCGTATTGCGCCTCTCATAAAAGAATAATAAATGATACTATATTTTCCTAACCTTCTTCCAATACAATTATTTTCTGCGTGCGTTAACGAACCAAGGACGAAATATATTCCCCAAAAAATAATTAGAAATTACAATTATTATTAATTATCGAGAGAGAGAGAGAGAGGCATCCGAATCGGGACGTTCCCATTTAGCTTTGTTCCACGTCACAGGGAGGAGGAAGAGGAGGGCGACACGTGCGAGTTGGCGATAAATAGGATGCGAAACCGAGCGAGCGACATAGGAGAGGCGAGGTTGGCTAGCGTTTTCGCTGAAGCAAAAAAAACCCTAGAATTGGAGGTGGGTCGGGAGACAAGAATGGAGGCGGTAAAGCGCGGCCGGTGGATGGATCGCCTTCTATTTTTGATATGGATCGTCTCTTTACTCCTCATCTCTTGTTTCTCTCTCTCACAGTGTGACCGCGGTGTCGTCCGGGGGTCACCCGGGTTGACAGAAGAGAGTGAGCACACAGCGGCGACCGCACCGCCTCGATGCCGTCGCTGCTGCGTGCTCACTACTCTCTCTGTCATCTCCACCTCCCCGGCGGTGCGCGGTGGGTGAGTTGGGCAGATGTAGATGCTACTCTCCCCTTCGGTTTACTCCCGACTGCGGCTGGGCAAAACCCAACGGGCGATAGGAAAGAGGCGAGGGTGAGGATGCTTTCCATGTATGGATTATTGCATCGATGGAGGGGCGGACACGCGTGCGCTGCTCTCTCTCTTACTCATCTCGTGTCGGCCATCTGTTCCGCCGAGACGTCTCTTCCCTTGTGGGTTTGTTTCGAGGTGCGGAGATGTAGCAGCGTAGGGTCTATCATTTCATGGCAGTAGTTTGTTCCGCTCTCCTCCCGATTTCATCTTTGATGCGCCGAAAAAATTGGAGTGGCAACTCGACGAATCGAGAGGGTGAAGAAATCAGATAACAAAAGAAAATAAAAGAGAAGGGGGGTTAGGGAAATAACAGGATAACTACTGCGTGACTTTTGAGGCGCAGTTGTTCATCCGGCAGCGAGATAGGATGAGGGCAGGGTTACACGTCTTGTTCCTGTCTGTATCTTCCTCTTCCTCTTGTGCTGCTGGACGGTCTTCTTCTTCTTCGATCCGTCCTCTCCTCCTCCTCCTCCTCCTCCTCACTTTTTTCTTATTGTTTGCTCTCCATATCGTCAAGGAGCTGATCTTGGATGATGTTTCTTGGATGAGAAATCGCTTCCTTTCGCCAGTTACAGCAGATTCTTTGGATTGCTTCCTTTTTTTTCCCTCATTTTCTGTATTCTTCTTTTTTTCCGGTTCATGGATCTGTTGCTGCTTCTTTCTATTCTCTTATCCTTCGATTGCTATATGCAGTTATTCGTTGCTTCGCGCATGCTATCGGATTTGTTGGATCAGTAATTCGGACTTCGTTCTGTGTTCGCCGTTCTTAATCATTTCTTAGAGGTAAAACACGCTCAGGTTCTCGACAAGGAGGCTTTTATTCCTTGTCACCGATAGTTACTGGCATTTGAGTAATTTATGCTCCTTCCCGATTAAGCAGTGCATGTATGGACATTGTGTGTCGATTGATTGATGTATGTTAGACATTTAAATTCACGACTTCTGTAATAGCGGTGTCAAACGTTCTTGTTATGAGATTGATTGCATATGATTTAAGAAGAAAGATCTTGGACTTGCGTTTTCTTTCGTATGAGTTCTAATAAGCACCGAGGACTAGCCACTTATTTGATATCGTTTCCTGAATCTTGTTGACAAATATGAATTGTTAGGTATTACAAAGAGATCGACACTCGGTATTGTTTATTATGTGGAAAATTCAACTTTGCTATCTGAGTATTGGATATTATGGTGGGATGGCATGCTGTCTCGTTCAATGACCGTGTGGAGTAATCAAAGATTTAGTTGATTTTTGTTTTCGGTTAACTAAGATGTGTCGACATGATGATTTTTCTTTCGGTATAAGATGATTCTAGAAGAGACATTGTGTTTCTGAGATTACGAGAATACAACGCATCACTGCTTTTTTCTTTAGCCCACCTTGAGATTATGAGAATACAAACCATGATGAATTGGCAAGGAATCAGGAGGGAAAATTTTGTTGGTTCTAATTTCCCTTTTTTTTATTGTGCAATAGGAAATAATGTGGTCGTTCCCAGTTGAAATAATGACATGGGTACGTCTTTAAGCTTTCTCTGTCCGAAGACAAATGAATCCAGGAGAACAAGCCTGGAACGTTATTTTGTGTAAATTATGGTAAGAGCTTAGACGATGGAAGATGGTATCTAAGCTAGAAGTCTTTTTCTTGGCTTAAATTCATAATGAAGGCTTCAACATGGTGACAAGCACCACTTTGCTTTGACATTTTGACCCAAGCCATTCCGTTTTTCGTTCTTCCTTAGCCATTAATACCATCTCCCCGTGGGGAAAAAATTTCTACAATGTTTATTTCTATCAGAGAATCATTTATCATGTCATGTTTATTGTGCCTTTAGTTTGTTTTGTGGATTTAGTGACCATATACGCGTCACATCCTATCCTTCACTTTGTCAGTAGTACCAGAAGGTACATAACTCCTCTCTGAACTAAGAATAATTGAATGGCTCTGCTACAAGGAGAAAAACAAAGTGCATCTTGTTGTCATGCTGAGCCCCAATACAAGATTTAGAAGAGTGGTCTAGAGTGGCTCCAGTTAACTTAGTAAGATCACTATACTTTCCTGACTTTGTGTTCTTTCATTTTGAAATAGTGTTCCATGTTTAATCATCTTATTTTTGTTCTTAATAATCTTTAGGCAGATGCTCCATTGATTTTGCTGGATGATCTTAGTTGTTATTTGTGAATCTTCTGCTTAAACCATAGCACCTTATCTCCACTTTGTCCAATTTGCTTTGGGTTCAGCTAACTCTTACTAGTTTTTTTTTTCTTTTTTGTCAGCAATGACCCCTATCCGGTTCGTGCGTCGTACATGGGTCAGGAAAGCTTCTGTAACGTAGAGTTTTTTACTGTTAGGATAATGGGACATCAGCATATTTATGATTCATAGAGTACTCTTCATTTAATATGGTTACATTGCAAATAAAAATATTCTATTGATGCCAGATGCAGTAGGGATCTAAGTACTATATAGAATGTCACCTATACTCTTTTGGGTGTGCTTTGTTTAAGGTGATGTTTTTTATTGTCGAGTTGAAACACATGGAAAAACTAATAAACATGTACTTAATAGTATATTTCTGTATTCTGTTAATTATCTGGCTTTAGGGTGGCATCCTCTTTGTCAACCTACTTTATATTTAATCTTCTCTTTTGCTACCTGAGGTCTATGGGCTGGTATGGAGGCAAATACTATTCTTCTGGATAACTCGGTAGATTAGTAATGTTTTTCCAAGTACCTTTGCTGGATAAAAAATCTATAGGAACTTGTGTTGTCATATTGATTCATATTGACCTTTGATCCGTTGGACCATCCCAAGTAGGCTTTCTTTTGAATCTTTTCATCTGTTCACTGATGGTGATATCCCTGACTAATGTTCTTTGGCAAGGAGTGGAAGACCCCAGGTTATTTCATGAGTGTGGAAATACAACATGGAGGGGGGAGGGAGAGAATGACATACATACATACAATGGCATGTTGCAGTATAAGCAGGCAAGCAAGCAGAAGAGAAGACACCATTTAATGGGCATACTTAAACAAGTCCCAGCAAACCTTAGAATAAGTTCTAGCATGTCCAACACCTTGTTCAGAAAATTTAATGGGATATATAATCCCTAGCCATGAATTCGAAATCTAGAACTGGTAAACAATCCATAGCAATCTTCACCAGCTCAAATCTCCTACACTTGGTGACTAGGATTGACCTGTGATTCTTTCTTGGTTGACTCTGGTTGACAGTTTGTTTTAATGTATAATATGCAAAAAAGGCTTGATCTTGAGAAGCAATGATTTGTGTTAACATGTCCTCTTCTCTTAAACACTCATAAGATTAGTTACAATAAAATTTTCTGTCAGCTGTGTCATTCTTTGTCATCGGAGAAGGATGAATCTTATTTAATTGTTCGAAAACACGATGAACACTGAAATTTTTTGTTGTTGGATATCCAACAAAATGAACTTAGAGATCTTTGGAACATGCTTCACAAATAAGTTGTATGGACCTTTCAAATTTATGCTTCACAAATTTGTTGGAATGGATTTGTCTTTTAGTAAGTTACATTAAGTTGTAGGATCAGAAATTTAGCTAAAACCTAAAGCGATCTTTGTTTATTACAAGTCAAATTAAGGTGCATGCATGTTAGTGTTTCAAGGAAGGTGTGAGCGACCAAGATACATAGAGAAGAGCATAAGTTTTGATGCTTAAATAGATTAACTCTATAAGGTGAATATAGCAAAAGGTGATAATTTGATCGATAAATGTACTACCATGTCCATGTATTCTGTAAAACACTTCCTGAGTACAAGAAACCCAACAATTTTGAAGGAGAGTATGAAACACATGCTCAAGATAGATGCCCTAGGAAGAGATGTAACTAGCAATATGTTTGAAAGGATTTCAAAGACCCAAAAGTTGAAATATGTGACATATGTTGCTGCTGATTTACATAGGTTGGTGAACAGAAGATTCAAAACTGGTTCTGGAATGGGAGGGTGCAGATGGCCGTAAATATTTGGTTTAGGGAAGTGAACATCCCCCCCTCTAAAAAAACGAGAATTGATAAATAATATTGTGATGTCCATAAATTTTGTTAAGCACTTTTTAAGTATTAGACACACTGGAATGATAAAAGATGAAACTACACAAAATAAGATGAATTCGAAAGAGAATAAATTATAAGGAAAATGTTAAGAATAAATTCTAGAGGCACGTATCATGACCCCAACCTTCGTATATGCATCACCAAGATCAATATGTGAATAAATGTCAAATTTTGTATGTTTAAAATGAATATGTGAATAAACTAATTAACATTTTTTTTATGAAGTATCCAATGGGTGTCTTAAGTAGGTTTTTTGATGACATAGTTTGGATGTTTATGTTCATCTGCAAGATCAATATAGATGCAAATAGTCTCTTTGTTGAGCAAAGACATTTCTTTTCCTTCCATATAGAGGATGCTGGTAAGAAGAAGACTAAACTTTAACTCCAAGTAACTTAAAAATACTTGAGCTCTGTTTCCCTCTTTTCTGCCCCTTGTAACTAATTTTAAATTATTGTTTTCTCTATTTGAGCAATATGAATTGCTCGGTTAATCTATTTGAGCAATATGACTAAACTTATTATCATACCTCAACTTATGCTTTCTCTGAATGTGAATCTTTGATGTATACACTTAATTTCCATTTTTAATTTTCAATTAATGAATATGAGTTTGATGTTCTCTATGTTATGAATGGGAGGCCCAATTTTTAACTATTCTAGATTAAACGTATGGATATGTTAGGTATCAACTTCCACATGGTATATATGAAACAGAAATTTGATTGCAATCTAAAAGAGTCTACAGGACGGTCTTGTATAGTTAGCTGGTCTAAACAGAAAAGCATTCTTCTGAAAAGAGAAGTATGTTGCAGCTTCCGTGTTCATCCTTCTATTTACTCACGCGGTAGTTAGATCTTTCTCCTAACTCCACAGATTTCATTTTATGTTTTATGTTTACCAAGCTGTTAGATTTTTTTTTTTTTGTTTATCTATGTAATATATGGTGACGGGGAGTATAAGTTCGTTTTAGATGTATTAGTTGTAGTACTGTGTTGTTAGACTTGTATAAGGACAGGATACACTTCTAGCATCAAACAAGGTTTAGGGCTGAGCAACATCATAGTACTCTTTTTAATTACATTTTCTGATCATGTGAACTCCCTGATTTTTAGTAATAGCAATATTAGAAGAATCTGAGAGTTACTATGATCACTACATAAGCATTTCTATTAATCTCCAGATTGATTTTGTGGCACAAAAAACTGACTACTTAATAGTTCTTTTTAGGTAACTGTTGTATTTTGGTAATGTAGTATTTAACAAATGTAAACAGTAAGCTGGACAAAATAACCTATGGTCCATTTGATCAAAGCAGTGATTTCAATAGGCACTCGGGCTAAGCGAGGTGAGGCTCGAGCGTCACGCTTCATTTCTAGACGGTGTGCTTCAAAGAGGCGCCACTTGGGCGCTCGCTCAAGCCTAGGTGTCGGGCATTTTGAGCGAGCGCTCGAGTTAAATCAGACGATTGAACCAACGTTTTGGGTTTGGTTCGATCTCCAGTGGTTTAATTGGTTCAATCGAACCAACTAAAGCACCGATATCAACTTTCCTCTTGTGACTTCTCCAATCCTAACCCTGCTCGTGATTTTGTCGTCGAGATTTCTTCTCCGTTGTCGCTGCTTGTCGTTGCTGTCATTGCTCGCCATTGTTGTCATTGCTCGTCGCTGCTGTCACTACTCGTTGCTATCGCTCCCACTATCGCTGCTCGCTACTCCCGCTGCTGATACCGCTCATCGCTCCCACTGCCACTGCTCCCACTCCTGTTGTCGTTGTCGTCGCTCCCACTGTCGCTACTGCTGCTCTTAGTCAGCAGTCTCGGTCTTCCTTTTTGTCACATTTTTCTCACTTCGATAATATATTATTAATAGTATTTTAACAATATATTGTTAATTGTATATTAGTAATAGTATTTTTATTTATTAAATTAATAATATATTATTTTGATTTTGATACTGTTAATTTTTATTTATTTGAAATTATTGTTATATTTCAGGATAAATGACAAGTGTATAGAGCAACTTAATAGATTCTCTAATGACATTAAAATAAAATTCTGCATGGAAGTATAACTATCTAAAGGATTCAAAAGATCCTAATGCAATAATTTGTATGTTCTACGATAAAACTATTAGAGGCAGTATTTTTTGTGCAAAACAAAATCTAGTAGTAAATTTTAAAAATGCTGCAGTAAAAAGTGTCCACTTGAGGTAAAAGAAGAGTTGTTGAGTTATATGAATGAAAAAAAAAAGATGCAAAAGAATGAATCTTACGAAAATTTACCAGAAGATAATGTTAAACATCTCAAGATGATGAAGAAGATTATTCTATGAGTATTAACCCAAGTGGGAAAAAAATATACAACAAAAAAGGAAAATAAGTTATGAGTACTAAGAAGGGTATAAAAGGATCATTAGATCTATATTTGTTTCAAGGATCACAGAAGCAATAAGAGTAAACAAGAGGCTCAAAATTTAGACAAACAAATATATGTGATGCTTGTGATAAAGAAATAAGAGGAAGAACAATTCAGCACATTACTCACTTCTTCTATCAAGCTAGTCTTCCTCTTAATACAACTCGTTTAGATAGTTTTAAGGAAATAATTGAAGCTATTGGAAGATATGGTACATGATTAAAACCTCCAAGTTATTATAAGATACGAGTTTCACTGTTGCAAAAGGAGTTGAATTATACAAATGACTTACTAAAGAGTCATAAAGAATCATGGGCAATACATGGTTATTCTATTATATCAGATGCTTGGATTGAAAGGAGACGCAACAGTATAATTAATTTTATGGTTAATTATTCTTTAGGGATTATATTTGTGAAAATGCTTCATCTTTTGTAAAATCTAGAGACAAGATATATAATTTATTTGTCAGAAATTGGAGAACAAAATATCGTTCGAAGTCATAACCGATAATAGAAGCAACTATGTATTAGTTGGTAATATTCATCTTTTAATTTTTTTTAATTATTTTATTTTCAATTACATGTGTTAAAATCTTAAGTCTTATTATTTTTATTATTATTTGTCTTAGGTAAATTACTTGAAATAAAAAGAAAGCATTTATATTGGACTCTTGACATATTATATTGATTTAATGCTAGAGGATATTGGAAAGATTCTATACATCAAGAAAATTTTAGAAAGGATAATTGTAGTTATTGGATTTCTTTATAATAATATTGGGACTTTGAATATGATGGGAGAATTCATATACAATAAAGAATCAGTGAGATATGGTATCACCCGATTTACTACTTCATTCTTGACATTACAGAGCGTGCATCGTCAAAACATACTCTGAGAAATATGTTTACCTTTGAGAAATGGGGGATAAGCAGATGAGCAAAAGAAGCAAAAGGCAAGAGGGCTACTGATATCATCTTAATATCATCCTTTTGAAATCATATAATTTATATATTAAAAGTAATGGATCCTCTTATTCGAGTTCTTTGGTTGGTGGATCATGAAAATAAGTATGCAATAGGATATATTTATGAGACTATGGATAGAGCGAAGGAGACGATTAAAATGTCTTTTAATGAAAATGAAGAAAAATATGAGAAAATTTTTACAATCATTAACAAAAGATGGAATTGTCAACTTCATCGTCCCTTATATGTAGTAGAATATTATTTGAACACTGAATTTTTTTATAAGATTAAATTTGTTGGGTTTGATGTAGAAGTTTTGGATGGGTTATATCAATACGTTACAAGATTAGTTTCAAGCCTCGAGGTACAAGATAAGATTATTTATGAATGATCTCTATATAAAAATGCTGAAGGATTTTTTGGAATTCTTCGATCCAAGACAATTACGTCTTCAAGTATTAATTATTTGACATAATTAATTTCATCTATAGTATATTACTATGTTGTTACTAGTAATAACATAAATTTTATAACTGAATGATGAAATCTATTTAAAAATTTCACCCCAAACTTGTAATAATTTGTTATCAAAGTACTTAGTTTGATTGTGGTGCTTCGGGTTATAAGCGAAACTAGAGTGTCTTTGAGCATGTAAGCATCACTAAATATTTTTTATTTTAATTAATTTATTTATTTAGATAGATATATTAATATATTTTTAAATTATATGACATGACATATTCACTCACGGAGAAAAAATCGGTTGGAACATCAACGATTATATGATCTTGTTTATATAAAGTATAAACAAGCTTTAAAGGTTTGTCATGATTTACGAAATAGAATTGATCCAATTTTATTACAAGATATTGATGATTCAAACGAGTGATTGGTGAGAGAAATGAGTGACAACTTGCAAGATGCCGAAGACGAGCTTGTATTTGAATATGATAGATTGACATGGTGAGATGTGACAAGAGTTTCAGATGCTGGAGAATTACAAACATATGTAAGACAGATAACAAAGAGAAAAATAAGTGTAAAAGCATTAAACTCAGCTCTTACTATTGTTGAAGATATAAATAATGAAATATATTTTAATGAAGAGGAAAGACAAGAGGAAGATGACAAATTCAATAAAGATGATTTGTATGAAAATGATAATAATATTGATTATCATGAATGACTTTGATGTAAAATTTTATTATTTTGATTTTTGAGATTTTTTTTTGTTAATATGACATTATGATTTTGTACCTTGGATCTTCTTAATTTAATAATATATTTTTATTTAAATAATTATATTTATTAATTATATTTTTTTTTTATTTTAGCGTCTTGTTTCGCTCGGGCGAGCGTCTAGCGTCTCGAGTATTTTTAGACCTTAACGTCTTTCGACGTCTAACGTTTTTTAAATCACAAGATCAAAATGAAATTTCATACTTAAAAGTTCTTTTAAAGCATCTAGTGGGTAGATGGTATTTCACTGAAACAATATTTACTTGTCCCAATAGTTTTAGAATTTTTAAATTAATCCATGTTCTAAATCTCATGCTTAGTCGAGTACCGATAACATTTAAACATTACGAAGGAATAGCATAGCACGACACTCTTTTTTATACTTATGTTGTCAATAGCGAGATTCTTTTTGGACTCTAGGCTCTAGCTTCACTATTGTGTGCTTGCCAAACGAGTTGGTAAGTCAATCTAATGATTTTTTCCTAGGCTCTAGTGACGTCTTGCTTTCTTCTCTTTTACATGTTGTTGTGACTCGAATTTGTATTTTCTATGGGGGCCTCTCTAATCAATTACTTTCTCTTTCACATTTTTTGTTTTAATTCATTCATGATTTTCGTTTGAGTTGTCGAATCACTTTGTTTGTTCTAGTAAAATTGTATACTTCCAGCATTGATAGATCAGAGAAAACTGGTTCCTTAAATCTCAATTTGAACAGCACTGGAAAACCAAGTGTATCATTGAGTTCTTTTATGAATTTATTTTTGCCTAATTTACCGGTTCTCTAAAGTAACAAATAAAATTACTCCAGTGCTTTGACAAACCCTTCATAGTGTCTAATTTAGTTTGTTGCATAGAAATTTCATTAGTCAAAGAGGCAGTATTTTTCAGCTGGCTTTTCTTTCAAGAAATCCCACTGAGAACCCCCTTTTCCTTTAAGGTTCTTTAATTTCGATCAGAAAATTTATAACTCAATATTTGTACCAGTGATTTAAAAAGCGTTAGGCGTCAAAAGGCAAAACGCCCGAGGCGCTGGGCGCTCGCCCATGCGCTTGCCCGAGCGAAGCGAGGCGTTAAAATATAAAAATATATAATATAATTAATAAATATAATTATTTAAAATTTTAAATAAAAATATACTATTAAATTAAGAAAATCTATTAATAGTATTAAAAATTAATCATTTCAAATAAACTTAATATTAACAGTATACTATATACTGAGCCTGCTGATTGAGAAACGAGGAAGCAACGGCGAGCGGCGGTAGAGGCGAGCGACGACAGTGGCAGCGGCAGTGGCGAGCGGAGAGCAACGGCAGCAGCAGCAGCGGGAGGCGCAAGAGGCGACAGTGACAGCGGCGAGCAGCGGCAGCGGGAGCAGGAGCAGCGAGCAACGGGAGGCGCGAGCGACGACAGAGGCAACGTTTGCGAGCAACGACAGCGGCGAGCAGCGGGAGGCGCGAGCGGCGATAGAGGCAGCGTTTGCGAGCAGCGATAGCGGCGAGCGGCGACAGCGGTAGCGTTTGCCAGCAGCGACAACGGCGAGCAGCGAGATCGAGATCGGGATCGGGAGTGGCAGCGGGTTAGGGTTGGGTAAGGGTTAGGGTTGGGTAAGGGTTATATCGGTTTAGTTGGTTCGATTGAACCAACTAACCAACCGAACCATACCTAAAATCCTGGTTCGGTCGCCTTGGTTTACCCAGGCGCTCGCCCGAAGCGCCCAGCGCCTGGGCTCGGGCGAGTGCCCAACGGCGCCTATTTGAAGCGCGGCGCCTGGGAGATTAGCGAGGCGGTCGGGCCTCGCCTCACCTCGCCTCGCCTCGCCCGAGCGCCTAGGCGAGCGTCCGAGTGCCTTTTTCAATCACTGGTCTGTACATAATATATTATTCTCTTATTATCTAATCATCCATCATCTCTTTTCATTTCAGTTTTGTTGACCAAACAGATATATAATGTCCTCTGGAATGCTATATCTTATTGATTAATGGCTTTCTTGAATTAATGACTAACACAAGTACATCTCTACTGGTTTTCAGTTGAGAACCGACGCATATGACAATTGAAGGGTCTCTATTTTCGTCTTGCTTTTCTTTGATATTTGAAAGGAGATTCTCCAAAATTTTTCAAATAGCAAATAATAAATGTACTGCAATTAGCACAGCAAGAATGACAAACCACATATCTTTTGTTTATGATTTCTAACCAAATCTACTTCAGGTTTCATGGCCCCATCTAGTGTGGACTCGCCCTGCCTCACAGGAGCATTTGCAGGTTTGTCTTTGAATAAGTTTTAAAAGACCAATTTACACGATTTTGTCTCATTTTATCCTTGATTTACTGTGCCTTTTAGATTTGTCTTTGAATAAGATTTAACAGACCAATTTACAGGATTTTGTCTCATTTTATCCTTGATTAATACCGAGCCCTTTAGATTTGTCTTTGCATAAATTTTAACCACTAATTTATAGGATTTTGTCTCATTTTATCATTGATTTAATGTCATGCCTTGTCGTTGCCAACTCTGGTTGCTTGCAGTTTATTAACTCAGGCTGAATAATGATGTCTCCTAAAAGATGTCAAGACTGTTGCCATCACAACCTTTCCTTCAGGTTCTGGAATAAAGAAATTATTGCATTTTATTCACTCCAAACTATACACTTTTACTGTTAAGTTATTTTCTGTTATGTAGTCTCTCTTAAGTTTCTAAATTGTATGTGTAGAGTTACTTGCTCTGTGGTATACTTTGTATAGCAGAAGATAACCAAATAGTTATCTTCTGCTATATTCTACAATATCCTTTAAACTTTGAGATTATTTTCTCTTTCATTTTGTTGCATTTATATCCGCCAAGATGGTTGCAGTTCAGCATCAAACAAGAAAATCTGACTTCCAAATAACCTCCTCTCCGCTAGCTATAACCTTTCTTTGCCTTACTAAAATGTGGCAACAAATTCCAGTACCAAGATCTTAATAATCTTTTTCAAGAATAAGCTTCTCTGAAAATTTTGATCTAGTGGTTGTCATGTATGTTGGCATGACTCTGAGTTGGCCAAAATCAGTATGTCATAGATCCTCTAAAGTCATAATAGTCAACAGTGTACAGTTCTGTGTTCTTGTTCGTTTCAGTTTTAATACTTCAGGTAAGTTGGTGGATTTCCTTAGCTGTTGCTCAAATATATTTTTTTTCATAATGTTTCGTCCAATTTCAGCAGGAACCTCTTTTGATCTTTCTTCAGAGGGGAAAAAAGAGGGTAGAAGTTTTGATTTGAGATTTCTAGTTAATAGAAGTCGGTCTGCATCTTTTCTTGTTGCTTCTAAAATATCTTTGATGCACATAGCTCTATTTTGTGGCAGGAGGAATCTCCCCTCTTTCTAGAGGAAAAAAGGTAAAAGAAGTTGTTGGAGAACAGCCAGAGTTGCACTTGAGCTGCTGGAAGTAGCTGAGCCGGCTTAAGTTAGGAGTTGCATACCATCCACCACTTCTAAGCAACAGTCTGCTGTCAAAGATTTTAGATTTTGATAGTATCCGACCATCCGCCTTCTCTCAGGAGCTTCGAAGTAGCTGGAAAGAAGGGAACGAGATTGACAGAAAGGCTTTAAAGCAGGAAAAAGGTTTCGAAGATGAGTACTTTTTGGTGGGATTTTGGTTCCCATTTTCAGGAAAAAGGAAAAAGGTTTCGAAGCAGAGAGAACTCAATGGTTGACATTTCTGCTGCAATTGCATCCACTGGCAATGAAGGCACTGTTCAAGAACCTTCTCCGAGGCACATGTCTTTTGGTGGCCAATCCTTCGGAAGTGACCTTCCTAAGCCTGTCAATGGATCCGATCTAACATGATCTGACTTTAGATTTAGATCCAATTTTCCATATTAAACAGGCAATAACCACAGGGAGTTGTTCAACCTCCTGAAGACATCATGAGTTTTAGCCATGCCTTGAGTCTGTTCTCTCTGCTGTGTCATCAGTTTTGATAGCTCTCATACACCTTGAGGCCAAGGAAATAAATCTTCTTCCCATACACGTCGCAAGATTGTGTCCCGGAAGGCCATGCAAAAATCTTAATTTTCGGTGGAAGGTGGAGACTTCATGTCCATTTGTGAACCTGTTTGAACTGTATGATCTTGATGGCCACCCACGGTAGATTTCCCCTTGCTATGGAGTCAATGTGCTCTTGTTTATTATCGTTTGATCCCTGAGATCTGACGTCGAGATGGAGATATATGAACCGGCCTAGCCCTCGGGTAAGTCCTTATTCTACAATCTTTAATAATGTCCAAAAAAAAAAGAAAAGCTGAATAAATTCGTTCATATTATTATTTCTCCTCCTGTTCTATCATTGTTGTGTGTGGCATATATTGCATTGGGATGTGAGAGATGCTTAGGTGCATTAGATTATGTATTTAACACACTAGCAAGTTGTAATTTGCCTGATGAGATCAGTGGTTTGCAAGAAAGCGATTTATGTTTGATTTGTTGGTCATGCTACAGAGATTGATAGGAAATCTAGAAGGGCTGCAGAGGATTTGCATCTCACCAAGAAGGCATCTCGAAGGGCAGCATTTTTTATAATGGAAGATGTTTGAAGCTCACCCACCCAAGATCACAGGCCGCTTTCCCATCTGGTGAGTTGTTTTTTCCCCAGAAGAATTATGCTATCTGATAAGATCTCAAGCCTGCCTGATCATACATGTCCGAGTCATAAATCATCATCTGATGTTTCGCCGAGGAACTTACTGTGTTATATGCCAGAACAAGAAACATCAGGACCCCATTTCTCCAGAGAGAACAAATTAGTACTTTTATGTGTTTTTACTGTTCTTTTGGTGGTCTTTCTCATGGCTTTGGATCCAAAAGATTATTCATTTATAGAGTCTGGTGAAGTGTAGAAAAAGTGTTTATAGGACACGATTTAAAGCCATTCAATTTGTTGCCTTATAAGGAGAGAGAAAAGAAGAAGAAGAAGAAGAAGAAGAAGAAACAAATAGAAATATAACCCCTGTTTTCACCGTTTCTCGGTCTGAGTGCTCATTTGTGCAGTTAACTCCTTTCAAGGAGTGAGAGAAGAAGAAGAAGAAGAAGAAGAAGAAGAAGAAGAAGAGAGTCCCTGTTTTCTGTCTCTCCCTTGGTTTGATGGTTTAAGAACTACTAAAAGGTGAGATATCGTGTTATCTTTTCTGCTGATGCAGACTGAACCTGCTCACCCGACTGCATTAACGGCTCCCTCCTTTCCCTGGCGAAGCAATCGGGAGTGCAGCGTGTGGATTAGGTGATAGATATGGCGCCTTCTTGATGTCTCTGTTCCCAGAACAGACGTAAGCCTTAGGGCTAGCTCACGTACTACTCTTTTAAGATGACACAATTAAAACTACATCGGAGTGTTATAGAAGCATCAGCGGACATCATCGGAACAAGCACAATCCTCGTTAGATGGTCAACTAGAGAGAATGCTACACTTGTACGAAGGTCCCATAGTTCATAAACGCAGCAGTGTACTAATGCCACGCCTATCACCTGTATACATGCAGGAGCAGGAGGAGATCATAGCTTCTGGTATTGAGGTGGCATGACCGGGAGATGGCCCTTCTCCTGGAGGCTCTTCACGGTGTCGTACAGGCTCTGGCTCACCGGCTTACACTGCAGGCCGAGGTCCCTGAGCTGCTGGTCAGAGAAATTGTACGGCTTCTTCCGTGGATTCACCTCGTCGGAGCACCTGCCGCCGCCACCATCATCATCCCAAGGATGCATCAGTATTCTGCTTCGTGTTGTACCATATGTATGTATTACTGTATGTTTCTGAAGTATTATTAATATGAGAGCTTCGAGCCTCCCTTCCACGCTTTACGAGGCGATGCTGAGGTGGTTGCTGACGAAGACCCACACCAAACCCTCGACCGGACACACTGGTAAACCTAACATTCCGTACCAGCGACTCCAGAAACCAGTAAAGCTGGGCTTCGACAAGAACGGATGGTTGGGAGTTATTCGTTGTTAGGGTTTTTTTTTGTGCGGTTGGCATTTATTTTGCAGAGAAGACTTATGGGATCTTCTTCATCCAAGAATGTATATATATATATATATAGAGAGAGAGAGAGAGAGAGAGAGAGAGAGAGAGAGGTTGAATTATCCACTAAATCATATGAGGATTAATTCGTTATTATCATTGATAATTATTTTTTGTTAAAATAATAGGAAAAAAAAAGTAAGATTTTAATTTTGTTGAAAAAATTAGCAATCTTAGATGCTGAAGATTATAACTATTCATAACAAAATTCTGAGATCGTTTGCACCGATTTCTTAATAAAAAAAATTATTTCTCTAATTTTAGGGATTTTTTTTTTCCCCTCCTAATGATCCTATCCGAACATGCCATTGGAGCTTCTCTCCATGCCAACTATTTTATGCTTCTTTTAGTGTTGAAATGTGGGCGTCGAGTGGTCCATCCATTATTTCCACAGTTGTAAGTTGCAATCATACCCTTGTCATCATTTATAGCTTTAATGGACCCAACATACGAGACTGACGCCGAAGAGGAGTAAGTAGGAAACACACCCCATTTGTATGTATCTGTTGCTCTTTATTTATGTCCTTCTCTTCCAATCTCTTTTTTCCCTCTATTTTATTTTCTGCACATGAATCAACCTATCTATCTTTTCAGAAGTACTACAAGCTAAGGTTCTTCTTCTGAGGCTCTATGCATCTCCCATCTTAATCCTGTAAATAATCTTGTCAGATGTAAAGGGCTAATCGAGTTTATATGAAGAGTCGGAGAGTCCTGTTTGCATATGTTCAAAGTCGACTAACACGGCATCTGTAGATGAGAAAACTATGTGAAAAAGAAAGGAAAGGAATCTGAAGACCAAAGACGGGTTGGATCGATGATCACTTGTTTAAGTTCCCCATAAGTTAGACTTGGATTTCTTCCCATGACAAAGATTTCATGCATGCATTTATACGTCGGTCTTCAGTTAACGCCTTCTCTTTCATGTGATGTTGTCTGTTTAAGTTGGTTTATAGAATTGGTTTACCGATTTACCGATATCTCACTAAGATATCATCGTTTCTTCGCGATATGTTTTCACCACTTTAAAGCAATTACGTGAGAGAGAGAGAGAGAGAGAGAGAGAGAGAGAGAGAGGAGGGAGGGTTACTTGTTGGGTACGGGGTACTCGGGGAAGAGCTTGGCGAGGATGCGGACGACGTCCTCCCGGTGAAGTACACGCTCGGCGCAGATGAAGCGCTTGCCGGCGGCCCCAGCGGTCTCGTAGACACGGAGGTGCGCCTCGGCCACGTCCCGCACATCGACGTACGCCTGCACCGCGTTGGTGTACCGCTTCACCGACCCGTCGAGGTACTTGAGTATGTGGACGATGCTGGCGTTCACCTGCGGCTGCATCAGCGGGCCCAGCACCAGCACCGGGTTCACCACCGCCAGCTCCATCCCCTTCTCTCTCGCCACCTCCCACGCCGCCTGCTCTGCCACCACCTTCCCGTAGCAATACCAGTTCTGCGACGGTAGAGACAAGCGTCAAGCGTCAGCAACCATCCTTATCTCTGAGTCGAATCGTTTGGTGTAGTCACCCTGGTCTTCTTGCAGTACTCGAGATCGCTCCAGCAAGACTCGTCGACGACCACGTCGGGACCGCGGTTGGGGTCCATGGTGACCGCGCCGATGGAGGAGGTGAACACCACGCGGCGGACGGTGCCCGCCTCGGCAGCCGCAATGATCACGTACCTGGCGCCCCTCACAGCAGGTTCCACCATTTGCTCCTGTCACACACCCACATATATCTATGTTATCATCGATAAGAACAAAAGGAAGACGCGCTGGCGATCGCTTCCTTGGGCACCGAGACTTATCGCACAGGATCATCGGTGACGGGAGAAGCAGTGTGGAAGACACCCTGGCAGCCATCGATGGCCTCGCGCAGAGCGTCGTAGTCGAGGAGGTCAGCCTTGCAAAGTATTAGCCGCTCCGCGGCGCCCTCCATTGCCTTCAAGTGCGCGTTCTTCGGATCATCTGTGGAAGCAGCAGCAGTCTCAAAAGAAGATGGAAGGGCAAAAGAATAAAAGAAGCTAGTAAACGCCATTAATTTCACCTGGGTTTCTCACGGTTCCTTTGACGGTGTATCCTTTCTCCAAGAGCAGCTTCACGAGCCAGGAGGCGATGAAGCCTCCCGCACCAGTGACGCACACGGTCTGGCCATTGCCGGTGGGTGCGACAGCTTCGATGGTCATGCTGATGGCGTTGATTGGGGAGAGAGGTTATATGTAGGTTCCAGCCAGAGGCAACAAGACTGGGTGGTGTTGGTGAGAAAAGAAGGAACCAAACAAGGTGCAATTTATAGGCCATGGAGAAGCGAGAGGTGTGGCAAATGGTGAGAAGGAGTAGGTGGAGCGATGAACAACGCATCCGAGCACATCTCTCGCCTTCACCGTCAGGAAAAAGCCACTTCTTAGGAAGACCACCAATCTTTGAGGTCTTCTTGAAGCTTTTACCCACTCAATACTCGTTAGGTGAAGTGGCCTCTAGATAACAAGTTCTCAAAGGCAAGTAGGTAACATGTAGATTCTTCTTCTTCTTCTTCTTCTTCCGCATCTTAATCATGAAGCGACTCAGAATCTATAATGGCGTTGATACGATGGAGCCCATTGTTCACATCCAAATATTCATTATTCTTGTGGAGGAGACACCATTTGAGTGGAGCACAGTGACGTCCACGATCCATGCGTCTGGAATCGAACCTGCAGAATGCCATGGGTAATGCATAAAAACTCGTCTTTTAATTCAACCACAGGATAGTTAGCAATTAACAAGGAAGATAAAAGGAATGTTCCTCCAATCTACTGGAACGACACAGAGTTACAGATGAAAAATGGCAGTGATCATGTGATGCAGAACTCTTTAGAGGGAGGTGATCATCCTACTGAAAAGACGTCTACCTAACATGGAACCTATAGTAAATGGTTTGCCCGTTCTCCACATGACTAGTCGTCGTCAGTAGCAGCAGCACAACCGCGGATACCTGACGATATCACTCGATCATGTTGCAGTGCAGGACAAATTGCACATCCATTAAATGTCCTTGGAGATTGCGCTTCCACGCTGAACCCCTCGTGTTTCTTGCCTGGTGCTGCAGTCGACACGGCAGCTCCCTCATGTGGCGTGAGCATGATCCAAAAAATGCAGAAGACAAAGCATTTTTGGGAATCACTCTCTCTCTCTCTCTCTCTCATCACATAACGTGGAGGGGCCGGTGAGCGCAAAGTGCCATCGAGCATCCGCCAACCCACGCCATTGAGCTTCCACGCAAAAGTGTCAACGGCGCCACTCGTACGGTGGGAATGCGTCAGCCATAGTGAAAGCCAGTTTGGCTCACAGTTCTATAGATGGAGAAGAGAGAGAGAGAGAGAGAGAGGAGAGGGAAAAAAGAAAAAAAGGGACATGACGGAGTTTGGAATCGGATAAATTCTGTAGCATTCATATTAAATGATAAATGTGAGGAAATAAGAACATTTGGTCCCTCTCAGCACGAGAATTTAACTTAATTGATTGGTCCCGGATGAGACTTGGACTCACCGTAACTACTTTAAGAACACGCGCCTCAGAATTCAGATTTCTCTATCCTTTCGTTCCAACTGATACAATACGATGTATGCACGTATCAGAACATAGAACTAGTCAAAGTTCGTGTTGACTGGTTGTTGTTGAGAGCATAATGCTACGGTCAAGTCAATCCTTATCAATTCACTCGTAGTTGCCCCAACACTACTTCCGGAAGTCCTCTCTCTGTCTCTCTGTCAGATATGCTAAAGACTACGTGGACAGGTAAAGACTTGGTGAGGAAAACAAGATCGTGTGGTATTTCTTCATCGAACTCTTAAATCCCAATTAGTCACTCTATTTGCATTTCTGTGCAAAATAATATCATCATCGACTATGCTGATTGATATTTGGATGCGATCCAAGAACTCGAGTTTGGTCCACTAATTCGACACAGACTCCACCTAAATTTAAACCTACAACATGAAAGGGAAACTTCCGCAAGCTCCAGCACTAGCAGATTCTGCCACGCGTCGCGCGCACAGAATGTGGACGGCGTACATTGCCGCAACTCGTCCGTGGTCTATTGGACCCGCTCGTTGCGTGGAATCCACGTGGTTTCGCACTCACCACGAGAAAGTCCGCGGCTCCGCCAACATAAAATAATCCATTTGGTGCTTACAAAAGTTGATCCGATATGCCGGGTTTGGTGTTGCAAATGTCGTCTGACTTCGCTCTGTCGTCATCGCTTGTGGTGCACAACAGCAGATTGGGTGGAGTGGAAACCCACACTAGAGAACTATCATGTTTTTAAGAGCAATGCTCCTCACTATACTCGTTAATTCTATCTAAATCTAAAATCGACACGAAACACTATACTTGAGTTGGTGACACAAATGATAACAGGTAGAATATTCATGAATCTGACTTCATTTCCAATCAGAGAACATACAAATCACGCACACACTGGGCCGAAGCACTGCCATAATCATTGACGAGGAAGTATCATCACGGAGTTGACCGACAAATCATTGTTTCATGACCAGTCTTACCTTACCTTCAACCAGAGAACAAAGGATTCATACAAATAAGACGATTATGATTTCTTCGCTTCTGCTACAGTCCCTGCCCGACAATTTCAGTTACAAAGAACTGGATTACCAAAGTCACTGGATTACTACCCGGGTTCGACTGTGCTTCTGCTACAAAGCCTTGATTGCAAGTCACCACATTCTCAAACTGGTCGATCTTGCAGCCTAGCTGTGGCCCATCTTCCGTAGTTGGCGAGCCATCATGGATCAATATGGCAAAAGGGATCCACGCTGGGTGGTCCTTTCTCTCGTGGCAGAATCCTGAGATGTATCTGTATTACAAATCAATATAATCTTTGCTAGTGGCACAAGGCCTTTCGGTGCAATTTCTTCAACAAAAACATTTTCTGATGTTAGTCACAAGTTTCACCACCAGAAGCTGGACGTAATATTCCTGTGACAACCAAGTGTTTTCCATTTTGTGCAGAATGATGCCGAATCCGAAGGATCAGATGCAAACTTCAGAACCTATGCTTAAGCCTCTCTTTACAACCAAGTTTTCCAGAGTCACAACAAGTGCCCATTGTATTTTGGTAGCTAGTTATGGACAGGAAGCAAACATCAATTTACAAAGACTTCAATCTGCACAAATCACACAAAGGTCAAAGGTCCCAAACAGGAAATATTCCAAGAAAAAAGATTAACCATGATTGTTCCTGTAAGCAATTACATGGATGGTTAGTCACCAAATGAAATAGCCATTATCAGTACTACTATGCCAGTCGAACCTTGCTAAATATGTTCAGGTGAATACATAGTTAAATAAATAGCACTGGTTTTCTTTCATCATCATACCTGAATTCTTAGGTTACAATGGTGTCACGTCACGTAACTCTAACGTTTACAAAATTTCATTGATTATTTATACGAGGTCCTTGCGATCGTTGCCTAGCACTGCCTTCGAAGTACAATATCTAAAAACGAATATTATCTGGCCATACTAAGCGGTAAATTTTGTCAATTTTTTCATTACATTAAACTACATACAAAACGGAGAGATTTCAATTGTGCAACAGTCTCATGCTAACCAACAGGATTGCTCAATTAAGTTTGTGATATCGGTGCTCCATCATTCGGTACAAACAGTATCAAATGATAATAATGTGATGGCTTTTCTTTGTTTTCAGTTAATTATGAAATGAGCCACATAAAGCACCCAACAACAAGTTGTAGTTATAATCAGGATTAGAATCTTGTTGGATATAATAAGGTAAAGTACATAAGAAAATCACAAACACAACAAGTAGTTAGCCTACGGATGAAACAAGATACCCTTCTGTTCTTAATTTTACTGCAATCAAGACTGACAACATGATGACAAGAGTTTTGGAGGTAATCTGACATCAAAGTTTCATGAATGCCTGCAAGTTCTGACACTGAGACAAGGTTGATGCTAAACACAACTTGAAACAAAAAAAAAAGCCCCTCCGCAAAAGCACTCATGCCGAGTTCTTAGCTGAGGCATTTTCAGTGGTCTCCTTAAAGTTCTAGGAAAAGTCATAATAAGAGAATGATGGAAGTAACAAGGCTACCTTCTCTCATCTTTATTGGTCCATCTATCCATGCAAATTACTGAATCCCAAGTAAGGCGTTTTCATCGGACACCGATAACGATTGAACTTACATAGTCCACGATTAAGGCCAACTGTTTACGGAAACTTATATATGTTCGGAGCAGTTTTGCAACTAATCCATTAGCCGTGAAGTCAATGACACTTTACCCACTCGAGTGATCTCCATATGCCACATTACCTATCACCTGTCCTATGGAAGGCCACTAGTAACCACTGCTAATATTTTAAGCACAATGGTAATAAGCCCTAAATTAGGGTTTGTCTTTTTTACTTTCTTTTTCTCCCGCATACTAACTTCCGCCTCTCCCTCTGCCTAATCTCTCGCTAACCTTCCCAACCTTTACTTGTCGTCTTCACGCACGCCGGGCCATAAGAGATTGCCGACATGTCTTCGACAGCTAAAATTCACCTTGTTGACGTCAAATAAAAAGAAAGAACAGAGGATGGAGAAATACCAGCTACCGAGCCATTTCTACCTTCCAAATCGTAGTATTTCTGGCAAATGTGAATGCCTAGGGCTTCGAAAGCTCCTTCTTGAATATTTCCGGTCAAAAAATACACGAAATAGCCAACACAAAAAGGAGGCCTCTTTAGTGGGCAAAGAACCGTGAATGCAGCCATTGCTGTCGATTGGGCAACCTATGGTTTCTTTTCTTTCTCATTATCAATGATTCATTCGCAAAAGCATTGTCGCCGTACCCAACCTAGGAAATCCACATCGCAGCACGGAAAGACCAGACAGATCATGCAAGGGTTCGAGAGAGAGGTGCCATCACCTTGGAATCGACGAGTTTACGATGACCTCCATCTCGTCCCCCATGATGATCTTTGCATCCTTGCGAGAGGCCGACTCTGCTTCCAGATTCAGCGCCCCCGTTCTCGCAACGAAATCGAGGGTTTCTCTCTCATGCCAACCCAGCGAACTCGACGAAGGCGTAGTATCAACAGCTTTCGTCGTGTTTCGCGTTTCCTTCGCGGAGGTGGTTTTGATCCGAGTGGGATAGCCGTATTTGAATACGAGAAGCTTATGGGTCGGATGTTCGAATCAGATGTCGGATGCATCCATTAAGACCCTTATCGAACAGAGGATAGATAATGAGCCAGTTGAACAGAGTAGGGCTCGAATCGGGTTCGGATCGACCCGAACCGATCCGTTCCGTTGAGATTGTGAACGCGTAATATTCGTTTACTTGCTTTTCGATGCCATTTAATAAATAGTTTCTATATAGGAATAAGATTTGAAGCGAAAAAAAAAGATATATTTTTGTGATTTCTATCATTATTAATATATTTTAGGATATTAATTTATATTTAAGTATTTTAGGTTATTGATTCAAAGCTATCAAATTAATAAATCAATTAAAATTTCTATCATATTAACTGAGCACACATCAGTTGCTAAATCTTTTATCCAATACAACCTTAATCATATTATTTTAAGGTCATCAAATACCACATGAAACTTCGTCGTACCTCCGTTTTGTTCTTCGCTCCTCTTCTCACGCCGAGCCCGACACTTGCGCACCCGTCGAGCGGCAGCCCGCGAATGGAGATCTCCGGTTTGAGCTGCGAGCCCCACAACTGGGCCGCACCCTCTCGCAGTCACCACCACCCTCCCTCCTATAAGTACACGCCTGCCATCGCTTTCTACCTTCGTCGCCTTTGAACGCCTCACGAAGAGAGCCGCTCGTCTGCATCTATGCAGGCGAGAAAGAGAGGGAGAGAAAACTCGAGAGCATCCATATCTTTCGTGCTCTCCTCCCCCTTCCTCGTCTTATAGACGCTCGAAGCCCTCTTCTTCCTCCTCCTCAGCAAGCAGTGCAGCGCTGAAGGAAGGAAACAATAACGTAAGATGGCGACCGACGGCTACGGATCCATCTCCCTGGAGGAGATCAGGAACGAGACCGTGGATTTGGTTAGATCCTCTACCAAACTTCTGCTTGTTTGATTCCTGTTGGTTTGGTGCGTTGCGTACCGGACGTAGCAATGACCACTCCTCCTGCTTTTCTTCTGTTGTTTGCAGGAGAGTATCCCGGTGGAGGAGGTATTTACGCAGCTAAAATGTAGTCAGGAGGGGCTCACCACCGCCGAAGGGGAGCAGCGACTCCACATCTTTGGCCTCAACAAGCTCGAGGAGAAGAAGGTTCGTACTTGCTACATTGTTCTTCACCGTGCATGTATGTGTGTCGATCATCAGAGCTCACGCTCTCGATTGTCAATGTCCGTCTTGGAAACCACAACAGGAGAGCAAGTTCCTCAAGTTCTTGGGCTTCATGTGGAACCCCCTTTCTTGGGTCATGGAGATCGCCGCCATCATGGCCATCGTGTTGGATAACGGAGGGGTAAGTTCCATTCTGCTGTCTCCTCTTCCATCGTCTGTAGCATCGGAGCATCTGACGATGCATGGCTGCATTTCGCAGGGTGAGCCACCAGATTGGCAGGATTTCATTGGCATCGTCGTCCTCCTGATCATCAACTCCACCATCAGCTTCATCGAGGAGAACAACGCTGGAAATGCCGCGGCAGCTCTCATGGCCGGCCTCGCTCCCAAGACCAAGGTCTCGTTGCGTACATAGTTTACTTGACACACCACACGCAGGCTTATCGATCCAAATGGGTGACTTGGTACAGGTGTTGAGGGATGGGAAGTGGTCGGAGCAGGAAGCGGCGATCCTCGTCCCTGGTGATATCATCAGCATCAAGCTCGGTGACATCATCCCGGCTGATGCCCGACTCTTGGAGGGCGATCCGCTCAAGATCGACCAGTCCGCCCTCACCGGCGAGTCCCTCCCTGTGACCAAGATGCCCGGCAATGAGGTCTTCTCGGGCTCCACCTGCAAGCAAGGAGAGATCGAGGCCATCGTCATCGCTACCGGAGTGCACACCTTCTTCGGCAAGGCTGCCCACCTCGTCGACAGCACCAACAACGTGGGCCACTTCCAGAAGGTGCTGACGGCCATCGGAAACTTCTGCATCTGCTCGATCGCAATGGGGATGATCATCGAGATCATCGTCATGTACCCGATCCAGCACCGGCGGTACCGGGACGGCATCGACAACCTCCTGGTGCTGCTTATCGGTGGAATTCCCATCGCCATGCCCACCGTGCTATCGGTCACCATGGCCATCGGATCCCACCGGTTGTCGGAGCAGGGAGCGATCACCAAGAGGATGACCGCCATTGAGGAGATGGCCGGCATGGATGTGCTGTGCAGCGACAAGACCGGAACTCTCACCCTCAACAAGCTCAGTGTTGACAGGAACTTGATCGAGGTGATGCTTGCGCTGTGACTTTAGGTAAGTGATCGACTGATACTGATGTTTGTGAACGGCTGCTGCAGGTGTTTGTAAACGGCTTGGATAGGGACACAGTGGTCCTGTACGCTGCGAGGGCTTCTAGGGTCGAGAACCAGGACGCGATCGATGCTTCCATCGTCGGAATGCTGGCTGAACCTAAGGAGGTAATCCACTATTACCATGCTGCTGCAGCTTTAAACTTCCATGGTTCCAAGCTCTTTTGTTCACGAGATCCATGTTTGCAGGCACGAGCAGGGATCGAGGAGGTCCATTTCTTGCCGTTCAATCCGGTTGACAAGCGCACTGCAATTACCTACATCGACTCTAACGGCAAGTGGCACCGGTCGAGCAAGGGTGCGCCTGAGCAGGTGCGTGTTGGGTCTTCTCTGTATCTTTTGATCTTGTATCAACCATCATCCTCTTCAACCAGTGCCTAATCGTCTGCGTTGCTTCAGATCATTGACCTCTGCAACCTGAAGGATGATACTAAGAAGAAGGTCCATGCCATGATCGATAAGTTCGCCGAGCGCGGCCTTCGCGCTCTGGGTGTGGCGAGGCAAGAGGTTCCTGAGGCGAGCAAGGCGAGCGCCGGCGATCCATGGCAGTTCATGGGTCTCTTGCCCCTCTTCGACCCCCCGAGGCACGACAGTGCGGAGACCATCCGCCAAGCCCTCCACCTTGGTGTCAATGTCAAGATGATCACCGGCGACCAGCTCGCCATCGCCAAGGAAACAGGGCGGCGGCTTGGCATGGGAACCAACATGTATCCGTCCTCCACGCTTCTTGGCGAAAAGACCGACGACGTCACCGGCCTCCCCATCGATGAGCTAATTGAGAAGGCTGACGGCTTTGCTGGAGTCTTCCCCGGTAACGATACATCCCTGTTTGTGATGGGTCTCTTCACCTGCTTGCATTCACCTCGATCTCATGCTCGATGTTGATGTTTCAGAGCACAAGTATGAGATCGTGAGGAGGTTGCAGGAGAGGAAGCACATCTGTGGCATGACAGGAGACGGGGTGAATGACGCACCAGCTCTGAAGAAGGCCGACATCGGCATAGCGGTGGCGGACGCGACGGACGCTGCCCGTAGTGCCTCGGACATCGTCTTGACAGAGCCAGGGCTCAGCGTCATCGTGAGCGCGGTGCTGACGAGCCGTGCCATCTTCCAGCGCATGAAGAACTACACCATCTACGCCGTGTCCATCACCATCCGCATCGTGCTCGGCTTCATGCTCATCGCCCTCATCTGGCAATTCGACTTCTCCCCCTTCATGATCCTCGTCATAGCCATCCTCAACGACGGCACCATCATGACCATCTCCAAGGACAGGGTCAAGCCTTCCCCCTTGCCTGATTCATGGAAGCTCCGGGAGATCTTCGCCACCGGAATCGTCCTCGGTGCCTACCTCGCCATAATTACCGTCGTCTTCTTCTGGCTCGTTCATGACACCGACTTCTTCCCTGTGAGCAGCAGCGCCTACTCCGACCGCTTACCTGCCGCAAACCCACTGCATTCTCTTTCTTCCTTCCATTCCTTTTGATGAAACCATTGTCTTCTGCTTCGAAACAGGAGAAATTTGGAGTGAAGTCGATCAGGGACAACAACAACGAGCTGACGGCAGCTCTCTACCTCCAAGTGAGTATCATAAGTCAGGCGCTCATCTTCGTCACCAGGTCGAGGAGCTGGTCCTTCGTCGAACGCCCTGGTTTTCTGCTGGTCACCGCCTTCCTCGCTGCGCAGCTGGTAACCTCGCGCGTCTTCCTTCATCATAAGCTTCTCCTTTTCCAGACGTCGACATGATTCCCCTGGCTGTAGGTGGCCACCGTCATCGCCGTGTACGCGTCGTGGGGCTTCGCTAGGATCCAAGGAATCGGATGGGGATGGGCAGCGATCATCTGGATCTTCAGCTTGGTCACCTACTTCCCTCTCGACGTCCTCAAGTTCATTATCCGCTATGCTCTGAGCGGCAGGGCCTGGGACAACCTTCTCCAGAACAAGGTAAACCTTCAGCCGTCAGATTCCACTCCTCTCTTGACTGCTGATCTCACCGTCATCAAACCGCGACACAGACGGCATTCACCACGAAGAAGGATTACGGGAGGGAAGAGAGGGAGGCGCAGTGGGCTCTGGCTCAGCGCACCCTCCATGGCCTGCAGGTCCCGGACACCTCAGCCCTCTTCAACGACAATAACAGCTACAGGGAGTTGTCTGAGATCGCTGATCAGGCGATGAGGCGCGCCGAGGTTGCCCGGTAATAACCTGCACCAAACTAGAAAGACGACATCATTGAGCTTGTCAGCAAAATGTCGATTTGATGCAGTGCTTTTGTTGCAGGCTGAGGGAACTAAACACGCTGAAAGGGCACGTCGAGTCCGTGGTGAAGCTAAAGGGACTGGACATTGACACAATTCAGCAGCACTACACTGTGTGAAGCAAAAGACAAGGGGAATATGAATATGCCGCCATCGGGGTATAGAATTCTTGTGGTGTGCTGCAGACGGTGTTCTTACTAGGAGGAGGAATGACTGCATTTATGTGATGGTTTTTTTGAATTATCTCAAGAAGAAGTTTTGCCCAATATTCACGGTTGAAACACCTGCATCTCAGTTTCTGCTTGTTCATCTTGCACAGTATCTTTCTTTGATTCACGGTCCTGCCATTTAAACATCAAACAAGAAATCAAGGAATTTCTAAGAATAACAAATAACTGCATCAAACAGATGAAATAATATGGGATAATTAATACAAAAAAAAAACAGTCAGAGCTAAGAAAAATATATGAGTTAAATTGTATCTATATATATGAGATGGATTACAAACAAGCAAAGAAGATTACAAGATAAAATGAATTAATAATTTATACTGAGCGAAAAAAAAAGTGAATTTTCCAATATAGTTTAAAATTATTGAACGTTTCTATCGATATATAGCTTCATTCAGGCAGATGCCTCATCAGCTGTTTGCATATTCTGCTTCTATGATAAGAACCTAATCAAACAACTATGGTTTCCCGATTAAGATCTGTTAGCTTCTAAATTTGGAGAAAGGAAGATATTTTAAACTCCCTAGCATTTCTTCAGGTGCCTCAAACTTGATCCATTCTTCCATTTAAGGTTCTTTCCTGCACCTCAGTTGGTGTCCTGAAAAGTACATACAGAAATATCATTATTAGCTATCCTTTAGTGGATAGATAATGACCACTCTGAGAATGAGGAACTATCAAAAATTGTTTGCTACAGATGCAGCCTGCCGTCAGTTTCACAAGAAATCCTTCTAGGCAACATCAAATGAGTAAAAAAACAAAAACGAAGACCAATAATTGATCTCAAGAGAGTTCTAGTGTTATAATCTATGTATGAAAGGATTTAGCTTAGGAGGATCTATAAAGACCTTGTCATGGTGATTATTATATCATCTGAATGTCTGAAGGAATGATTGCTCCTGATGAAGGAGACCCATCTAGCGGGAAACAGAGTATGGACAGGTCGGGATCAGTCTGACCAGAAAACCTTGCGTTCAATTTTAGATGATGATATTGTGATATCGTATGTAGAAATCCTCTATTCTCTTCTTTGATCATGTTATTCTTCTCTTTCCTGTAAGTCATGATGTTCAATATTGAATCAGGAATCTTACTACTCAATCAAGATCTTTCTTGGTCTCATTGCTTTATTAATCATGATTAATCTAATTTTGCCAAATATGAGTATTGAGTTCCTTAGAGCCATCACTTACATGATAAGCTTTGGCAATGAAGAATATAGAACTAACGGTTTTAAGCAACTCGTAGACAGACTTGTAGAGTGTAGAGACATGTTTAACCTGTCAACAAATCTGATTGCTTCTGTATTAACATGTTTAACCTGTTAATTAATCTCTATACAGAGATCCTTAAAAAAGTGAAATTTCAGAGTGTATACCCAAACAAATTAAGTTGGAGCACTGATAGACCTTATAAGAATTCCTCATTCAACAAAACACATCTATTGCAACTTCTTAGTCATTGTTGCCTTTGTTATGGCTTGCTAACTTAAAAGGAGCCATCTCAGCAAGTATTCCAGAGATAGATCCAGCACCAACAAAGGAAAATAATACAAACAAGAAAATGGAATGTCATTGAGAAGTTGTAAACATGACAAAATAATACAACACAAAAAGGTGAAAGGTGTGGTTGAATTTTAAGTTTCCAGATTCTCCATCATAGCAAGATTTCTAGTTTCAAGGTATCCATTTTTCCAAAACCTTCCAAATAGCAAAAACAAACAATCAGAAAAGATACATACTTGGCACAATACAAGCAGTTTATCAAGTCTCCTATTGCTAGCTAAAAATACAAGAAATTAAGATAACAAGGAAAGAGATAGGAAAGGATCAAGTAATTGATAACAATGCCTTGGGTTTCAAAAGCTATATAACTTGGATATGTTTAAAGCTTTTTTAAAAAATGATCGTAAATATTTTAACAATTCAGTTTCATCATAAAATTTAATTGCATATGTTCCTTCCTGTTTAGAACATTACTTTCTTCATGGAAACATCTGAGATGCAAGTGTTAATGCCTTAGTTCTCTTAGCAAAACTCTTATTGCTTAAAAAATAAAATAAAATAAAAAGTCAAATCATTGTCAAAACAACTGTCATAGCAAAATCATCTGACTACCAGTTATGCTTCATCATAAGTTGCTACCAGTGACCAATCTGAAACCACTCAACTAATCTGTTTGTAGGTTGTATTACTAGTCATGCTTCCTCATAAGTTGCTAACAGTGACTACCACCTTCACAGAAGATAATCTAGTGTCACTAGTAAAGCATATAAAGAATACAAAATTCATCCTTTTTTGCGCTGTTAATAAGATTGGTGGACCAATTCACATGAATCTTTTATGTTCTCCATTGGTTAGTACATCAGGTTGGGGATTGAGAATTCCAAGAGCTAAAACGAAAAAGCAAGAGGAAGCCTGCACTGCAACATTATCCCAACTCTCTGATAAACTCAGTAGGATGAGAAGATGACTCAAAGGTCATACCTTTTCTCATATAGCAAAGCAGAAACGAGGCGGGCGAAGGTTTGGGGCTTCATATCCCTCTCCTCCCTCAGCTGAGACAGCCTGTGCCGATACACCAGCCGCAGTACCTTGACACCCCAGCAGCAACCACGCCATCAACGACGACGATGGCAACATCAACAACACAAAGTAGCACAACAAAGCCAAATCGAGAAAGAGGGAACGTCCAAGAGAGAGGTCAAATGACAGGGCTTGGTGCGGAGACCAGGGATGCCGACGGTCTGGAGGTTGACCCCGAGCCAAAGAAGGAGTTAGGGTTTCGATCAAATGCGTCCCGACATCGAGGAGGAGACGACCGCAACGGCCTAGCATGGCCTTCGTCGGAGTGGCAGGAACAGGGAGGATTTATTTGGGCCTTAAATGGGCTCCGGAACTTACCATCGAACAGATCACCTAATGCTTTATATATGCGTCTGCGCATTCTTAGTTGGACTTTAAGTGGGCTTCCTTGATGATTAATTTGTGTCACGATTCACGAATACATAATTAATGATAAAGATCTTATGCTAATCGCTCATTATAGTAATCCATTCACACAACACTCTTTCGTCAAGCTCCCAAGTCAGGCGACTCTGCCTTCGCTGCGCCACCCTCTTCCACTCCGATCGGTGGCATGACTCTTCTCCAGAACCAGTGCTTGCTCCAGAGGAGTACCATCTCTTCAATGGGCACCCCTTTGGTCTCCGGGAGGAGGACGTAGACGAAGATGGTCATGATGGTGATCCAGCCCGCGAAGAAGAGGAAGATTCCGAATTTGAAGGAACAGAGGAGGCTGAGGAAGGACTGCGCGATGGCGAAGGTGAAGAAGAGGTTCACGGAGACGGTGATGCTCTGCCCGGCCGACCTCGTCTCCAGCGGGAATATCTCGCTGGGGACAGTCCAACCTAGCGGCCCCCACGACCACCCGAAGGCGGCCACGAAGAGGCAGATGACGGCCACCACGATGATGGAGAACTCCTTGGAGAGCTTCTTGTCGTCGCCGAACTTGAGCCCCAGTATGATGGCCACAATGACCTGGTTGGTGCGGAAGGTCAATGTCGAGACTGATTCTTTCAGGTCAAGCGATTGAGATTTACCTGGCATATGATCATCTGTACGCCGCCGCCGATGAGCAGAGCTCTCCTCCCCCACCTATCGACCGTGGCGATGGAGACGAGCGTGGACGAGGCCAGCACAGCCCCTGTCAGGACGGACGAGTAGAGAGAGGCGTTGCCCCCGAAGCCCATGCTCTGGAACAGCACCGGCGCGTAGAAGAGTATCGAGTTGATGCCGGTGAGTATCTGGAACGTCGGCATGAAGATGGCCATGAGAAGCTGAGGCCGGTTCCGCCGCTCTAGTATGTTCCTGAAGGGGTGTTCGACGGCGTTCGCGACCTCGCTAGCTTCGATCATGTCCTGGAACTCGGCGTCCACGTCGCTGGTGCCACGGATCTTCTCCAGGACGCGGCGGCCTTTCTCGGCCCGCCCTTGCTCGATGAGGCTGTTCGGGGTCTCCGGGAGGAGGAGGCCCCCGATGGTCATCAGAAGCGCGGGCGCCGCCGCCAGCCCCAGGGAGAGGCGCCATCCCCACGGTTTGATCTTCTCGGTGCCGTAATTGATCATGTTCGCTGAGAAGATGCCCAGCGTCGTCGCAAGCTGGAACATCATGTTCAGTGCGCCGCGGAGGTGCGCGGGAGCCATCTCCGAGAGGTAGAGAGGGACAGCCTGAGGAGAACAGAGGAGGTGATTAGCCTGAGAAATCCAGCAGCAAAGGTTGATCCAAGTACCTGATTCCCGAAGCCAATACCAACACCAAGCATGATACGGCCCAGAAGCAGCATTGCCAGGTTGACGGCGGCAGCGTTGAGGGTGGCTCCGACGAGAAAGCTTGCTCCACCACAAACGATGCTAGCTCGGCGGCCGTACTTTCTGGTCACTGGGGAGGCGACGATGGAAGCAACGAGGCCGGCAAGGTAGAGTGAGGAGGTGAAGGCCGCGAGACCCTGGTTGTCGTACTTGCAGTAGTTGTTCTGGGATTGCAAGTTCTTCTTCCGGTACACCACAGGGAAGAACTTCTCGAGGAAAGGGTCCATGCTTGTAACACCTCCTGTGGTGGTGCAAGCACAAAGCAAGATCGAAGTTCGACCAAATCCCTCCGCGAATCGATATGATGGTGATGATAGCCATGGTGATACAAGGGCGTACCTGAGATGCCGATATCGTATCCGAAGATGGATCCCCCGACGGCGGCGACCAAGCAAGCCATGACCACGAACGGCGTCACCCTTCCCTTGTAATCCTTCGCCCTCTCCTTCGACACCCCCGCCGACCCACCGTGTACCATCACCCCACCCCCCGCCATCTCTCTCTCTCTCGCTCTCCCTCCCGCTACCTCTTCAAATTTCTTGCAGTTCTCCACCGAGAGAGGGCCGTATAGTCACGAAGGGTGTCTTCTTTGTTGTGCACTCTTTGCCTTCTAAGATAAAGACTTAAATTTAGTATAACGAAACCGAATACAACCGTTCGCTTTAACCGAAACATTAATATTGGAAGGTCAACTGTCCCTCCAAAGCAATAAGATTCGCTGGCCAGAGCGAAGGAAGCCAAGCGATTCGCAACAATATTTCCTTGACAGAACATATGAGAAGCTTATCCAGCGGCAATTTCGAGTCGTTCACAGAATACGAGATTTGTTGTGCACTTCTTTGACTTCCACCACTTTCCATTCTTCTTCACCGTCGTCTTGGTTACCTCCGTTCTTTCTTTGTGCAGTTTTGGGCAGATGAGATCTGAGAGATCATATCAAGATCACGATCCTCTAGTTCATCATTGAGACTTGCTAATGGGGAAAGCATCATCAATGTTGTATCTCTTGGGAATTAGAAAGTGTGTCAAGATAAGATAATACTCGCATGATTTGACCAAACAAAGCATCTCTTGCTTTTGTTTTGAGCACTGATCATCCCTGTAATAATCCTTCTCTCTCTACTAAGGAATTAAAGGTTTGAACTGGAACACCTGGCATCTCTTGCTTTCTCTTTTGACAATTCCTCGAGCGCAAAAGGAACAAAGGCTATAATTCTTCCAACTTTGCCGAGTGTTTTCCCTGCGTCCAACCGTGTGAGTCAAATCACTGAGCTACGTCAATATTCTGCATTTGATGACTGATTACTTCTGCAAGAACTGTTCACATCTGCTCGGAGTGGCTGCTTGGATAAAACAAGGCCACGTTAATGAATGGAGAACTCATGGCCGGCAGCGGCCACAGCATGTGGAGAGACGAGCTCGGGGAGTGCACACCGGAAGCTTTGTCAATGACTCGAGTATTATTTCTCCTTCCTCTCCCTGAGTTCCAAGTCGATTGGTTTGTGATCCAGAGTTTGGTTTGAAGTCAAGCAATGGGGTGAAAGAGAAGTCAAGAGGGGGTGGTTGGCTCTCACATCAGTATGATCTAAAGGTTCAGGTTTTGTTAATATATGATGTAGTTTGGTCATTGGTGTAATAAATTTAATATATTAAGGAAACTTAATATTTATACCAACTAGGATCTATTTATAATTAACAATTTTTTTAAAATTAAAATTATAAAATAATATTTTTTTAAAAAAAAAATATTTTTTCTAAGGTCTTAAGGTAAAAACTTTTACATTTCTTAATCCAAAGGACTTATATGTAATTATAAATCCTCAAGGGATCAAAATGTAAGAACCAACTTGATAGCAACCTGTTGTGGGAAACAACCTTGAGCCGTGGTCTCGGGGCCGACGCGGCTCGGTTCGAGTCTGGACGACAGGGATCTCTCCGGGGCGTTCCTCGAGCCCGCGGGGTCGGTCCGGTGCGATGGTCCGATCGGGACGGGGTCGTCGTGTCCTCCGGGCAAGAACTCCTCGTCCGCGTGCCCGGCGGGGACCCTCGGCTTCGCACTTGCACAAAGATCGGGCCGGGGTGCTCGGCCCGACCCCTCCGACGATCAAGTTAGCAGATGTGGAGGGGGTTTCAGAAGAAGAAGTGTTTTTGTCTGTCCCTTTTCTCCCCTTTTCCTCTGATGAACGAGAGAGTATTTATAGGGAAGCTTACTGTTGTTTGATGTGCCCGCCTGCAGGAGGCAGGCTGATAGTGTCTGACATAGGCGTTGGCGTGGCGTGAAGAACCGCGCCTGCGTAGGCGTTAATGTGCCTCGGCCGATGTTCTGGTTCGGTTGATCGAGCGCCGTCGCGCCGATCGAGGCATGAGGCGTCGGTTGACGTCGGCTGAGTCTTATCATAATTACTATACTCATCATATCCCCCCCCGGAAAGAAGCTATACGTCGGTCGTTATAATGGGAGTCCGAGGCATGGCTTTAGCTTTCAGACGGGTTGGCCGCGCAGGCGCGGTCTCGGGGAGCATGGAGCCGAAGAGCCGAGGAGCACGACGCAAGCGGGCTGGCCGCGCAGGTGTGTCTCGGGAACATGAAGCCGAGGAGCACGACGCAGGCGGGCTAGCCGCGCAGGTGTGTCTCGGGAAGCATGGAGCCGAGGAGCACGACGCAGGCGGGCTAGGCGCGCAGGTGTGTCTCGGGGAACATGGTGTCGAGGAGCTCGATGCAGGCGGGCTAACCGCGTAGGTGTGATCTCGGGGAGCATGGAGCCGAGGAGCACGACGCAGGCGGGCTAGCCGCGCAGGTGTGTCTCGGGGAGCATGGAGCCGAGGAGCACGACGCAGGCGGGCTAGCCGCACAGTTGTGGTCTCGGGCATCATGCGACCGAGGAGCACGACGCAGGCGGGCAGACCGCGCAGACGTGGTCTCGGGCGTCATGCGGCCGAGGGATATGGCAAAGGCCGAGAGACATGACTCAGGCGGGTAGGCTGCCCTGAGGTGGACTCGACAGTCTACGACCGAGGGACACGACTCAGGCGGGCAGGCCGCGCTAAGGTAGACTCGGGCAGTCTACGGTCGAGGGATGTGGCTCTGGCCGAGAGACACGACTCAGGTGGGCAAGCCGCCCTGAGGTGGGCTCGGCAATGCATGGCCGAGGGAAGTGGCTCGGGTCGAGAGACACAACTCAGGTGGGCAGGCCGCGCTGAGGTGGACTCGGGCAGCCTACGGCCGAGCCGTGTAGATTCAGAAAGGTTTAAGCTAGGGCCAACCGCGAGCCGAGAGGGGGTCAGGTAGATATTGAACCTTCGCTCAGAAGAGACTGAGGCAGGGCTTGGATTTCTTTTCATGAGGACTACATCGGGTAGCCACCGCGGGTGCATTGCCTCTCTTATGGAGCCCGCGGTCGGAGGTCGTCCCTTCTCCTCACGGCCGCCCAGGCCTCGGCTGCGATGTACCAGTTAGCCCGCTAGAGCATCTCTGGCACCGTAGTGGGAGGTTGCTCCGCGAGGGACCAGAGGAATCTGGAAGGTCGCAGGCCTATCACAAACGCTTGCACTAACAAAGAGGGGTGAGTGTCCGACAAGCCCCGGATTTGCGTGGCAAAGCGATCCACAAAATGTGAGAGGGGCTCATCCTCCTTTTGTTTGAGTCCGAGGAGCAGTGTTGCGGAGGGCTTTGGCCGTGCATAGGCTACGAAGTGGAGCTCGAAGTCCTTGGCGAGCTGGCCGAAGGAAGCAACCGTTCCCGTCTTCAAGCTGCCATACCACGCGTGGACCGACCCTCTTAGAGTGGTAGGAAACGCTCTGCACATCAGGGCATCAGAGGTTCCGTATAGCGTCATTTAGGCGCGAAAAGCAACTACATGGTCCGCTGGGTCAGTGGAGCCATGGTAAGCGTCTAGAGAGGGGAGCTGGAAGTCCGGGGGGACTGTCAGATCCCGTATCTCGGGTGAGAAGGGAGACCCTCGGTGTGTGTCCTCCCCAAGCTCTCCCTTGGACTTGCAAACCTCTTCCTGCACCTCGTCGAGTCGCTGGCTAACGAAGCGCAATTGGGCCCGCAGGGAGTCCGAGGAGAGTGCCTCGGGTTCCGGGCGACCGCTTGGGTTTGCCATCACTGGATCCCCGAGTGGGGCCGATCGGACCCGAGGCGAAGTGGGGGGCTCTAGTAGTGTCATGTGGGCCCGAACGAGCGCCTCGCGTTGTCGTAGTGGCTCGATTGCGGGCGGGTGCGCCGGATGAGAAACGAGCGGGATAATGGTTTGCACCATTTCCATTAGAGCTCGGACTTGACGGGCGAGGTCCTGAAAGGCCTCGGGTGACACGGGCGTTGAGTCGGCTGGGGCGCCGTCGGGCGGCGACAAGCCCGGGTCGTTGAATATTCGCCAATATCGTTCGGAGGTCGTGGCGGGGTGTTCGTCACGATGATCTCCGTGCGGGGGATGTTCCCCTGAGGCTTCGGTCGGGTGTGACCTCTCAGCCGTGGGCTCATCTGAGCCGCTCGGGTGATCACCCGATATTCTGGGCCCTTCCTCTAGCGCCAATCTGTTGTGGGAAACAGCCTTGAGTCGTGGCCTCGGGGCCGACGCGACTCGGTTCGAGTCCGGACGATGGGGATCTCTCCGGGGCGTTCCTCGAGCCCGTGGGGTCGGTCCGGTGCGATGGTCCGATCGGGACGGGGTCACCGTGTCCTCCGGGCAAGAACTCCTCGTCTGCGCGCCCGGCGGGGACCCTCGGCTTCGTACCTGCACAAAGGTTGGGCCGGGGTGCTCGGCCCGACCCCTCCGACGATCAAGTTAGCAGATGTGGAGGGGGTTTAAGAAGAAGAAGTGTTTGTGTCTATCCCTTTTCTCCCCTTATTCTTTGATGAACGAGAGGGTATTTATAGGGAAGCTTACTGTTGTTTGATGTGCCCGCTTGCAGGAGGCAGGCTGATAGCGTCTGACATGGGCGTTGGCGTGGCGTGAAGAACCACGCCTGCGTAGGCGTTAATGTGCCTCGACCGATGTTCTGGTTCGGTTGACCGAGTGCCGTCGCGCCGATCGAGGCGTGAGGCGTCGACTGACGTCGGCCGAGTCTTATCATAATTACTATCCTCATCACAACCTATTTGTAATTAATAATTATTTAGAAATTAAAATATAAATTTAGACTTATTAATATCAAAACCAACCTAATCTTCTATACCAACAACATTAAAACCCTTTGTTGTAATATGACCAGATAGAATAATTGATCCATGGATTTGTTGTCTCAATCATTGACTCAAAATACTTGATAAGTCAATGATAAAATATATTAATTAAATATTTTTTTATGTGAGACCGATGATATTATTGCAGCATATCTGATCATTCATTATTTCTACCACTAGTCAATATTTGGTTTTGTTTAACACTTTCATGAAGCATGACCCTTACACTTTGCAAATAAATAGCATCAATAGTATGCCATCACCGTAACCAGGTTCAGCAAACATATACCTCCAATGTAACTTAGATCAGCTCCATTCAAGGATTGTGATATGAGCAAACATATTACTTCATGCACTCTTTTTAAGTATGCAAACAGTTTTACCATCTCTGTATCATAATCTCGAAAATTATCATCCTACCTCCCTGATATGGTCTAAACCTAAATATATAAAAGTATCCGAAGTGGTACCAAGATGATTCTGAAGTGGCTATGAGGTGGGGGCATCGAGCTCTCGAGGCATCGATATTGGGAGAGATTTTTTGACTCAATCCCTCTAATTCTCAAGTCAGTTATTGAGGACTTAGTGAGTATTCATTTTTTCAGGAAGAGAACCTCCTGTCGAAGCGCCAAGAATTACCTTTTATACCACATCTTGGAGGAGATAACTCGTAATTACCTCGACGTCCTCTCTCTAGCATTTTGTACATGTGGGCGACAGTTCTAAATGGTTTGCCTTGGACTTTTAAATAAACTATATTCATTAAGCATGATCCTTGTCATATCTTGTGAGCTCTTATTCTTTCTCTTAACAACTCTATTTTATTACAGATTTATTCAAGTGAAAAATTATGATTATACCCATTTAAATCATAAAATTCTTAAAAAATTATAATTTTTAAATTCACCACCATGATCAATATGAATAGAGAAAATCATAAAAACTTTTTCATTTTAAACTTATTTATAAAATTTAATAAATTATTTAAAATAATTATGTTTATATGTTAAAAAGTATATTCAAGTATATATACAATAATTATTAATAATCATAAAAGCATATTTGCTATCTCCTAGACTTATGATATCAATTAGTCTAAATAAATTCATATGAATTAATTATAATGGTATAGATGTACTTACTTAATTTTTAGGTTTGAAGCTAATCCATATATGTTTTCCTAGTTGGCACGCATCACAAATTTTATCTTTAACAAATTTAATTTTATGTATTTCTCTCACAAGTTTTTTAGTTCCAATCTATAAAATTAATTTCATACTAATATATCTTGGTCTCCTATACCATAGCCATACATCATCATTCAAAATCAAAAAACAAATTACATCATGAAAATCAATAAAATCAATACTATAATATTATCACTTCTTAAAGCTATCATAGATTTATCAGTATTTGACATTTTTATGATGCAATCATGAGATTCAAATCTAATATTATATCTCTTATGACAAAGTTGGCTAATGCTTATTAAGTTATGTTTTAAATCATCTACTATAAATATTTTTTAAAATAAAATATTTAATTTGTTACTAATATTTTTAATGCTAATGATTTTTCTTTTATTGTTATCTCTGATGGTAATATATCCTTCATCTCGGCAATGAGCTTTGAGAAGTTTGTAGGATCTCGGGTCATATGCCTTGAATATTTATTATGCATCTTTTACTCCTAGCTCTTTTTAGAGACATATCTACAAAAAAAAATATATATTTATTCTAGGTACCCATTTAACTTTAGGTCCTTCATTGTTAGATCTACCTTTTTTTTTTCTTTTAGCTTCAAATTATTTATGGTTCATTTAGGAACTCAAACTAATTTAAAATGATTATATTTTTTAAAAGAGCATGTGTAAACATAATGACCAAACTTTTCATAAAAGTTGCATTTAGCTTTAGGAGGAATATATAGTGTAACTCCTTTTATAAATTTAATTGGCTTTCAATGTATGCTCCTACTTGTGAAACCAATACCTTTTTTTCTAAATACACAATCTTGCTTAGCAAGAATCACATTAAAAGATATTTTAAATTTTAAATTTTTTTACTATTTATCATGGAAATATATTTTCCTTTTTAAGTGATTATATTACATCATTATTATCAGTAGACTCCAGTAATATTCTAGTTGTTCATTCATGACAAGTAAGATATTCTTTATATTTTTCAAAGCATATAATTCTAGTGATTTTTTAACTAACTTATTTTTAAGTTTAAGATTAGATGATTTTAAATCTTCACATTTAGTGCCAGAAGTATAAGATGTTGACATATAATTGTCATGTTTATTTTTCAATGTATCAAATTCATTAGCGAGTGAAATATGATCCCTTTTTAGCAAGCTTTATTTTTTATCAATCATTTTAAATTCATCATATAAATTATGAAATACTTCAAGTAATTCATCTTACGAAAAAGAAGTTTCGAGAGAGTCAAATACCTTATTATTGAAAGTCATTAAAGCATAATTTATTTATTTTTTATCATGTAATTTGTATATTATTTCATAGGTCATTAAGATCCTATAAGTTCTTTAAAAAGAAGATTATTCAAGTCTGTAATTTTTTGGATTATCGTTATCTTTGATCCCAACTTTAAATCTTGCTCACCAATTTAAGATTAGTATAGTTTTTACCAAGGGCTTTTAATCTATTGACAACATTTGTAAAACAGGTGTATATGTCACTAAGAGATTCACTTGATTTAATTTTGAATAACTCATAATTATAAATAAGAAAATTGATTTTAGATTCATTTACACCGTCAGTTCCTTCATGTGTGACTTCAAAGATATGTCATGCACGATATCACAAGTAGTTTACTAATCTTGAATTGGTTTTATAGGCACACCAACATCAAGAAAAGTTTCACGATTCGATCCCTATGACATTCAAGTCAGTTACTGAGGACTTATTGGATATTCATTTTTGGGAAGAGAGCTCCCCAATGAAACATTGAAAATTACCTTTTATACCACGTCTTAAGGAGACACAACCCATAATTGCTTCAATGTCCTCTTCTTGACATTTTGTTCATATGGGTGACAAAAGAGACAACCCCGAATAGTATGTCCTGGACTTCTATCTATGCAGGCAAACGTGGGAGAGTGAGTTAGATCTCTCTCCTTCCACGATAACTTCCATACGACGCTTATATATCGAAATGTTGACTGTTCGTTAATATATTCATTATCAATCTTCGTACTTTTTTTTTTTTTACAATGACAACCACAAAGAATACAAAACCCAACACCAAACATTCATACACAGAATCTGTAACCAGAAAATTTGTAACAAATGAATGTGTTGTGGTGACAAGTTTGAATAAACATATTCTTGAACAACAATCACAGAACAAACTACTGCATTGACATTAATATATTGTTGCATACTATTCACTGTTACATGTTTTAATGAGCATAACTCCATTTCAATGAGATTTATTTGATGCATGGAACTATATATTCATACCATACCAGATGCACTTTCTTTTGTGATTATAAAAACAGAAAAATAGTTATTTTATAATGAATTTGCTCTTGTCTTGAACTACAAGATTCATCTGTAACATATTAATGCTTTGTAGTCATGTCAATGAGGCTGATCATAAACAGCTTAATGGAGTTTTTTACCTCTTAGGTTGTCCAGAGAATTTCTCGTACATACTTGACCCTTACTAGTAGGCAGAAGCTGTCATAAATTTCAGAACTTGCAGAATCCATACTTAGAAACATATATGAGGATTGAATAAGGTGATAATAGCAACAAAATTCTCATAAATAGTTATATAAAAGCTAGTTTTGCCAAGAGATAAACATTTCCAGACTAATTACATTCTACCATTTAGGTCATTTGAATTAGGTGTGGGTTGTATGTTTATATTGGCATCAAACAATTGCATTTAGGACCATGCAGCAGCATACAAAATGTCCAAAGAATTGATGTTGCAGATTTCCTATGAGGAACAGAAAAATGCTGATGCCACAAGTTCTGTAGCTGCTGACAGCAGCAGGCATCTGAACTCGAAGGTTCGATTGGGTTGTTTTCCTTCTGAAGAAAACGAAAGGAAAAACTTCTATTAGTCGAAAAAAAGGATGATAGAGGGATAGGAAATGAGCCTGCTTCACCAGAGTCATGAAAAAATGAGAGGACCAGAGGTTCTAGCAAAAAAAGTCAGATCATGATCTTTCGGAGATCAAACACAATATGACAGAAGGAAATCAGAATGAAGACAAACTTGGATCATCGACTTGTTGCATTAATTACGGATTCTGCATGCAGTGTTTCTGGCTCAATCGGGTTGTTTAATCCAGATAATAGCCCTCGTGAAAAGAGAACAGAAGTACAAAGCTCGAATGCATACCTGAACTCAAAGGTCTCAGCTACAGGAGCAGAAAATGTCCTTGCTGTAGAATGCTTCATACAGGCCATCAAGAATAGAAGCGTGAAGCTTCGTGAATCTGGATATCTGTACATGGTCATGCTTCCAGAGTTTTATATCCCAAGTCCACATCAAAACACTGAAAGGATAGCAGGCTTAGACCTAAAATTTTCCAAAATTGCAAGATCATGCAGTGTAAACTGCCAATTCTTTTAGCCACCTGAAAATTATTATTTAGTGATGGAACTTTGAATCCTTTACTGTTGTCATTTTCCAATTAGTGTCACCTCCGAGAATAGTGAAGGCTAGTTATAATACAAGCAACTTCTTGGAAACAATAAACAAAATGCCATTTCATTTCATTTACTTGTTTAGGAATAGCTGCCAGGTTTCTAAGATGTACTGAATATGAATAAGTCAGCAAAAAAGCTATCAAATGAATGATACTAATGCAGAAGACAAACATGATGAGGTCTTCATGCTACAGAGTTCACAAAAGAACCAACCATAATGACAGTGCAGTAGAACAAATGAAACAAAAATGAGCTTTAAAGATTTGCAGTTACTGAGCTCAAAGATCTGTATGCTACATACAAAACGTAAGGAACTACAGGAGTTAAGAAATTTAGATGCAGCAAAATGGTATTCATTCTTCAAACAAGGTGCATTAGTTGAATAAGTTTACAGCTTAACATATGAAAGAGAAAAAGACGAGACAAAGTAAATGAACTGATAATTCAACAGATATACTCTACGACAAATTGAAGAGTTCCCAAAATGCAGGTAACAAAATGCAACAGCTACATTTATCGCCAACTAAGAAGAACAAGCATATAAGGTAATATTTTCCCTATAGATTTTCCAAGCTTCCCATTGAAGACAAATCGAAGAAGATTCTATGCTCTTCAAATTTGTATCAGATCTGCTAATTACTCAAGTTCACCCTCGCTAAAAATCCCTTGCGGCCAACGTAGCTCAATCTAGTTTAACAGATGAGAAGAGGTAGTGAACAAACCAGAAGGATGAAATGAATCCAACTGTCCCAGTAGCAAGCATGATGGCAATGACCATGAAGAGTGAGTAGCCAAGGTAAAGGGTGGCAGAGACCGGGCCACTTAAACTCTTAAGATCAAATACCAGGTAGTTCACCGAGTATAAGAAGATATATAGAGCCACTGAGCCGGAAGCAAAGAATGATTTCCACCACCATTTCCAGTCTTCCACACATATGTGCATGTAGGTAAGTACTAGAGAAACCTCAGCGCACACGATAACGAGGAGAATCAACACAACTAAGAGAAAGCCAAAAACATAGTAGACTCGGCCCATCCAAAGGCTTGACATTATGAAGAAAAGCTCAATGAACAGGGTACCAAAGGGTAGAGTCCCAGCTCCAATCACCAGCAACCATGATGGATACTTTTGTGGAGGGATCTCGCGAGGGATTTGATTAGTACGGACAGGGTACTCAATGTGGGGTGCCTTGGCACCAAGGAAACCACCAGTAAGAGTAAGTGGAACCGAGATGCAGAACCAGAGCAAGAGGAGCACAATGAACAAGGAAATTGGGATTGCCCCGGTGCTCTGGCTGCCCCACAACAGGAAATTTAATGTTGTCAAGATCAAGAAGGCAATACCCGGGAAGAAGCAAGCGACACGCCATGAGACCCCGACCCACCCAGAGTGATCCCCACATTTAATTGTCTTCCAAATCCTAACGGCAAAGTACCCTGCCACAATTCCAAGAATCAAGTAGAAGAACAGCATTCCCGTGATGAGAGTTCCACGAGAGGCAGGGGACATGAATCCAAGCGCAGCGAACAAGATGGTCACGATTGCCATGCCAAGTATCTGCACCCCATCACCTACCATCACACAGAGCAGTAATGGATGGTCTGGAGCCCTGAAGACATCCCCGACAACAAGCTTCCACCCAGAGAGCTCCTCATTCATCTGTGCTTGTGACTCCTTATCGAGCTCTTCGTACCGGGTGAGATCCCTCCGGACAGTTCTGAGTAAGATCACGAGAACAATGCCAGCTAGAAAAGCAATCACCATTAGCGAATTGAGGATTGAGAACCAATGAACCTTGGCTCCTTCCATCTTCAGATAAGCATCCCATCGAGACGGCCATTTGATGTCGCTCTCGACAAAGGCGACCTCGTAGGTGAAGACAATTGGCTGGTTTTGGGTCAGCTTCATGGCCACGGTGATAGGATCGCACTGGATCTTGGCCGGATACTTATCGTACATCTTCACATTCTTGATCGATTCCGCGTTGTGCAGGAAGCTGCATGGCACAACCTCGAATCCGACCACCATCCAACCAGGCTTGCCGGATCCCGACTTGCCCGTCGTCTGGATCACGTCGGCGGCGTCTCCAGTGCTGCCGACCACCCTCGCCGCATTGGCGTCCTCGTACTTGTGCACGAAAACGGTGAACTTGAGGTGATTGAACACGTAGTAGGCGTCACCAGCCCGGACTCCGACCGGGTACCCCGTCCATCTGAGGACGTAGTCGTCCTTCTTCGTGTACCGGATCGCCGGAAGGTTGTCCAGGATCACATTGACCTGGTACATCTCGTCGATCCGCTTCTTGAGGAGATCGAAGTCCTGGGACGAGAGGGGTTTGGATCCGCAGAGGAAGACGTCGGACTCGTTGGTAAACATCTTGAAGCGGTAAGGGGAGTTCTCGATGCGGTCGCCCATGAGGAGCTCACCGAGGTTCTCGGCACTGTCCTTAATGCCCTCCTGGGGACGGCAGAAGGGGAGGCTATAGTAGCCGAAGGGCATCTCGGTCTCGATGGAGGTGAGCGAGTTGACCTTCACCGAGAGGGCATCGCCGACCTGGTACTCGTGCGGGTAGCTACCAGGGAGGTAGAACCCGTCGCCGGAACGGAGGTCCGCGAGGGACGAGAAGAGCAACCAGAGGCCAAATCTGCGGAAAAATCCCATCTTGGCGGCGGATCCGGAAGCGAAACCCATCGGAGATGGGCTTTTGTTCACAGATCTGGAGAGAATTCAGATAGAAACCGGATCAGAAAGAGTAGATCTCAGCGTTGCGTGGCATTAGGAGTTCGATGTACAAATGCGCATCAAATCTGAAGGAAAAATCTTATCAAAATAGAAAAACATAGAGGAAAACAAATCAAACAAGGATGGATTAGAAGAGAACAGAGAACAGATCTGACCTGTGTGCAAGCGCCTTCAACTAGACGATGAGGGCAGGGAGATCTGAGAAGGAGGGAGAGGGCGACGCGTCTTTATAGTTCCTTTGTTGGGTTCCCGGTGGAGGTGGAGATGAAGACTTGTGGGCGTCCGAATTCCCAGAATGCCCATGTGACTTTCCGCAACTTCGCATATGTGTATATATAATGTGATTGTATGTTACGGCCATAAACATGTGCATGCATCAAAAGGTGTGCCGTCGATTGGTCTGATCTGATCTGGTCTGATCTAGATCAGATCCGGTCCAACCGGGAACCGATCCGATCCGCTCATTGAATATGGACTGAGTTCAATCCTGTCTAATCTAATTTCGTAGAGTGAAATATCATTCACTGCTAAAGGCTGTAGCCAATGTCAAGCATTAATGATGGTGGTAAGAATTATACATATATTTTTATAAAAATGAGTATTTTATTCTGTGTTTGCTTGGAAAACTTCGACAACCAAATGCTTACATGACTGATACAAATCTCCTACAAAATGGAGGTTTTAGAATTAGATTAGGTAGTGCAGCATATGTAATCAAACGACAGCTTTCTTCCTCTCACTGGTTTTACATGCAACCTGAGGACAAGTTCATAACATGCGACGTGGGGGTTGTCATGAGAAATAATGTCATCCATGGCGATACTATTCTTTGTCAAAAGCTTATAAAGCATACATGTGCTGTTGACATGTTCAGCTGATACCAATCACTAAGTTTCAAGTCCCTCCATGGACGAGCAGTCACCACGTTCGCCCATTCGAGAAGACAAGAACAGTCGATCTAATTGGCCAAACTGTAGTATTTTTTTTTTCTCCATGAATGTTGACATTGACATTGTTCTTACCTAACTTGTTATCTGTGCATAATTCTCTTAGTCGTAATGCCTGATTCAATGTTTTGTTTGCTGGTGTTAGGTCAAATTCCTAAGGCCTGTGCATGACAGCTTGACCTTGCAGCCGCCTAATTAGGTGGTAGAATTCCATTAAACATCATGCTCCAGTCTGCAAGTCATTTTCTCAATCATCTATTGTATCAATCAGAGCACACAGCAGGCAAAGAGGACTAATCACATCAAGCAAATGATCGGTTCCTTCCCCAATGCAAGATCATGATTGCAGTGTTGCAGCATCGTTCGAAATAGCATACTGCGATGGGCATCAGAAGTGCAGTATTCTAATTAATGGGTATAAGTAGACATGCAGATTGAAATACGTTCGTTGCTTAGCGAGAAGCTACTACTGCTTCACATGGAACCCATCTTCCTCCTCCGTGCGCCGCCGACAGAAGCCCCTGGCAGCTTGCAAAGGAGTGGAATGCGCAAAGCTTGCTGCCGAGCTGATGCCATGTCGGTGCCATGAGCGTCGAACCAGGAACGATATCATAATGCTGCTGCGTGGACAAGCCTTGGAACGGTCCTTCAGGTGATGCAAGGCGCACTTGCAGTCTCGGTGGTAGGGCCGCTGTTCGATGTGCGAGTTCGAGGCGGGGATGCAGCCAAGTAGTCTCTCAGCTGATCCGGCGGCCATCGCGTCCTCCTCCCCCCGGCCGCTCTCGCACTTGCTCGACGACCTCGGATTGTGTCGCATCATGGCTTCATTTATACTCGATCTAGCGTCGCTGCTCCAAGGTCACCTGCATGTATGGCTTAGATATCTCCGGCCTTGGGTTTAACGAAGCTTGGAGACAAGGAACAAGAACGTGGCGATCGAGAGGTAGCAGCCAAGGGGATATTGGGAACAGTGAAAGAAAGAGACAAAGATCGTATACAACACTGTTTAACATTATTTTTTGTTTAGTATTATGATAAGTGAAGAAGTGAGTAATTTGGTGTGAAAGTTATTAATTTTATTCATCGGAGTAATTAGATTTTGAAGGAGAGGTTCTTCTCATTAAGATACTTAAATTTATGATCAATTCTTAAATTATAAATTGATTAAGAATTAAAATATATAAGAAAAGTAAAATTATTATTTCATATTTGTCTCTATTATAATCTTTTATTATGCCCACATAATATTGAATTTCGATGTGAATCTTGGATCGATGCAATTAAAATATCTTACGAATGAGAGGTTTTGTAATGGAGTCCACTAAATAGTTAGAAGTGCAAACGTGAGAAACACATAGTTGACGTTTGACATTTTGATCTTTCACAAAGTGAAAGTTGATGATAATATGTTTCATGCATAAATAAAATATCGACTTAACGCATAGATAAATTGTACCGACATTATCATATTATGTTATAGGAGTGAATTAGGAGGTGATACTAAGTTCATACAAATTAGTTTATTCATAGTTCTACAATAGTAGTGGCAACGGTTTAGTATTCAACTTCAATGGTGGATCTTACGATTGTGTTCTATTTCTTAGAATTTCAACCGACAAGATTTGCTCCAAGGTAGACAATGCCGGCTAACTTAGATGTTCTGACATTAGTGTTGCCTACCCAACCAGCATTGACGATGGAATGGAGATGAAGTGATAAATATTTACAAAGAAAAAAATCATGATTGAGAGTTTCTTTAAGATTCCATTGATACATTTTAGTATAGACCAATACACAGTGGAGGGCCGATGCATGAATTCTGATTATTTATTAATTATAAATAAAATATCTAAATATGTGAGAGATAAATATTGCAAGGAACCAAGTACTTGTGATATTGTGATATTGTGTGGGATCTATAGTAGGCTATCATTATATAATTTAAGTGACTGGAGAGTGAGGTGACAATTTCTTTGGTATTCTACATATTCGTCTTTGATAATAGATCTCGAATATATATCTTTTGAGATAAGAAAAGTCCAAAAGATCTTGCTTTTACTGTAAGAAAATAGCTTAAGATTCTTATGTCTTTGATGTATAATCGATTTGTCAATTACTTAAGGAATTGTTTAATCTCTATAGAATTATTACATGTGATGATAATATCATCCATATAGACTAGAAGATATATAATATATCACTTTTGTTATCTTACGAATAAAGAGGTGTTAGACTTGGAGTTGGTATAGCTGACTGATATAAAAAATGAGCTACTCTTGGAGTTTAGTGAAGTCCATAAATAGCTTTTTATAGTTTCCAAATATAATTTGAATATTATAGTAAATAAAATTAATGGGTTACTACATAACGATATTATCAGTTAAGATCTCTTGTAAAAAACTATTGTTAACATCTAGTTGACATTTATGCAAACCTTGAGTGGTAACCAAACTTAAGATGAGTCGAATTGTCATCAATTTAATAACTGAACTAAAGGTCTCTATGAAACCATTTGGCCACTAGACATGCTTTATATCTTGCTATGGATCCATTTGAGTTTCGCTTAATTTAAAAGATACACTTATACCCGATGATATTTTGTATGGGATGAGATGTACAAGGGTCTATGTGACATTAATTTAAGAAGTAGTCAAACTCAGGATGAGTCAAATTATCATCGATTTAATAATTGGACTGAAGGTCTTTGTAAAATCAACACTCGATTTTTAGTAAAATCATTTGGCCATTGGATGTGCTTTGTATCTAACAATAAATCTATCCGTATTTCACTTAATTTGAAATATCCACTTATACTTGATGATATTTTATGCGAGATAAGATGGTATAAGTGTCTATGTGATATAATAGAGTATGATATCATATTCCCTACACATAGCTTTATGTTTGTGTAAAGATTTTTGGACCTAGGTAATGATTGCTGGTTCGATAGGCTCAAGAACCTGTGATAGTATGAAAATTAAGGATTTGATGTGGTTTGAAGATATCATTTTAGAGCGTATTGTCATGTGACATCTGAGCTCTATGGTATTAATAGATTATGTTGAAGGAATGAGAATTAGTGAAGATTTAGTAACACATGCTTGATTAAGTCGATAACTTTAGTGTCACTTAGCCGAGGAGAGAATAAAGACATTAATTATGGTGCTGCTTCGTATGGTATTATAAAGTGAGTTAGTGGAGAGGTAGATAATGAAATTACAAAGAGATGAGATATTACCGAACTGAAGTAATAAATTAATACATGTCCAAAGAAGAACTACTGATTGATGTGATGAGAGGTGCGCTTGATGGGGTTTGAAGTGTACTCATATAAACCTAATAATCAATAGTTATTGTAGTGGCTAGTATTGCTGAAGAAGCAAGAATTTAGAAGGAAAAAATATGGACTTAACAAAAAAATAATATGACATGATACAAAGACCATTTGAGTTTGAGGATCATGGCACCAAGAAACATTATGTTTAAGGGAGTACTCAATAAAGATACAAGGCTTGGATCTTGGTATTAACTTATATGAAGTATAGGGATATAATAAGGAATAACATAAATAACTAAATACTTTGAGTTTTTGAATGTTTAAAATTTTATAAAAATAGTTTTTTTAAATGGTGATTGATATTGTAGGATTGAGATAAGTATTCAATTAATGAGATAGACTTTAGTTTAAAGGACTGTTGACCAAAAAGTTAATTGAATATAGGTTTAGTATAAGAGAGTTAGACCAATTTTAACTATATATTCATGCTTTCGTTCGATGAAACTAACTAGTTGAAATGTGTATAGTGGTGACTTAAGATATTGTATATCACATAATGAGAGGTACATTATTGTCACATGATATTCACTTCCTCAATAAAAGTAAGCTATCTTAATAGTAATATGAAAGAAGTTCTTGATCACATTTTTAAAATGAGTAAAGACTATGATGACTTCATATTTTTACTTAAGAGGATATAGCTATGTATATTTAGTAAAGTAATATATGAAAATGATATAAAATCTAAAATTATCAAAGAAAATAATTACGATAGAGTCTCAAATGTTAGTGTAGACATTTTAAAATATAGTTTATGAGTTTTATTACTAACACAAGCATCACAATAGGTTACAATTTTATTTGATTTGAAAGTTAAAAGGGAGTAATAAAAAATTAGTTATTATTGAATGAAGAATATGAATGACCAAGGCGGGGATGCCACACATCGATTCGAGCAACAACTAAAGCAAGAGCGATTGGTTGAGTGATTTATAAAGTTGATGATAACTCATAAATATTATTTTTATTTTGGCTTTGGACCAACAATGCCCTCGTGCTCAGATTCTTTATAAGAATCGAGTTAAAAATAACTCAATAAAGGTATTATTTTATTTATAAAATTAAGAAAAAAAATAATATTCCTTTTAATATGAGGTGCACATAAGGTATTATCAAGTGTACAAGTGTTTATGTGTGAATTAAGTATTGTAGAATTAGAATGAGTAATATGGATTCTATTATCATCACCAATGATGATGTCATCATTGCTCTCATAATCTGGAGGGATAAGTTCTACAAATCAAAAGTGATGTGATGGAAAGTATCAGAGTTAATAATTTAATTGTTTGGATAAGCAATTATAGTAGTCATAATGTTTACTTGAAGTCAATTGGGTATAAAAATAAACTTAGGTCGAGATCAATAAAATTTTGTTGCATATCCAATTTTATCGCTGAAAGATAACTTTTTACTATTTGTTATTACGAGGATGTTAGAACCATTAACATTAAAGTTATTTCCTAAGTTGTTTAGATTGAAGTCACTACTATGGTTGTTACTTTAATAATGTAATGGAGGATGACGTCTCCGTGTGTTACCTATATATTCAGGAGGCATCTTGTTCGGTGATTTATTGAAGTTCTTGTTATCTTAATTATGTTTTTTTTTTTATTTTTGATTGAATTGAGCTGTGATTGTTGGTCACATAATCTTTTCTTCTCGTTTCAAATATATTTTATGATCAATCAATTTGTCATATAGTTCTTTAAATGATATTGGTGAATCACATGCCCTAATTACTATCGTTAGTTTCTCATATTCGGTTACTAAGCCACTAGAGTATGAATAATAACTTCTTCATTACTCAGGAGATGACCTATTAAAGTTAAGTCATTTATAATAACCTTTAGATTTTGTATATAATTAACAATAACACTTCTCTCTTATATTGTTTATAACTTGGACCATGTTTTTATTATAATGTTGCACGAAGAGATTAGTGATGCTATGGAGCCAATAATTGAGGCTTGGATGGCTTGTAGAATAAAACGAATTTATCATAGCCATAACTTATGATCTAGATTTACCATTGGGATGAGTTCTTTAGGTATTTGGATCTTTTTCTGGTGGATAATTAATAGAGCCATTGATAACCTAATAGATTATATCAAAAAAGGAGATTAATGAATTTTGTTTGTTAAGATGTATAGTTGCTGCTTTTAGAGAGTTTGAAAGGGATCAAAGTTACGGTATTGACAAATATGAGTCCTGTAAATGAACCATTGTTTCCGAGCGAATAGAGTTGAAGGAGAAAGACAACATATATGTCAGATGTGGTTGGATGCTACACTGTCTATCATTGAATAGGTAGTTGGCATCTTGCACCAATAGGATCGTTGCGAGTATTTGTTGTCTAGTGAGCAGAAAGAAGCAAGATGATGATCGATGGAGGAGAATGATTCGTCGATTGCAGTCGCTTGTGGTTGGTGGTAGTGGCAAATCTGTCGATCACCGACGGTGACAACAAGGTGCAAGAGGCATGTTAAATCTACGTATCACTGGAGAAGCAAACTCGTTGGTAGTGACAACAAGGTACAAGAGGCAAGTCATAGATCACGATCGTCGGAGAAGGAGAACGAGGAGACAAATAAGATTGAGGTTGATAGATTTCGTCACTTTAGCTACTGCAAACACGAGTGCTGGATAGATCGTCTGCTACGATATGAGAAGAAGGCCTCATGGTTAAAGAAGGTTTCGTTGGAGCAAGAGAGGAGGATGGTTGCGGTATGTGTATAATGTGAGGATGGGACAGAGGAGATGGCAACAACTGCTCACTGTGGACGTGAAGACTCGATCCTTGAGCACTGTAGAGATTAGATAGAAGAGGAGAAAGAGGGGGTAAAGTCTTGCTTAAGACAAGAGGAGCTGTGATAGTATGAAGAAATGATGAATTTGTTGTGAAAGGTATTGATTTTATTCATTGGAGTAATATATATTTATACAGATTTTAAGAAATTTTTTTTAATCAATTACTCAAATTATATAATCAAATATGTATTTAAAAATGTGATTTGATCCTTAAATCATATATTGATTAAGAATTAAAATAAAAAAAAATATATATATAATTATCGTATTTATGTTTATCGTCTCTCATTGACTGATGTTAAACGGTAAATTTATGCGCTCTGGCAAATGAACATCTGACAGCATTTTCAGAAGGTGGAATAATCTGTCTCGGCCACTGCAGAGATAGCTCAGTCTCACCCATTAGATCCTCGCTGAAGGCCATGGCCATCTCCTACGGTGCCCACCTTCTGGACCACACTCGCTCAGATCCATGAAGAATACTTGAAGCCGTCCTCCCCGAGCACCCAAAGATGCTTTAAGCAGAGCCATTTGCCCTGCTTCCTTTCGTTCATTCCTTCCCACCACAGACATCATAACACAGTAGTCCTCTTCGTCATGAACGATCCCTCATTCCACTGCGTCCAAATGAACCTAAGGCCCACAAGGCTGCTGATTCCCCAACACCTTCAGTGTCTCATTCTTTTCCCTCCCTTCTCTCAGACTGACGGTCATCAGTCCTCGTTTGGAAACTTAGCTGGTGGTGGTGATCCGATGGCGCAGGTAGGTGGATCATTCCGCACGAGATACGAGGCGCCTGTGGGAGAGAACCTTTTCCCTTTGGCACGGCACGCGCTGAACTGCAACTACCTACTACAGTGTCACTGGCATTGTGGAACCTGGATGCCTTAATGATGTGCTATGGAGTGGAACCGCTGCCTTCGAGACCATCTGTTTCGAGACCACGGTAATAAATGCAAGCAACTTTTTGCAGAAATGGAGTCACTTGACCGAGAAAGACGGAGAAGAAAGAGAGGATATGTCGCTAACCTTCCCATGAATGAGTCTGTGGTTTACTGTTAAATATATGCTACTATGTCTCTCAGTTCTTCAGTGTTACGGTGGGAGAGGAGAGGAGAGAGAGAGAGAGAGAGGATGTTGGCCGCCGACAAGATGTCGGATTTGGTGTCATCGCTGAAACCTGACGGGGTGTCATCGAGAGATTCGCCCGACCTAGCATAGGAATGGTGGCATAGTTTGCCTGCTTTCGTTACATGTATATTTATCTTGGATTCCTTTGACTCCACTCGTCCCCGTCGCTCTCCCAAGTTTGCTGCTTCGACGTCGTCGCCGCGAGAGGTGTTGGGGCGGTGACGGATGATGGAGGAGCTCCACCACCAGTTCTCGCACGTCATGCCGCCACCCCCGGTGCCGCAGCAGCAGGGCGGCCAGCGCGGGTGCCTCCTCCCCTCGTCGCCGGGAGATGGTGGCGCAGGAGAGGAGGAGGAGGCATCGGCGGCGGGGGAGACGGAGAGGGCCAGGTGCAAGGCGAAGATTGTGGGGCACCCCTTGTTCGAGCAGCTGCTGTCGGCCCACGTGGCGTGCCTGCGGATCGCCACGCCGGTAGACCAGCTGCCGAGGATCGAGGCCCAGCTCTCCCAGTCTCACCACGTCGTCGCCAAGTACACGGCCGCCGCCGCCTCCTCCGCCGGTGCTAACCCAGACAACAGGGAACTCCATCAATTCATGGTCATCTCTCTCTCTCTCTCTCTCTCTCTTGCAAATCTGCTTAATAATCAGCAACCCATATAGTATGTTTTTTCTTTCAGTGGTTTGTACTCTTTGAGGTGGTTTATCATGTACCAACCTCCTTCCCTCTATTGGGATTGGTAAAAGTTTGCAGCCGTGAGAAGTAGTACATCCACAGTCTCTTTCCCAGTTGGTGGAGACATTGAGAGGGTATCAGTCACGGATGAGCGAATACAGATGAGCGTGTATGGCCATTACAATTGAACCAAATGGAATATCCCGTTTAACATCCACTACTGTTTCTCATTTCTATCTATATAAAAAAATATATAATGGAAAACATTTTTGGAATCTGTAATCGCTTCAGTGCTTCTACTGCATCTTTTATCATCTCCTTGTAGATGTCTTTACCAAATGATGTCAAAGCAAGCAGATTACATCGCTGTTTATTGAAACAGAGAGAGAGAGAGAGAGAGAGAGAGAGTAGATGCAAAATCCTATAGATTAAAGATCTCTGAACTTAAGTTTGAGTCTTGCTAAATTTGGACTTATGCCTGACATTTGAGGTAGATTTTATGTTAGAGCTTCAACTGATTCTTAATGTTTTCTCCAACCAGGCAAACTATGTGTTGTTGCTCTGTTCCTTCAAGGAGCAACTACAGCAGCATGTTCGTGTCCACGCAATGGATGCGGTGATGGCCTGTTGGGAGCTTGAGCAGAACCTTCAAAGCTTGACCGGTGATCAGCAGCTCTGGAACTCCTGATATGATCAATTGATCAGAGAGCTTAGCTTTAGTAGTCTCTGTTTCTTGTTTTATTTCGCTTGATCTCGTGTGGATACGGAGGAAAAGTTTGAGTGTAGTTTACGTTGTCTCTGCAGGTGTCTCTCCAGGTGAAGGGACCGGCGCGACCATGTCCGATGACGAGGAAGATGAAGCAGACGGCGACGTCACCCTGTTCGACGCAAGTTTGGATGGAACTGAGGACATGGGGTTTGGTCTTCCCACCGAGAGAGAGCGCTCCTTGATGGAACGCGTCAGGCAGGAGCTGAAGCATGAGCTGAAGCAGGTACATAACACACACACACACACACACACACACGGTAGCCGTCTCCATACATCATGTGAAGTTGCCAATGGCGTTGTGTCATCGTAGGGCTACAAAGAGAAGCTTATGGACATCAGAGAAGAGATACTACGGAAGCGAAGAGCTGGGAAGCTGCCAGGAGACACTACTACTCTTCTGAAAGCATGGTGGCAGTCCCACTCCAAATGGCCTTACCCTACTGTACGCAACACCAACTCCAGTCATCTTCTACCTCGAAGTTCCCTACACGATGATGCAGTCGACTGAACTGATACATTCCCTTTGAATCCTTCAGGAAGATGACAAGGCTCGACTGGTGCAGCAAACAGGGTTGCAACTGAAGCAGATCAACAACTGGTTCATCAACCAAAGGAAGAGGAACTGGCAGAGCAACCCTTCCCCCTCTACTTCTCTCAAGAGTAAACGTAAGAGGTGCGTGTCTATCTGCAGTCAAAATAAAGCCGAGGAGCTTCCTCCATGGTCTAAAACTGCTTTAGCAATGCAGGGTGACGACAATGCCCGAAGCTTCATGAAGAATTGATCATGTCCTCCTAACTTCGAAATGTTTGTTCTCTGGGAAGGCTAAGTTGTAATGTTGCTGCTACTAAAGCATTCAGTATGTGGACTTGTTATTACTACTGTCGAGGTTGCGTGGGTGTCACGTGATTTAGGCTCGTTGGGTGACGGAACCGCATCTTATACGTGACGGAGAGGCGATACTATCATACGACATCACCTCCCAAAGCAGATACGTTTTTGTAGTGCCTCCGTAGCTGTTGGTTGTATACACATATATAGAGATGACAGAACGAATGCATTCCATCCATCCATCCATCCATCCATCACGCATCCATCGTGATGTCAGAGCCGTCCAATCAACAGATCTATGCATCCGACCATCCCACGCACATCCGTGCGAAGGATGAGATGGGGATGATCTCAATCCGACACTGGTGCAATAAATACTGCATCATTTCGTTTCATGTGTTGGGAGGGGACGAAGATTCCGAGGAAGAACAATCAGAAGCACATGTCATCAGAAAGCACAGATTCACTTCTTCTTCTCCCTCCCTTATATACCATACCATGCAAAAATGCCTGGATTTGAGACAGTAACACTAGAGATATCATTGATCTAAGATTGAAAACCCTACATAGATACCGTGTGATGCAACCTTCGGTGGTGCATGCTCGAGGAACCTTAACAGGGGAAGAACATGAGAGTCATTTAGGGTCGTCCCAAGTCGAAGGTTGTCCACCACCATCGACGTGAGCAACTGCAGGAGATGAGCTAAACAGCTGCGCGAATCTGGTCACGGTTTTGCACCTTCTCTTGCTCTCATCCTTCTCATCTCCCTGTCTCCTCTTCCTCCTGGTCTTCATCGGTATACCGGCACCGGCGACGTTCGTCTTTCTGCTACGAGTTGCACTAGGACATGAGATCATGGCGGCAGCAGCGGAGGATGAAGAGGAGGACGGAGCAGTAGAGATGGGCGTCGGGATGTAAGAGGAGGAAGGAATGGTGAAGTTGGTGCGGGCCTTGGACCCCCTCAACCGCCGGGCCGCGGCGTCGTATGCCCGCGCAGCCTCCTCGGCCGTGTCGAATGTCCCCAGCCAGTGCCGGCACCGCCCCACCCGGTCGCGTATCTCCGCCGACCACCGCCCCCACGGCCGCTTCCTGACGCCCCTGTAGCTCGTCCGCGTGGCCGCACTGACCCCGGTCCCCTCGGCACCGGCAGCCGACGCAGACCTCGTGCACGAATCCGACTGCGGCCTACCGAAGAGCACGTGGTACCCCACCACCGCCGCGATCCCATCGAGTTCCGGTGGCCGGTCCTGTCCGACCGAACCGGCCGGATCACCCGGCTCCGTCTTGACGTGGAAGAAAGGCAACGTTGATCCGGTGCCAATCGAACTGGTGATGGTGGTGGTGGTGGTGGTCGTAGCTTCCATGACTTCGGGTCACTACCACCGTGCCGCCGCGAGGGGTTGTATATATCCACGACGAAGTGGTGTCGTCACTACATAGGTGCGATTACCGCCGTCTCGAAGCTCGGCGGAGGGTGACACCTGAAATGACGGGGGTGGCAAACGCCATGCAAGCAAGAGGGGGGAAGGGGGGAGGAGTGCTGCTGCAAAGAATGATGTACTACTGTTACTGAAGGGCACTGCCGATCTGCTGTACGATTTGGCAGTGATTACATGAGGCATAAAGGAGCTTGCAGCTTTTCCCTCCCCCATGGATTTGATTTGGAATGATGGGAACCTGGAGATGATCCCGCAGTGACAAGAGCAAAAAGAATAGTTTACGACGTCCCAACTCCGAGTTATGATGCAGTTTACGTAGGAAAAGGGCGAGTGATGCAACAAAAGAAATGAATGTGCTGTACATCAACTAGTCGAAGGTGTTGGCCATTGTTGGAGTGATACTTATAGCTCGTTGTAACATGTAATATTATGTTTCCTCGTAGCTATCAGTAGGCACCGGGTAGCTTTAGTTCCAGAGATCTAGTAAGAGAACAAGAGAATCTAATGGCTACTTTGGTGTTCTGACAGTGAAGTTTGTGTTGTTCGTCACCCTTGTCATGAAAGGAAGAGACTGTTTGACCGCTCGAGGCCAAAAAGAAAGAAAGGAAAATAGGAATAGTGTTACTGAGACATAAATCAGTAATCTTCAAACATATTTGCACTCGTTGGATACAATCTTCCAACTTTTAATGTTCACGACTAGCAGCCTGCTGTTTCTACTTGCATTAGGGCTGTTTAGAGAGAGCCTTTCTCGATAGAGGCACAGTAGACAACAATAATAATAAAATTATAATTTCTAATTGTATTATATGAAACTTTTATCGTTATTGAGACATATTAAAAAAATCATATTTTTAATTAAATTTAAAAAAAATATTTAAATATTTATTTATAATTTTTATTAAAATTTACACAGCAGACGAGAGCAAGAATTACATCAGACAAACAGTTCCTGCAGTCACTGACATTACTGATAGTAAAGCTCTCTTTTCTGGAAGGAAGATAGGATTCAGCACATAAAAAAACAACAAAACTTGTGGCATCATCAGATCAAGACATTGTTGGAGGGGAGAACAGAACACAATTTGCTTCGACTGCCGTAAAGAGCGACTAATTTAGTAGAGCCATGACGACTCCTGCTTATAAGAAATAAACATTGCAGTTCCTTGTACACCTTTCTCAGAGATCTGAGGGCAGTCTTCTACCTTTAAATATTTCAATTTGCGTAAACCAATCAGTGGTTTTAACCCACTGTCTGTCACTCCTAAACATTTGCGGAGATTGAGATCAGTCAAGAGCGGACAGCGTTGGATAAGCTGCATCCCCTTATCTGTAACTTCCTGGCATTTGATGAGTTTGAGTGTCTGCAAGTAAGGGGAAGAGCTAAGAGCTTCCATTCCACTGTCATTAAAGAAGCAAGCAGAGTCGAGCACCAGAACCCGAATCGGGCAAGTTTGAACTAATGCGAGAATACCACTCTGGCTAAAGCAATTGAAGGACGGGAACTCCCCATCGGAAAAGGATAATTCAAACACTTCCAGCATCGAACAATTAATAGCTAATGCCTTTAGACTCTCATCGGTCAATCTCAATGGACTACTCAGGAAAACGGGAGCCAGAAATTGTGATGGAAGGCGAATTGACATGCTTGTTAGGTTTCTAGACTTCTGAGATAATGCAATCATATCAGTGTCCTCCACCGCAATGCACATGTCTAGGTGAAGCCTCTCGAGTGCCTCGCATCGCCCAAGCAAGTATGAAAGCCCTCTGCCTGGAGCTATGATACAATTCACCAAGCTGAGATCTCTCAAATTTTTGTAGCTACCCTGATGCATCAGCCATTTTTCTACCGATGAGCTATCATAAATTTTTGGGTACCGGTAATATGCATCCATCTCAAACTCCAAACGCTTCAGATTGTTCCATCCAGGTCCCAGCTTTGTGAGATCATGCTCACTAATAGCCCTGCAATTTTTTATCGAAAGATCCTCGAGTTTTCCGAGCTTACCGAGGTATTCCAGCCACTCAACACTGCTCACCTTCATGCAGCGAATGAGGTGAAGAGCAGAAAGATTCTTACAACCAACGACAAGTGAGAGAATACCATTGGAACTGATTGCCGGAGCAAAATTTAGCTTCAGGGATCTAAGATTTCGGCAGGAAGATAAGTATGCAAGACCGGAATCATTAATGAACGAGCAAAAACTTAGAGTTAATTCTGTCAGTGAATGGCAATTGGAAGAGAGCACGAAAAGCCCCTGGTTATCTAACTGCTTACCCAGGTTGGACATCCAGCCAGAATAGACAATTTCTAGTTTCTTTATGTTCGGGAAGCGAATGCAGAGAGAAGTTAGAGCTTCAATCGCAGGGTGTAGCCCACATCCAACCCTTAGGAAATCCCTTTGTTCTCCATCGATTGCGTATAGGCGTTTGCTTACAAGGGAAATTGAGTTTCTATCTGCAGTTTGGTCTATTCTCCTAACTATATTGACAAGCAACTCTTCAGGAAGATCCTCCGTCAAGAACCCCATTGTACCACTACTAGCACCTAAAAGAAGAGTAAGTACCATGAGAGCCATACTGAGGGAAAAAAATCCGATCGATGATAAGCTTTTCCATTTCTTTATCCACCTTTTCCATTTCTTTTTCTTCTGCCACAAATGAGTTTGAAGTGGATCCTAAATTCCATCTCTCTCGACAATCAATTCCATTCCATCGTAGTTAAGACTACGTGCAACTGACATACTCCCATATCAAAAGAGCTTATGGTTGTATCATGCACGGTTCGAAACATCGGTCCAAGTTCTATCAACATCTTTATCTTTTGTCCATGGTCTCAATTTTAGGGGATTTTATTGACAATACATGATATCATGGTTTAGAACATCATCCATATTAATAGAACTTGGAAAAATCACACATTTTCTTCATGCTCACTAGACCATATATTTTTCAGTAACCAAAGGAACATGTATCAAGATATGACAGACAATCCATCTCAAACTTAGCACAAATTAACAAAGAGAAAATAGAGATCACAATACTTTCTTGAAAATGTAAAATTGTCTCAATAACCAGTATGATTAGAACAAGATTAAATCATGATCCAAGAAAGTAGGAAAATTTCACAAGAGCATACACCTACTATGAAAGCCGCTTACTAAACCTTGAAACAGATGACATGCTAATAAGAAATAATTGATGGATGGCCCGAACATCTCACTCCAAAATGTAAATTTGTCCCGATCACCAGAGTGATAAGGAAAAAATAATCCATTCATAGTCCAAGAAGCAGATAAATTTCACAAGAACATGGCGCCGCTATAACAGTCCCAGAATAAAATTAAAAGCCCCCTTCGCTATTAAACCCTAAAACAATTGACAAGCAAATACAGAGCATCCAATCCATAAATTCAGATCATAATCCTCCATTTATATCCTACGCATGGCATCAAGATTCACATATAAACTACAGCATGTAGTCAATCAGGTTAGAACAGAAGGGAAAAGCGAAAGGAAAGAGGCATCTCAGCATTTGTATTACCTGATCAAATCTCTCTTTTGCAGCCCAGACACCCTACACTTCGATCTAACGCGCGCGACAAGATGAGAATTTTATGTTGGATCTACATGGAGTATGGGGAGAGAGCAGAAAGCTCTGACATTTGAGATACAATTTCTCACCCATTTCAGACGACGACCAACCTTGGGTGGGGCCCATCCCAACCCGACCAAAAATATCTCCAAGGAGATGAGCAACACCGGTTGGAAGCGAGATCCACCGCACATGCCGTATCATGCGGTGGAGCTTTTCCCACTCTTGGATTCGAGAGTTTTTGGCCGTAGGATTCGCGAATTCGCAACTGATGTCGCGATACTTCGAAGCTCACATACGGACTGCTCTGTTCGTGGCTGTTCCATCAAATCCGTTCCCAATCTTCCCGTTTTAATGCGTAGAAAGACTGTTCTATCTCTTGCTTGTTCACACTTTCATGGTGGACATTTGACAGGAGGAGGTGAAGGTGGGTGATGAAGTATATTGAGAAACGAATCTAAGTTTTTCTGCAACTATCTTAACTTCGGATATGAGGTAATCTGTCAGCGCACGAAGAAGCAAACTTGAAGCCGTGTATCCACCATGAATTGTTGAGAAATGGTAGGGTTGCAACCACAGCTTAATCTGGAAGCAAACACGAATATAATATGATCTCGAGATGAATTCTTGAAACCGGTTTTAGCACAGTGGTTATTAGACAAAGACAGCTTTGGAGTTCTTCCTTTCTCTGTTTATAAATGAGATGACAGCTTGAGTTGATAGTTTCATGTACTCAGAGATGACAGCAAGAAGAAGCTAACTTTGCTGAATTAGCGCAGACGACTCTACTTCTATATCTCAAAACCTCAAAAGCAATAAATTACAAACCACATCACTGCAGAACTGTCAATTTCTCATGCTCGTCATTTACAAAACCTGGTGCAACTTCTCACCTTTCTTCAGCTCCTCTCTTTCTCACCCTCCAAACTCGCAGGATCTCTCAGAAGCGTCTCTAAACTACATAAATCTTCTTGGCGTTGCCACGGAGAGGGTGCTGTCTCAGTTGGAAGGAACATGATAATATTTCCCCTTGCACATGCATCTGTAGACGATGGGGCAGGACTCGGCGACTGTGCACTTGAAGCTCACCATCACCCTCTTGCAGGGAGAGCATGGCCCGCAGGCGTGCGAGCAGTCAGGCAAACTCGAACCTCCAGTACTTTCCTGCATCGCAATCAAGAACAACATCGAAATGGTTGCATGGATGATCTATAGGACGAAGAACCAAAAGGAATATGATACCTTGGACATCAGATCATCATCTTCTTTCCTTCTGTTGCCACTGTCCTTGGTGCCGGCTGTAGCATCTACTGAGAGAGATGAGATTCAGAACTAGCAGCACAGGGTTATAGAGTCGATGAGGAAGAATCAAAAGGAGAACAAGATCCAATACTTGCCTGGACTCGGTCGTAATGCTTCGCACATGGTGGAGAGCAGCAAAAGAGCACCAAGGAAGCACACAGACCAAGAAGCAGTGGACTTCTTCATCAGTCCTGCTACTGCTGGAGCTGATGGGACTACAACGGTGGATCATTTAAGGAACAGGCGACGCAGAGTGTTACCTGTATTTATACTAAATTAGAGGTGGCGAAGGAAAGGTTTTAAATGAATGGCACCGATGATCTTGAAGTTCTTCACATGATCCATGGCAGACCATTGGGAAGGCTCACATGAACGGCTTTGCAAAACGAGAAGGAAACAGAGGGCACCCTCGTTAAGGGTACAGCTGCAGGGACTTCCATTGATGGATGTCACTTGAAAGGTGAGTGTAGAGGTGAGTTAATGTTGTCATTTGAAAGCAGCTTGAAATGGAGTCATAAGGGTTCTCATGTCTGCCTTGAAGAGAGGGAGAGAGAGACAGAGAGGGAGTGACCGGGGCTTAAATGAAGCTGACATTTATGAAAGGGTCGAGTTCTTTGGCTTCCCGTGCCCTTATTGCATCCTTTTTTTTAACAGCTAAAAAAAAACACCCTTCACATTTCTCACAAAAAAAACAAAATAAAATTTTGGATGAATTATTGAAAATAATACTTTGGGGGGGGGGGGGGGGGGGGGCTTTTTCCTTGAGAAGTATCCCATTTTCAGAATTACTCACCCCTCCCCCTTTTTTTTTTTTTGTCTACTATATGAAACATGGTATGCAGTATCGAATAGTGTCATCCGATACGGGCGGTACGTACCGATCCAACGGTATATCGGTATATGGATCGCCTAGTACCGGACGGAACGTGCTACGGTATTACAAATGCTACAATGCTATAGTGCTACAGTAAAGAAGAAAAAATATAAAACTATTCGGTACACCCTGAAACACCAATACGGTACGGTATTACATACCTTGATATGAAATGCTCCCACCCATATACCTTTTTCTCTTTTTTTTTTCTTATATATATTGGTCCATAAGATTAATCAGTTTAGTTATAATATTTCCAACAATACCTAAAAAAAAAACATAATATAAAAATTATTGCGTTATAATATTTTTTTGTACTGCAATAACATAGTGCAAAAACACAATAAAGTAGTTTAAAAATATTATAAACATAATATTTTTATTAAATTTATACAAAGAACACTATAACATAGTTGTATTACATTATAATAGTTTTCTAGTATTGTTGAAAGTACTATAACACAGTATAAAAATATTGTAATCAGATTGATTGATAGCAATCCATAAGAAACTGGAGAAATATAAATAAGCGATTGGCTATCAAATAAAAGATATTCCAAGTATTAGGCTTAAAAAGACTATTTAGACAAAAAAATGAGGATGGGTTTTTTTCCCTACTTGTGAAGAATATTTTAGTAATATAAATAATAGATTCGAAACACTGATGCATCGGATCCGTGGCGCAATGGTAGCGCGTCTGACTCCAGATCAGAAGGTTGCGTGTTCGATTCACGTCGGGTTCAATTTTCCGAGAATAATTTTCCTTTTTTTTGTGAGTGTCATTTCGGCCCAACGGAACCCAATAATTTATCCCAAAACGGGTTCAGTATCGTCTGCGTCTGGGTCAAACTATCTCAGGCGGCCGGGTTCGGATGAGATAGTGGATGCCCGAGCCGGCCCGATTCCGGCGCAGGGCGCAGGTGACTCCAACAGACATGACGTCAACCCGGCTTGCTGCGACCTCTGACGGTCTAATTAGTCGAACCGGGTCATGACCACTCTCGCGTTCCGCCTTTGTTCTTCTATCACTACGGCTACTGCTGGTGATTGATCGGAACCCTAGTTGGACACTTCTTCGTTGCCGTCGGTGTCTCTCAACACCAAATCTTGCGCTTGAAGTCGTCTTAGCAATGGCATCGTCCACGTCCTCTCTTTCTGCCGCAGGTATATTTGGCAATTTACCATTTCGTTTCGAATCTTGTTTGAATCCTCGTGAAATCGTCGCTTTATGCTTTCCGATGATGGGTTTGATCTTGTTTTATCCGGAATTTTTGTTGATGGTGTTGATACGAGTTCCTTTCGTGCGTAAGGTGCGCGGCCCAACAGCGTGCCTCCCCTCTTGCTGACGGAAGTACCTTCTCCTCTGTCCTCTCTCTCCCTCTCCCTCTCTCCGTTGCTCTGCACTCTCTGCGCTGTCCCTTCCTTCTCCTCGGCTCCCCCCGGCCGGTCTCTCTCTCTCTCTCTCTCTCCGCTGGCCGGCAGTTTAGCCCCCCCTTCCCCCGCTCTCTGTGTTTCCCCAACAGACTCTCTCTCCCCCCTCGAACCCCCTTGCTCTTTCTTCCGGCGGCTATCAACAGCCCCAACGGCCGGCTGTACAGCCCCCAGCAAGTCGTCGTCTCTCGTCCCTCGTCCCTCGTCCCCTGTTCTACTTTCTTCCCCAGCCCGCAGGCCCTCTCTGCCGCTGTTAGCCCCCCGCCCCTTGCCTTCCTCTACATTCAGCCGATCTCCTCGTGTTCTCAGCCCCCTCCCCTACCTCCTATTGAGTCGTTAATTACACTAATGTTAATTCTTATTAATAATAGTTAATTATAGTTTATGAAATGTGTTAATTACTGAATGTGCCACTATCAGGATTTTGAATTGTCACTGCTAGGATTCTTGTCAAAATTCTTGCACATTTGATGTTAATTTTCTTTTTTAAAATTTTTATTATATTTGGACAACTTAATACTATGCCTTATAGGTGGTTAAATAAATGTAATTTGATATTTTAGTGGTGATATTTTGATTATGAAATGATATGAAATTCATATTTTGTATTTTTTTATTGTCTATCTCCTTAATTAAATATTTTATAATTTTTATATTGGCATTGCCTCGCTGCACTTGGGCAAGCGCCTAATACCTCGGATGTTTTGGAGCTCTGGCGCCTTTTAGTGCCTAGCGCATTTGACAACACTGCACACAATTTTGACTTGTGTATCAGCTCTTGCAAGTTTTGAAATTGGAGCTATAAATAATCCAGGAAAGCTTCACATTCAATAACCTAGAATTGGTGGAAATTCTTGTAATATCTGGATGGTATTTTTAGTACTTAGTTATATGAGCACGTCAATTATGCATGTACTTGAATTTTATAACCAGTGGTTCTAGATATTGTTCTTCAACACTAGTTAGAAGAAAAGAAAAGAAGGTGCTAAAAAGATGCATATGTAGATTTTTTATACTGCTACTGACAGTAGTAGGCACAAAAACTAGTCTGGTTCATGAGACACTATGATGTCTAAAGTTATTCTGGAAACTTTCTGTTTAAGAACATGCTAATTTTGATTATTTTAATGTTTTGACTTTCATTTCATATCTCAGCATTCTTACTAATTACTCCTTAACTGTGTTGTGAGATGTTTTGGTTGCTAATCAATGGGGTTGTGGATTTGAAATATTATTTGTGACTGGATTCGTGCAGATGGAATTGAAAGACGGCGAAGGTCTTTTAATGGATTGTTATAATTCTTTTGGTCTTCATTATATGCAAATTTACATGAGTTTTCACTCTGAAATTTAGTTTTGTTGGATCGAGCATATTTTAATTTTGACTTTTAAGCATTTTTAATGCATGGTTTTCTAATTGTTTATTCTTGTTTCACATTTTAAACTATGTTCTGACTTAAAGTAACCATTTTTTTATGATTCTTATTGGTGTCCTTGGAAGACCCTTGTTTTATGCTTCCCAATGATGTTTTTGATCTTCTTTTATCTGCGGCTTTGGTTGATTGTATTAGTTTGAGTTCGTCTCATCTCCTTTGTATGTTCTCCGACTTGTTTTAGGGTTATCTTTGTTACTGTTTCTTTTTCAGTCTTCTGCTTTTTTGCTTTTGTGGTAACCACTATGTTTTGTAATACAAAGACTTGGGTTATCTTTTTGAGTGTCGCAACTCAGGGCATCACAGAAAATGTTCCATGGACTTGCTACTAGTTCATGGTTGCAGTTCCTTTTCAAGCTAACAGGGCTTAGTTGGACTGGAATACTTATGTGAAGGGACAAATTTTGGGGCTTCCTTTGTCAAATAAGTGATAGCAGTTCTGCTTGAATTGGAAATACCATTCTTCAGTCTTTTTGGCTCAAGTAAGATATAATATAGATAATTTTGGCTTTTGTATGTGTAAGGGACTGATGATGTATGGATTGATAGGATCATTTGGAAATTAAACACTCTGCTTTTAAACTTGAATCTCTGTTTCTCTATTTTCCTTCCAAAATATCATTTTTATGGTGAACATTAGTTTCTAAACTGAAACTCCTCATAACTTTGGATTATCAGGGATCCTATGTAATCCTCACTACAGCACCGGCGACTCCCATTTTGTTTGTAATTGTCAAAGTGAAGCAATTTTGGATGATTGCACTTCCGTGAACTTAGCTCAGTGTAAGAGAAGAAGAATATCATGCAGTAGGGATGTTGAATCCCTGTTGCCTTCTCTGAGCTCTTCAGACTATTTTACTAAACCCTCAATTGATGAGTTGGCAGCACATGAGATTGTTGATTCAGGTTACTGCAGTAGAGTTCCAGACTTTACAGTTGGAAGAGTGGGTTATGGGCACATCAAATTCTTAGGAAACACTGATGTTAGATGGTTGAATTTGGACCAGATTGTCAAATTTGACAGGCATTGTGTAGTGGTATATGGTAATGAGGCCGACAAGCCTCTGGTGGGTCAAGGTCTTAACAAAGCCGCTGAAGTCACTTTGATACTTAAACTAATACCATTGGGCTCACAGTATCTCAAATCTGATAGATGCAGTGACATATTGAAGAGAAGTTGTGAGAAGCAAGGAGCTTGCTTTCTTTCATTTGACTTGTCAAGGGGTGAATGGGCTTTCCTAGTTCAGCATTTCAGTAGATTTGGATTGGATGAAGAAGAGGAAGAAGATATAGTTATGGATGATGCTAATATTGAATCAACCGTGGAGGTAAAAGAATCTCATGTGCATCCTGCTGGACCTGTGTTGTCTCATTCGCTTCCGGCTCATCTGGGTCTTGATCCTGTAAGAATGCAAGAAATGAGGGCCTTGATGTTTGCTGCAGAAGAGGAGTGCGAAGAACATAATGGATCCTTCCAGAAGATTATTGGATATAACAGGGAACCCATAAAGGAGGATTCTCCAGGCACCAGTTCCAAAAAACTTGGCCATAAAAGTTCATTACAAGTTTCCTCTAGGAAGCCCTTGAACAAAACCAGTCATTCACCCATTCGAAAGTCACCGCAAGCTTTACTCGAGTATAATATAAGTAACAGTGACTTGAGCTCCTCAAGAGACATTCTCCTGACTGGCCAAAAAAAGGGGCTAACTAGGGTGAAAAAGGTGGAAGGCTTTAAAATGGAGGAGAATCATGCAACTCCTTTAACTGGGGGATACTCAAAAAATATTGTTGATTCTGCTTTATTCATGGGAAGATCATTTCGTGTCGGATGGGGACCAAATGGCCTCCTTGTTCATAGTGGTACTCCGGTAGGCAGTTCCAGCAGCGGGCTATCTTCTCAAATCTACATACAGAAAGTTGCCATAGACAAATCTGTGAGAGATGAAAAAAATAAAATCGTCGAGGATCTTGTCGATTTGCGCTTTTGTTCCCCTCTGAACTTGCACAAGTTGTTAGAACATGAAACTACTGAAGTTGAGCTTGGTTCTTGCAAAATAAAGCTTCAGAAAGTTGTATGCAGTCGCTTGACTCTTTCAGAAATCTGCCGGGCTTATATTGACATAATTGAGAAACAGCTTGAGGTCGCTGGGTTATCCGCATCTTCTCGTGTGTTTTTGATGCATCAGGTAACTATTTGGGAACTGATAAAAGTTTTATTCTCAGAGAGAGAAACAAGTGGACGGTTGAACTATAATGATGATGATGATGATGATGATGGTGAGGAAATGATGCTTGATAAGAAGGATGACTCCCTTGACATGGACATTGAGGCAAAACCATTCATTCGGAGAGCAGCTTTTAGTTGTTGGCTGCAAGATAGTGTTTGCCACCGGGTACAGGAAGATGTGAGCTGCTTAAATGATCCAAGTGATCTGGAGCAGATACTCTTACTTTTAAGTGGACGGCAGCTGGATGCAGCAGCTGAGATTGCTGCTTCTAGAGGAGATGTCCGATTGGCTATTTTACTGAGTCAGGCTGGTGGGTCAATGGTTAATCGCTCTGACATGGCTCAGCAGTTAGATCTCTGGAGAATGAATGGGATGGACTTCAAGTTTATTGAGAATGACAGGTTGAAGTTGTATGAGTTACTTGCAGGTAACATACAAGGTGCATTTCAGGTTTCATCAGTTGACTGGAAAAGATACCTAGGGCTGGTAATGTGGTATCAACTTCCTCCTGATACTCCACTTCCTGTGATATTTCATACTTATCAGCAGCTTCAAAGTGAAGGAAGAGCTCCACATCCGGTCCCAGTTTACATTGATGAAGGACCCCTTGAAGAAGCCATTGAATTGAACATTGATGATAACTGTGACCTAGCGTATTATCTCATGCTGCTTCATGCCAATGAGGATGATGACTTCAGCCTTCTAAAAACCACGTTCAGTGCCTTCTCTTCGACTCATGATCCACTTGACTTCCACATGATTTGGCATCAGCGTGCCATATTGGAAGCTATTGGTGCATTTAATTCCAAAGAGCTAAACGTACTTGACATGAGCTATGTTGACCAGTTGCTATGTCTTGAGCAGTGCCATTGGGCTATTTATGTCGTTCTTCACATGCCTTACCATGCTGATGTCCCATACATCCAGACTAAGCTTATTAAGGAAATTCTATTACAGAATTGTGAAACTTGGAGCACTCAGGAGATTCAGTATCAGTTCCTTGAGGATCTTGGTATACCATCAGAATGGATGCATGAAGCTCTGGTATGCATTATCGTTTGCATTCCATTGGATGTTCAGGATTTGTCATTGATTTACCCAAGACATATTAACTTTAAATTTAAACTTTCTGAAATACCACAGAAGGAAGATGATGATTAATTTTATCTGATTTAAGAAATTTATTTTGTTTGTAAATGGGAAAGAATGACATGTCTGTTTCCTTTCATCTTAGGCGATATACTTCGAGTATCATGGAGACTTGCAGGAAGCCCTTGAACATTTCCTTAAATGCTCGAATTGGCAAAAAGCTCATTCAATTTTCATGACATCAGTGGCTCATTACTTATTTCTATCATGTAAGTATGAGGGTGGCTCTATGATTGTTGATATCTCACATTGTCACAATGGGGTAGTTATATGCCTAAAACATTTCTGACAATGTGCTGCAGTATCACTTGATCTGGATAGAAACTTGTTAGAATGGGAATGATAACCGAGATACAGATAGTCATGATAATCATGATAAATGTGTGCAACTGAAAAAAAAAATTACAGTTGAGTACCATTGACTAATTGTGAAATTGTTCTTTTTCACCAATGTGATACATGCTTGAAAATTTTTTCATGATAGCAAAATATATAGCTTTTTGTACTGTTGGCATTGTTTTTTAGCATTAACAAAGGCGAAAATGCTTAGCATTAATGATATAAAAGAGGCTATGGTATCTGCTTGAAATAATGGTTCGTATTAAACATGTTTACTTGATCTCAAATTTTCTTTCGTTAGTAGATGATGTTAGATGAGTGTAATTCTGTACATCTCCTAGGTTGGTACACTTGTTTATAACCATCTGGATTCTCAATTATTATTGATGGTTAAATTATGTGACACCTTGTCAAATGGTTTGTCAGATTTCTGTCCTTGGACCTATTGATACATACCAGTATGATTTTCAGTTTAGCTATGGTGTGTCAAACCAGTTGTTGACCTGGTTACTTGAAGCCAAATTGGTTTAGCTGAAAATTTTGCAAAAATATTTCATTGCATGATTCAAGCTACCTTCATTCTTTGAAGATTGAAATATGTGATGTAGTTGATTGTTGACAAACTATGTCCTTACAGATTCAATTTGTGAGAATAGATTAGGTATAGTATCCTAATTGTTGATATTGCATGTACAATAATCTTGATCAGATCAACTAAAATGATGCATCATGCTTCAAGAATACTTCATTAAATTACAAAAGATGTTTACCAATTTCATGACATGTTTCTCAGCTCAAGATGAAGAGATTTGGAGAATAACAAGCTCCATGGAAGAGCACAAGTCAAAAATTGCTGACTGGGACCTGGGTGCTGGAATTTATATTGATTTCTATGTTCTAAGAAGTTCATTGCAAGAGGAGGACAGCATGAGTGAATCAGTATGATTTTTATCCTGTCCTCATGCTAAAATCTGCAAATAGTTGTTTGTTAGAAAAGAAACATCATTACTGATTATCTATTGGTTGTTAAACGATGAGAACATCACACAACTATCTGCAAATTAGACTAGAACCAAAATTGCTGTTTCTTCTGATGGTTTTGTGGACTGTGCATTCATAAGCTACAATTTATTGACCCAGATACTCATTTGCTTATATATTTGGTGTTCATGCATTTGTTTGCTTTGATCTAGTAGGCTCGGGTGTTTCTTTTTCTTTTGCAGCGTAGTTGGTATGAAATACTTGATACAGCTAGTCAAAATCTTCATGTAGTTCTGATAAAAATGTCTGAATACCTTGAGTTATCTAACAATATATTCATGTGGTAAAATTTTATATGTGGCAATTTTTAATATGCTTTAATTTGTAGTATTTTGTTTTCTAATCTCATATTTTCTTGGCCACTGTGGTTATATTTTTCTGGAGTCCTTTTGTAAACAAACAAACAGCAAGTCTAATTTATTATTAATGTTGGGATTGCGTTTCATCTTTCTGTAGGACACTCTTGGAAATAAAAATGAAGCATGCAGAAGTTTCTTCAATCGCCTAAGTGATTCTCTATCGGTCTGGGGAAGCAGATTACCTGTTGATGCAAGGTATGGAAAACCTCCTTAGCATTTTCTGTTATTGTATATTCCACATCTGGTACTAGAAGCTTTAGCAACACAGAGTCAATGCTAAAATCTATGATTCCTGTTCATCAGACCTGCCTCAATTCTATTTCGTTGTGCATGCCTTCTGCCATATGAGCAGTTATGATCTATCCAAGACTGGCATTGCAGTTTTCTTGACCGGTGTTACTTTGGTTGAAATTGGAAATCCAATAAAAGAATTGGTAAATTTTCATTTCTCTTGTTCTATGGAATTGCTATTTGTAAGTTATCTTCTACAGTCTGAACTACCAAGCTTTTGACCATTCCATTATTTAGTTGTGAAACCTTTTTGACTTTATCTAAGACCTATTTTGTCAGGGATAATTTTTAAGTTTACAGTTTCACCCCCATAATTTGGGCTTTTTTTGTGTTAACCTGGAAATCCTTTTGAACAAGGAAGGAGTTGCTATTCTCCAGTTGGCATATGAAACTCTTCATGTTTTTTCCTTTACCTTTAAAGGTTTACATGACAAGGATTCCCCGATAGATAACTGATAGTCAGTGATGCAAATCACTACAATTTATAATAGATTGTTTCACTGTAATATATCTGTATTTCTTGCCATTTTCAGTTAGTTCTTACCAGTACATTTAGTTGGAGAGGAAGTAATTGTTAATACAAAGTTCTGTGATGTAAGTTTCGTGGAAATTTATCGAGGTTAGATAGAAGTTGGTATCAAACAAATTTGACCTGGAGATTACTCCCGACTCGTTAGACGGGTCTAGGCAAAACTTTCACCAAACTTTTATTTTTGGCTCACTGATCCGCAGGTTAACCTATTCGACCTGGAGATTCCTCCTGACTTGTTAGACAGGTCTAGGCAAAACTTTCACCAAACTCTTATTTTTGGCACGCTGATCTGCAGGTTAACCTATTCGAAGATGTCAGAGGAGCTTTGCAATCTATTGGTATCCACTCCTGGTACGAGCTCGACACCAATGGTTCGGATGAGCTGCTTTGACACGATGCTCAGTGCTCCTATTCCAGAAGATCTGCGGTCTAATCACCTGCAGAATGCACTTGCGGTATTCACCTATCAGCTCTTGGAGGCCTCCACATGAAATCCATCTTCCCGCTCGTCACCAATGGTAATGGACATAATTGTTTCTTGTGATATTACAGATATTATCCTTTGCCTTGTCGTAAGTTTTCTCATCATTTTTTTCTTTGTCCATCTAGTGAGGCCAGATGAGTTTTATATATAGCTTGGGTTGTCTTGATGTTGTGTTGTAACTGGATCTGATTCGCATCTATGTTTCTTTCAGATCATCCAAACCTAATGTTTTGGTTACCATGTTCTTTTGACGCGAGGAAAATAGGCAAGCTGCAACTATTGTGAATGGGGTTTGTTGTGCTTATTGATGAGCTTTACTGAATCTGCCACCAAGTACTCCTCCCAGAAACCAAACCAAGAAATCAAAGCTAATAATCTCAATCTCATGATCATTATTGTAGTAGCTCGCGATGAGAACATATGTGATTATGGTTGGAACGAGTTACTTTTTTTGGTTTCTTTATTACCATTCTCTGTGATAGTATGGTTAACATGTTTGATTGATCTGGTCATAGATTATTATATCAATATTGATCCATATAGTAATGGCAAATCCATGTTAGCCAGACTCGACCCTGTCAATTTGACGTTTGGGTCGACGAGTCCGTCAACATTGGTCGCCTCGTCGCCGCGCCTTCTGCGCCACCAGTCTTTGTGGCGGTGGGTCCATCACCGGCTGCCGCACACAGCAGGAGATATATAGTTTTTATTAAGAAAAAAAAACAAATAAAAAATTAATACACTCGGTTCTTTTTCTTATTTTTAAAAATTTACGATTATATATCGACGTGTCCTTTACTTTTGCATATACATATATATATTTAACTTTCTCGATGTCCTATCTGTTCCCGAAACAAACCTAATCCGAGACCCCTCTTCTCTCCCTCTCGCCGTTCGCCTCGTCCCCGCTGCGTCGTCGTCCTTCTCCCTGTGCACACAGAGAGGGAAAAGAGGGGAGAGATTGGGAATTCAACCCCAGCCTCCTCCTGTAGTTGCGGCGAAACGGACTCCCCTTTGGTTCGGCTTGCTCTCCCCCTTCCTTCTTTCCTTCTTCCTAATTAAAATATTCTTTGTGTTACATTTTTCGGCCGAGATGTTCATTGTTTTTTGTGATATATGTTCCCACTGTGACTCAAATTTATAGGAGTTTTCCTCTGAAATTTAGTTTTGTTGGATCGAGCGTATTTTGAATTGGCCTTTTAAGTACTTTTAACTGCTTGGTCTTCCTAATTGTTTGTTTGGGTTTCGCATTTTTAGCTTCATTCCAAATTAAAGTATCCTCGTAAGAGCGTCGTTTTATGCTTCCCGATGATGTTTTTGATCTTTTATCTGCTGCTTTGGTTGGTGGTATTATTTCGAGTTCATCTCGTTTCCACTGTATGTTCTTCGACTTGTTCTAGGGTTTATCTTTGTTACCATTTCTTTTTCGTTCTTTTTTTTGTTTTTTTTTTTGTTTTCGTGGCGGTCACTATGTTTCGTGATACAAAGACTTCGGGGTTATCTGTTTGAGTGTCACAACTCAGGGCGTCACGAAAAATGTTCTGTGGACTCGTTACTAGTTCATGGTTGCAGTTCCTTTTCAAGCTTACTGTCGATTCAGCTAGTTTGGAATAATTATAGTGAAGGGACTGTTCTTTTGGCTTGTTTGTGCTCTCTATCAATATGTGTTTTTGCAGAAGGAACTAATATATTTGATCTTTGATGTCAGTCAAGTGTAGGTTTTTAAAATTGTTTCTTTGTATTGCAACAATAAGATTTTCTCCGACTGTGAACAATCTGATATTGTTGTGCTTACTGTTTCATAATTCTTAGATTTTTGTAGTACAACCCAGTTAGGTACATGTAAATGAACTGAATAACTGAACACTTGCATTGCTGCAGTTCTGTGAACAATCTGATATTGTTGTGCTTACTGTTTCATAATTCTTAGATTTTTGTAGTACAACCCAGTTAGGGACATGTAAATGAACTGAATAACTGAACACTTGCATTGCTGCAGTTCTGTGCTGGAATCCAATGCCCTTAGGTTTGAGAGATGTGGGTCTGAAGTAGGTGAAATGGCATTGATAGCGCATCAGACGCAGGTTCTTAATGTTCAACCCACAGTTCCACACTACCAATTTCTCAGCTTCTGCATTTCCTAACATTCATCTGCACTTTATGCCTTTAGTATCTGTCTTATTATGTCATGTATGCCAATATTCTCTATGATTAGTATAAAATTATAATATTGATTGTTCTAAGATTTTACCGATTCTTGTTGACCTTCAGGTTTCTTTTTCACCACATTTAATAAGTTCTAAAGCACCGATTCAAAGATTGAGTTGGGGGTCTTCAGCTGTTCAGTTCCTTTATAAAACACATGAGTTTGTGCCATTGAAGCATCACTTTCATTTCAGGTAAGAGTTCAGTAAATGATCATGCCCAGTTGTACTATATTTATTATATTTGCCTTCTCAAAAGATAGAATACATGATATGGAGTGTGGAGGTCACTGGAATAATTGTTACCTTATAGGTTTGTTAAAACTGCATTATGAAGATCACTGCACCCCTGTTTGCCATTAGTTATGATTGAATTTCAGATTCTGACTCACAGTATTTTGCTTCCTGAATTCGTATACTCTAATCAGATTGCAAAAAAAAGGGAAAACCATGGTTGTTGTTTGGTTTTAATAATCTAAGCTGATTAGATAATTCCTGTTTGACGATCTACTTAACATAGGCTCAAAATAGCAAAGTTACCAGAAAATCTGAAGTACATATTTGAGCAACTATCAGAATAGCAAAGTTATCAAAATAGCACAACCATGAGATTCCATATTTCAAGTAACTAAAGTTAAAAACGACATAGTTTCTAGGGATAGCTTTAATAGAGGAACTATATATTACCTGAAAAGTGCATGAGGTCCCACCAATTTGGGTTCTAGAGAAGGTTAATGTATTTGGTACAATGGTAAGATTGTTCCTTTGCGACTTTGAAGACCAGGGTTTAAGTCATGGAAGTATCCTTTTTAAATATTTAAAGGTAAGGTTACGTGCATTGATCATCCCTAGACTTCGCATTGGTGGAAGCCTCGATCACTGGGTACACTTTTTTTTTAGAAGGTTAATGAATGCAGTCTTGTACCCTCACAAATAAAGAGATCGACTTTTGAACTCTTGCACTGTGTTCAAAGTTCACTGTGGTGTCAAGTCCTTACGCTAAGAGACATTTACATTTTTTTTCCCCAAGTACTAAATTTTAGATAGAGAAGTATTCTCTCTAACTGGGATATTTCTCAAACCTGAAATATCTGGGAATTTGAACAACTTCTTTGGTTTTTATTCTTCTGTGAATGCTACCTGTTTTGTTGGAATTAAACAGCTTGTGTAAGTAATCATATTTGTTTGATTAAAACAAATGTTTCTTGAAAATGTTCACTGACGATAACTATTTTGGTAACACTAGGATGAACATTTGCAATTAATTAAATTAAGATTAGTGTTCCTCATGATGGCATCATGATACAGTATTGATTGTGGAAGGGTGCTGCAAATTGATCAAGGATGTTTGTTGGTTATCTTTTCTATGAGGGCCAGTTGATATTACAAGTGTTGCTGTATAAGGACAAAGAAATCATTTGTTCCAGTGTTTATCTAAGAAGCAAATTATATCACACAGATTGGTGTTGTATAAGAGTATGAATGTGATGCCTTAATCTTACATGATGGAATTATATTTCGCAAAGATGTAACATTTTTAAAGCACATTAATAAACGTTGGTGGATTAATTTTTTATTGTTTTGGTTAAAAACTATTACATTGTATCATCATAGTCTCTTTAGTACGCAATAATCCCATGGAAATATTCATTTTGAAACATTGTTGATGCCGAACTATTGTCAGATTTGAGAGCCATTGTTGATGCCGAACTATTGTCAGATTTGTGAGCCATTGTTTATGCTGAACTATTGTCAGATTTATTTATATAGTTTTGAGAAATTCCATTTTGTTCTTGAAGTCTTGTACTGGTAGAAAATGATGATTGGTCATAACTTGGGAAAGTTGAGGTTGAATTTTGAGCTTCTTTTATCACTTCGGTCAGTTAGTATTTGTTGATAAAATATGTGACAATATTTGAAATTTTGAGTCTTACTATTTTCGCTAAGGATCCAACCTTGGTTGACTTTATCAAACATGTAGTGATTTTTTGTCTAACTCATTTTCATTTGTCTTTTGGAAGGTGATAAAATGAAGTTTTTCAGTTTTACTTTTACATGGGTATGTGCGCTTTAGCTAGTTTGGTATCATGAAGTTAGTGTTATTGCTTTCTTGGAAATATGAGCTGCTGATGACTATAACTCTATGCGCCTTCACTTAATATTGTTCAATTTGTTTTGCTGAGCCTTTTCTTTTGCAAGAAATGCTCATACACCCACTTTTTGAAATACATGGTTGAACATTTACTCTTCATATGCTAAATTGCACTTTATAACATCATTACTCAGTTTTTTGATATGCTAAAAGATTTCTTCCTCAGCATCATTCTGTTTAACCTGATAATCTTGAATTGTGACCTGCTTAAGATTATGTAAGATTTGAATCATTGTTAAGGGATATTGATATAGTTCCTCAAAATTTTATCAAGGTGTTATGGTTTAGTTTTTCGTTCATGATTAAAAGAAAGAATGGTCTTTGTGGTTCTTATTTAGTAGGATTTTCTTGAATATCAACATTGAAACACCTACTTCGGAGAGAGAGAGCCTCTTGAAGAATCAATTCACTAGCAGACCTTGCTTGCCCAAAGGAAGGCATAGGTAGCATAGTGAGATGCTTCACTCAATTGCGCAAAAACATACGGTTGCCTAATTATATGAGTAGGGACTTCTTCTTTCATGCTAACTAAATCTCATCCTGAGTCAATTTTGCATTTAGGGTGTTTTTGATCCATTTACATTCAGGTTCTTGTGGCGCTAATGTTGTTCACATGTTAGCAACTCTAATGCCAAGTTAACTGTGCCATGTCAGGGAATGGCCCATCTCAGTACAGAAGAGAAAAGGTTTTAAAGTCTCTTCTTTTAAAAGCAATACACAGAATGATGGACCTGAAAAAAGAAACTCAAAAATTTCCAGACCACCAGTCCAGATATCTGGTATGCAGCAAGGAAGAGAGGATGTGCTATCAGAATCTCATGATGTCCAAAACCATCAATTATCTTATTCCTCAGAAGGTACAGACAGCACTACAGCAAGATCTCTAGCAATTCAAAGACTGTTCCGAAATTGGTTGGTCATGTTACGCAGTCATACATCTAATCATACGATGGATGACAATGTTAGTGGAACAGCAGTCCAGTCTGTTTCATCTGAAAGCCAACATGGAACAATGGGAAGACAGGCAGCTAAAGTTTTGAAGACTGCACTAGTGTACTTCTTGGGACTTGATGCTGCTGTATCTATCCCACTTGTGATATTGTAAGTTTCAAGATTGGTTTTTCTTGCTTTTTAACAGGAAGACCTGTTTACGTCCTTGTTTTTGTGTTCATCATTTCATATATGGTTTTAGATTGTTTAAATAAGTTGAAAGGTCGCATCTTTACCTGTGAAGGTATCTAAATGGTTTACTGCTTTAGTAGTTCTCTCTGTTGGCTATAATGGCTGTCTCTACTACTATTATTTTATAATTACTCCCCTAATGGCTCTGATAATTTCAAATTGTTATATAACCCTGAAAATGGACCAGATGGATGTAATTAGCAACTGAGCCTTTTGTATGGTAGCTACAAGAGTTGATGGTAAACACACGTTTATGAGGTCTGAGATCCTACAGTCACACGGCACACTGGAACACCACAATCCTGTGGGAGGTGTTATCCAGCACTTCCTGGTATTGCAAATTAACTGTGTCTAAATTCCCCTACCCATTTAAACCATGATGATTAGTCAATCTGTAAGGCTGCCAGTCGACCGTTCAGCCCCTTATATTGATGATGGTTATATGTGAGGAAAGATATGCAATTAATTATTTCCTTGGTTATAGTCATGTTTAGTGAATTAAACAATCTATTCATTGACATCCACACTATTGTTGCACAATATAATCCACAATCAACCTTTTCATTAAGTTACATTTTTTATTTAATTGTTTCCAGTTTTATATATAGCATAGATAACATGAGCGATTCTAGAATGGTGAGTTTCCTGCCTATTATTATTTTCTTCCCGCTTCTGTTGTGTTGTAATGTTTGTATTATTCTATGGATTTTTTGTATCTTTAAGATGTGTCTCTACTCCTCTCTAATGGCTGTCATTTTGCAACTGATAGAAGTGCAAGAGGCTGTTTATGTTAGTTTTCTGGTGTAACAGGCTTAACTAGGTGTCTTTCTTAAAAAATTCCTGTGCTAGTTGGATTTTCTCTTCTTTAAGAAAATGTGCAGGAAAAATAGAGTTTACTTAGAATAAAGGTTTTGCATATGCTGATTGAGCTGCTTTTTATTGCAGCATTCCTTGGTATCTGACGGTCAAGATGGTCTATGGAGCCGAAGTGACGAAGGAATTGATGCCTTTATGGATATTTGGGCCACTTATATTTGCTCTCTACATAAAGATCATTCAAGGGCTATGTTCTCTATATGTTTTCGTCTTCATGCAGGCTGTTAGGCTGATAAAGAATCTGCCTAGGTATTCTCTGTTGGTCTATAATTTCATAGCCGAAGGAAAGCTTAGAGCATATCTATGGGACCATTTCGTGAAGCCTATTGTCGACATCAAGAACATGGATTATGGAGCTTTCTCCAGAAGAAAGTACAAACAATTTGTGACATGGGCTGTCGAGAAGTACCTCGATTACGTTGAATCAATATGGCCGTACTATTGCAGAACCATCCGCTTTCTGAAGAAAGCACATCTCATCTAGCTGAGTTTCCATGCAACTCCCGGAGAAGCACATGGTTTTTGGATTGCCAAAGGATTCTTTCGACTGGTTTGTGTAAGAGAGATTCAAGTTTTGGCGATTGAACCTGAGGTTACTTCACCTGAGAACGTGAGATCGGATCAGGAATTTATGTACCATTCATGATTTTACTTCTTCATCGTGTTAACTAATAGTTACATAGTTTATTTTATCTTTGTTCTCTTACTCTCTTGAAAAAAGAAAAAAAAAAGAGTTCATCTATAAAAACACATGAATGACCTCTTTTTAGAGTTTGGTTTCTTCTTACATGAACGTGATATATATAATTGACTACAGCAGGCGCAAAACATCTGTTTCCATCATGTTTGAAACACGCAGGATGTTTATTACATCATCTGGTCCTGATTCCCAGTTTTATTTGTTGGTGAAGAGAGAGAAAGAGAGAGCGACTGGATCACGGCGTCGGTGCAGATGACATCTCCATGCAAACTTGGTTGCACTTGAGATGTGACTCCTCGCAAAGCATATGGCACCGGCCGTGGCCTTGGCCGATGGGAATCATCATGCACTTCTCGTAGACGCAGACGCCCATCATATCATCACACATGTGCCTGCACCACAAGAACTTTGTATCTGGCTCCATGTCTTTCATCAGGTCACTGGCAGCTGCATCTACCTCGCCTGAGATCACAACCATAAGCAGCAGAAGAATAGCAGCAAGTTTTTGGATCAGCACGGCCATGCTCTCTTGATTGATGTGCGTTGCACTTCCAATGCCTTCTCACACTCTCTCTCTCATATATAGGAGCTTCCCAGTGCAGGAACACCGGCGGGAATTGTGTGATAGCAGTTTCCGTTAGACATGCATGAGTGCACGCACTCGGGGATCACCGGACTGGTCACGTAAGTTAAGCTAGCAAAGGTAAAGATAGCATTCATTTGCAGGGATGAGCGAGCAGCGAGTCGACAGTCATCGAAAGGTCACTATAGATGATTTGGCCACTGGAATGTTATTGCGTTAGATTACAGTGACATGATGACTCCACTGGTTTTATCTTTAGATGAAAATGGCGATCGAAACTAATATAATGCAGTGGAGTTCTGCTTAATGGTCTTCCACTATCCCTTTATTATGTCACCATTGCACAGAGAGAGAGAGAGAGAGAGAGAGAGGACGTGTTACTTCATCACCTTCACGAGGAGAGTCTCAAAGCAGGCGTTCCAGTCTCGCAGTCCAAATCCTCCTCCGACAAGCTTTAGGCGACGTGTTATGTCATCACCATCACGGTTTGGGAATCTCAAAGCAGGCGTTGCAGTCTCCTAGTCCAAATCCTACACCTAATGTGGGCCTAATCCGGCCCAGTTGATATATAAAAGTAGATTTAATGGACCGATGGGTCCGGGGCGAGGCCAATCGAGTTCTCGCCCGCCATTCCCGCTTTCGGACCCGTTCTTATTCGGACAATCTCTCTTTTTGCGTTCCTTTTCTACTCCCCCTTCGAGTTGACCACTGTCTCTCTTTCTCCCATTCGTTCCGATTCCGATCTCTTCTTCTTCTTCTTCTTTCGTAGATCCGCGGCATTTCTAACCCCGCCTCCCGATCCATCTTCCCCTTTGGTCCTCGTTTCTGTGGAATTCTACTTCCGTTTTGGTCAATCGATCTTGGTCTAGGCGCATCGGTCTCGGATTTGTTCCATTCTGTCGTCGCGGGAGCACATCCGGTCGGCTGGTTCGTTCTCCGATGCCTTCTGCTGATGTTTGTTGTGAACGGATCTTTTGTGTTGGGGTTTTAGAGATGGCGGTTTTCTGTGTTACTGTTTTCCTTTTAGGTTTTCTATTTGCTATAAAGAATGAATATTTTTACTAGTATTTTCTTTTTCTTTACTTTTTACGGGGATATGGATGATACTCTTGATGTTCTCAAGTTGGATGAGAGATTCTAGTGGGGTTTTTGTATCATTAATGTCAAATTGGATTGGAGATTATAGCTTTATACCAAATGGTTTTGAGTACTGGTGATTTAGTTGGTTTGGCAGGTAATTTAATTCTTCTCGAACCTTTCAAGTGTCACGCTTGATGACTGCTAGGTGAACCAATAGCTTCTTAAAGCTTTTAACATGCATTGTAGTAAAAGTAATGCTCTTGTCTAGATATATTGACCCATTAATTTCGATAAGTCTAAATTATTAATACCAAAATTTTAGACCCGAGTTAACAATAGTATCTCTTCTGGTCACCATACCCAATACTATATTTATTCTGATGATGCTTGTCATGATCTGATCCGATGAGATGACTGTGACATTAACTTGATAGACTTGAATCATTGTCGCAAATATGTTCTTTTGCTTGTTCAAGGTTATAAATTCAGTTTTAGGAACTTCAGGTCTAGCAGTAAGTGTTCCTAAGTTGTTCATGGCTGTAGTAAAATTGTCTCGTCAATATATGTTCTTGTTCTTCTTGCATAATGAATAAAGATTTTTATTCTTTCCTCTTGCAGAATTGTTCTTTGAATGCCAGTTTGGATTAGGATTAGGTGGAACAGTGATTGAATTACTTGGTTACACGATTGCACACCTGTTCTGCACCATGGAGGACGACGACAAACATGAGAAGAGTTTGATTGACTCATCAACCCCTGAGACTTCTGCAACTGATCCAAGTGATGCTCTTGGAGAGGGTGAAGGATGCCTATCAGTTGCTATTAAATCTGTGAATGTTAGTGAAGAAGGTGCTGAACTTCAGGGTGAGAACCTACGTGACGGGTTGAATCAGCACGAATATGAAACGGAAAAGCATGATCAAAGCACAGAGCATCAGGTTCATGAAAGTAGAAATTTGGATATAAAGGATTTAAAAGAAGTAAAACATGGTTCAGAGGAAGTTTTTGTTGAAGAGAAGGAAACAGACCCTGTTTTTGACGGAACCGAGACTCCTGAACTAGAAGCAAATTTGGAATTTTCAAGTCAAACTTTTGATCTTGATCCAGATGTGCAAGTCAATGCTTGGCCTGAAAAAGCCGTTGCACTGAAAAACTTTGTCAAGGAAAAGGGCTCTATTGCTGTTTCCACAGTGCTTCGTCGCCTTTCTGGGAAAAATGATGAAGGGACTGCTGACACAGATGAAAAAACTGAAGGTTCTGTAAAACATGATAATGGAAGTTCTGATCCCAGACAGAAAGAGGTCTCACAGAAAGTAAGAGACCAATCAGCATGGAACCCTCTAAACTTTATCAAGATTGGGCGTAATGTGGTCACTGATAGCAAAACTGGGCATGTCGAGGACACTGTTTTTGGATGTTCCACCGATGGGCCGACCATGAGGGGCAGAATTATGGTGTATACAAGGCTGGGTTGCCAAGATTGCAAACGAGTTAGGTCTTTATTTCGTCAGAAGAGACTAAGATTTGTTGAAATCAACATAGATATATTCCCTACTAGAAAGTTTGAGTTAGAGAAAATCACAGGATCTTCTGCTGTTCCAAAGGTGTTGTTTAATGATTTTCTTGTTGGGGGATTAACTGAACTTGAGACTATGAATGATTCAGGACAGCTTGATGAGAAAATTAAAGGTATTTTCAGTGAAGAACCTCCACCTACAGCTCCTTTGCCACCATTGCCTGGTGAAGATGATGAATCTGGCAGTGGAAAGGTTGATGAGTTGGCCTCAGTTGTCAGGAAAATGAAAGAGTCAATCATTCTTAAAGACAGATTCTACAAGATGCGAAGGTTTAGCATTTGTTTTCTTGGGTCTGAAGCTGTGGATTTTCTGTCTGACGATCAGTATTTGGAAAGAGAAGAGGTTAGTCCCCAGACATATTTTGTGGCTTAATATCTGCTTTGATGTTTCTTACTACTGACAAGAGGAACAAAGTACAGACCACTTTCTCTGCAGGAACAAGAATTCTAAAATATTTACCACCTATATGTTTCATTCGCTCATCAAATATCCTTCTACATGGAACAAAGCAGCCTGAAAGCCTATGATATGCAGGGTGGATGCCCTTTTTTGGAATTAGTAACATAAAAAATTTTAATATGTCAATTTAATGTAAACCATATTGAAGTCGCATAACAATGTTATGTGCATCAAATATTTTCTTGAATCTTGTCTATTGAAGTAGCATCATTGTGAAGGTTTTTCTTTTTTTATTGATATGATTGATGAACTGCCTTTTCTTTGCTCGCATAGCCAACTTCGAAGAGTTCATGCATCGGGAAACTTACATATCATTTATGGCTACATATAGAATCTATTAGTAAAAGTGTAATAAGTTATATTTACTTCAGTTTTTTCAAATTTCACATTATTATTCTCTTCAAAAGCACATGCAAATATATAGTACATTTTCAAGTTTTCTTATCTTTTTTCTTAAATGCAGGCAGTGGAATTTGGAAGAAAGCTTGTCAGCCAACACTTTTTCCGGCATGTTTTGGAGTAAGAATTCTGCAATAGCATTTGGCATTTAAAATTATTCCCCCACATGTGGTTGACTGTCTGAATGGATCAGAATTTGCACTTTAGAATCACTTTGATGATTTGTATTAATCTTTTAATTTCATGTGCAAACAGTGAGAACATATTTGAGGATGGAAACCACTTGTATCGGTTTTTGGAGCATGATCCAGTCATCATGACTCAATGTTACAATATTCCAAGGGGCATGTTCGAAGTTAAACCCAAGCCTGTCACTGAAATAGCATCAAGGTTGAGGTTTCTATCTTATGCAATCATTGAAGCATACATGTCTGAAGATGGAAAGCATGTTGATTACTGGAGAATCCATAGTTGTGAGGAATTCAAAAGGTTAGCAGTAGCACTGTTTTTAATACAAACTAGAATATTTTTGTGATGTTAATACTTCTGAGATTTATCAGCTTTTGAGCAGCTGGTTGCTTTTAGTATAAGATGAATACTTTATTCCTTAATGAAGTTGTATACAGTCTAGAAGACAGAAATTGTTTATAAATTTGACAATGTACACTTTGCTTTTCTTATTCCTGAAGGTTTCTGTTGCTTCTGAATATGGATCCTTGTAAGGAATTGGCAAATTTATCCATCTGTTATAGTATTGAAAACCTACACATATGCAGCCTAATTCCAACTTGTGGTTTCTACAAAATGATCTAGGTTTCTTCCTTTAGTTTGCCTCTTTTCTTGTGTTGGCATCTGTAAATGCATAGAATATTTACCATATATCCATTGATTTGGTTTCTATGACAGATTCTGCTAAAACAAACTGTACGTGTCTTTCAGTCCGGTTTTGGACCTTTCTTGTCTTTGCATGAGCGCATATGTCAATACAAATTAATATCACAAATTGAGTCTTGTTGCAATTGAACTTGAACTTTGTAAACAATAATGGGTTGCCATTTTACTGCATGTTCTGTAGGTATTTGAGAATAATTGAAGAGCTTCAGAGGGTGGATTTAGAATCCTTGTCACGGGAAGAAAAGCTTGCTTTCTTCATTAACCTCTATAACATGATGGCCATCCATGCAATATTGACGTGGGGTCATCCTGTTGGGGCTTTGGAAAGGAGAAAGTTCTTTGGTGATTTTAAATACGTCATTGGGGGTTGTGCCTATTCGCTATCAGCCATCCACAATGGAATCTTGAGGGGAAATCAACGGCCACCATACAATCTCACCAAGCCTTTTGGACAGAAAGACAAACGCTTAAAGGTAAAAGTGTCCTGTCCTTTTCTTTACATCAAGGAATTATTTGAACATGCAGAATTTGACCTTATCCTAATACTACAAAGTTGTCTTTGGAAGCAATGATGAAAATCAATATCGGTTCAATTGATATTTATCCAGCCTCTTTTTATTGATATTGAACTAAATGTTAGAATGCTAGATTGATAAATTGAGAATCTTTTAATTGGATATTGAACTCAATATTGAATGCATATCTTTAAATAATTTTTCCACATAGTATCAGCATATCTGCATAGTGATCTGTCAATAGATATCTTCGTTGATGTTGGCTTGAATAAGATATTTTGATTTGTGACCTTTATACATGCACATAGTGAAACTAGTACCCAAAGGGTCTATTAATTGAACATGGTGCAACTGTCACAAGATCTAGTTTCTAGAACTTTAAATGGAAGGGACAAAGAAAGAAGCTAATTTGATACTGCTTCAATAGAAGAAAGAAATAGATGCGAGTTCAGCCTTCTGTACACATCATGGTAATATGATTTTTTTTCTTTTTGCTGAATTTGATTACAGTTTTAGTAATTTTAGGGTCTGATTCTGGTGTTGTAGTTGTGGCTAGAAATAGAGATTGTCTTGCCTGGAGTACAATGTACATTTAGCATGCCCTTTCAGGATTTGCAAAGAGCAAAATCAGTGTGCACTTAATGAGCATACTGGGACTGATTTTGAAACGAAGGATATGTAATCTGTATGAGTTCTGTTTCTAAGAGCAATCTAAAGTTACCATTCATTCATGTTCAAGTGTAGGTTTTGTTGATTCACTGGTTAACTTTGACGGAACATCTTGATTACAGTGTGATTATGGCATTTTGGCCTATTATGGTCCTGTAGTTTTTCTTTCTGTATGTTCATCACTCATCTTCTCTTAACTGAGACAGAAGTATTTGCAGAATGAAATCATTTTGAAGATTGAGAATCATGTTGAAAAGCTTGAGAGAGGATATGAATGCTAATGGTACATTTGAGACTACTGCTTTCCATTGTAATTATTATTAAGGAGAAATTGTCAACAAGCAATGAGATTATCATCATACATGGGACCTACGTATTGCCTAAATATTTATATTAACTTTATGATCTATCATACAATAAAAATTCTAATATTCATTGGAACACTATCACAAAAGTAAATTTATCCCAGTTTCAGATCTGGATGGACCTTCTTACTTTTGTAACCTAACCATTTTAATTATAGCCAATCTAGTAAGAGCATAATTTCCATATATTCTTTGAAACATGAATCTTTTTGTTGTGGTGGATCAGGTTGCTCTTCCATACCCAGAACCATTGGTTCACTTTGCCTTGGTGTGTGGCACAAGATCTGGGCCTGCACTTAGGTGCTACTCACCAGGAAATCTCGACAAGGAACTGATGGAGGCTGCCCGTGATTTCATAAGGAACGGAGGAGTGTCTGTGGATGCTGAAGCCAAGGTAGCATCCGTAACCAAGATCTTGCAGTGGTAAGGTTTCTTTTGGGTTCGGGAAACGTTTTTTTCTCTACCCGAAAATGAAACTAGTACACCAGCATTCAATTTTAGAAAATTTAGTGTATTTATTGTATAAAACATGCATTAATGATGAATTAGGCAGTCAAAAATCACTGCACTTGTTAAATAATGTCCTATGATCCTCCTTAGGTATAGCATGGATTTTGGAAAAAATGAGCTCGAGGTACTCAAGCATGCAGTGAACTACTTGGATCCGGCAGAATCCGAGGAGATCTTGGAATTGCTTTCAAAAACTCCGATGAAGGTAATATATCAACCCTATGACTGGGGCCTGAATGATTAGGAACTCATCTTCTTTGTTCATCTCTCACACCATAACTTTCTGGACTATACATATCCTTGAGAAAATGTTGTTCTTTTATATCAACAAAATTTATTAAAAGTAGATCGTCTAAGATTTCATTGGTACATTGATGCTGGGTATGTTTCAATTATTTGTTTTTCTCTTTCCGGGAGAAAGAAACAGCTCAATTGAAAGTAAAAAATATATATCGTCTGGTTCAATTACATAATGTCATTTGAGCATTAGGTGGTATGTGGATGGAGTTGAAACCAAAATTTTACTGGAATTTGAATTAGAATAACCATATTTTGACATGTTTGGTTCATGTTTTGTTGAAATTGGAGTGAGTCTTTTACATAGTTGATTCTTGAACTCTAAAATCAGAACTGAAATCATAGTTGATTAAATAACTAATATATAATTTATCGACTTAAATTGTTTTAGTCAATCTTATATGAAATTAATACTATTTTGTAAAAATACTATGTTGCTTACAACTCTATATTTATATGATTGAATTATATTTATAGATGTATTTTGTAAATCTACAATTGTTTACACTATACCATTTTGTGTGTGTATATATATATATATATATGTTCTGTCAAGATGTTTAATAAGCTTAGGGAAGTTATTTGAAATATGCATTAAAGGCTCAATGCACATTACAAATATAAATTATGCTTGATAAACTTTATTAAAATCGTATTTGGTCCGAATGTTTGAATGCTATGTTATCTCAAGATAGTATTAACATTTCAATATTTGTAGGATGTTAATATAATTTTTAAAGTTTTTATAGTACCTTATGACATTATTTAAAGTATAAGATTGTCAACATGATTTAGTAAGAACTCAACTTAGTAAATTTTTATTTATTTATTTATATTTATATTTTTTAAATTACATAAATTTATTTATTTACTTATTAGTTTAAATAAAAAAAATATGTATTTATTTTTATTAAAAAATAAAAATATTAGAAGGGCAAATTTATCACACAATATTAAATAAAAATTTAAAATATAATTTTACTAAACAATACTTACGTCAATGCAAATTTAAAATATAATCTTTATAATATTATTTATTAAACATTTAAAATATCCCACAACTGCATATTTACTTAAACTCTTTTCTTAAATATATATTAAAAATATAATTATGTTTGGAAACGTAACCTAAATAGTTACTCGCATCTAATCCAATTGATCAATGTTTTGAATAATGTCCCTACCAAATATACCAATATTGATTGGTTCGTCATCAGATTAGAGCAATATCTTTTAGCAAACCTTTTAAAGTCGAAACGATTAAATTACCTATTGCCTGTGAAATCATGAATTAAATAATGATATGGAAGATAATATTTCTAATCACATGATGATCACCATATTCTGGATTTTGTCACCTTACAGAAATCAAAAACACTTGAATTCCACTCTTTCCCAACTTTTCTATCTCATTGATGTTCCCATAGAGTTTGATCATTCTATTCCACAAACATATTCTGGCCCTGTCAATGAGTGTGAGCAGAAGAAGCTTCAATCTACAAATCATGCACAAGTATGTAATCTGATTCATTTTTGCCAAGGTAGGACTGCTGGTATGTCAGTGATGAATTACCAAGTTCCACATATAGATGAGCAAATAAATATGTACATTAAACAAAGAAACCACAAAACACCGACCAATTTAATGATCTCTCATTACTCGGAGACAGAAGACGAAAGTTATCGAACATTAAAACCATTAAGTATTCATAACCAGCAGAAAAGTTCTTTTCCAAATCATAGAAACAGATTCATCCTTGTTGAGGCACATTATGTTCAGCATTTTACTGTCTCTCTTCAATTATGGACCTGTAAGACTTGTAACATGCACAAAGCTTCGCTAGCGGCACCAACACTTAAAAGAATCATTCGACCCTATCAACAATACACTAAAGAAGCAAACAATGTCATTGTTCAATTCTCACACAAACATGACTAGTTGCATACTACGATACCATTCTTCTTCTATTGACGCCCTCGCACAATTAGTTCAAGTCTTCAACAGCGACAAGAAACTTGAACCATGATGTTCATTCCCAGATGGTGAAAATTGAAGTTACTAATCAGTAAATTCACATTCAAGTAACCAAAGCTGAAAACAGCCTCCGATAGCTAATTGGAAAGAATTCATCACATCATGCCATGGCGTCAGAGGATAGTGCAAGCACATCTATTGGTCTTTTGGGCCTTGGCAAGTTGTTTTTCTGTACAGAGAAACCAGTGTCAGTCTAGCAGACAAAAGAAGAGAACTTTAATGTGTAGAATAACTATGTCAACAAGAGCTTGTACACATCCATGTCAGCATCTCATTGTAACACGGAAAATTCAAATTAATACCGGCAATGGAATTACACTACTCTTGTAATTAAAAGAAACCACCACTTATTAGCAGTAGAATCTGCTACAGATTGAGTGGTGGTTTCTTTTGATTACAAAAGTGCTGTAGTATACTCATTAGATGAAAATACACTACCTGTGTGACATTCTACATTAGCAGCAGAATATTCAACTTATTACAGTAGAATATTTAGCATTAGAATGTTGATACAAACGAGAACTGATCGAGTCATAGAGCAAGAGAGCAAACTTTCTCATTACCTAGAAATTTTAAATGCTCAGAAGATAGTACTCAATAGTAACCAGCCAGTCAGATGTGTCTCAAAGCATCATCAGTCGGATGCTCAAATGCAATCTATTTCTTTGGACTAAATGCGCAAAACCTCCTACTAGTCGCAGTGTTTGCAACAAAACACATTTGCCCAAAATCCATGTTGTAACATGGCAGTAGAAAGTGACAGAAGCAGTACGATATGCACACATAATTGCATCAGGTATACAAAGATATCTTTCATTTAAAACAAGTAATTCATCTCCAGATAGCAAAAAAACTTGTATGTTACATACAGCAAGTGCACATAAAAAAGACATTCAGGAATGGCATGTTATCATATGATAGATTGGTAGCAGACTGATTACGTCCATCGAACTTCATAAAAAATGTTACATCATCTGATAAACATTATTTTAACCACTGTATTTCTTCTACTTAATCGACCGTTTAAAAGGTCAACGGTTAACTAAAAGTGATGGTATGATCAAGATAATGGCATAATGAATGCTAAGGTTAATTTTCACTTGAGAATAAAATTTGAAGTAGATACGAATAGTAACTACATGAATGTTATATTTAGCCACAAGAATATGAAACAAAATTTTAGACAAAACACTGGTATCACATGAAAATACCATTGGTTTTGTCAAGCATGGGAGGCCGCACTACAACATGCATTGTGATTACACCACCAGGAAGTTCACAAACTGGTGTTCTAGACTCCGCAATTGTTTGGTTGTTCTCCAAAATCTTTCCAGCATTTATGAGCTTCACATCGTTTATCGTTCTAGGAGCAATTTCTTTACCTAAAAAACAAGAGTCAGCCCCCAAGATGAAAAATATGGTCAATATTAAACAGTGAAGAAAAAGAAAAATCCAAAACAAAAAAACCATATGACCTGAGGGTTCCAAGCATAACAATGGTGTAGCAGATACAGGCAAATTCATCATGCTATTTAGTGCATCAAGTTCCCCTTTCCAAACAAGCAAATGATTTAGCAGTTACTTATTTTTAGTTGGGATAAGTTCTTGACATAAACATTAAAAAGTAAATGTTGTAGACCGTAGGACTAAGATCAAACACATGGAACATACATAATCTTAGAAATGTCAAGAAAAACTTTGTGCCTTTAGTTAAGTTAGTATATTGGATCAATTTTCCGCTAGCAATATGACATAACTCATCAGCCAAAGTCAACCTACAATAAATTTTCCAAAAGCATATCCAAAGCCATAACAAGTAAGCACTATGGATCAAATTCGATTTGGCGTTCTCTTCATCTTTTTGTCCTGGAGACTCGACCAGAAGACGCCCTTGGCTAAATAGCTACTTCGAGTTGCTATTCCCATTCCACGTAAGCAGCAATCTATTGCTTCTTATTTAATAGCAACATCGAAGCCCTATTTTGCACCCTCTAAGCTACCATTATGCATTCTAAAACCCTTTTCTCATACATCTATTGAACATTGTGATATATATAAAAAGACTGACACTAGAGAACCCAGTTAAGTCAATTTAAAGTGTAGATAAAACCAACACTGCATCCTCCAAGAAAAGTGTCATTGTTTTAGTACAGATCCTAATAGCTGTGGCATCAACATGGAGATGATGCCTTGAAGGGGAGTAAAAGCAACCCACCAGACAAAAGGAAACAGATATGTTACATGGTATAAAATTAATGTTACTATAAGAAAACAGTGCCTATGAGCAACTGTGTAGGTTACACTGCCAGGAAAAAAAGAAAGAAATAGAGGTTGCTTCACAAACCAGTAAATGAATACAGCAAATATGATCAGAGAACAGCAATATGGTAACAGAAATCAGTATCAATCAGAGAAAGGAGAGCCCAAGGCAGGACAGATGAAAAAAGCATTTAAAGGATAAACTTGAGCCACTGTTTACTTCAATTTCGGAATGAAATTTAGATGAATTGAAAGACACTCTCGTCAGAGTCAAAAAGTGCGGGTAGAGACCAGGTAAGATGAACCACAATGATACGCAACCAAGTCATGCACCCAAGACTACACATCTAGGATCCATGGAATTATAGCGCAGATCAAATTTCCACCGACAATAAGCAGAGGTAGAAGGTTCGAGAATTCATCTATCTGGACAACGGAAGGAATCAAACGAGGGGGAAACACTCGCTCACCTTGAGGCCATCGAGCAAGTATGGTTTCCTTGAGAGAGGCCACGGTGGTGGTAGGATCATACTTACTCGGCCCGATGTCGGTGCCATCGAAAAGCCTAAATTTGACCTCAATCAAATCCTCTCCGGCCATCGCGAGCCCCTTCAGGAAACGAGCGCCATCGCCTGAATAAATAAGCCACAAAATCTTGATGAATTCGAGTGTTACAGAACCGATCAATCCAAACTCGCCAGCAAGAAGAGATTTTTACAAGAAATCACACGACGCCCCCAACCCTTCCAGGTACCAAAACCTCCAAGATCAGCAGCTAAGAATCCCCCCTTACCGGCTGTTCCGACACGCAAGGAAGCGGCAGACGATCCCGACGAGGATTACAGGAGACAAGAAAAGAAAAGATCAGATTTCCGGATCTAATCTGAAGAATCACGTCTGAATCCCGCTCGACAAGGGCAGTTTTCGCATCAAAATTGGATTTTGACGGATTCAAACAAGCCAGAGGAAATCCGGAGCTATGATTCTTCCCCCAACGCCTATCGAAACCGGCCGAGAAAGAGTGGGAGAGACGACTCCAAAGAATCAAAAAACGCTTCCATTCTCTTCCTCCACCTGCCTTTGCTTTTATCATCACAGGAAGGAAACAAAGGCCAGCAGGAAATATATTTCCAATGACAGAGATATTTGACTGACTCTAATTATTTTCTTTTATTAAAAAAAAAACAAAATAATCAAAATTAATTATTTTAATTAAGTTATAATTAGAAGAAGAAAAAAAAATTCCACTGGGTTTATGATAATAGTTAAACTATTGCAACTTATTTCAAATTTGGATTCATTTGTAATAAAATGATAGTTATTGTCAGTGGTATTATTTATTAGTTGAAATAAATTATTGTTCTTACCAAGTAAATGATTATGGATTCATTTAATGATAATGATTCTCAATATCAGGGGACAATTTCTTATGAAAATGAGACATGTCAAACAAATTATTTATATGATTACAAATAATAGAAACATTGTTGATGGATGTCTCATAGAAATCTTTGCTGAGAAATGCCAAATAATTTAAGGCATTAATCCTGTCAAATCTTACACCAAACTTTTCTCATCTCTTTGCTGATTGTTGTGTGTTTTGATGTTTTTTTTTTTTTTTTGGTGTCCTAAAATTATTTTATTGATTCTCTGTGGTTATACAAAATTAATTAATTATATATATAATAATAATAATAAACAACTGATTGGCTATAATTCAATTTAAAAATTAATATATAAATCAAATATTTTCGTAACCATCATCTATAAATATTTGAATGATTATTTATACGTGAGATATGTTAGCTCTAAAATACTCACTAAGCATCCCATCCTATATGAATAATTGAATTCTAAATTTAGGTTGGATCCTCGGAATTATAAATTAGGTCGTAAAACAGAATACTACAATACAAGTTGATGAAGTACCAAACAATTAGCTTGGGGCGATCCTTCCTTACATTAAACATGAGGTGCTGCTATTTGATTTGTAGAGGGAAGCAGGAGCAGAATCCTACTCTACTCTGGGAGTTGTTCTTCGCAGGATAACATCAAACTTCCGAAATGTTAAGCTCATTAAGATTCTCATACTGCTGCTATTCATTCCCATGTAAAGAAAGGTGGCTGCAACATCAAGAACACAGACAACAACATTGTATGCTTCTCAGGCATAGGTTTCAACTTGCAATTAACTAAAACAAAAGTAGTATCCACCTCATTAAAATAAACTGCATAAATAATCATGATAGTGACAAATGATTATTAAATATGATTACGGTAGGGAACCAAAACCTTCTACCCAACTTTGCTATGCCTATATGCTCTTATGGTTGTTGCTGTGCTAAAGCATCATCATCATTTTTTAGTTTAAGTTGAAGGGGTGTCTGCCCATATATTCTTTTGGCATCCATCGTTCAAGCTTTTTTTTTTTTTTTCTTTTCCCAAAAACAAAAAGAGAATATTATAAGGTAACCCATAAAAAGTTTGATATAATTATCGATTATAAATTAAATTAACCCAATCAAGCTCATTAGAGTCGTTAGAAATTGTAATAGAATTATCAATTAGTAAGGGTACAGATAATTTCTATCAAGAACTTTTGAATAATTTCCTCGTAGATACGATCTAGCTTACAATGTCACGGGTATATACTGTTCACCTCATATATTTTCCTCGGATACACTTACATTCATGATATATGGAGCAATGTCTAGTATAAATAAACCATTATGCAATATTCCTTTAGTGATGATCTTATCATAGAATATTATTGAACAATCATTCTTCTTAAAAGAAACTAACTTATGTCCACTAATTGTCAAATATGAAATGAAAATAATATTTTTGATAATAGAAGGAACAAAGTAACATGCATCCAATGCAATAGTAGCTCCACTAGGTAGATGTAGGGTGATCTCGCCAATAGCCACTATAGCAACTTTTGCTCCATTACACATCTTGAGATCCATCTCGCCTCTCGCCTCTCGCCAATCTCCTAGGCCTTACTAGAACCTGCAATGAATTATAGATGTGATAAGCACTGTCGGTATCCAATACCTATGCGTTATCATAAGAATCGACAAATGGAGACTGATCATGAATGTACTTAAAGTTTTTCCAAGCTTCTATTTAACTTCTCTACAAGATATTTTTTATAGTTCCTCTTCCGGTGCCCGTCTTTGTCGTAGTGGAGGTGTTGGCCTTTGTCCTTTGTCGAGTCCTTCTTAGCAACTTTTGTTTTACTCGGTTGCCTTTACTCTTGCCCATCTTAAAGGACTTTTCTTCCTTCCTTTTCTTTTTGGTCTCACAGAACTAACTTCTTTTTCTTGATGGTACTCTCAGCCTCTCTCAACATATTGAAGAGCTTAGGGAGAGTCACCTCAAGTTTCTTCATGTGAAAATTCATAATGAACCAAGAAAAGGAATCTAGTAAGGACTGAAGCATAAGATCCACACACATGTTATTTTCTAGGACCAGTCCTAGACCCTTAAGCTTCTCTATCCACTTAATCATCTTGAAGACATAGTTCTGAACTAATATCCCCTTAGTTATCCTGACACGGAAGAGACTTTTGATATCTCATATCATTGAATTCTTTCATGCTTCTCAAATTATTTGTAGAGATGCAGGAGAATGGATCTAGTATCCATCTTTTCATACTACCTCTATAACTCAAGAGTCATGGAGCCCAACATGTAATACTGAGCAAAAGTGGAGTTATCTATGTACTTTACGTAGCAAGCGATCTCATCCTCGCTTACCCCTTCCTTAGGTGTAGGCATCACTATGTCAAGGACATGCTAGTCATAGGTACCCAGCAAACCAATCACGTGAGTGATGGCACGTGTGACTTGATACATAATCTTTTTGCTTGTTATATGTTGGCATATATCACTTTATAACTATATATATATATATATATATATATATATATATATATATATATATATATATATAGTGATGTCCTTGGATTTGTGCAATGGGAATCAGATCGTGATAAGATCATGATAATGAGATCGATTCACCTTTAAACACAGATCCTAAATAATCCCGGTCACAGATTACTCGAGAGGGACATCGTGATAACCGGATAGACCGGTGTGCTGTATACCCGTCCATATGATGAATGCAGCTGGTCTCATAGCCACTTGTGTAGGGACACTAGGGATACAATACAGGTGCTCATTGGAGAATGAGTTCACTGATTGATCCGCTTACGAAATGATGGATGGTTGATGATGCCTTATTGTCAGACAGCGATTCCGTAGTCCTAGTGGTGTATCTGGTCCTTAGACTTAAGACACCAAGGATGTCCTATATGAGTGCTCTACTCTTTGATACTAGACTTATAGGTTTGGCTGTCTCAGATCTAGTACAATTGGTCATTCGGAGTGATAGTCGACCTTACGAGGGCTATTGAGTGTCGATAGAGGATCATCCACTCTCGGCGTCATGAGAGGAATATCTCATGTGTTCTTACTCAGACAAATCCCTGGCTATGGTCATTCGGGTTGAGAGAGAAAGAGTTCTCCGGGAGAATCCGATTAGAGCGAGACTCGAGTAGAAACCGTAAGGGTCTGACAGCACCATGCTCGATATACGGTCTCTGGGATATTAGATGGATGAGGGACTATAGGTACACGGTAACTGAGGACAGATAGGTCCAATGGATTGGATTTCCCTGTATCGTTTGGGGACTACGGCGTAGTGGCCTAGTACGTCCGTAGTCGATGAGTCAAGTGAATTATTACAGAGATAATAATTCATTGAGTTAGAAGGAGTTCTGACAGGTGTGGCTCACGGCTAGCTCGATATTGGGCCTAGAGGGTCACACACATATGGTAGGCATTGCGATGAGTAGAGGTTCGGATACGAGATATCCGACGGAGCCCTTGTCTTATTGGATGCAGATCCAATACCCACTAGGGGAGGACCCATTAGGGTTTGACAGGGGACCTCTATAAATAGGAGGGATTCAGAGCCTTATAATCTAGAGTCTTTGCTTGTCTCTCCTATTTTCCTCCCCCTCTCTACCTCAGAGTAGGCCCGGAGTTTTGAGGAGCGTCGTCGCAGCCCTACTATGTGGATCACCGCTAGAGAGGAGGACGCTTGACCTCCTTCACTCTCTCCTAAGGATCTGCAAGGAAACAGGGATATACGATATCCCTAGATAACACAATATACTCTATACGGAGTTTTAAGTTTCATGGATTTTGCGCACCAATCTTCGTACGACGACGAACATCTCTTTGGGAAACGGGGGATTTTGTTTTCTTGTTCTTCTGCTGCGCATGTGATGTCGCCCCCAAGATTTTCCAACAGTAAATGCAAACCAGATTTTTATAGTGGTTCGATCGTCGTGACCTACATCTACTCCGGATTCCTCTTTTGTCAAGGCCACCGACATCCATTAATATTCTTTTAATAAGCGAAGAACAACTACCCTTTTATACATTTTTCTTCTTTTCACAGGTTTAGGAGACAACCCTTACAAGCCACTCTTTCACAAGTAGTCCCTCACATATCTCCCTTAGGACTAACTCTAAGCACTAGGAGGAGGGAACTTAAAGTTTTGGTAGAGTTTACTCAGTTTTGTTCTCAAGAATTCTTGCTCCTTTCTTGCTACTCAAGTGGGGTATTTATAGGCCCCAAATGGTTTAAAAAATGGAGCCAAAAATTTAAATTAGATCTTTTGGGTACAAGTGGTACCACCGCCCAGTCTAGCGGTACCATCACCTAACACATTATCACTAGGTGGTACCATCGCCTGATAGCCTTGTAAATCGGGTTTTTCAAGTTTTTCGACTCACAGGCGATTCTACCGCCTGTTCTGACAGTGCCACTGCCTGACCCAACTTTTGGGTCATTGAATGGCCTCCAAATGAGCCCAAATTAGTCTCAATTAAGGCCCAATTGGCCTTAATTGAGTTAACATTATTACACCAAAAGCTAACTCAATTAGTCCCATAAACTACTTTGATCTTAGACAAATTATTATAAAGCATGAATCCTTTGTCTGACATGTCATTGGTTCATCCGGCGCTCGCCCGATCCTTCGACGCATCGTTCTCTTCTTCAATGTATTACCCAATCAGCATGTTGACTCCCGCAACTTTTGATCTCCTTGGCGTAATGTTTGATCCTTCAGCTCGATACCCAAATTCACGGCACGAAGCCTTCTGTCGATACGTCGACCAATCCTCTGACCCAACATCCAATCTTCTGACATGTTCACTCTGGCACAATATTTGATTCCTCCTGCTTTAATCAATTTGCCTCTCCTTAATCGAAGCTAGTCCTGCATCACTCAAAATGTAAATTATATCATAAACTCATCAATTGATTTCATCACCAAAATCTTAGATTCAACAGGTAGTACGTGATGCTATACCTTTTCTACTCAAAGGAATAGGTGACGAAGATAATGGAGAAGATGATACAATCCCAAAGGTGACAAACTATCAAAGATTTATTCCAATTCAGTGAAATTTTGCTCTTTTCGAGCAAAATTTCTAACATTCTAGAAGTTCAATAGCAATAAAGAGGTGGACTATAGTAGCTAACTCAACACAAGGAATACGAACACTTCATGTGCTTTAGAATTATGAACCAAAAGTAAGTGAAATTTAGTAAATAGCCTGATACATAAAGTACAACTCTCGAAGAGAAGAACGAAGATAAGTAATTTTTGTCTTTTTCAACTCTTAAGAGAATGGATGAAATTAAGTACTCAATTCTCTTACTTATCTAATAGAGGAGCTTTATACATGTTCAATAACCCTTCAAAGAAACCTAGTAAAAGATAACAATTATCAAATCCTCACCAATGATGATCGATTCAACTAAGAATATATTATCCACTTCATTTCTTAATATAATATCAATCAAAAGTGAAAGTTATATGAACCTACTTAGAGGCATCAACTAAATAAGAGAATTAATTGGTTAATTTTATGAAAGAAAGACATCAAAACTTTAAAGCTATGAGGCAATGCTTGTTAAAGCTCCAACATGCATCCATCTAGTTCAAGCAGTGTGAAACATTTGATAGACTACGCACAATAAAAATGTCTTTTCCTTCATTTGAAGGATATGTAGAAACCAGCAAAGGCTAGCATAATTCGATCGGCCCTACACTAAAGTGAAAGTCATTAGCGAGTTGAAAAAAAATTAACTAATCAAAGTTTGACTACTTAATAATAGCAGTAGAGAGCAATTGAGAGGCATTGCAACTAAAGCAAAAGATCGAAGATTTAGCAAAAGTGAGAAGATATGGCATTCACAAAGACTTCGACGAAAACGTCGAAGGAATAAGTGAGGGAGAATATCACAGACAAATATGTACATAAGGTGTTTGACATAATATTTGAGTATATCCATGCTTTTTAATTTTGTTAATGCTTTACACAACATATAATAGGCTTAACAATCTCATTTTGGTTAGCTTTTATGATCATCTTCATCTTATAAATGTCGTGAAGTTTTAAGGGTTTTCTAGTTTAATAAAGTGTTGTGAAGTGTCAGTCAGCATAATACCTTAGAGCTACCCAAGTGACATATGGCTAAATGACCCTTAAGGATAGTGTCTAAGATTGGTTCACTGCATTAATTTATAGTAGTATAATGTGGATAGTGTCTAGGATTGGTTCACTATATTAATATATAGTAGTGTTATGTTGTACGATTGTTCAAAACTTATGAAGTCTATATTTATAATTTATATTGTCTATTAGGTGTTTGTTAAAATATTTATTTATAATCCTAAGTTAAATGTTTCCTATAACTCATCTTCTATTTTGTTAGTCTTTAGAAGATCACGAAAGATGCCGGAGAGACTAACTTAGGTGGATACTCAAGGGTATCGTATGACTTAGATAAAATTAGTTAAATCCATAATATCATATGACATGGATAAAATTAATTAAATCCATAACACTCTAAAATGTATGTGAAGTTATAGCTGTTAGAGATGGCCTTCGAGTGGCGATGCTGGATGGATGTAGAATGATCCATATGGAATCTGCTTCAGAAATGTTAGTGGAGGTCTTACACAAAGCTATTTCTCCTTGAAATGTAATTAAGGACATTTGACATATATTAATATTTTTTAATTCCCGTATAGTCTATCGTGTATGAGACAAGAATGAGGTAAATTGGTTTGCTTCACATGGTAGGCTAATTACATCTACATATTTTATATCATTTTTTTGAGAGGTGAGTGATTTTTTTGAGAGGGGAATGGCTCCATCAGTGTGTCATTTTTTGCGCTCTGATACGTTAGGATCCAAAGCTCCTTTAATATGTATGATGCTTAAGTAATATACTTTTCTTTTATATAAAGAAAAAAAATGTGCATATAGTCTACAAAAACATGCTAATGGTTACCAATAGGCGCAAGGTTCTGAATGCATGGGAGCTTCCACATGCTTAGAGTTTCCATCACCCATATATATATATATATATATATATATATATGTTTCATCTTTGTTTTATTTTCAAAGAATGTGTTTTATTTTTCCATTTATACAATTTACAAAAGAAAACATTCGATGCTAAAGGAAAAAAATCAAGAGCAAAAACAATAGTAATAATCACAATAATGACCCATCAATTCTAAGGTACAAAACAAATGAAGATATGATGGAATGGACATGTAGAGGAGAGGACCCAGAAGTTGTTGAGGGTGTTCTTTTAGATGCGCGCGTAGCCCTGATCGATATCTTTACGATCCGTACGCGAACGGCTTAAGGCCCCCTCAAGGACTTGGAATCGCCACAGCCCATGATGGAGGTGGGCAGCTCGCCGACCCTGTCGACGCCCTCCTCGAACACAATCCCCATGCCCATGAAGAAATGCGACTCGATGTGGCAGTGGAACGCCCACGCTCCCGGGTTGTCGGCCCGGAACCGGATCGCCGTCCACCCGTAATAGTGCAGTGGCACCGTGTTCTTCATGATGGGATCCACCAGGTTGTACTCCTTGGGATGGACCTCCGGGTCGAACTTCCCCGACCCGTAGCCCAACACCCAGAAATCATGGCCATGCAGGTGCCACGGGTGCGTCTCGCTCTTGTTGGCCTCAATCATGTTGGCGTTCTGCAGAATCACATCGACCGTCGAGTTGAAGTCCAACCGGTAGATCGAAGTCCCGGTGGTGGCGTTGTGGTTCTCGGGGACACTGTGGATGTCGTAGTTCCTGTAATCGTACGTCTCCGGCGCCGGCCTTTGGTCGAACACATGGCGCAAGTTCTCCTTTAGGGCGATGAGGTACGGCGTGTGGGGCATGTTGAAGGATACATTGTTGAGGGACCATCGGGTGTAGCCATCGACCCTGTTCTGCGTGTTGAGCAGGATGATCATGCGATCGGAGGTGAGCGGAGGAGGGTGGACGTAATCGGGATGGGATCGGATGGCGTGGCTCTGGTTGAACCTGTACGCGGCGTCGTCCCACGGAGGACCGACCGGGGGGGAGGTGGGAGGGGACTTTCTCGGGTGATTCGGGTAGTAATTGAGGACGGCCGTCCCGGTGGGGGTTCCCGGCTTCCGACTGATCACGTTCATGGCGAGCCAGTAGTTGCGAGAAGGGTCTCGATCGGCCGTGAAGAGGACCGAGTACGTCTCGCCGGAGTAGATGTTGAGGTTCTTGATGACGAAGGGCTTGACATAGTGACCGTCAGCTTCAACCACGGTCATGTTGTGCCCCTGCATCAAGTGAGAACAACTGCATCAGAACTGGCAGGAGCAGATGTCGTAACTTTGCGGAATTCCTTTGCGATGTTAACGCAGCGGTTACCTCGATTTCGAAGTTGAGAGCCGAGAGGGAGGTGATGCTTGCGATTCGGAGACGGTAAGTCTTTCCGGGCACGACGGTGAGCACGTAGGGCGAGCACTCGGGGTTGGTAGCATTGCAGACCGCGGTTGGTCCGGCGAGGGAGCAGTTGAATTTCCCTCTTCCATTGATCAGCAAAGACTGCAGGAGAAGGAAGACGAAACTTAGTCTTCAGCTTGCGTACATTCATGATAGTTCCGAAACCTTCGAACCATACCTGAGGCTCGCCAACCCAAACAAAGGGGATGGAAGCAAGACCGGTGGCCTGCTCATAGGTGCTATTGTGCCACCAATCGTTGAGAATGATGCTCCGGTCGTAGTCGTAGGCGAATGGCTCGACGACGCCGTCCGGCACCGCCACTCGGATCAGGCCGTAAAGCCCTGCCGACCTTTGCATCCCGTAGTGGGCATGGTAGAGGTAAGTACCAGGCTGAGATCAGTTGCAGAGAGAGAATGAATCAGTTTGAGTTCTTTTCTTCTTCGTCGGTCGAATCCAATCCTTGTGCGAGTAAAGAACTTACTCTGTCGACGACAAATCTGTAGACGAAAGTGTCTCCGGCGACGATCGGACACTGCGTGACTCCTTCGGTCCCATCGAACCAAGGCGTGCCGATCTGCAAGTCAAAGAAGAATCATGATTTCCACCGCCATCTATTAGAACAAAAGCAGTGATTTTCCCTCCAAGAACAAAGCGGTGTGAGCACCTGACGGATGCCATGCCAGTGAATGGCGACGTTCTCGGTGAGCAAGCTGTTCTTAACTCGAACGACGATGGTGTCGCCCTGCTGGGCGTTGATGGTTGGGCCGGGCGTCTGGCCATTGATGGTGACGGCTAGCTTCTTGAAGCAATCCGGCGACTTGAACTTATACGAGATATCCCATTTGTGGTAGTGCACCTTGGCTTGCACCAGGAGCCCAGTAGTTGACCATATCGTGCAGACGAGCAGCAGCAGCAGGCGTGGATTGCCTCGTCGCCAAGAAGCGCTGTATGACGCACTCATCTTCCACAAACGTTTTCTTTGCTGCTGTCGAGGCGAGAGATTGTGAAGCAGTGCGGGCTCTGCACAAAGGAGACCGCAAGGCTTTTTATATGATGGGAGTCAAAAATAGCTGCGGTCAGTCAACTTTGGCGGCAACGACGAGGTTTTTAGCAACAAATTTTCCGATTGACCGACTCTAATGGAAAAGAAAAACCATTTATCTTTCTTTTTCGTCTTAAAATAAATGTTAATAGTTTACTGCTCTGTATATGTCTTAAAACCATTTTTTATTTTTATTTCCTTTTCAATTTTGCCCATAAAAGGCGAGGAATCTTTCCTTTTTTCTTTTGACCTTCTAGATGGGTTCAGATTTGGTTCAATAAATTCTAAGCCGGTTCAACAAATCGAAATCCACTCCAAAAATAAAACAATTATTATAAGTGAGGTAAAACGCACTACCAACATTAATATTAATTATTATTTTTTGATTCGCTCATACGCAAAAGGAATCGTATCGTTTGGTTTGCGTAAGCAAAGATTAATCTCTCTTTAAGGAAAAAAAAAATCATACATTATTTCTGTCTTAGCTGTCTTTTCTCGGAAGCGAACCTTTTGCGCGTACGGTATCTCTATTTGTCGTTCATGTGGATCATATAACTCATTTCATTCCTTACTTCCATGCGGATTTTAAGATGAATGTGAATGGAATGGATCAGATCAACTCAAATCTCGTTCAAACATCGAAGACTTGTATGATAAGACGACACAAATTGACTTGACTCCCTCTGTGCGTGTTAGTTGTGAAGGAGATATAATAATAATATTATTATTAGTAATCGTAAGCTTACGAGGCACATTTTGTAGTTGACTGAGACGACCGAGATAAAGTCAAGGTCGTATTTAACAAAGAACAAGTAATTCGGTTGGTGAGAAGTTAAATCCATCCTAAATTTTAACTTGACTTTTATTTCTTTTTGAAAGAATCGTCCTATTTTTATTTATCAAGTGTGACAAATATAATTAGTCAAATATTTGAAAAATTATTTTTTAGGACTTTTCCTGGAAAGTGTCCCCACATTTTCAGACTTCTCTAATAATATCTCTTTTTTTTGTGGTCTAAAAACTATATTACAGAATTCATCCAATATGATACTTAATATCATTTTGACTTTGATAGATATAATTTATAATGATTCATATACCTTGATGAATTTCTAAGATACTGATTTAGATTCATATGAGTAGCTGAGTCTACTATTATTATTTGATTCAAGCTCTGATATATTACCTTTTCTAAATTTCATTTACTAATACCGGTCTTCGTAGATGATGATTACCTCCCTTCAAAGCAAGAGAGTCGAAGGACGACGCGTTCAAGACTTGTGGGAGTTGGCGTTGTTTCTTCCTTCAACCAATCCATCCGCGTTTGTGGAGCTTTCCTCCTCAAGTGGAGATTTCAAAGGGATAAGCCTTAAGAAACATCGATGGCGGGATTGCCATGCAACTTCCCAAGGAGAAAGAACAATAAGAAACTTGGGTCATCATCACCTAATCCCATCATTTTCGTCGTCACAAAGATCGATCATATGTGTCGTCACAAACGTCCCGTGATATGATGCTTCCCCTTTTTTTCTCTCTCTATGACTTTTTTTATGTTGACTATTGACAACGGACGGTGGAAGTCATGATCATCGAAAGCAACACGAAGATGGGGAGTCCTTTCTTGTCTCAGATTAGATTCATGAAAATTATTATGGTTCGTAAACACATTAAATGACAACTTAAGTGCTCAAAAAATCAGACTATTATCTTCCCTACTTGTTATAATTAAAACAATAGTTTCTTTTAGCAATCACAACAAATTCGGAGGATAAAATAGGTGTGGCCGGCAAATTAGTGTGTTCAAACCTTGTGCAGCAAGCAAGCATGCATAGAGCACTGTTTCGGAATTATAGACAGTTCTCCTGCAGATTTGCGGAGGATTCAAGGCATGACAGAAAGGAAATGACACAAGGCATAGCTGTATCAGATTGTATTCTTGTGTATCAAATAGGAAGAGGAGCAGTATTGATCTGGTTTTCTTGTAGCTGTTAGTTTTCATGCCTGTCTTTTCTTGTGAAGAACATTCCCACCACACAATTATTGTGATAACTACAAAGATACGATCTTTGAAATAGAAAGAGAAGTTTGGCATGCTTGCCTGTCATCACTATTGCTGTAATGCCTTCTGCTTCAGCCTGAAGCCAATGTGACAACTATTGCAGATTTCAACTGTACATCAAAGAAAAAGAAAATGCAATTAGGTAGCATACATGTACTGAAATCTAACAATAATATTACATGATGTCATAAGCTGAAGGTGCTCACAGTGCCTGACTCATCATATTGGTATACGACTTCATCATCTATGAGGAAAAAGAACCTTGTTTCATCATCATCTTCTTCTTCTTCTTCTTCTTAAACAGATATCTAGAAGAAAGTGAATTAGAGGTATCTTACTGCATGAACAAACCAAGCACCTCCAAGTGTCTAGTATCTAGGCAGTGATGAAGTATATGCATTAAGCTCGAAATATTGAATCATCAGTATTTTCCCATTAACAATACTGTGGGAGAAGATCCATGACATCTTTGTGTTTGCTTACCATCCAACTAGAGCAAATCCTTGTGCAATACCTCTCTCTCTCTCTCTCTCTGCGTTGACACTAGCTCAGTACGGCTACCAACTCAGCTCCAACTGACCTCCTGAACTCGATACTGACAACAGTCCCCTACTGTCTGCTATGCACTTGTAGTGATCGTAACCAATGAGGGAAGAAGCTATTGTTCCTTGATGCTCATTCTACAGCAATTCTTGACATTGTCATGGACATATCAATCATGAAATCTCTCTCTATGTAATTCATGCCAAATAGCTCAATATATACTTATCCTGCACTGTCAGCATCATCATCTCAGCACCTCCCGTAAGGAAATTGGTAGTAGGAGAGCTTTCCAAGTGCAACATAGTTCAGAAACTTGTCGCTGAGGAACTTGGTCCGGTTGTGGCCATAACCACCAAAAAGGTAGTCATCATGCAAGATATGCAAGTACATTTACTCTCTGCGGGTCCAAAGCTACAGTGTCTGCTGCCATTAAATAGTTTAGGGTTGCAGGATGAGTTAGGGTGGATGTGGCTAGATTTTTACCCGCCCTGAAAGGTGATGGGGACATGACAGAGGCTGTGGGGAGGAGCTCCACATGGGGGGCATGCACACTGCTAAAGCAGTGAAGCATGGTTGGTTGGCAGCTCTGGGCAACTACCAGTTGTCTCTCTGCTTTCTTAGGTAGAAGGTTGGTCAAGCAAATATGGACCTTCCAAGTTCTGACCTGATTCTACATACTTACCAGCACCTGTTTATTCCTTCACGATTAGCAATAGATTAAAGAGAAAAGTTTGTAGAAGAAGGAGAGATGAAGTCAAAATGTGCAAGTTGCTTCAACTAACATTACACACAAGATGAAGGGAAAGTATATCTGACAAAGAACAGCATCCCGTCACAGAGTTTCATTCTTTGAATAGGTAATTTGTACTGATTCTCTTTCTCTGAGCTACAGCAACTCAACTCATGTGAGAGCTGGAAATCTCCTCGTTTAGGTCCATCCATTTGAGACCTTAAGCTAAGGAGAGGGTGGGCGGAGGAACAACACAAGCAATGCTTCTCTCCCATCCTCTCGTTTACCCTGCTGCTGTAAGAGACAGTAATGGAGGAGTAACTGTTGTTTTCGCTGCAGCCTCTGCCTTCGGGTTGACGTATTAACGTACATATGTACGTCGAATCTGGTCGAGGCCACTTCCCAAGTCGCTTGACTGCGATCCATCCATCCATCGGCATGTTTGCAGGCTGAGCTGAGCTCATTTGTACATACTGGATCACATCTCTTCAAATTGTGCCACATGCAGTGCTGATAACGATCTCTACCCAAAGCAATGTTGAAAAGGTTATCTCACCGACCGATAAATATATGCAAACTTTGAAGTCTTTGGATCAGATCACATATAATACTAACCAAGTAGATCTCCTTTGAAGATTAGCTACATCTACTCCTTTCAAGTACCACCCTTCCCCTCCCTGTTCACATCCATGTATCATAGTGGAATATAGATACCTTCCACACTCCTGGCACTTTGAACTCTTCTTCTCTCTCTCTCTCTCTCTCTCTCTCTCCCCCTCACCCATTCACTGCAGGAATGAAGGCCAACGGCTTGCTCTGCCGGTCGCGGTCGGCCACGGCGGTGTGCGTGCCCGACGATCCTCGGTTGATGATCGTGCCGCGGCAGCTCGACAGGACTCTCGTCGACGTCAAGTGTTCTCGCCTCGGCGATCCCCGCAGGTTCAGTTCGGGTGATGGGAGATCAGTCACCCTTCCGATGGTCATGAAGAAAGAGCGAGTGCCACGAAAGCCTTCCAGCGGCAGCAACCTCATCTCCTCCTTCCCTCCATCTAATCATCATGTGTTTCAAGTAAGTCGAAGCTTTAGTTTCTTTTTCTTGTTCTTCTTTGTTTTGAAGAATATTACTTTCTTCCACGAGATCATTAAACTGTAGTGATGATTATATTATTCTATGAAATCAGAAGAGAAGGATAGTAGATTCAATCGGAGCAACAGCATCCAATATAGAGTGGTAGAGTAGATGTAGAGTAGTTGCATTGGAAATACCTTTGGTTCTTCTTTACATGTATAATTCATCCATAAAACATCACATTTTTCAGTCTAATTTTTTGTCTACTATAAATGATTTTGTCATCTTTTCTGCCTTTTTGTTTTGCCAGGTTGTGGTTATGAGAGTCTCACTACACTGTCAAGCCTGTGCAGGAAAAGTTAGGAAGCACATTTCTAAGATGGAAGGTATACACATTAGTTTTCCCAATCAAAAAAAGAAGTTCCATAAATTGGCAAAAGATATAGACAATCCTCGAGTTTCTATTTTATAACCTTTTTCTCCTGAATATATACTTTAGTAAACATGGCAGGGGTGACATCCTTTAGCATAGAACTGGAGTCAAAGAGGGTTACTGTCATGGGCTATGTTTCCCCAGAGGGGGTCCTGGAGAAGATATCAAAGGTGAAGAAGGCTGAGTTCTGGCCTTGCTGAGTAGGGCATTTCAAAGGTGAAGAAGTACGAGTCAAAGCATCTCTTTGGATATGATACCTCATTTAGTTTCTGGTTGTCTATGTGATGAATTGTCTAGCATCAGTGGCTGTCCTTGTAATGTCATATTATGAATATAATTCATGCAACATGTATCTCTGAGTCAATCTCTTAGCTGTAGTAAGAGAGCACCCAACTAATTTAATGTTGTGGATTTATGTCTACTGTTTGAGAAGGTAGCAACACTACAGTAATCTGCAGCAGTGAAGAGCAATTCTGAATTGATCCTTGACAAACAAGGATTTGAATGCTGTCCCTTGGAGGGCAGTGATGCTCCTCATAGGACCACTTAAACATAGGCACTCCAGGTATGATGTTGTGATTGATTGAAACACTTTTAGGTGAGGTGGTGCAGTTTCTTCTCAACAAACCATCAACCAGCAGTCACAAGCAAGACAAAGAAATGAAGCAGGTTCACCATACTTTTTTTATCTTTGCTCCAGAGCAGAACAGCAGCTACTAGTTGATGGGAGTCATGGCTTGTTCATTTGGTCTGCCCAGTGTCCTCCACTCAGAGAACATGGGAAGCAGCAACCTCAGCTTGTCCGATAGACACACTGCTGCACTGGTGCAGTACTCAAGAACATGGGGGCTGGCTTTTTGATGCATGCATGGTGTTCAGTCCATTGATTGCTTCAATCAGCCACAGAGAGAGATGCAAACTTCTTCTCTGAACCATTGCTTCTTCATATATGGAACCACTGTATCACACAAACTGTGAGATTGTAGGTTGAAGGATGCTTTGATGGTAGGAGCAACTACAACCAAAAAGTCAAACTCTTTTCTTATTCTCATTCAGCAAATCTTGTATGCATTTTGTACCATCAAAGTTTTAACTTCATTCCTAATGAACTTGTTATCCACAAGTCAAATCAAATTCATAGAACAACTGATCAAGATTATGAGCATTCATAAGGAAGATAATTAAATAGTTCTACAAATTCTAGACATATAACAATATTTTCATCACTGACAAATAAAATGAATTTAAAAGAAAAAAAATATAGCAATTTTTCCGACAGTAAAAAAAATTCATCTTATATTAATTTCTTTCATAAATATTGAACACAAAAACAAAAATCTTCTACTAAATTTAGTTTCTCTAAGGGTTAATCATTGAAGCAATCACAAAAGTTTTGTAGCGCCAATGTGAGTATTGTTCAACTTGTAAAATGTTAATCATCAATCTATTTGTATCTTCGGAGAGTCACAGAAAGTGAAATTTTATTTTAACAAACAATTAATCGTATAAATAGATTTATCACTATCAGAAATTGGAATTTCATGATGCCAATTAGATTGATTAGCATCTTTATGTCTGCAAGAAAAGGCATAAAAGAAATAACTTCAATCATTGACAATTTGGTCAACTCACCATAATTGAAGCCGACGCACGTTGGAAGACGAGATAACCCTTTTGGTTCTCGGTTTCTGCTTTTGCTTTTGCTTTTGCTTTTGTTTCCACCAAAAGGAAAACGTTTTCCCCCTTCTTTCCACGTGTCCACGAAACCCCCCTCTCTCTCCCTTACGCCAAGTTTGCCAAAGGTCGTCATTTTAAATCACACGACCACCCGTCTCGCTTCGGCCGATTGAAGCTTGCTCCTTTTCCGACTCCGATCGCCTTCTAAAGAAATGCTCTCTGTCTCTCTCTCACACACACGCACATCCGTTCGATCGCTGCTTCTCTTGGCCTCGGTTTGACCGTAATCAAATCGGGTCGGGGGGGTTCAACGAAAACGCTACAGATATTGCGGCCTTTCAGGCTCTGATCGACCTTCCTGTGCGCCCGAATAAGGTTGACTCTCACATTCTTCTTTCTTTTTCCTACAAAGTGTTCCCAAATGCGTAGAACCGTAGAGAAAAGAGTTCTTTTGTCTGTTTGATTGGAACGCCTTTTTGTCCTCAGAAGGGGATATTTTTGTTCTTTCCGCTGCGTTTTCTAGAGTACATTTGCTAGTTGAAATCCAGAAATTTCATTCATAAAGATCCGTTCTTGAGTCCCGTCGGTGGAGAACTGATTGCCTTCAACACATCTCGTGGTAATTCAATCAGTGGTCTAAATGTTTGAATTTGATTCTTGCATGTTCCTAGCACTTTTCCCTTTTTATTCTTTGGAAGAACCAACATTTCCTTTTTCCTTTTTATGCCATCGTACACTGGTTTTAGTGCAATCTTGCAGTTGACGTATGTTATGGAACCCTTGTGGCAAGCTAGAAAGTTAGATAGAAGAAATTGCATTTTTATCGCAACTGTACTGTGATTATGCTGTTGAAAAACGCATTAAATTTATGTTCTTTTCTCATAAAGTTTTATCCTTTATTTTTCTTTTTGAAGCAATAAATCATGTAACCAACAATATTGTGTTCTCACATTGGTGTATGCTACACCAGAATGGCTTCAATGGCATGCCATCATGCCCTCAGTTCCATCCAAACTCAGGGATTGCAAAATAAAGTTGGAAGCTTTTCAGGGAAAATAGTTTCCAAGGGCTCTATGATAGACATGGGACTTCTTTCAAGAGCAATCTGCTACTCTGTGAGAAGGAATTTGTTTACGGTTCATGCATCAAGCTCTTCTCCAGTTGCCAATCCAATTCAAATACCATCAAATGGCGAATCTAAAGATTTTAGGAAAAAATCAGGTAAGTGTATCTTGCAGTTCTTGCTGTTACTTTGATACTCCTCACATCGCATAGGATGTTATATGCGACTGGCAAACCTTGGTTATTCTTTACTTAATTCTCTAGCAACTGTATATCCAAAGATGACAAACTAGGCTGCTAGCAGCCAAAAAAGGGGACAAAGATGAGAAAGTTTTTAAACTATTTTTGTAGTGGCTAGTTTTAGACTGCTTATGCATTTTCATTAGAAGTTTTACTTCTTTGTAACTAGATATTGATTTTGTTTTATAACTAACATTAAGTATTATCTTATTGCTTTTGCAGATGAAACTGCACTTATACTGATAAGACATGGTGAGTCTTTATGGAATGAGAAAAATCTCTTCACAGGATGTGTTGATGTACCTTTGACTCAAAAGGGTGTGGAGGAAGCAATTGAAGCCGGCAAAAGAATAAGCAATATACCTATTGACATGATCTATACATCTTCACTGATTCGTGCTCAGATGACTGCTATGCTTGCAATGACCCAACATCGCCGCAAGAAGGTTTTTGTTTCTTCCTTTACTTTAACCTTGTTAATTATGTGAAAAACTTCCTTTGTATCCATAGCATCTCTTAATATACTAAATTACCAATAAGCCTGAACAACTTTTTTTTTTCCTTCCTTGCACATTAATTTTAATTCAGGTTCCAATCATCAAGCACAATGAGAGTGAACAGGCCTGGAAATGGAGTCAGATACACAGTGAAGAAACAAAGAAACAGTCCATTCCTGTGATAACATCTTGGCAACTGAATGAAAGAATGTAATTTCTTTTTCTTTTATCCTTCTGTATATGAGGTGACTCATCACTATGAAGCTTACATCAGGATGTCACATGATTTCACTCTCTTCCATTGTTTTCTCTAGGTATGGTGAACTACAAGGCCTCAATAAGCAAGAAACAGCTGACCGTTTTGGAAAAGAAAAAGTTCAAGAATGGCGTCGTAGTTATGATATTCCTCCCCCAGATGGTGAGAGTTTGGAGATGTGTGCTGATAGAGCTGTGGCTTATTTCAAAGAGCAAGTAAGGACTACAGTAGATGATTAAGTTATTTTTAGAAGTTTCAGCTACTGTCACATGGAGTTCAGTTCTTGTTTTTTTTAAAAAATCATCAAGTGAGTCAGAACAACTTCATCGTATGATATGAAGCCTTTATCCTTTCTTCATATTTCTTATTTCTGTATTTGTCCATTTTTCTTATGCTTGGATCCTATAAAAAGCAGAAAAGGGATTGTAATTTGTATATCAGGTACATATCAGTTATTAAATGAATAAGTTTTTCTCCCACAATATGTGTGAGTTGTGAGAGGCTACAAATTGTCCATTGAAGTGAGTTCAAAGGACTTGAAGTGTGTCCAAGAAATTTCCTCTCTTATTTTCCTCTCCTCTCTTCCCTAAATATGATACCATCTAAATTCCACCATCGCAGAATTCTGAAAACCTAAACTCCCTGTTGCCCAAGACTTTTTTTTTTACTGCACTCATTTGATCAAACATTATTGTTGAAAACCTAATGTTGTTGGAGCTACTGAATGTTGAAGGCTAGTAAATAACCTCAAAATCAAATAAATCTAGTGAAGAAGGTGACATCAATGTCTTTTTCCTTGCTCAAGACTGGTGTGCATTTGATTTTGCAGTTTTGCACTACTTTTTCTTTCGTTGTCTGAATTGAGATTTTATAAGTTTGACAAAATCTAAGGTTTATGATGGTTTTTATAGCAAGATAGGCATTTTAGTTAAGTTTGCATATATGGTGGCAAGCGTTAGAATTTTATGTTCCTTGTCACCTAGCATATCTTATGTGTATTCTACTGATGTGTATTCTACTGATTATATAATACATGGATATAATGTTCTGTTTTCCTGAGCAATTTCGTGTCAGTGAAAGATGAACTTTGAGTTATTAATTGCATAGTGAAACTGTAGAAGTTAATTTGACTGTATCTTGACACAAACTGTATATCCTAACACAAACAGCAACATTTGCTGATATCTTGAATTTAAGCTACCTGAGAACTATCCTGTTTTAATCTATTTAGGATGTAGTACATTATATATCACCCTCAGTCACCTGACCACTGGGAAGGATTTCATGATAGATTGTACCTCAACTCTTGACTGGCAAAAATGTGATGATTGCTGCCCATGGAAACTCGCTTAGGTCCATTATTATGTACCTGGACAAGTTGACTTCTCAGGAGGTGAGGAGATGAGCTTTTATTATTAGAAGCTTTGTTTATTACATTAACTGTTTTTGATGTGGTTAAAATTATTACTTCACCTTCAGGTCATCAGCCTTGAACTGTCAACTGGCATTCCTATGCTTTATATATTCAAGGATGGAAAGTTTTTTAGGAGAGGAAGCCCAACCGGTCCTTCTGAGGCTGGTGTTTATGCTTATACCAGAGTATGCAACTTTGACACATTAAATATATTTCTCTTTATAGTTACCACTTTATGCTTGTTCCTTTGATTGACATAATATCCTTTTATTTTCACAATGTTGTTTAGTTGCCTATGATAAGTCTACATGGATGTATAGTTTGCATGAAACTATGTATATTTCTAGCTTTTAAGATAATCTGATTGTTGAATATGCAAGAAAGAAAAGGGAAGGTATTGAGAAATTGATGGCTCTCTGTTGTTATATTCTAGAAACTTATGCTCTGTCTGTCTTGAAAGTTTTCTTTTCTGTACATTCTAATGCTTTTCCATTACTTGTTCAACAAATTAGTGTTTCAATTTTAAGCAACTGGCAAGAAGTCCTTTGCTCCAGTTCTGGTATTCAAAATGCAAATAATGAGGCATTTATGCAAAAATATTTAATTTCATATTTAGGAGCCATTGGTATATCAATTATATCTCCTTGGTTTGATTAACTCTTTTGGTTCTCTGTAAGGTCAGGAGGTTTGCTCATCTTTTGTGTTCTAGCTCATAGGGTGGGCAATATGTTCAGAATCATATATTATTTGATTGTGACAGGAAGATGTTCTTGTCTAGTGTTTATTTTTTTCTTTCTGTTTTGGTTCTTAGGTGGGCAAATAGATTTAAGTATCTTTCTATATCATGTACTGAATCCAAAGGATTGATTTATGTAAAAGGATTTAATTAATCTGCTTAAGAAAATCTAATGAAGCTATAGCATATTTTAGAATCAGTTATGGTGAGTCGAAATGGTTAGACTGCATGAAAACTTAACAGCAGAAAGCAACTTGTAATGAAACAGTATGTGCTGTTTGCTGATGCAACAGTCATAATTGATGATCTCAGACGAGATTTTGAATGTTCTGTTGCTGCAAGGAAATTTGGGATAGTGGCTTAATGCTTTATAGAAATAAAATGAGTAACAATAAATGTAGTATCAGATTATAGTCAAGAAATAGGAGGTAAAATCAAATCTAAGATGTTTTAGAACTCCATATATGTACTAGAATGACTAAATATAAAATACTTTATACATATACTTAAACAACCACATAACCTCAGGTGAAGGAAGTTTGTTTCATTAAAATAACTTTTCTTATGCTTCTAGCGACATGTATGTGATGTTGATTTTTCAATGCCTTGGATTTTTATAAAGAGAACAATTACTTTTCTGGATTAATCAGAATCCTGGATTTTGGATTTTAACTTGTTAAAATATGACATATTGCATAATTAAACTGATTTTATATTCACAGGGAAAAAATTAAGATTCCATACTGCAGTTAACTAGGAATGCTAGAAGATATAATCTTTGAAGTCATTGAAACTAAAATTAAGACAGCAACATTAAAAAATAATGATTTGGACATGGTTAAGTTAATAATGGTTCCTATTCTTATATCTGAGTTAAACAATTCAAGTTCTTAGAAAATCTGTTACATGTTCTGCAGAAACTTCTGCAGACCAAAAGTAGTAAACAATTCAAGTTCCACTTGTTCTTGTTCATGGCGAGTAATGCAATTCTCTTGCCTGTGAATGCAGAGTTTGGCTCTTTACAGACAGAAGCTGGATGAAATGTTCCATTAACTACCCGTAAGCTTGTATCTTTGATCTTCATTTGCATGCTAATTCTACCAACTAAAGTCTGCTAATTTATGCCCCTATGATATGTTCTCCACAGGCTTCAACTAGGCCATACCAGAGTTCTCTCATCAACAAAAAGCTGACCCATTTGTGATGTCTTAATTCCTACAAGCATCTATTGATGAGATCTTTTTCCCCTTGTTCTAGAGATGGATTCGTGCAATGCTGAAGATTATGCAGATTACTTTTTCCCCTTTTCATTTTTGATCTTCATATTATCATAGACTGGGGGTGGTGTTTTGCTACAACTGCCCTATACAAATTCAGAACTGGTGAGATGATAAATCCAGAAGCACAAGGACTTGGAAATCAATGGTTTAAATCTCATTTATCTTCATAATGCTTAAATGTGGGTTCTCTCTTTATCATCATGAAGTACTAGGTTGGCTGGTGCTATCTACCTATCTTCATGTACATGAGATTGTGGTCAAAATTGACCAAAGGTCCTGTCATAATCTTACAACAATTAGTAAGTAAATGATTGGTGTTCTCATCTTTTGTTTGAACAATGGGTAACTGCTTTTCTAGAGAAAGGGTAACTTTCTTTTATTTATCTCAAAATTCGAGTTCATATATATATATATATATATATATTCCATTGTAGTTAATCTCCATTGGACTATTTTATTTTACATTAAGATCTTTGGAAAATCCATTATGATCTCAAAAACTTTAGGTGTATCTCTGAAGTTTAAATAAACATTAATCATGGTTAGAGTTGACGTGATTTTTGTATGGATGTTAATCACAGTGTTATATATATATATATATATATATATATATATATATATATATATATATATATATATATATTCGATCCCATGACTAGGCGTGAAAAGCTTTCGCCAACATGGGGCCCGGTCCAGCTCATCTTTGGTACCCCGTGGCTGAATCGTGTGGTTCCGTGAGTCCAGCCCGAGTCGATAAACCCGACCCAACCGGCCGAAGATAAACCCCGCTTCACCTGCATAACTATTGCTCGACGTCGTCGCCTCCGCCGCAGCCGCTGTGGCTGCCGTCGAAGCGCAACGTCCCCTCGTCGTGGAGCAGACGGCCGCCAGCTACTGGGAGACGTGCTCAGGGTTTGTATATATAATGCACGCGTTTGCTCGACTCCCAAGCTAGGGTTTTTCTTCGGCTGCTCGTCTGTATAGAGTAATTTTGTTTGAAGCGCTTGCTTTGGGTAATTTGTTGATCGTTTTTAGCTTCTTTCCCGTTTCTTTCATCACGTTTGATGAATAGGATCGCGATTTTTTTGTCGATTTATCTAATTGATGGTCTTTGTTGGGGGTCCCTGTGAAGTGCTGTGTTGATGAGCATTGATCCACGGTAAATTTCATTGAACGCGACTCTTTAGAATGTTCCATCTCATTTGAAATTGGAAATAAGAAAGAAACGGATTGGAGGGAAAACAAGAAATGTCAGTCATTATGGGTTTGGTATGTTGGTTTCAAGAACGATAACCTTTAACTTGCTTTTGATCTATCAAATTCTCTCAGCTGTATCTTTGCATCAGCTGGTGTGCATACGACCGTTGGCTTCTAATCAATATGGGTATTGAGCTTATAAAGAAACTAATTTCGACAGGAAAAGGCTAAACATGACAAAAGACATGATATGAGATATATTATCATCACTAAGCAGCAACAAGATAGTCTTAAACTCTTAAGACAGAAGCTCATTGGTTAATTTGCCTGCTTGCTCTGGAATAGTTTGCATAAGTTGTATCAGTTTGCTTTGACTATGTGCATGACTAACTTCTCTTCTAAAAATCAAACTAATGTTATACTTCAAATGGAGTAACAAAAGAACTTCGTTATTCTTCTTTAAGTTCACATTACTCTGGGAAGAACATCTAGTTGTTATAGTTAGGAATTGATATCTATCCTTGATGATTGAGTGTCTAGATGATTTTCTTTGTAACTAGAAAATTTCTAGTATTGTCAATTGCCTAGACCTCTTTGCAATATATTGAACCTGGTGATGCTTATTTATTATTATTATTTGGACAAATAAGATACCAAGGATATATTATTTAAGTCCTTATTTCCATTGGATAGAAGATTAGTGTGTATTTGTCAACTTACAAATCAATGAAAGGAACTTTTAGTTGGGTTGAAGATGTCCAATCCACCATATATACTGTTCAATTGGCCTAGCTTAGAGTTTTCTTATAGCTACTGTTCTTTTTTAATGTCAATGGAGCATGGTCTTTACGTTTTACAGCTCATTTGTTCTTTGTTTAGGTAACTGCTATCGATATTTCTTGGAGAAGCACATGACCGTCCATCAGAATTGTTTGCCTTGATATGGCTTCTTTGCTATTATTCTGGTCAGGTGAAAGTAATCCTGGTTCTTATACATCAACATCAGCGGTCAAAATCCTTGCGACACCTAGTGGTACTGCATTGGCAATTCCAGTCTTCAGGCCAAGGGCAGAAAAGGGCTACAGGCTACTGTTCCACAGTTCTCCTCAAGTTCAAGTGCTTGGCCCTGGGGGAGAAAAATGGATCCCTGGTGTGGAGTCACTGATAATGCCGCTCAGGTTACCAGATTGCAATGTAAACCATGAAGCACAACCCAGCTGGAACTGCAACAGCATTTGGCTCCATGACAAAGATATATTCCTGCAGTATGTTGATGGGACCACAAAAATTTTATGGCCTTGAGAAGCGATAAGGATGCTGTTATAAGACTCCAATGGAGCACAGATGGGACTCTGGGATACCTGGTATGTAGAAACTGGGAAGCAAGTGACAAAGTGTGGAACATTCATCCTTTGTGAATTCATGCTGCCCTTCACAAGGGGCCTACCTCTTATTGTGGGTTGCTCTACTGATGGAACAGCCTAATTCTGGGACTTATATATTTAAGTGGTGCAATCCAGACATTTCTGGACAAGTAGTAGATCGCATCTGTAAGTTCGTCTGGTAGATCACATTTGTAAGTTCCACTGTGATAGCAGAAAACAATTTTACCGGAGGATTGGACAAGGATAACGAAGTATGCGATTTAGCAGGAATGACGTAACAATGACACTCCAATGTCATGGAACAATGTCACTCCAGTGTCATGGGAACATGATCTGATACACAGCTGATTCCTGGTGGATCTTATCTTTTGACTAATGGCATGGATTGCATGCTTTGGGTCCAGAAAAGGCACCTCTTTAGACTTGTTCCCTAATTTGCATGCTTCAATTCTGGGACATGTGCGCCCATATGCTCCCAATATCAGGTATATTAATTATTTTTCTGGGGCCTCGTCTTAACCTTGAGAAGAACTTTCTGAAATGTGTCTGTTCCCAGATGAAAAGATGCCGAAGCCATGGCATTTTGTGCAAGCTCCTGGACACAATGGCTCTGTAAATAAGACTGTTCTATCCAACTGAGCCCGTCATAAGTACTTGCAGTAGAGACAAGCAAATAAATTCTGGGGAGATTTGAAGCATTGGGCACCCCACTTAGCTTGCTTGGAGCTTCGAAAGCTGAGATGGACAATGGTTGCTTTGATCGTACTTGAAAGATATTACTAAATGGTATTTACGGCTTTCTTCATATACAGGTTTTTGGTATCTATGTTCTAGTGCTTATTTTGAGCTGCCAACTTTCATGTCTCCGTAAGCTTGTAGTCTGCTGAAGGATTGGCCTGATTTTTAAAAGAACAGGTTAAAGACTTGGACAACCTAAACAGCAAGCCAAGAGGCCCACAAGAACTCATCCCATCCATAACAGCGTGGAAAATGCATAGCTTGAGCAAGATGGGGAAAATTGCTGTAGAAAATTAGAGAACCTGTTCTGCAAACATGTAACTGCTGCTCACCTTCTTCTATTGTTTTCCTGCATAGGTCTTATTATTAGATACGACACAAATAGCTGGTCCAGTTTCTCATTACTGTTCAATTTTGAAATGTTCTTTTGGTTAACTAGCTCCTCCAATTACAAAATTTTGCTAGCTATATATTTCTTCATTCCTCTTTACATCTTTTAGTGAAGTACCTTGTCACTTGAGGCTACACAAGACACCTGTATCCTCTTTTTGTTCTGTTTTCTTGTATGCTTACTGCAATTTTAGATTTAACAATTGTTAGAAATTGAAAGTGATTATTGATAGTTGAAGATGAAAGATCAATAGTAGATTACATCCAAAAGGCCACGACCATTGTAAATCTAACTTCCCTTTTCTTTTTCCCCAAGGAGTTTGAAGTCCAATGAACATTTCCTGATCTAATGAAGGGCAGACAAAATTGTGGCTTTGTTCCCATGGACCATCATCAGCTCTGGTATATTCTGAGAAATACCATATGTGAAAGTCAACAGATGAAACAATCAAGTCAAAGAGAAATTCCCATTCATAGTACCAGAGAGTGCTTTGTGAGACCAGGTCCCTGGGTCATTAAAGCTGATTGGAAACATCAGCCTGCTATTTCCAAAGGCAGTAAGTATCCAGACTGATTACATCGAACACTTTTCTTCTTCGTGTTTAAATGCAGGTCAAGCATCCAGGTGAGTGAGCTGGGAAGTCCACAGTCATGGGTTTCAAATATATATATATATATATATATATTTTGGTGATGGAACACTGACTCGTTGCTGGTAGCCTTATCCTGACCACTCTGCTGCTCTTTTAATGTGGCCTTTTTCTTCTGCACACAACATCTTTTGATCTGACCAGAGTCTCTTCTTTATTATCCACCGATGAATGCAGCAGGGGAAGCGGACAAATGGTGGGCCAGCCTCTTGCTTTCTGATCGCTCGAGAGACGATGGAGACCTTCCATGAAGAGTAGAGTTCCTTAGGAAGTGGCAGAGCACCAAACGCTGCTGCAAAGGATGTGATCACTAACAGCATCTTTTAAAGGGGTAGTGCTATATAATAAGTTGGCAAAATCATGCAAGCCTACCGTGATGGTTGGCTGCGATATTTTTGTCATTTTTATCTTGATGCGTGTATGCCATCATAACATTGTTACCTGAAATAATTATGATGAGCACTGAAAGATATCGTATTAGAGTGGTGTTATTTGATGCAGTTGATCAAATCATGAGAAGGCCAACATGATATGTGGGATGATTCAACATCATGATGATAGCTTTATGCATGTGATGTTCACGTGGATGACACATACATGCAATATGGATATCACAAAATAAATAATTGATCGATTATTAAAGATAATTGAATCACTAACATATTTAAACTAATTAACTAAATTGATTTAAATACACATTAAAAAATAAATATTTAAAGGTGGTTTTTTTGTTGTTGTTGTTGTTGTTATTCCTAAATGATAATGGATTTAGTTCATTTACTTAATGGATATTCTATATCCATTTTCAAGTGGATCCGAATCCAATTAAACCAGGGAGGTGTAGGCCAAGAGACACCAGGACCTGAGCGGCGCAGACGACAAGTACGCTAAGAAAACACCAGATTGAGCCATAGATCCTTGTCTCCCTTCCTAACCACTCGCCCCTTCTTCCATCTCCGTCCGCCCCACGCCCCCACGAGTCTTCATCCTTCCGTTCCCGTCACAAGGACACTGTCGAGAGGGAGAGGGAGAGAGAGAGAGGACGTGGGTCAAAAAGACGAGAGGGGGCAGCAACATTGCAGTGCACAAGTCGGTGGCCTGTCTTCGTCAGGGATCTCCTGAGACACTGACTCACGCCTCCCCCTCTACCCCACGGCACCGCTCTCACCCCGAGGCGTAGAGCAGCTGAAGCAGTAGCCGACAAACACAGGGAGGGAGATCCGCCCTCTCTCTCTCTCTCTCTCTCCGCCTCCGCACTCCTCTTTTCCTTATATAGAGATGGTTTCCGTCATGAAATGAACGGCGACGCCAGCCCCAAACCCGCGCCTTTTTTTGCCGTTTCCTTCTCTCACGATGGTCCTCCACGACGCGGCGGCCGCGGCGGATGCCGCCGAAGCGGACGCGGGTAGGGGGGAGGAGAAGAAGAGGCGGAGAAGGAAGCGGAAGGGGCGGGGGAGGAGGAAGAAGGCGACGGCCGAAGAGATCCTTGCCTCCGGATTCGTCCGACGGTGGGCCTTCCCTGATGCCTCTGTCAACGACCACGACGGAGATGGCGATGACGGGAAGCCCACCGGAGCCGCGGGACGGGTGGTGTTCGAGTTCCACTCACACTCGACTTGTAGTGACGGGTTCTTGTCCCCGACGGCGCTGGTGGAGAGAGCGCACAGCAAAGGGGTGAGCCTCACTCTGCTGCTCCCTTTCGATCTTTAAGTGGTCTCTTTTGGTTAACGATCGATGCCCGCGAGGTGTTCGCGTCGAGTTCTTGCCGTTTTCGTTGCTTCACCGGGATCCTTGTTGAAAGATTAGGTTTTGACACGACGTTTTGGTTTTCCTAGGATCTTTCGGAATCGTACTCTGCCGCTTTTTCTGGATTTGAGCGTGGTCTTCGTGATCCAAAGTCCCTTCTATTACTAAAAGGTTTCCATTTCCCTTTGGTCCTTCTCTGACTTGTTCGTCTTGCAGCCATAACACGAGCTTCTTTCTCTTTAGTTCATCGAAATATTACCTCTCTTTTTTCTTGGGTTTAATCGGTTGTGACATCAAGTTTGCACCAATTTGTCCATAAGGATAAGTATGATCTGTAGAACACGGATAGTATCTCTTTTTCATTTCTCTGTTGCATTGAACGACAGTGGTGACTATTAATCTTAATGATTAAGCTTCAAGGAGAAATAATTTCATTTACTTGTTGGGAGTCCTCAAATTCTCCTTATGCTGCTGTTCTGCAATTTCTGACATTGATTTATCCTCTCTGCTTTATATCTGTGACCAAGAACAATCAAAATAATGAAGCAACATTTCCACATCAACATCTCCCTTCTCATGTGACTGATCTCCTTTTACCAATTCCTAAACCTGTCAGCTTAAAGTTAACTTAGTTTCTCTATCTGAAGATTTGATTTGTTTGTGTCTTTCTTGGACACAAGATTCACCATTGGTAGTTGATACAGGTAACTAAGGACTTATTGTACTTGCACTCTGTACTTTCTAGCTATTAGTGTGCCACTCATGGGGTAGCCCGAATCAGCTTTCTTTGTTGAGAAGAGCAACTGATGGAGCCGTGATCATTCTTTGGTTTATTGAGTCCTCCATGGATTTATCAGGGCATCTTAGAAAGTTAGTGGAATAAAAGATCTAAGGACTTATACCTACCATACATGTTAATGAATCTAAATACTTGCCAAGAAAATTACAATCACATGCGTGTGTGTTTCTCTGCCTGGAGCATATGTGCATGGTGGTTTGGTGATGCAGGTTTGTTATGTATACTGCGAAACATAATTAGATTACCATGTGTCCAGAGCAGGTGGATGTACTTGCTTTGACAGACCATGACACCATGGCTGGTGTAGCAGAGGCTGTGGAAGCTGCCAATAAGTTTGGAATTAGGATAATTCCAGGAGTTGAGATAAGTGCCGTATATTCTCCTAGGTAAATACTTTTCTGCTTTTCTTTCATAAATATAAGAGGAATATTTCAGTTTTAATAGCTTAAATGATGTTTCGTATAAGTTTTTTGAAATCGATTACTGGGCTTACTTTGCTGACATGCAACATTAACCATGGAAAGGGAAGAGTCTGAGACCGAGGAACCTGTTCACATCCTTGCATATTATGGTAGCTGTGGGCCTTCACAGTTTGAAGATTTGGAGAACTTATTGGCCAACATTAGATATGGCCGTTACCTTCGTGCAGAGGAGATGTTGGTGAAGCTTAGTAAACTCAAAATGCCTCTTAAGTGGGAACATGTCGCCAAGATAGCAGGCGATGGTGTGGCTCCAGGAAGGGTTCATGTGGCTCGTGCCATGGTTGAATCTGGTTTTGTGGAAAACCTGAAGCAAGCTTTTAGTAGATATTTATATGACGGCGGTCCTGCCTATGCTAAGTAAAAGATGCTACCTTTTGTGAAATTTCATGTATTCTTATCTCTTATATCACTTTAAATGATACCTGATGATTGTTAAATCATATAGGGGCAGTGAGCCATTCGCAGAGGATGTTGTGCGATTGATTTGTCAAACTGGGGGTGTAGCAACCTTGGCTCATCCATGGGCATTGAAGAATCCTGTTGTCGTCATCAGGAGCTTGAAAGCTTCTGGTCTTCATGCAATGGAGGTTTATAGGAGTGACGGGAAATTGTCTGGTTTGATGATTTGAATTATCTTGGTTCCCTTTTCATTTTTGGTTCAAGGATACATATAGTAGTTTCTTGATCACTCATTTAAATATGGTGCTTTTGTGCTCTATCATTCTCTTTCACGGCATGCAGCGACAAGATATTCGTTTCCTTGACAGGGTTCGGTGATTTGGCCGATAGGTATGAGCTTGTGAAAATCGGTGGATCAGATTACCATGGAAGAAGTGGGCAAGATGAGTCCGACCTGGGGAGCGTTGCTCTGCCAGTTCTTGCCGTGTATGAATTCTTGAAGCTAGCTCAACCTATTTGGCACATTGCTATGAGAGACATGTTGTCAATGTTTGCCGACGAGCCCTCTGATATCAATCTACAGAAGATTATCAGGTTCGGAAAGTTCAACCTCACCAAGGAATATTCAGGTGTGAGCTGTGGCAAAGATGTTCTTGATCTGTGCCTATCTTCATGGCTAAATAATGAAGAAAGAGAGAATTCCGAACTTGAGGCCATCAAGGTGCAACTTTCTGATACCGTTCTTTGTGATAGAAAGAAATGCCTGTAAGGAGCAGATGATTTCTTCTGGTCTTTCTCTTTCCAATACTTGATCGAAACATTTTGAGCCGGTTTAAACTAGATGGAAGTTACCTGATTATTACAAAAGAAAAGTTTAGGTCTTTTTGGAAATTCATCTTTCCTGTTTCTTCGGTAACTGAGTTGCATGTGATAAGAGAAAATTCTGGTAGAACTTTGTCAAAACACATGTGCATATTTATCATCAATATATTTTTCTTCTTGATTTGTACTTGTCTGACATGCTTACTTTTAGTTCCATTGAACCTTTCTTCTACAAGGCTATTGATTGTTTCTTCAAATCTTTTGGAGTCATTAAATGCCTCATACTTTGATCTGTTAGCAATTGTCAATGCTTGCAAGTTTAATGAAAGCCCTTTGTAGTCACACCTAGATCTACATTACTGCATTTTAAGATGTTATTTGACAAAGCTTGAATCCAGATACAGGTAAATACTCGATCTGATCCATGGCCATTAGGGAAGAAAAAGGAAGACATCTCAGAGAAGGAAAGAACAATGTCTTCAACCCACCTCAGTAAAAGTTGGCATCAAAACCCATCACTTGCAATGCATTCACATCCAACATTTAGTGTTAGGACATAGCAAACAAGAAGTGGCAGACATTAAGTAAGGTAAAGCAGAAAAATTGACCAACTCTCTAACTCTTCCTGGTACACTTTATTACCATCCTACAATTTCTCTAGTATTGAGAGGCAAAAAAAAAAAATGGCAGAATTCTATGAAGCTAAAGATTGTGAGACATACTTGTTGGGGTGCCTTCTGCTCTCCAACACACTGGAGCACAAGTCATGCACCTCATCTAATTGGATCAAGGGATTTAGTAGGTGAAGACTAGGTTAATTCTTCATCATTCACATCCCATCCTCATAAATTATTATACCAAATAAGATTAGATGATGGTGTTCCTATAAGAGAATCAAGCATGGCTTCCCTAACATGTCCCATCCTAGCTTCTCTGCTCCAAACTCCCAGTTGATTGACACCTCAAGAACAGCATGATGGCATAAGTAGGTAAGATCACTTTCAGAAGAATAGAATCTACCATGGGAGAGATGAAATCGAGGTGGGTTGTTTGCCTTGCGGGGTATGTGTCAGCACAAATCCCCAAAGTGGCAGTGTACAATCTTAAGCATATCTGACAGTTCATTAGGCCTTCCTTCCTTCCTTCCTTCCTTCTCATGGTTATTTTCCAGTTCAAAGATCCCTGAAACAGAAACCTTTACATCAATTGTCGGTGTGCAAAGATTCAGCAGATCGATCTGCCACCACATCAGTGTGACAGTGGAATGGCAGCATTTGGTCCCCATTCCCTTTTGTTTTGTGGAAAGTAGTAAGCATCGGACCTTAAAGAGTACTTCCTGATCTAAGTTGGCAGATCTAATAACACAGGACTATAAAATTCCCCCACATGAGCATGTGATTGGACTCTTTCCAACATCGACTCTGAGAGGAGGGAGCAGAGCAAGGAAACTAGGGTTCCTAGCAGATGAATGCCGCAGCATCTCGGCAACAACAATTCAACAGCTGCTGATCGGTATGAAACTCTATATCATAGCTGAAAATGCATGGATCAATTCTTCATAGTCTCAACACCTAATTCCAACAATCGATCACTGTCATGTATAATCGAAACCAATGTTTGATGACTGACTTTAGGAAAGAGTACCAAATCTATGAGGCTCTTACCTTGGACTTTTTGGACTAATTTCTCCAAGAATATTCCCCATAATTCCCTCTCGCTGAGGAGTGGATATTCCTCTTTCAGGCAACTCAATGTTCAAACAAGAAACACAAAAGTCTTCCTGATCGATACGTTCGCAATTTTCAAACCAAGGAGAATGAACTTCCCATCCCTTTATATCAAAGTCAAACCTTTGTGGGACACTCTTTATTTATGAGACAACGTTGAAACAGTGAGGGCGACAAAAACTATATATATATCGTATATTCTTTCAAAAGAAGTACGATAGGAACAATGCATTGGGGACTATAGAATGAATACATTTCGATTGATGGTATCTTGCTGGTATATACGTAGCATCTGAGATGTATTATTAGACCTGATTCCTTTGGACCATTTGATTAAGGAGTTTAGCTCTTGGTGAAGAGAAAGAAACATCCAAAGTATTTTAGCACAGAAATATCCCCCTCGAAGATCTTGTCTTGTTTGGACTTTTATGTATTATGTTACGTTGACCATCCCAAACACGATCTTCTCCGATCTGCTGCTTCACAGAAAAGTCGAAGTAGATAAGAATCGCTGCATGAATTGATCCCATTCCTTCTCCTGCAGCGCTCGCCAGCGGTGGGATCGATGCAGTGACGCTCCGGTATCACCGTGGATCCAATGGCGCAGCCGATCAGGAGCGGCGGCAGCTGCGGGGAGATCGAGGAGCTGGGAGAGACGATCGACGACATCGTTCCTGGCAGGGGGAAGCCTGTCGTCGTCGACGTCGACGACGACGTTTACGTGGCGGTCGGGAAGGGGAGCTCGAGCATAGTTGCGCTGTCGTGGGCGCTGATGCATGCCGCCACCAAGCCTTCCAGCTTCGTCTACCTCGTGCATGTCTTCCCTCCCGTCCATCACATCCCAACTCCATGTGAGTCCGCCATGCCCCCTTCCTTGCTCCTGCTGATCCTTCTGGTTCGACGCCTTCTTCTTCTCTTTCTCTTTCGGTGTGATGGGTAGTAGCACTTCTTACCAACCAAATCAAGGTTACTTGATTTCTGTGATCTGCGATAGACATCAACACAATCTCTTTCGATGCCGATCATAAGACTTTTGTTGTCAAAATGCAAGTTTTGTCCTCATCCATCGACCGTATGGGTATCGAATGTCTTCTGATGGATGATTGTCCATCGTAGTAGGACTGCTACCGAAGGAGCAAGTGAGCCAAGCACAGGTGGAGTCCTACATGCATCAAGAAAGAGTTAAGAGACAAAACATGCTGCGCAAGTTATTGGATCTATGTCAATCTTTTGAGGTAATTTTCTCATCGCATGATTGATATTTAGGTTATGGAGTTTCAAGGAAAGATGATAAGAGTGAACTTGCTGTGTCTAAATATGTATTAATTTTTTCTTCATTTTACATAAATATCAGGTGCAATTTGATACTTGCCTTATTGAGAGTGATCAGATTGTAAAGGCTGTCACAGAGCTTATTCCAGTGCTCCACATAAAAAGATTGATTGTTGGGACCTCTAAATCCAACTTAAGGTAAATTACACCAATAAATAAATACTTGATTAATGATCATGCCAAATAAAGCTTTCATATGACAAACACACAGGAAGTGGAAGAAAGGAAGCTGTAAAGCAGTACAAATACAGCAGAAGGCACCTGCATGTTGTGAGGTCAAGATCATATGTGCTGGAAGACAAGTCTCAGCTCCTGATCAATCCGTGTCATCTTCCCCAGCTTCAGATAACCCTCACAGTGATAAGAACACAGATGGTGAGACAAGAAACAAGAAGACCAAGGACACAGCAGACTGTAGATGCATACCAGTAAAATTATTGTGATCTATGATTACTTTCTGCCTGCTATCATTTGTCATGATAGGGTGGAACATGAGATTGTTCTATATAGTAAATTGTGTGTGATAATAATAATCCTTCAATAAGTTTTAGCAATATCATTTGTCAAAGAAAAGGATCATCATCATGAGTTTTTGTCTCCACAAGAATGATATAGATTCTGCGAATATCTAGCATGGGAGAAAGAAAGTCTTGTTCATTTCTAAGATGATTAAGAAAACATCTTCTCTTGATCAACAAAAAGGAGAAGATACTTCAGCATCCATTTGATTAATCGATAATACATTTGGAAAAACTGTGGTGCAGCTTTCGGCTTAACGGAATTTTGACAAGTTATAACAAAATTGCAATCCTGACACCTTTAGTAACACCATGAGATTCTAGCACTTCAGCAGATTGCTCCAATGGAGATGAATCACTAGAAGAAATCAAATTCTAGATAGTTGTCAGAACATTTCTGATTAGCGGTAGCTGCAACTTTTTCACCCGTCGATACTGTCGGTTTGGACAACCGCTCAATGTCAATGGATTTTGGGATCTCGGGCGGACTTGCACAACGTATCAGTGCCCAGTTAACTCCCTCAAAAAAAGGATGCTGTTTGATCTCTGAGGCCCCGCGTTTATATGCAAACCGATGCTGAGGCTCTTTCACGAGCAGTCCCCTTATCAGTTCTCTGGCAGCGAAGCTCACGGTCGGGGACTCTGGGAAGCGCAATGGTTGCCCGACGACATTGAACAGTGTGGCCCTGTTACCTGATCCCTTGAATGGGGTCTTCCCAAACAAAAGCTCGTACATGAAGATGCCAAAAGTCCACCAGTCGACGGCACTTCCATGGCCCTCACCCTTGATGATCTCTGGCGCCAAGTACTCATGCGTACCGACAAAAGACATTGACCGGGCATCTGTGGGCTCTGCTATGAGTTCTGGCAATGGGCGAACCTGGTTCCCAATCTCTGGTTTCGATTTCCTGTCTTTAGATATGGAGAAAAATCGTGGACCAAAGCAAGTTGTAGGTGCCACACAAGAAGGCTGGATACAGGATGGCTCGATACAAGCTGGCTGGACACAGTATGTTGGATTGTTCCTCCTAAATGATTCAGAATCTGGATTGGAAGACTTGATCAAAGTCGGCCTTACTGTGCAGCGAAGAGAGAGATCAAAATCAGAAAGCATGATGTGTCCATCCTCCCGCACAAGCACGTTTTCTGGCTTGAGATCACGGTATATGATTCCAAGCATATGTAGGTATTCTAGTGCCAGGAGGATCTCTGCTACGTAGAACCTGCATTTTAAGAATTAAGTAGAAAGAGTGATCAGTGAAGAGCAGAACACCACAGATCTTGATGCCCTCACTCATTAAAAATAGCTCAGTAGGTTTTTATTTACTAATCATGCTACCTCAATTTAGTATCTGGTCTCTAGTTCATAGTCATCATTAGTTTCAAAAGATAACAAAACAAAATTAAGTTTCACGGACGTCATCGGCATAACATGGTACTCTTTTCAGCCTGCATGTGATCGGAATTCTTAAACTTTAAAAGGTGTGAACCCTTCTGCGGGTCTAGTTCAAATATTGGGATTCAGTCAACTGAAATTATTCAGCAATAAGAACTTGGAATACTAGTCTACGGATATATCAAGCAATGTGGATAAACCAAAATAGCAACCTTTAAGTTGACTAATAATCTAGCCAGCATTTTGACAGATAATGATATGATGCATGTGATTGGACCAACCTCCAAATATTTGTTCATACAATAAACTACACAGCAGCAATACTGCATCTTGAAAGTAGCTGATACCTCAAAACCACTTTTTGAGTAACATAAAAGCCAAGAGAATGGTTTCAGCAAATTTGACTCCTGTTTATGTAACATAAATTCTGCTTCAACCAAAGTATGATGTTTGAATTCTAGAGAAATCTCCAGAGATCAATCAACCTACAATTTATGGACTTCTAGTACCTACCATGTAAGACGAGAAAGAAATGTTTACTAATAGAGAATAACCTAATGATGAGCAAATGGATTTCCTCATTGCACTCTCATTTCCAGTTTCATGGCCCTTTGCTCATTCTGCTTCATTTTCCTTTCAATTCAAACCAATAGAAAATTAACTTAAAACAAACATGTCTTATTGCCTCCATAATCATTTAAGTGTCTGAATCAATGCTTTGAAGAAAATGAAAGTGAAAGAATCAAGAAAAGCATAAAGTTAATAAAGATACTAAAAGAAAGATGTATTATTCAGCAGTGTCGACATACACAAACTTGATTCACATGCATTGGCTGACCAAAACAGATCAATTCAAAAGGACTTCAAACCTATCGGAAGCAGGTGATGGACCAAAATAGATCAAATAAACCTAATTTATATTATGAAAACAGTAACCCCAAGTATAATAAGAAATTGAAGTGTAGAATGTACTTCACAGCTTGTTCTGAAAAATGTTTCCCGGGCTGCCTCTGACGAAGTGTGTGCAAATCCCCTCCTGGGCAGAACTCCATCACCAAACATGAGAATTTATCCGTTTCAAAGTGCGTATAAAGTGTTGGAAGAAATGGATGATCCAGAGATTGTAATATCTCCCTCTCTGTCTGAGCTCTAAGAAGTTTCTTACGACTAGCCAGTGAACCCTTATCCATGAGCTTCATTGCAAAAAAACTTTTTGTCCCACTCAACTCTGACAGATACACGCTACCAATATCACCACAGCCTAATTTTTTTAACAACCTAAAATGGCTTAAACCCAGAACCCCATCTCGTGAGCGGATCATCTTTATGGCTTCCCATCTTGAATCATTTGTTTTATGAGGCTTTGTTATGCTGCTACTCAAGCTGCTACATGAGCTCTCATCACTGATGTCGCTGTTTGTACTAGGTCTGCACATGCTGCTTTTCCCGCTGTCAACAAAGTCAGCTGTCAGACTGCTGGTTCCGTCACTAACTTTAGTGGATACAATAATATCATTTCCACTCTGTTCAGAGTTCTTTCCTTGATCTCCATTAACATAGACAACCACCGTAGTCTTATTGACTTCTGTGGAGAGTCCTTGTTGCATTGGTTGTTTCTGACTATCTGAGGGAAGTGTATCACTAGTTTCAGAAGAAATGATGGCCTTTGTATGAACTTTGTTTTTCGAAGTGTCAAAAGATCCCTTCTGATGATGTGTCAATTTTTTATCTTCTTTGTCATCATTCACAGCACACTTAGACTCAGTCTGATCCACAGCTACCACTTTTATGGCTGTAGCAGAATCTGATTTGCTCGGCTTCAAACTTTGTGAAGGTTTACAGACATTTGGTTCTATTTTACGACTTCCAGGTGCTTCAGGTTGGTGCTCGGGGCTGGTTTGCAAGATTGTCCTCGAAGCCATTGATCTATACGCAACACTTGTTCATGTAAGAGAGGAATGTGATCAATAAGTTGCTTATCAAATGAACCAAGATTTGCAACATTCAAACAAAGAATCAAATGTTTCTCTGACAACACATAAAACACGGTCGGTTTATCAAAACAATCAAGAAACACTCTCCTATGAACCAAAATTTATACAGAGATTTGCTGCATTGATAGCCATGGGAGTATCTGATCAGTTGTTTCAAGGTGGAAATATGTGCACTGCACAAAAAGATGCACAGCATGAATTAAGCGACTGCCGTCACAAATTAGGGACTCGAAAGACATAATTCACAAGAAAAAACTCAAAAGGAAACCCGTTGTAGAACATATAGCATAGCAAGATCATCAAACAAATGGAAAGTTCAAATCAGGGCAATTAAGAGTAGAGCAGCGACATCATCCATATCCAATCCTTCAGCGATGTGAGGATGCATCAAGATCCACAAGCAGATTGAACAAGAGCTATGCATTTTAATACACTACGATGTACATAAACAGAGGCTTTGGATATCATAATGTGATGCATCTGAATGCAAAAAAAAGTGTAGATAATGCACCTACGGGGAAAGATCGAGGCACAAATATTCCACAACGGAGAGGACCGTCGATCACATTCGACCTCAAAACAAGGATAAGGATTTTTTTTGTTGTTTTTGACGAAGGACCAGATGCTGCTCGGATTAGGGCGCCAGCACCTCAATAAAGACCCAAAAAATCCAGTAATGCAAAAGAAGAAGGAACAAAATAAGGAAATCAAGGATCATGAACACTACTGATCAGGCCAGCCACAAAAAAAATGCGATCTTTACACAACGAGAGATTTCGAAACCCCGGAATAACCAGAAAAGGGGTTTATCAGCGGGAAACCAACAGCAAGAGAGTGCTGTTTCCAGTGCAATTTCCCGATCATTAACAACGGAGCACAAAGAATATATCTGAAACCCAAATCCAAAACCGACGAGGAGAAGGCGCTGAAACCGACGGGAGACGCAAGAGACCAAAGAAGAACCGAGTGCGAGAGAGGCCAAAACCACACCTTGCGCCAAGCCCACAACTTTAGGCCTTCAGATTGGCAGGCAGTGAGATAGCTACCACTTCCTGGCCTCGGCAAATGAAGAGACTGAGAGCTGGTGAGGAATGGAAACAGGGTAATGGTGATTTGCCGAAGAAGCGAAGAGCATTAGAAATGGGGCAGTTTCAGAAAGGTTTTTGGATGTGTGGTGTGAGTCCAAAAGTGCATGGAAAGAAGAGAACGGTGACAGCTAAAGTTAAGCTTTCTTTTCTTTCTTTTCATCATCCAATTAGTCCATTTTTTCCTCGTCTTGTCTACAGTGCGCCACTCAATCGCCCTACTTCAAGTCTGCACTTCCCATAGATTGGTCCCTCTCTCTCTCTCTCTCTCTCTCTCTCTCTCTCGATCGATGGGATTCCTTTTAATGTGGCACAGTTACAGCTCTCTACATCGACTGCTCATTGACTCTCGTTAGCACCCAACCTATCCAGAGAGGAGAAAACCATCCCAGTTGGACTGAATCACCACCAAAATAGAAGATTTCACGGGTGATGTGGTCTCTCACAGATCTGATGATTAGATCCCATCTGGCCAGATCTGTCGGAGGTGAGGTGGGCCACCTAAATAGCAGAATCCAACGACAAGCTCAGTGCCTACTCCATTCTTTCTGGTCTTTTGCAAGCCCTCTGTTTCAGATTAATTATGAGTAAATGACTAATAAATTATGTTTTGGTGATTCACTAGTACGCATAACGATCAAAAAATAGCTTCCTTTGCGTGATTTAAAGAACATAACATCATCGACCGATTAGGATTACTCTGCTCACCAGTGCTGGTTGATTGCTTGAACGCTGTGGGAGGCGGTGGGTGCTGCCCACCCGACAGCCATTAAATTTTGATTTATGATGCCGCAGTCCTGCAAAGCTTGGTGGTGTTCCTCTCGTTTGACATTTGCGATAACATGGCTTCTTCTTCTTCTTCTTCTTCTTTCACCTGTTACGGATCTCCTCCAGCTTCTGCAACATGAAATGGAAGTGTTCTTCTGTTTCCTTAATTGTTGTTTGTTTCTCTCTTTTTCTCCCCATATATATAGCAACTGCAGAACTTCTATATTCCATAGCATAATTCACCATTTTGCATAGCGTTTTCTTCTGCTATATATAAAGCGCACGAAATGCCAACAAAAAAAAGTGTCTTCTTTTAGCAATAAAAAAATGTATTCTGCAGCCGTTTGACAATAAAAAATCGCCACTGAAGTGTTTTGGAGATGAAAGCTATTTGGTTCCTGAAATCTCTTACTAAGCAATGAATGTGCTTTTAGCAACAAAGAAAATATTTTGCACCTTACTTCTGATGCCTTTCTGTCGGCAGCACAAAATGAATCTTTCGCAACAAAAATTAGAAGAAAAAAAAAAGGTATTTGCAGATATTTCTTAATGAATTGACAACAAAACTGTGAAATTGTCACCAAGTGTTTTGGCAACAAAAGCTCACTCTCTTTTCCAGTAGTAGCTATTTTCAGAAAAGAAAGCTGCTTAATATCTGAAAGCTAGTTTTCAGCGACAAAAGAAGAAGTATTTTTGGCAACGAAAGTTCATCAGTAAGCTATTTCTTAAAGAAATGACAATGACAGAAGCATATAATGAATGCACTGGTGAGAGAGAGAGAGAGAGAGAGAGAGAGAGAGAGAGAGAGAGAGAGAGAGAAAGAGAGAGCTCTCTTTCCAGTAGTAGCTATTTTCAGAATAGAAAGCTGTTTAAAATCTGAAAGCTAGTTTTCAGCGACAAAAGAAGTATTTATGGCAACAAAAGTTCATCAGTAAGCTATTTCGTAAAGAAATGACAATGACAGAAGCATATTATTAACTGGAGAGAGAGAGATAGAGAAAGAGAGCTCTTTCCAGTAGTAACTATTGTCAGAAAAGAAAGCTGTTTAATATATGAAAGCTAGGTTTCAGCAACAAGAGAAGAAGTATTTTTGGCAACAAAAAATCATCAGTAAGCTATTTCTTAAAGAAATGACAATAACAGAAGCATATATGGCACTGGAGAGAGAGAGAGAAGGATGAAGATAAGTTTGAACTTTGGAGAGAGATGCAGCAACAAGATTCAAAAGGGTTCCAATCTGACAGCTGCCCAAGCAATAATCCAACAGTGGATTTGCTTACATTCATCTGCAGTGTTAGGACACTGTTTGGATATCTATGGGAGACCTGCTTGCCTCTTCAACTATAATGTCAAAATTATCTTTGTTTGGTGGTGTATAACTTCAACAAAAACTATATATATATATATATATATATATATATATATATATATATAAAAGCTTATATCCACAAAAATATAAGCCCCAAAATATCCTTTGCTAGCATACTCTGTTTTTTTAGCTTCACTAAAGGTTTATTATTACAATGAGGACATTATTAAGTATGTGTCCACTAATTCCAATAGGAACAACTTCCATCTGACTGACTTCATGCTCTATCAGCCACACTATTCTTGTGGAGGTGCATCTTTTAAGGTGGTATTAGGTCAACGGCAGGCCATTAGGAGGCATTCTCTAGCAATCATCATCTCCTTGGGTACAGTATTTAGCCACAATAAAAAAGGGCTACAAGATTCCATGTTTGTCTCCAACAATGTCTTCGATACAAGTAAAGCCTGCATTGGTCAATAACATGGATCCAGCATTATTATAATCCATTGGTTTACACAACAAACAAAATCCAATGTATCCTATTGCATAGAGGATTGTACCTCAAAACATAGGGAGATTTATTACTGTTGTTGAGCATCTCTTGACTCTCCTCCTCAGCAGTGCAGAAGCTCCAAGGCAGTGCCATCATCAAAACCTGTTTCTCTTCCTCCTGCAGGGAACTAATTCAAACTTGTCAACATAGGCATCTTAGAATAAGTTGCATTTTGTGAGATGAAATCTTGCAATCACACAATTCTGCAAAATCTATGATCTGAAATATCTTGTCCATTAATAATAAGAGACTGTCACGGTTTTAGAAAGGACCAAAAACAAAGTCTAGTTTATCTATGCACAACAATATGCCTGAAGATTTCATGGCCAACAGAGATTGCACATTAGTCAAACTTTCCAGATTAAGGTTTAGGATTTTGATGCTGGCTGATAAAAACAGCAATACTGAACAATTCAGAGAAAAAACAAACTAGAATGACAGCCTCCCAACAGAAGAAAACACAATTTATGGGAAATTAAGATTGCCTGAATCCTACATAAACCCACCCTGAAGTTCTTTGAAACAGAGATCATCATAGAGAATAAACTCAATGAGAATAAACTAAACAGATAGTGATAATGATAAAAGCTGGCAATATATCCCAAGACAATAGTGCCAAGATTAGTGCATATGAAACAATTCACTGTAGAATTGTAGGATATAAACTTGACAGTCTGGACCTCAAACAAATGCTAGAATTATGATTTGAAATTGAGATCCAGGCTCCAAGAAAACACTCCCCCCAAAAAAAAAAGTGAAAATTTCATTTGCTAGAACCAAGTAGTGATTTAAATGTAAGTTCTAACATACAGCAAGTGCAACAGGAATTGACATGTGGATGCAAATACATCATCACAGACAACCCAGCAGTCTGAAAGAATGGGCTTCTGTTCCATAACGAGTGAAGGGAAAAATAGAATATTAATACAGGAATCATTGCATGTTCTTCCAAAAGCACACATGCATTGTGAAGGTAGTGTCAACAATCCAAAATGTTCATCAAACATATGACACTGTAGAGGCTTTAAATATTGTGATCTTATGTGATTTAACCATGATAAGCCTCAGAAGCTATTATTAATGGAAGAAGTAGCCGTGTTGCCCATCTTGACACAGAATAACAGCCAGGTTTACAGAAGAAAAGACTTTAATCTGAATAAGATCTCCAAAAACTGTTGGCATCAGTCAAAACTTTTGCTGGTTGCAGCCAAGATGAGGGTCCTCTGCAGATACTGTGCTAATCTGGCCCTGCCCCGATGCCTCCACAGAACAAAACATGATGCCCTTTATAGCCCTTGTGCAGTTGTACTTTCATGCATCCAGCATGGCCTGGTGTTCAGGCTCTTCAAAAACATGAACAGATGAGGTGAAGGGGACCAGCAATTATTTCACATTCAATATTTTCAACCAAATGGATTGCATAAACAAGTTTCATACATACCCACAACCAAGCTGCCAACAAAAGTAATGCAAAAATTAGCTTCATTGTGATTATTAGGAGTGACATGACTTCAGGGATACAGCACTGTGTGCTGTGCTTGGGTCAAGCATCCAAGTGACATGCTTTCACTTGCTGAAGACACATGATGTCTGAGGTAAGAAGTGTCCAGACACATTTGATGGCTATTTCCAGCTCAATGTGGTTATAAAAGTAGAAGAACATTTCTCCTAGTTCTTTCCATCAAAAGTGAAAGTAATAAAATAATTGAATAGCAGGAGGGATAAAAAGTAAAATAATTTGTAAAAGTAATAAAAATAATTTTAGATATTTAATTTTTTATAGTTAATTTGAGTTTATTGATTGGAAATTAATGGAAGAAACATACATATATGTAAGATTTAAATATATTTCTACAGGAATATAATATATGTGCAATATTAGAATATGGAGGGATGAATATACTATTTTCAAAAATTGAAAGGATAAGCAGTAAAAAAACTCAATTTATGTTTTTATTTATTGGCAAAAGCCTTCTTTATAATTATTGATATTTTTTTATACCCACTGAATAGTTTCTTTGTGAAATAACAAAGGACAAAAGGTGTTTGAGGAGGACCTTAATACATTAAAAATGAAAATAAATTAATAAAAAAGATTTTTTTTATTGGGAATTGCTCCCATTTCAGTGATTCTTGTTTGCTTCATTAGTTGGAATGTTTGTGTTCATTTTTGCCAATCTACTCATTTGTTGTCCTATAAAGCCAAAAATTGGTCAGTGTGGACACATTAAAAGGAACATGAGTTCTATTTGTGTCAATTTTTGTGTGACAATTGTAGACTTAATTACTAGGCTGGCCAAATTGAGAGAATTAATTCTAGGCAGTGGCTGGTAAAAGATTGCATTTGATGTCACTCCATAGACAAAACTGAGGAATATAAAGTAAGCATGTGTTTTAGACATAAATTGTATGTTGTGGTGTCTCTAAATTGATCAGAGGAATATAAAATAAGCAAGTGTCTTAGATATAAATCATATGATATGATACCTCCAAAGCTTATCCATGGTTCATTGTGGTCATTTGACTTTTGTCAGTTATATACCACACCATCATTATACATATTACTAAAATCCATACATACTTGCATATGTAACAAAAAAATAAATTTCTTCATTGAGATCAAAAGCGCATGCAAACACATTACTGATAGTGCAATCATACAAGCAGAATCATGTATTAAAAAGGAGATAATATTCAACATGAAAAAGAATTAGCATTTATAAGGGTTCCCTCTCATAGGACAGGATTCAATAGAACACCTTGTGAGCATGTCTCATGTATGTGCATCTTGTAATCCATATACATAGAAACACATATATGAAAGAATAAAAGTTCATAAGAAAATAATGAGAATGAAATATCGCCAGACAAAATCGCAAACAAAAGGAAAGTGTGTCTTTTGGGCAGAATTCATTCAATACCACAGCACTTTTTGAGAGACATTAGAGCTGTACAACCCAAGTTATAGGGCTTCAAAGTTTTAAACAGATATGAATAGTGTGACAATTATATTATGTTTCTACAGTCACTGGCACACAAACCAATTTTACAGACTCTCCAAGAATCTTATTACATAAATGATCCTCTTTTACATGTGAACTGATACAAAGAACTGTCTGTCAGTTACAAGAGTATGCTCCACAAATTCAACATGAAAAAAGTTAGAGAGATATCCAAAGATCTGAATTGGAAACCTAAACTGGGAGCAGAATGCTGCAGCAGGTCATGCATAGCATGGCTACCGGTCCTGAGGAGAATCAGAAGAATATACTGAAACAATAAGTGAGGAAGAAGATGGGAAGGAAGGAACCCAAAGTAAGGGGGTTGAGGTTCAAGGAAAATACTGTTCGGTTAGTTTGAGGCGGAATAGAAAATTATGCACTGGCTTTACCCAAATTGTAGAATATGTACACACCATTGCCTATCAGAATGAATATGAAGACCAGTTTTTACCAGATCATATTGCTGGGCAAGATGGTGATGGAGAACTCATACTTCAAGAACATGCCCTGATGGCTTTTGTTTTCCCAAAGGAAGCACATTACTTGCAAGGGAAGCGTGATATATGTCAGTTTTCATTTTCCCAAATTATTTATCATTGACCATGCTCTTAAAAGCTTCTTGTCTGTGCAAGTGGATCATAATCATACGCTTCACCAGCTTTGACAAACCTCCCCTTTACACGCCTCCTCACATCTGCCATAGCCTTGCGAGAAGCGTACCTAATTTTTTTCTCAAACCTGTTCAGAAGGCAAGATAGATGTTTCTGAGAATTTAATCGGACATATCCGTGAAATATGTTAACCAAGAAATTACAATTTCCATCCAGTATCCATCAATTATCTGCATTGAAAATTTAATTCAATTGGATGCTGCAAAATGTTGCATCAGACATAACTTCAACAAAAGGAGGATGCAGAACTTGACCACATTAAATGCCAGATAATTTAATTTTGACTTTCATAAGGCATGTTTCTCCAAAATCAAGTTTTACTTGAAAGTTGCATACTGGATAAACAAGCAATCTATGCTTCATTGTAGGAACTTACATTACTCATAACCTAAAGTGATATGCAAATCACAATCACCAGAACTTATGCCCAAAATAACAACATGTATAAATTATTCGTCATTGTTTTAAGTCTTTATGAGAACATTTCCCCTGCGATATATGGCTGTGGCTTAAAAAGCAGCATCCAGAAGTATAAAATTTTAAAAAGCATGGCTGTGGCTTCTAGGCTACATTGTAGTTTCAAACACTAAAGTTCCATGTGCGGCTATAAATGATTTTCCACAATCATGTAAGCCCAGCCATCCAGAATTTTGTAAGGCATTGATTTCAGTTCATTTGTTGGCACATCACAGAGAAGAATATAACCAACCTTTTGATTGAAATTCTCATAGTTAGTACTTACTTGCGTGCTTTCTTTTTTTCCTTGTAACGCATCACAGCACTATCCCTGCTAGCTGTAGGCAATTGGGAATTCTCAGGATCCGCTGGGAACCATGGAGGTTCACCCCTAAAAGGCACTGATGACCCCCCACAATCTTGATAGTCTCCGGCACCGCTTTCACCAGTCAAACCAGAAAATGAAAGGGATAGACTGAAGTGAGCATGGCTTGCAGAAATAAACAGTCTCGAATCTGCATTTTTTCCTCGATTTGACATCACCGAATCAGCAGAAACTGCATTACTACGTGTTGCCAGCATAGGATTAGGCTGCCCAGCAGATGATGCCTGAGAAAGATGGCAAGGATGATGTCAACATTTCCAATAAACAGAAAACCATAAAAGTGAAACAAAGCTTGTCAATGTTAACATAGGCAAGTTATATATATATGTGAATAGCATTGTTATGAACTTATGATAACATAGGCAAGTTCTGATAATATGTGAACATAATTGTTGCAATCAGCATTCAGCTTTACTGAGTACCACGCTCTTTAGCTTTGAAAATTTTACATAAGCTATGGGACTGGGGTCTTCTGACTACTGTAGGGTAAAAGCTAGGAAAATTGTCACAAGATTGATAAAAGATTGGCACAAGCAATTTAAAACAATTAATAAGAAAATAGAGTTATGTATTTACATTCAAATCATTCTTAAATCATGTTATCCAAAGTAGGAATTGAGTCACTTTGGTGCATGATTGCCGCTTCATGCCACACATATATCCTATCATCCAAAGTGTCCACTGAGCAACACCCACCTCACTCAAGTAACTTCACATGAAAAATATCAGGTTTCTAATGGTACCGCCTTCTCATAATATAGGACTCTTTTTAAGTTGCACAACTAGAAATTTAAATGAAAAATACTAATGTAAAGATACATCAGTTTGTGAAACACAATAAAACTGACTAAAATAAGGAAATGGGTGGAAACAAGCAGGGCGTGTCAATCAATTAGGTCATGATAAGTTAATCTATCCTGGCATGAAATCTCTATTGCAATATATTGGGCATATTCAGGTAAAAATACATAACGTATAGGTTGAACTCTATATGCCGTCAGGTCTCAAGATAACGCAGTTCAAAATTACACTGGAACAGTGAGAACATAAAGAATAAATGATACTGAATCAAGATGTACTTGTATTCAGTGAGTACCAGAATGAATCAAGACATACTTGCTATTCTACCAGTCAATTGTAGTGAATATGTTGATAAAGCAACATCATGTCATTTACTGGCATGGTTGCAGCAGACATGAAAAGAAAGAAACACAAATGTTTAATGTCATCCCCTTTTAACTTTCATATCTACAAAGCAGTTAGTTAAGGATTCTCACAAACTCATCTGTTCTAGAGCATTGTTGCCTCTTTTTTTTTCACTTTTATCCGGCAATCTTTGCAGCAATAACTACAGAGGACACTACCATGATGAAAGAAAGAATCTGCTTAAAACCATCTCTTCTTCCCTACTCGACAGAAAGTTGAACCAAAAATATTATGCAGTGCAGGATGCACAACACTAGTTAATGCATAAATCTAAGCTTGCAAACAACAGAGAAGCTAAAGTGCTGATATTGAATAAGTGATGACAATAGAATCTGATGAGCTAGTGCTTGATTTTGAAAAGGAAATACAAACAATAAAAGAAGTTTGTGGTTGCTGATAAAAAATTAGAGACAAAAGTGCAGAAGAGCAAGCAGCAAGATGTACCTCTCCAAAAAATTCATCCTGGTGGTTCGAATTGGCAGCAGAAGTTTCCCTCAAATCAAAAAAACTATCTATGCCATCATCATCATCAAAAATATGATTTATTTGGTTATGAGACACACCAAAAAGTTGTTCATAGCTTTGAAATGTCATGTCGACATCATTCACATTGAAATCCTCACAGAAATCATCTTTGCTGAATTCAAAATCTTTAGTCCCAACACAATCTAGCTGAAATCAGTTAAAAATTTATAAGCAATTGGCATCAGTGTAAGAAGCCAACATTGGAAAACATTCAAGCATAATTCTCAAGGGTAAATTCCATTCTATCTCTCCCGGACAGTGCATCCAAAATCTAAGTTATGAAACAGTTTATCGGAAATTGTTATTATTCTAAGTGTTAGAAACTGGTTGTATTTGTTAATAAAGCATATACTACAAAGTTATTAAGCTCAAACGAAATTTCTGCAATAGCTGCAGAGTCAACTTCAAGGACACCAGACTAGGGAAGTTGCTTTAATGATAATGATAGATTATAGTTTAAAAGTATTTTTGGTGTCAAGGGAATACCTAAAAGAGATCATTTGTCAGTGTCACAGAGACAGAGGAGGTGCAACACAAGGTTATAAAATGCTGAGGGGGTGACAATCTGATAGATTGATAATTTATGGATCCAGAGAAAGGGTACCCTTAAATGTATGTTATATCATGCAGACTAATTGTTAATGCAAGTAACAGCTGCAAACCTTTGGTGGCAACAAGCAATTCTGGAATATAACATGCTAGCTGATTGTTAGTATCAGGTTTGAAGTGGGGGAAAGCATCTTGAATGGCAGAATTGCATTTCATAGTAGATAGTATAACAGATTTTTGTCAACAGAAACAATCATCAGTATATTCGATAATTTGGAGCCAGTTAAATCTAATTTCAAATGTCAGATGCACCTTAGGTATAGTTGAATCCACTGAACCAGCTGTCTGATCAGCAGTAGAGGGCAAAGGACATATTGCAGGCCGTGAAGATCCAGTCAGGGGATTGAGCTTATCTACAACTATTGGATCTTTCATCTTGCCTACACTGGAAATACCCAAGGTACTGTTGCTTTCTGGACGTCCCCAGCAGTTACTAATGTTGTTCTCACTGATGGTCATCAAGCCTAAACCCTTTTCACAGTCAGGCTCAGCTACAGGAGGGAACTCCTGAAAAAAGGGCCAAATTCTTGAAAGCTCTGCTGCTGATGGGCAGCCTGAATAGCAGTTTATTGTCTGCCTTTTGTGCCCTGAAGCGACGCCTGATCCATCATGACTATTCCAATCACAATTTTTACAAAGTGAAACACTTTCTTCAATGCACCTAATAACAGCTGGTTGTGCACTGCATCTGTCACACAAAAGAGTGCGCAAGTGGCGCCGAGAAAGTGCATTTGCAGAGTGGACATTGCGGTCGCATGACAAGCACAAAGAAGCAGCATCAGATCTGCAGTAGATGATAGATCTTTGTTCCCCACAAAAATCACAGAGATGATTCATGCTTCCTCACTTTCAGCTGCCAACCAGTCAAATCAAATGCTGATTTGAGAAAACTGATATTATTCTTTAACGAAAATTTTCATCATGTTGGTGTTGTCAGCATACTCTTGAAAGTTTTGACCAATAACAGCATTTTCCAAATAAAACACACTAAAATTTTAACTACTTGGATGGTTAAAACTGGTTAGGTTTAAAGTGCATTAAACAAAAAAGAACTCAAGTTGTACATTTGTGAATCAATAATGTGTCCTATATAGTGCATTTGTAAAGCAGATTTCATAACAAAAACAGACAGATATGGTTAAAGCTAAGCTCTAAAACTCAAATTGCTTATATGTAAATATTAATCAACATTGTTGATCTTATTTCAATAAAATTGCCCACTTAATAATCACCCAAATATTCAAATTCTTTCAGTTCACTAATCCCAGTTTCATAATCTACAGAAGGGTAGTTATAAATAGAACTTCTTATGATCTTGGAGACCGCTAGTAACATAAAACTCTCCAAGCTGATATCTGAAACCAATAGCGAAAAGGGCAAAAGCTAAAAACAAGCCACGCTAAACGTTGAGGAGCAATTCAACTACAACAGCAAACCAACAGAAATCTCACGCCCGATAAATTAAAGAATATTAGGTACCTTTTAACAGTACAACCAGTTAGTGTGTCATGCGAGAAGAATCTTTGAAGCCAAAGAATCTGAAAAGAAAAAAATGCTTCTTTTACCAAATTTGGATTCGATCAAATCCGAAAAAAGAGAAATCCCAAAAAAAATCAAAAAGGAATTTCTTTTTCCCGATAAATTATAAGACGAACAATCCATCATTTGATCCCCCGTCATTGTTCCGTAGTGGTACGGCTCGTACGAAATCCACATGAGAAACCAAGAAGCATTAGTGGTCGAGGAGTCGGGTTGGCAAAAGAACTGCAGAGGTCGTCCAAACCTAGCTACCCAAAAATGCAAGTGAAAACAACTACCCAAAATATGACTCGTTCCACACGACATCCAGGTCCACATGATAACAAGATCCAAAAAGAAAGAAAACGCGGTTATCGATTCACGGCGATCTCATCGGAAGACGAAAAAGCTTGTTCTTGTTACCTCGTCTTCGATACGAAAAAGAGAAACGAGGGGGTAGAAACCCGCAGCGAAAGACGAAGGATGCGAAAGCGAATTCGCTCAAGAGAGGAATACTAGAGAGATAGGAGAGGTGAGGAGAGGAGGGACCGAAAAGATAAAGAGAAGAAACATGAGACGACGAGGGGGCGGGGGCGGAAATACCTTTGCCTACCCGTATAAATCGTACCTGCCCCCGTGCCGTCCTCTGGATTCATAACACGTGCGGGACCCGCAAATACTCACAGTTTTCGGGTAAACGTGGGCAGGAGAAAACGGGTGCCAATAACTTTTGCTTTTCTGTCGAGAGGCTACTTAAAAGTTTGCTATCAGTATATTATCATTGGGAAAATATCCTCTTTCTTAAGGAAAATATTATATATATATATATATATATATATATATATATTACATATTTATCAAAATAAAGGCAAATGAAATTAAGACCCAATAGAAACTGGTTAATATATAAAAGTAGGTTTAAAATATATATCATTTAAGAATAATAATAATAAGATAAAATATAAAAATAACCAAATACAGAGACCTTCATGTGGATTGTAGTTTTTTTTTTAATTCTTCTACTAAAATACTATCAGTGTATTAAAAAAATACTTTGGTTAAAAAATATTATAATTGAGGAACTTGATCGATTCATCGTTCGGATAAGATGCTCCGATCTAAATCAATGGATTGATTCATTCAATAGATTAATTCATCAAAAAGGACAAAAGCTATTCTTATCTTATCGAGAATATCATGAGAAATATGATAAAATGGAGATACATATAAAATTATGACTTTTGCATGAATTTATCTTTTATATTTTCGATAAGTCTCGAGATAAGAAATAGAGGAAATCATGTTGCGGAATGCACCCTTTCCTTCTCCCTCTATTGGATTCTCATTCTCTTCCGTAGATAAGCCTCTTTCTATGAGTTTCTTCTCCCTCACTTTGTGGATATATGAATGTTAGTTATGGGTCGAAGAATCTCCGTACAATAAGAACTTGGGGTTGTAGATCAGTTTGAGATGAAAAAGATGATAATATTTGATTGTTTTCAAGAGCTTATTTTTATTATTTGTTTTCTTATTAGTAAATTTGGTGTTCTTTAATCTAAATGGATGGTTGTATGGTACTTGAATCCATGATAAATTGGGAGAAAAAGAAAAGGCAAATTCTTGGGTTAAAGAAAAAAATCTAGATGAGATGTTGGGGTCATGGATCTGAGGGATCTGAACTTTGTATAATGTATTCTGATTTCACAAGAACAAATGAATTTTATCTTAAGGAAAAGTGTTAATTAGTTGTAGCTCTATGGGAATCCAGGTGAAATCTTCTACTAAAAGTCATAAGCATTAGTGTGATTCCCTATAGATATTGAATGTTACTGTCCATTTTCTTTCATCAGTTTTCCTGTTCTAATCCAGCCAAGTTATTTCGATCATAAAATCATTTGACTCTCATCTTGGTTGAGATTGAATAGATGAAAAATATGATTTCATATTGATAGTTTCCTATTTTCAACTTCTACAAACAACAAGTAACTTGAATATCCCCAATTAACAAATCATTGTTATTTAGATGTATTTTTCTTAGTTTATATTCTCCTATCTTTTACTTGTGGATTTTAGATGAGTAAAATAGAACAAATCTAGTGTTCTGATTCTCCCATCAACTACGAGGGTTCAGGGAGAGTCATTCTATGTAACCTTTCTCTTACAAATAGAGTCCTTACCTGAATTTATAGGGTATCCTTGAAATACTAACGATCATTCTCATTTTTTATATTCGACCACTTCTTCGATTCACTTATTTTGTATGATAAAATACACTAATTATTTCATCTATCTCTTCCCATTTTATATCAGTTCCTCACATTCCCTATGGAAGTTCAGAACATTTAGTCTTTAAGTGATCTTTGCAAGGCTTGTTTTTAAGCTATTTGGGAGGCTTTTATTTTGATTATGATACTGTCTAAGATTGTATGTAGTTGGGTTTTTGCCAGATGACAGACTGCTGGATGGATATAAGATGAGACTCTGTAGTTCTTTCTGAAAAACTATGACTGTGGATCTTGATAATGGTGTTCACGCCAAAAGGTTTCCTTGCGATGTCCATCGTTGCCCTTCTCAAATTTTATTAGTAATTCCTCGGTTCTTCTGCACATCGAAATTGTATTTTGTTTGAAGGGTCAGATGCAGAAATCATTTAGCAGAGCTTGGGAATATGTGAAGAAGACCATTATCTGCAACATTAAATAGCAAACGAGAGAAAACCTTTGACAATTCGATTAGAAACAGTGAATTCGGGACATTAAAGGATGTTGCATTTGGTAGTACGGCTAATGGCTTGAAGGATCCATGTACTTTGTGCCACATCATTGGGCCTTGCAACCTGTTGCTGTTCTCATTTCCTAGACTCCAGCTTCATCCGAGTTCAAGGTAAAGAAGCAAAAACATATATACGAAATGCATGTGATAACCACATCTGAGTGAAAGAGAAGAGAGGCATTATGATGTCTGAAGCTGTGACCATGTTGTCGAAGCAATCAAATGTTAGTCTCCGCCTGTCAGTGATTGAATATAACTACATTTAGTATGGTCAATACAGGAGGTGAGGAGAAGGGTATAGAATAGGAGCAGTTCTATGTCTTCACCATGGCATGGATGCAGCTATCAAGACATTGGCTAGAGATTCACGCAGTTATGCTTCTGGTATCTAATCTAACATTTCTTTTTTCTTCTAAGTTATCTAATGTTAGTGTTCAATTTCTTTGTGAATGATCTGCTCCTTCGTTCTGTGGCTTTGTGGCATGAATATCTAATGTTTGATGATCGTACTCTTTGTTATGCCTGTCGTATACTGATATCGATCTTGGCACACAAGCAAGGCTTTTCAATGGCCATCGACAGGAGGAGCCAATTTACACTGCAAATGATGGTTAAAGCTACACAGATTTATACAACTCTCTTACATGTTATGGAAACTGGTAGAACAACAGACATAAACATGGAAGGATCTGCAATCTGCTCCGACGACGACTCGCGATCCGAGAAAACATGGCTGAATCTGATGCTATTGCATGATGAACCTGGAACAGAGGCAGTGTGGCCATGCCCTGGTGGTGGAGTGGACACTGGAGTGGAAGACTAGCCTTTTGCTCTCTCCTCCTCGGTTAATATTCGGATGGCACCTGTTCAATTTCCAGCGGTAATCCTCTTGGGAACTCCACGTAGGGGTAAGCCATGGGAATGTCTTCTTCGCCTTCCAGTTTCCATCTAAAGAACATTTTTCATGGCAAAAGTCAATTAAAGCAGATAGCTTGCACGCTTTACTTTGAACAAGGCATCAGTCCGCAAACTTTAATTGCGTAATTTGTTGTAGGAAATTCACAATTTTTATTGTGATCCAACATGGTGAGGTCCTGGAACTCACCAGAATACCAAGGAGCAATCTCAGGGTTACGCCAGAAACATTCTGGAGGCTGATAGATATGTGAATTACCTGAAATTGAGCACCATGAAGTGGAGGAAGAAAGCAACCTCCGCTTTGGCAAGTTCAGATCCTGGGCAAAGCCTTGGCCCACCACCAAATGGAGTGAACTTCTTGGTTGATGTTTGGTTGTAACACTGCTCACAATTTGCAACAAGAGAGATGCTCAATCAAATCAGAATAAAGATGCTAGATCTCATCAGTGTCTCATAACATCACCATGCAAAAGTTAGGATGGCATCAAAACCCAAGGCATGACACTGCGGCTTCGGTGGATCACTACGTGTTGCATCAAATTATTTCATTGTGAAGAATATATACCTCCACTAAGTATATTTAAATGTTTCTTTTAAGTTCATCATCCTCACTGATACAAGGAAGCATGTATTGTTGTAATGTAACAGCTAAATTACCTCCCATCTCCAGGGGTGAAACTCTTGGGGATTTCCATGAAGGGAAGAGTCTAAATGTACTGCACTGAGGACGGGCAGGACCTTCCAGCCACATGGGATCAGATACTCTTGCCAAGAAACACACAAAGGTTGTTCGTCAGAAAGAGATTAAGACAGGCAATAAAGCATTTGCAAAGGATGATGATCTACTGCATGTAGAGTCATGTGAAGACCATATAGGAAGGAGTAATAATATAAATCACAAGTGGAAGGACACCTTTGTATCTGACATCCTTGAGAGCCTTTCTGTGAACAAACTTAACAATGTTTCCACATCTTAAAGTCTCATTTATGACCTGAAAGGACACACCCACACCAATTACTCCAGTAGATGGTGCATAATTTAATCTCGGAAAGGAGGCTCTTCTCACTTACATGTTGGGTAAACTCCATTTTCTTGTAGCCTTCTGAGTTCAAGTACTCATCCTTCTTGTTGGCTCTAATGGACTGGTGTTCTGACTATAAGCAACACAAAAGAAAAGGGTGTTTTAAACAGCTACGTTTGATGAGAAAAAATACCTGTAACACCACAAAATCATACCTTGAGCTGCTCCAGAGCTGATGGACATTGCCCGAGAAAGTAAACAGCCATTGACATCAGCAGGGAGGTGGTCTCATAGCCACCCAGCAAGGAGTCCAGCAAGAAACTGACCTTTTCCTCCTCAGACAAATTACCAACTGATAGGAGTTCATCAAGGAAGTCACCCTTCTGACTGGAATCCCCTCCGTTCTTTCTTCTTTCTTCTAGTATGGCTTTCACAGTTAAAGAAATCCTAGCTCTAGCCTGTAAACATAGAGTTGGAGTGAACAAATGGTGATGAGATTACTCTGAGACAAGACATGAAAGAAAGCAAAGAAGACACACCTGAACAGCTTTGGCATATGAGGTTCCTGGGATGTAGAGGGGAAAAGAAATGAGACCCTTCATAAAAGTCAGGAAGTCCTCAAGAATTTTTGCAGTCTGTGGCTCATCTTGTGACAACCCGAGGACTTGTTTCACTATGACACTGAAAGTGAACTGTGTAAAGAGAATGCAAAGCATTAGACTTGCATACCAGTAGCAGGTGCCCATGTTACGAAGCTTGTGTTCTAACCTTTCTGGCCTCCTCACAGAAGAAGATCCTCTTCTTGTCCTTCCATGAGCCCATGACTCGAAGAGCGATTCTCTCTATATCATTGAGATATCCAGCTCTTGCCTTGGTGGTGGTGACCAGTGTCAAGGCCAGGTTTCTCAGCTTCTTGTGGGTGTCACCTACCACCACAATCATGGAAGACTTGCCCAGTATGCCATGTATGGGTTTCGGGTAGCTGCACTGGAACAGCTTCTCCTCGTTCTGGAGTATGAAGTGGTTCAGCTCCTGGTCACAGGAGACGATGGTCGGGGTACAGAAGAGCTGCGACTTGAAGACCTTCCCATACCTGCACAGGTGAGTCTACAGTCACCTAATCTTTCCCATGGCTTGCTTTCTTCGAGTAAAGTTATTTAGTCAGCAACATTTACACTGCTTGACCATCATGCGAGGAAAGAAAGTAGATGCATGCACTCGAATACTTTTAGCTCTCCACACATAACAGCTTAGCCATAAAGGAGATGACCACATCACATACGTAAATGTTCTTGACAAATTAGATATCATTTTCGCAAAAGAAAGTTCAGAATTAGATGCCATATTTCGTCATTGAAAAGTAGGTAAAACGAATGTGTTCGAGATATCTAAGATGCAATACGTACTACGGAAAAGGAGCGTCTTTTCTCTCATTGGTGAGAGAACCCAATAGATCGACTTAGATTGCAAATGCTTCGAGAACAGTTTCTTTCTTATCGCAAATGGAAACAAAAAAACGGAGAAAAGGAAGAGGGCACCATGGTGATTGATTGCTGGGAGAAGGAAAGGGAGACTGGGGAGGAGAAAGAGACGATAGCCATGCAAGAGCATGCTACAGTGAGTGTTGCAGTCTCCTTTATCAGAGAAGTCTGATCTTGCAAGGAGAGTCAGTCATACGAGAAGAAGATTTACCTAGAACAATGGTCTTCTAAGAAACTTCCAAGAGCATATGAAGCATGTGGGCTCAAAAACCTCAAGGTCTCGCCTAACAAAGGCCATCCAAAGCTCCCCCTTGGAGCAGCTCCAAGATTCAGTAACAAGGGAAGGAAATGGTTCAACACCACAACCAACATCACAATGGATCCCAGGAGAAGAGCAGAGAGCAGCCCTCCCTCCATCACACACTGCGAGGCCAATTCTCATCACAAGAAGCCTTGCAACTCTCCTGGGTGGAACCGAGGAGGCATCTTTATACCAGCACGACAGGAAAAGCAAACAGGCTTTTGGCAGCTTGTTACTGCAGGGTTGAATTGGCTTTTCAGAAGCCTAAGAAATGATATCAAGCTAGACTAGCATCTAGCTAGGTTTCTTAACTCTTGGGGGGTGCGGTATAGCCAGACTTTGTACACACTCGTAGAGGAGCGTAATGGGAGCCTAACATTCTAGCTTCTGATCTGCTTGCTATGTTGTGAGTTGAGAGACATTATCTCATTCTAAGAAATGTTTGAAGCCTCCGTAGAAAAGCTCCTCACAAGCGATTAATTCTTTCTTCAGGAGGTTCTTACAATGCATTTGGATCTAATCTTCACTTACTTCATTTGATTATCGAAGATGCCCATTGTGAGAGGTTATATTCTTGAACTCACTCATCGTCTCCGACCAGCTCTGAGCTCTCCCCTGTTCACATCATATTTTATGGTGCCCTTGGAGCATTGTTCTATATGGGCAGAGAGTTATTCAAAGAGCCGCACGAGTTGCAGTGATTGTAGGACAGATAGGTCCACCTTAGCCCCCATTAAGATGGCTCACAAAACAATGCCACAGCATCTACATCACTCAGCTTTTTTTCCCCCTTCTTGTTGATCCCTCACTCCCTCTGCAAGAGCTACTCCAATTAATATCTTGTTCTGCACCTCTCTCTCTCTCTCTCTCTCTCTCTCTCTCTCTCTCTCTCTCTTCCTTTTAACCAGCTCGATTTGAGCTGAAGTGGATTGTTAGTTTGCTGATTTAATACAAATATAAGGCTCTGCTGCAAGAGGAAAGGAGAGTGGAGCCAAAAGGTGCGAGAAATAAGCCTTGGGTAGTGCAAGGAAAAGTAGGTTTGAGTTAACCAAAAGTTGATAGTATTAAAAACAGGAACAGATCAAAAGTTGATAGCTTTGAGTTAACCAAAGAAGATATTTAAGACACTAGATTGATTTTAAAGTTGTCCCCATCGCAAGTTGATCTCTTGTGAATCCTCTTCAGTTGTTGGCGTTACAACACCATGGCGGATGATCATCTACATGAAAACAACGTATTCCTGATGCATCCTCAAGAATGGTAGAAGCATCGACCTGCAGGCTAATCAACATTCCTTCCAAGGTAGGCAATGGCTGGGCAAGGAATGAAAGGACCAAATTATAGTCTCCGGCTCCACGACCACTCAAATCAATTCATAGGGGTTGGTGAGGGGGGCGGGGGATATGATATGGACAACAGGATGTCATATCAGTCGACAAAACCCTTTGGTGTCTCATAAATCCACTGATTTGACGTGGGCTCCCACTGGTGCATGCATGAGGCTGCATGAAAAAGAGAGAAGAAGAGAAAGGCAAAAAAGAGAGATCATAGCTGGTTGAGTGTGGAGTTGTGGCATTTGACTCTACGCATATTGGTCAAAGGCACTTCGTCTGCCAAATTTATGTTCTTGGGTTCCACAACACCCATCTTTTAAGTCCCAAGAAACCATCTTAGGCAGTGCTGATGAGAGAGAAATGCAAGCCTCGGGAATTCTTATTGTTGGTGAGACTCAAATGAAGATTCTTACCATGAGAAGAACTGCTTAAACTTGAACTTGAGGATTTGTCTAATATTCCCACTTGGTGTTCTTCATGCATTTACGATTTATGCAAAGTGTAATAGATCTATTATGGATACAAGATGCAGAAAAAACCAAGTGGGGAAGAGAGATGACTTGCACTGAGAATTCTTCACTCCTCACAGGTGTATCTTTTGTTCTCTAGCTTTTTGAGTTTATTAGGTCTTTCTTCGCGGTGTTCGAGATGACACGAGGTGGTGTCAGCCGAAACCAGCCCTCCCTTGTCTTGCCTCTGACTCCATTTCCCACTGTCGTCTCTCTCTCTCTCTCTCTCTCTCTCTCTCTGTCTCGCTAGGGGTATTGGTATTCAAACCCTACAACCCCACGTCCCTATTGACCTCATTCATTAGTGCACGAGGGGGCATTCAAAGCTTCCAATGGATGATCTCTTTCGAGTCCATGGCTGTGGGGGTAAACCATGACAGAGGTGGCCCAGATGAGCAGGTAAATGCCAAGTCAGAGGACTGGCAGCTTGCTTGTCGGAGACATGTGGATGTGCGCATGCCACCAAACGTACTTTTGTTTCTCTATGGTCCTTTTTCTTGACTGCTTCCATCCCCATGCAGGTGGTACAGATGCCAAGTACTCCCTCACCCTCAAACCCCAAAGTCCAAACCTACCTTGAATCCTAGTTTGCTCGAATGTGTTATACTCATCACATCTCATGCGAGACAACTTCTCAAGTGATAGATATGTAGCCTCACTAAGAGGAGTTAGTTTGATCAAAACTTTGCTTACGCCATTTCTTGGATTTCTGCCACAGTTCATTCCAGCGCATTGAATGCAGTATGGAATTTAAACCACGCATGACTACATGAAACTTTCTCGAAGAGAGCTAGCAATCAATAACAGGAATGACATATGTATGATCTGCGCTCACACTCGTCGATACGATTTGGTGGACCGCATCCATGCATGATCGCCTCATGCAGCAACAAGCAGCATCGACTCATCGTCAACTCGCGACAGATGGATCAGGGACCACGAACGACACTTCACTTCGACGCTAGCATTCATGGCTAATGGTCCCTCCAGTTGGAGCTCTACAGCACCGTGCATCATTGCTGCAGAAGCCAACCCATAAACTTAGAGGCAGAATCCAGGCGGTGCAAGGAGATATTATGCTCGTCTGGAAGATAATAGTTTGATCCAAAACTTGTAGTTGATGCTTTAGACACAAGTGTTTGCATCTACTTTAATGTGATAACACACTCAAAAGGGTTGTTTGCTTTATGGTGGAATGATTACAACTGAAGAATCCCCTTAGCCTTTTCTTTTATTTAGGCAAAGAACAACACTGGATCCCCTTCACCTTCTTCGCCCTAAAGGAATGTGCAGGACCACCAACATTGCAGACATGCAAGAATAATGCACGCTGCTGGTCTTTGGAGAGCATATATACACACACACATCACCATTTTCACTGACCTAATCCATGAGAAGGCTCGTGTTGCCGTATGCTGTGTGGCACGTGCAACCCCGTGGTCTTCATGCCACCAGGGAATCATCTTCGAGGAGATGTTTGGGTCCCAAGCAGCATAAAGCCGAAGAATGGGGGAATCATCACAAGCTTCCGTCACAATCACTTGGGTTTGCATGTGGGAAACATATTCTTTCTTTGCGCCTGTGGGCAGCTGCATGAGCGAAGTCTTGATCGAACAAAACAATTGATTATGTTTCGCTAATCTGATCCTTCTTTTACTCAACCAGTTCCTTGATCCTTAACATGAAGGCCTTTGGATGATGCCTCCGCTGCATGCCCTTCTCAGGTCATGATGCTTGCATCCAAAGATCTCATGCCTAAAGTTCTAAAGCTTTGTGGATGTGATGGATCTTTTACTTTAATAAGAGGCCCAACCTTTATGTTCTTTTTAATATGAATCAAGGATGTGATGTTTGGGGGGGTCAAGTTGCTCGGATGAGGTTGAACCCTCCAAGGAACTCCATCAAGTACTTGATCCATAATGCATGCCTTATAATTAGCTTCGAGTGTTCTTGGAGGCTGTGACTTGTAGCCACTATGTCCCTAGTATGACACTGTTCATGGAGGCCAAGCTCGTCGGTCCAATGGAGGTTCATCCAGTACAACCGTTGCCTCCCACTGTTAGTGCTGTGTCATTGGGTCCATAAAGATGTGGCTGCAGGTTCAAGGCAGCTAATGCAATGCATGATGGGACTCTTGTGAGTGCAAAAGAGCACACAAAGGAGCCAAGCAACTTAGTGGTCTTCACTGTGCTCGAGATCTATTTGGATCTACTCAATTCGGTGCAAGAAAAGGTTGATGCTCAAAATCTAGATCCTCGTAAACTTTGTCAGCAGCCATTTTTGATCGCCAATCTAGAATTTGAATCCTAGTCAATGAATGGACTTCAGTACAATGACAAGATTGCTCCTTCATTAGATCACCCATGTATACTACTTCGATCAAATTAAGTCAAGATTACACACACGTCACACGCTTGCTACCACGTGCGTGTCTCGTGCGGAGTAATTATCCGCTACCACGTGTGTATTTTTATTTTAGTTCCGCACGAGAAACGCACGTGGTAGCCACACAACACCGGCAAAGGCCTCGAACCAAAAGTAAAATACGTTTCCTACTCTTTCGTTAAATACCCTGATAATTACTGGCCCCGTGACCGGAGGTAGCGATGGTAGAGATGGGCCCCACATGTGCCCGACTTCATGCCAAGGTAGGTAGAGGAAGTGGTAGGGAAAAGAAGTGCTACTTCCGTTGAAAGGATGGTCATCGTCTACTTCGACGAGAAGGCACTTGGGAATGTTTTCCTCTGGGCACAGTTCTGTGAAGATTAAAACCTCAGAAGGAAGGCAGACGTCCCTCTCGCAAAGAAGACTAGTCCATTCGGAGACGCAGCTGCACTAGAGTTCTAAGAGGTGGTAGGATAAGATGTGCTGCAACTCAGACCACACCAAGTGTTCGATCGCTTAGACTATGCTCCCACCCACTTATCTCTCTCTCTCTCTCTCTCTCTCTCTCTCTCTCACTCCCATGCATAAGAAGTATCCCAAAATTTGAAATTCTTTTATAACATTTTTTTCTAATAATATTTAGAATATTATTGACTTAACAATCAATCACCTATCCGTTTTTTCTCTATTTTTCTATAGATCGATCCAAGTAATATTTTTTTACACCATGTAATTTTAATAATATTATAATACAGTAAAAATTACTATAACATAATGTAAAAACATTACAACACCATTTATAACATTATAATATAATTTTTATTATGTTATAATATTTTTTAGTATTACTGAAAACACTGTAAATAGAGAAAAGATGATCGGACATCGAATATTTCAGATATTAGGTAAAAAAATGTCATTAGAAAATTTTGAAAATAAGCGACACCTATTAATTAGCAAGAGTAAAAAAGAGAGAGAGGTTTTTCCACCTAAAAAAAACTTTGGTTTATGTTCAGTTTTAGACAAATTTGTTTGCTTTTGTGGATTTAGCATCAGTTGTTCGTTTGAGGTATATATGTTTTAGAGGAGTGGGTGGAATCACCACTTTTACATCAAGAGGATAATGACATTTTGTTTGTATCATCATTTTCCAATAATGCTGCAGCCTACTGGTGAAGTTGAGTGCTGAAATAGAACAAATATTTTACCTTTGGAAGATTCCAAGCCTTTTGTGCTAGTAAGAACTTTCCAATGTCCTTATTTGGCAATCCCTATTTTCCCACCATTTTCAATAAAAACTATGAAAAAAAAATAAAATAATCAAGTCAACAATTCCCACTGCAAATGCTCCTATATACAATAAAACTTGAAATAATACACTCTTAATTTCTCTGAAGATTAAAACAGAATAAGATTCATAAATACAACAACAATAATAATAATAAAATAATCATAAGTCTTAATTATTTAAAGTTGATTACATCAATATTTTATTGTAAAGAGTCATATATTTAATTAAATTTAGAATATTTTTAAAAAATATTTTATAGTTTTTATTAAGATATTTTTTTTTATTATCTTTATCTATCTCAACTTGTACTTATATTCTTATGTATCTTTTATAGTGACTCTATTTATTCATTTCACTATTTTTGTCTCATAAATATAAATTTATTATTTTATATATCATTTCTTAATTATCTAATACTCAAATCCATACAGATCTCATTACTATTTTATATTTTTAAAATTAAACATAAGATTCATAATGCTTCTCATAGACCAATCTTTTTTTTACTGTATGAATTATATCTCTTTATCTTATTAAATGGTTGATCTAAAATATCTAAAATATTTAGGAGAAATTTTTGTCTATCCAACTCAACTATATTGTTCTATCTATTATTAGTATTATTATAATTATATCTTATATAATAGGATAAAAAATAAAATTATAAATAGGACAGGATAAACTTTTTACCCTAAGACATGACATAAATATTTTTCTTAAAATCATAGTAATTCATCAAATAATTTTTTTCATTCTGACTATAATTAAAATGGTTTAAAAATATTATCAATTGACCAAATATGAGGATTAGGATTCAAACTTAAATGTTTAATGAATTATGACTTAAAACATCAAGTGTATGCATAAAAATATGCATGAAATTCCCTAAATTAGCACAAAAAAAGTTATAATTAGAAAATCTATGTTGCGGTTTAATTACAAAAAGCCAAATATAATATAAGGGTTTTCTAAAAAAGTAATACATTTTAGAATGTGTCAAGGCAAATTAGCTTAACAATAAGTTATAATGCCTTAATTATTTGAGTTATTGCATGTTTTTTTCATCATTTGTCTTGCATGAATAAATATCTGTCAACAAGTATTAGTCGAAGAAGAAGTTACTCCAATTGCATATAATTAGCAAAAAATGGAATCAAATAAATATCTGTCAACCAGTGTTTTCACGAAATAGAAAGCACTTCTTATCCGAAAACTAAAAACAAAATTGTGTTTTCATGTTTTTATAAACAACTAATAAACTCTCCCCATTTCTTCTCCGCTGAGTACTCCACCGCGTCGTCTTTTTCTTCCCCTGCGGACCGCTTAACGTACGCCTCCCCCGTTCCTGCGCACGGTAGCGAACGTCCGTTTCCGAAACCCTAGCCCTCCTCTCCGGCCCTCCGCCGCTGTCCGCCGATGGCCTCCCCCGCTGGGAACCCTAACCTCTTCAAGCCCCCCAATCCCAACCCTAGCATCTCCCCGCCGACGTTGCCCCCGCCGTCCTCCTACCCAGCTACGCCGCCGTCGTACCCCTCGCCACCGGCCCACGGCGACTTCTCCTATCCCCCCGTCACTCCACCGTTCCACCACCAACCACCCTTCCTCCACTACCCTCAGGATCCCCTCCACCGACCGGCCGTCTCGTACCCCACTGCCAGCCCCCAGCTCCCCGGTCCCAGACCTGGCCCTAACCTTAGCTCCAATCCCAACCCCGGTGCCCGGCTAATGGCGCTACTGAATCCTGCTTCCACTCAGCTTGAATCCGCCGTCTCGATGCCGCTGCCGTCATCCATGCCCGCTGAGCTCTCGGCCCCAGGGAATGCGGCGGTCTTACATCCGATCCCGTCGGCGCCAGCAGTTGCTCTGGCGGTTGCTCAGCCGGCGCCGGCGAGAGTCGCGAGTAGCAAGCTGCCTCGGGGGCGGCTACTGGGAGTTGGAAACCGCGCTGTGTATGATGTCGACTCTAGGCTGCCGGGAGAGTCACAGCCTCCGCAGCTCGAGGTCACGCCAATCACCAAGTACGTATCAGATCCGGGGCTTGTTTTGGGCCGCCAAATTGCTGTCAATCGGACATATATATGTTACGGGCTCAAGCTGGGGGCTATTAGGGTGCTGAATATCAACACAGCCTTGCGAGCTCTGCTCAAAGGGCACTCTCAGGTTGATCTTGCTTGGAACCTGTAGTTCACTTGCTCGTAATGTTGGTTCTATTGGTTAAAATCTGTCTTTTGCTACCAGAAGAACTAATTTTGCCAAAGGAAACACTGGTCTAATGGTTGTTGCAATTTGCTTGTTGAATTTGATTGTTAAATGCATTGATCATATGGTGCTAGTAACTTAGTTGGACCAGTAACTTTGTTGAACTCTTTGTTATCTCATGGCATTTCTTATCTGGATTTTGGTGTGAACGTGCACTTCAGTTGACGATTGTTTAACAATTCTGTTAAGATTGAAACTCAACCATTGTGGATTACTATGGTTCTCTTGTTAAATTATGTGGACGTTTGATATTTTTCTCTGCTAACATGATTTATCAGTGAGGTTTCTTCCATGTGCAAATTTTAGGATAATACATTGTTGGTTATTGTGAGCAATACATATATGATACCTTGAAAGACTGCAGTGATCCGTGACCACTGAAACTTGGGGCTTCAAGAATTCTACATGCGCCTAGAAACTTTTCTTAGAGCTACAATTTGGATACTATTAACACAGAACTTTTGTTCATCTGAGTGGGATATAAGTTCTTTAACTTTTATAAAGCTGATCCTGCTTCATGATGCAATATTAACAGTTAGCAAGCTCAGAAATAGAAACTTTAATATTTTAGCTTGTTAGATGAAAAGCTGTTTCATGTGCACAATTGGCTTGCTTGTGTCTTTAGCCTATTGCTGTGTGTATACTTCCGACAGAGGTCAAAGGTATGGGAAGGACAACCTAGCCCAACAGAAGGTAATAGGTCTTTCGTTTTCTCTTTCTGGGCTTAAAAGCTCTTTTTAGTTCATGAGATGTTATATTCTAATTTAGCTCGATGATGATGGTACCATTGTGTGTAGGGAATGAAATTAAGGGTACAGTGGTACACTAGGTTGTGAAAACTATAATCCTCTTGCTGGATAAAGATCAAGCAGGCTACGAGGCCTATTTTTTTGGTGCCCTTGTTTGGACCATGTTGTGAGGCATCATGATCGACAAGTTCAATTAACCTCATTAAACGTTACATTCTACATAAGTTCATGATTGTGAAATCTTTTCTGTAGTCTTATTTTACATTGAAAATGCAATTTCTATAGGAGCAGTTTCCACACAAACATTCCTGCAAGGAGCTGCTACTAAAATAACACATTTAGTTTGTGGTTTTACTAAACCTTTTGGAAGTTAATGTTGTTTTTTTTATCTCAACCTTGTGTGTAGCTAAGTTCCTTTTGAGGTTTTTTTTTTCTTTACATTCTTTACTCATGCTATATTAAAGTGGAGGCACAGTCAATTGAAATTGATTATATAATGGTTTTTGTCGGCATTTTGAATTTATTTATTTTGCACTTTCAGAGAGTTACAGACATGGCTTTCTTTGCTGAAGATGTTCACCTTTTAGCAAGGTAATATATTGCTTATATTTGTATCTTTTATATGCTTCTTTTATTTGTCAGTTAACTAATCTTTTGTATTGTAGTGCGAGCATTGATGGAAGGGTTTTTGTGTGGAAGATTGATGAAGGTCCTGATGAGGGAAATAAACCACTGATAACAGAAAAAATAATAATTGCTCTTCAGATTGTAGGAGATGGAGAGCCTTATCATCCACGAATTTGTTGGCACTCTCACAAGCAAGTATGTTGAACTATGACATGCATTATTGGCATGAACTTTTTGCACTTAATTGATCTTAATCTTCTTGATATCTATGTGGCTATAACTTAATAAGAATGCATCTTTAAATTTTTTGTTCATAAAATATTTTGCAAGTGTTTCATGTGAAGTTCATGCTTCTCATTTTTGAGAAACCTTTGCAGGAAATCTTGTTTGTTGGAATTGGAAATCGTGTATTAAAAATTGACACAATCAAAATTGGAAGAGGAAAAGAATTTTCAGCAGAGGAACCTCTCAAGTGTTCTGTTGAGAAGCTGGTTGATGGGGTTCAACTTATTGGTAAACATGATGGAGAAGTGACAGATTTATCCATATCCCAATGGATGATAACCCGATTAGTGTCAGCATCAAAAGATGGCATGGTATGTAATTATCACTTTTAGCTCCACTTGTAATTGCCAATGATTTGCATGTACGAGCTTATTGCTATGGCTTTTGGTTAGTTTCACACTTAACTATATAGCTGAATGGGCTGCATAGAATATAAGATTGTCACCACCATCTGAACTTTTATATGAATAATTTATCATCACTTGTCATGGCAGGTTGTAGTAGAAGTATATTCTGAAAATAACATGTGGCCTTGAAAATGTGTACAGATGATGTTCCTACTTGTGATGACCTGTATAAAATATTTGGTTGTAATAGAAGTATATTCTGAAAATAACATGTGGCCTTGAAATTATGTACAACTGCCTACTTGTGATGACCTATATAAATTATTTTAGATACACACATACATGTAATACACAATACATTTAGTTGGGTTGATAAAGCTGGATATTAGATACTTTTGAAAAGCACATTTGGTAAGTTTGCTCTTTGCCACTTCGGTGACTAGGGTTCAAGTTGCGAAAGCAACCTTTTAATAGGGGAAGACTATGTATATTGACCATTCCCGAACTTCACATTGACAGGAGCCTTCTGCATTGGGTTTTCCCAAAAATGCACATTTGAAGGTTCTTTTTCATTGTTCTTTATGTGAATTAATGGCCAATGTAGCCTCTAGTAATTTTGTTATGATCTAAATACAACAAACTAGCAGGAACAAGAACGAGGTAAATGTTATTAAAGATCATAGAGTAAAAAGTTCTAGAATAAGTTCTTAAGAAGCTTTATTCAGGAGATGCAATGTTAGCATCTGCCTTTTAGCGCCACTTGTCACCACATATTGTGCTAACGCATACTATTTCCAGAATGTGTTATTTGAAGCCATATTAGGACATTTATGTTGGTTTTTTCAAGGTGGTATAGGTTGATATAGCTCCATATAGTTACGAATGTTTGATAACTTGTCCTACTTTTAGTCTAGGATTTGGTTGACCCTAAGCCAGTGTTTCTAAAATAGCCAGGTGCTATAAAGCGACAAGGTACCCTATTGCCTGAGCCGATCTCCTGAGCAAAAAAAAATTCTTACCTTACAAAAAATTAGAAAAAATGATTAAGGATAAAGATAATCATCTAAACAAGAACTTCAATCAAAACATGAATTTTTTCATTATATCAAAACAAGAACTTGATGTTGTCAGAAAAGTTCTAAAACATGCAAATGATTTGAATTTTTTTGGATCCTTTAAATAATTTTAGACTCTTTATTAATATTTCTTGATAATTCCTATTATTCTTGTACATCCAATGTAATTTTTCATTTTAATTTGATTGATTAATGTCAAGAGAGAGGAGAGAAGAGGGGGAAGAGAGATGAAGACAATGGAGGACTAAGGGGAGAGGAAAAAAGAGGTAGGGGAGGACAGTGGTGATGACGACTGTCGTTGGCTGCGGATAAGGGAGAGAGAAGATAATAGAAAGGGAAACAATAGTCATTGCGGCCTTAGAGAGGAAAGAAGTGATGAGGAAAGGTAAGAGAGGTTCAGAGCGATTGAGATGTGGTAAGGCACAAAGTAGCGGGGGAGAGAAGAACGAAGAGAGATGAGAAGGTGGTGATTTGTGAAGAGAGGGCAGAAATAAGGAAGAAAGAAGGAAGTGGGAAAGAAAATGAGAGCTAAAAGAGAGATGAGAAAAGAAGAATAGGTGCCAGGTGTACTCGAGAGGGTCAGAGCCCATCAAGGTGCTCGGGCAAGGTGAGTCTTGAGTCTATTGGATTGCATAGTTTGAATCAGGTCAGGGGGTTTGGGTTGTGTGCTAGTCCAGATGAGCACCTGGGACATCAAATGCCTCAGTTGAGGTGCTTGTCTAGACGACACTCAGTTGAAGGAGACTAGTCTAGGCCCCCCCATTGAGGCACTTGAGTCTTGCCTCATCTTTTCCATATGCCTCCTGATATCATTGGTCTAAAGTATACGTATGTGAGAAAAGTGTATGGATTCGAATTTTTTTTTATTGCTTTGGATGACCACAAGGCTAAGTTAGCTATTTATATAGTTTTTCTTGTGACTTGCATATAGTGTTTTGTTGACATTCTGTCCCAATGCAGAAACGAGGTCATCAGAACAGAGACATCTCTGGATGCCTCCATACTTTGGTTCACATCAACATATTGGTTGACATATTGAATAATGTTAAATAAATTTGATTGATTAATTTGATTATTTTTGTCTAGTGAATGAAACCCTTGAGAAGTTAAAAACGATCTGGGGAGTGATGTTGATTGATCTTAGTTTTCTTTTTCAAATTTTCTATATGTTTTCACACTGTCATGATAATTCTTTGATGATTTGAATTTTGAATAATGGTTTTGAAGTCACACTTTAAGCAGAATTGATGATTACAAGTTGTGGATAAGTTTGGGTTGGAATTACTATCAAGTCACAGGGAGTCAATCTTTTGTAATCACATGAACATACTTTAGTATAAGCACTAGTTTCAATTATTTAGTCTTTGTGCATGGAGGTCATCATTTACAGAAAATTCAACTGTTTCTGTAGCTTCCTTCTAATTCATATTTTCTTGATTTCTAACCTTGTTTTAATCCCTTGGTTATCATTTCAGCCTGTTTTTTGGATTGTCATTGTTTTTTTTAATTGTTCACGTTTTATATTGCTGCATTATGCATTATCATTGATCAAAATCAGATTTAGGCTGCCTTTAGTCACCACACAATCCCCTGTGTTATCTAGCAGAGGATTTACTTTGAAGAAAGATATTGTCTCCTCCTCTTTCTATTCAGATTTTTTTTGGCTATATTTTCGTTCTTAGTCAATTGGCAACCAATTGTAACATCAACAAAGAAGAGAAGAACAAGAATTTTCAATTCTTTTTTGCATTCTTGGGAATCAGGATTTATCTGCATTACAAAGACTAAGACCAAAATTCAAGGCATTGCAGTGACTATTAATCACTAGGTTGTGAATATTCATAGCAGAAATGTATTGATACATAGTAGGTGTAATATAGAGTTCGGTTTCTTTACAATCTAGATTGAGTCATGTAAAGTTGATAATCAGATTTTCTCTTTCCTTCAATTGTATATATTTTTAATATTAAGCCTTGTTCCATCAAATTTCTTTTCCAAAATTCTTAGGTATGTGAGTTAATTGTTCTCTATATATGTGGGGTCACAATTATAAAGTATCAAGTTTATACATGGATACTTTTTAATTCATAGAGGGTCTTAGGTGCTGGCTGATCCATTTATGTTATCTCCATCTTTATGTTTTCTCCAGTTTATGACATTTTATTTACCCCTATCACTAATCTAACTGCTTATGTTTAGTTCCTAATCTATCTTTTGGGTTATACTTTTGTGTTTGATTTGTCTGCTTTAAGTTACTGTTCTGTGTGTTAAGCATCTTATCAATAACTCTTCCACCCTGTACTTACTTTCTTGGTACTAGATTATGTGATTCATGTTCATGTATAAATTAATCACTTTCGCTTTATTTGCATGGGCCAGATGGTAATTAATTTATGCAAGCCAACTTATGAGAATGTATCATTTTGTTCTACTTTTTTCTTTTCCTTTTTGGTCTCTGTTCCTTCTTTTTTCAGGTGGGAAAAGGAAAAAGGTTGGATCTTGGTTTGGAGTTTGTAGAGTTGAAAATTAAATATAACTTTTGATATAGAAGATAAGCATTTCAAAGTTGTAAAGATTCATTTGATGCAGCTTCCGTACTTTCTAGACCCTGCAGTTTAGTTATCGAACCCTTCTCTTTTATGTATTTATACTTTTGTCTTTTCTTTATGTTGCCACAGGTAAAGATCTGGGAAGATCGCAAAGCGATAGCCCTTGCCACATTGAGACCACACGATGGTCAACCTGTTAATTCAGTTGCATTCATGACATCCCCTCATCAACCCGATCACATCAATCTTATCACTGCGGTACATTTCCTATTGCCTCTCGAGATGTGTTTAAATAGCATGCAGTTTTTGTTTTGTTATTTTTGATGAGTTCAAAGTATGTTTAGGTATTCGTTATGCACAAGTTAGGTTATTACTTCTGATGCAGTTGAATATTGTTAGTTAACACTTCTAATGGTGCTTCATTCATTATCAATGTCATCTCTTTGTCAAGCTCTCATCTTACAATGAACTTTAGTTGATTAAAACTTTTTGTTGCAGGGCCCTTTGAACCGAGAAGTGAAAATATGGACTTCTTCTAATGAAGAAGGTTGGCTCTTGCCTAGTGATTCTGAATCTTGGCGCTGCACTCAGACCTTGGACTTGAAAAGTTCCTCAGAACCTCATCTTGAAGAGGCATTTTTCAATCAAATTGTAGTCTTACCTCAAGCAAATCTTATAGTTATTGCAAATGCTAAGAAGAATGCGATATATGCTGTGCATGTAGACTATGGCACATGTCCGGCTTCCACACGCATGGACTATGTAGCAGATTTTACAGTTGCAATGCCGATTTTGAGTCTTACTGGTACAAATGATTTCTTGCCTGATGGGGGACAATCGGTTCAGATATATTGTGTCCAGACACAGGCAATTCAGCAGTATGCATTGGATCTGACCCAGTGTTTACCACCACCAACTGATAATGCTGGTTTGGCCAAAGATCCTCTATCTCGTGTCCTGGGGACACCCAGCCCGGAAGCATCATCTGTGTTAGAGTCATCTTGTGGACCTTCTGTCGGTGATCCTTCAGTAAGTGCTTCACCACAAATTCATACAGTGAGCAGCAGTGACTGTGCAATTCCATATCCGACAAGCTTAGCTTCTTGTGAGGTCATGGATGTATGTGAACCACCCATGTCAAAACCTGAATCTAAGCCCAGTGCTCCATTTTCTGAGAAAGACACTGATGCTCAAGATGTTTCTTCTTTTCCTGCAAATCCAGACCTCCTTGCTGGAAGAGTACCCAGTCTGAATAGCCCCCATAAAGGTTCTGATCATGGATCATCAATTGGTGATCATGTTGTGGACCAGTCGGTTTTTGATCATTCAGTTGACAGTACACCTGATGTTCCTTCTATAAATGAGAACTTGAAAAAAGATGATTCCAAAACTGAACAAGATGATCCTTCTATGGTGCCAAATCGTCGTTTACTCTTTAAGCTTGGTGGAAACACAACACACCTGATTACTCCATCAGAAATCCTTTCAGGTGCTATAAGTTCTTCAGAAAGTAGCCATGTCAATCAAGGTCCAGTGGTTGAAGGAGTCAAGGTCCAAGATGTGATCATAGATAACAATATGGCGAGTCATGAGGTGGAAGTAAAAGTTGTCAGGGAAGGCCAATCAGGTGAGGCAGAGGGCAATGGTTTTCAGAAAGTGCCTCAAGTTGTTATTATTGAAGATTATGAAAGATCCTCCCAGACTTTAGAAGCAAAATTTGAGGCCAACAATGAGTGTTCTACTGTGATAGAAACTTGCCAGGGTGGTCACACTGCTGAGACATTGGATCAGCCACCCAGTATCCTCGAGGAAGAAGTTGAATACAACAAAAAGGATATGCCTGAAAAGGAATCTGCTATTACACCCCAAAATCTCTCAGCTACTAAAGGGAAGAAGCAAAAATCAAAACAATACCAGACAACTGGTGTTTCACCCCCTTCATCAAGCCCTTTCAACTCTACTGATTCTCTGAATGAACCAGGGAGATACTCCAGTACTCCAACTGATGCTACCATCCCTCAGATTCTTGCACTACAGGAAACACTGAACCAGGTATTTAGAGCACTTGACTTCGTGATGCTTTTTTGATGGATATTAGTTTGATATTACTTAACATGTTATGTTATATACATTAAAAAGTATAGGTTGTAAGACAAACCTTCATAATTTATAGTGTATGACAAACAACTTATATCCCGACATATTTTTGGATAACATTGTCCTTGGATGATGAATCCTGTTTTCTTAGAACATAGAAGTACTTTTTTCTTTTTGTTTGGAAAACTAAATTTGGTTTTCTTAAACATCAGATGATTATTGATTGGCAGGGAGCTAGGCTTATGAAGTATGTCACATTTAGAAAAGTAAACAGAAGTTTTCTCTATTTTGCTTTTGAGAATTTTAATTCAGTGCATGTTACATGAGGGGCAGAGCTCTTTTTCTGTACTCCAGACATTGTTGGTATCTGTACTGTCTATGAAGTTGAGTTCTTATTTCTTTTTTGAAGAGGTGAACTGGTGTACTCAACTAAACTGTTTATTTTGTTAGACATAGATGAACTTGCTATTATCTGGTAACCCCTAATCACTTGGTCATATCTTGTATATTAAAAAAGATTTTGACAGCCTTCAGCTTGGATGAGGTAGTTAACAAAGTTTTGCTCTTTCTTTCTGCTTATACTTCGAATTTTAGAACTTATTTTTGCTAAGAAAGTTGACCTCATTTTTGTTGCTTTGTCAAATTTGTTTTACAATAGTCTTGCTGTTTGTTCTCCTATGAGTTTTTTATACATGACTAAGAATTAAAGATTGAGATCATATGGAGGTTCCATCCTCGTGAAGTAAGACTGCGTTTGCCTCACATTTTTCAGGAAGTTAAAGGAAGTTATTTGTTAGTATTTGCTTCTCTGGATATAACTTGTATATCTTAGGACTTCTTGCTGTTACTTGTTTATGGTTACCTGTTATTGGAACTTCATAGCCTAATATTCTAATGGGTTGGGAAAAACATATTACGAATCATTTGGTTGAATGGCTACTGCTAGAAATTTCATAACCATTAATGCATATGGATGGACATATTTAGCCCAAAAGGCAATACAGATATCTAAAATGGTGAAGTAATGAAGAATACGCTTGTCAACTTGGCTCTAGGAGGCCAATTCTACAGTGACTGCATATCCTATCATTGTCCTGGTATCTGAATTCCTTGTTCTCCTTGAATGGACTGTAACCTTACCTCTCTCATTCTGTTCTGTCCTTTATCTTCTGAGGATCCTGTGCTGTCTGATTTGTGATCTTCAGAATTCTAATCATCGGCATATGATAGGGATTTCGCATGATCAGAATTCTAAGTAGGAGTTAAGTATATGCATAGTTGTGTAGGGTACCATATATTATGATGTATTTACTATGATTTTTTATTGTTGCAAAATAAATATGAAAGGAGTTGAAAATTATTATAATTCAATGATTTTGTTCCCTGTATTGTTAAAACTTGAAATTATATTTACAAAGTCAAACATCTCAATTTTCTTCAGTGTCATGCTAAGATTTCCCCTTTACCACGTGGATGATTATGTTTTAAGCAGCGATGTAAAGAGGTGTTCTGGTGCTCATCTAGATGCTTGGACAAGGTGAGTTGAGGATTTTAGTGCCCCGATAAGTCTGGAGCAAGGTGCTGTCAAGTGTCAACTAGGCATCACCTAGACGAGCGCCTTAGCCGACCTGTTGGGTATTTCAGGTGCTCTTCTAGGCTGACCCGGACAACACATATTACTTGATCTGATCCAAATCTAATGCCCTCTCCCTGGTCCAATCTAAACCTAATCCTTCATGCCTGACACCCGCACTATGCCCTAACATTTTTGCTGTTGAATTGATGCTGGTAGCCACATCTCCCCTCTTTGTCGAGAACATCTCTTCTTTTCTTCTCTCCCATCCCTCTTCCCTCTTTTCTACCTCTTCTTTCTTCCCTCTGTCCATAGGTGCTTCGCTGCCACCCTCTTCTCTCTTCCCTCTTTTTCTCTCCCTCTCCTCTATGCATGGCCAACACCCTCCATCGCTGTTGTCCTCTATTCCCTCTCCTCTCCTCTCCTTTCCTGTAAGTGTCCAGCACCTGTTGTCGCTGCTTTCTTTGCCTTCTTTTCTCCCCTTTCTTCTTCCCTCTCTTCCCTCTTTTTCTTCCATCCCTCTTTCCTCTCTTCTGCCCATCACTGCTGCCTCTGTTCCATTTCTATCCATTCCTCTTATTCTCTTCCTTCTCTCCTTAGCTTAATTAACCAATTTAATATAGTCATTGAAACTACATTTCAGGTACAATGGCAACTAAATGTACATCAGAGGAATTATCATCATCATTTGCATGTTAAAGATGAAATATTTCCGTAAAACAAAATCAAGTTGGCAAGTCAGAAAATGCATCATCACGCAAGAAATGTCTTGATGTAAAGCAAAAGTTATAAGCTTATATGAATAAAATGAGATCACAAAAGATAGAATCTTTTCGTCATTTACTTGATTTTGATGATTAGAGCTCCTAGATCAATAAATGTTTAACTTTCTTTTGTTTTAATTTTTAGATATGGACTAATTTAATTATCATTTTATTGGTTGAGTGCTCTAGTTATACATGTGTGATTTGGTACTTTAGTAGTAATCATCTTGCATATGTAATGTTACAAAACTAATGTTTTGATTTAAGTTCTTGTTGGATGATAATCTTTACTCTTAATTATTTCTTTAGAGCGAGTGGCCTAGTACCCCAAGGAGTTGTGAGATCAACAATGCTTTATAGATCGGAGTGTTTGACAATTAAGAAATAGCATATATAAAAAGTTTATATTGTCAAGATGAGAAAGTTGAGATAGATGTGTGGAGTATTAGGAAAGATAGGAGAGATTTTTTTATTCGTGAACAACTAGATATCGCTTCAATACAGGATAAGATGAGAGAAAATCGCTTATGATATTATATGCACGTGTTTAGAAGACTACCGGATGCAATAGTCAGAAGAGGTGAAATAATTAATGTTAGTGATACGAGGAGAGGTAGAAGAAGACCTAAAGAAACTTTAATAGAAACTATAAATAAAGTTTTAGGTACTCTAAACTTAACTAAGCATATAACCTTTTACAGATCTCAATGGCGGCAAAAGATCTATGTAGCTGACCTCAAATAGTTGGGACTAACGGCTTTGTTGTTGTTGTGCTTTATGACATATAGTGTGTTTGACAACACTTATTTCAAGTCATAAACTGCCTTTTATTTTACAGGGTAAGGGTAAGGGAGCCCCGTTCACCCTTACTTATTGGTGTTTGTTTATAGCTGTGTTTTGTGACTTTATTGAGTAATTTTTTAAACTTATGCATAGTATTTATCTAAATTAATCTGTTCTACTATGAGATTCTCTTTCATTAACTTCTGTTTCTCATATTTCTCATATTTGATGGTTTTCTTTAAAATACTTCGTGTGCATCAGTTTTTTGTTTGATGGTTATACTTCTTTATAGAGTGAATGCCATGAATCATGACTGACTAGGACTTGATGTTTGCTGTGAAGTCAGGCAAGGGTGTCTTCAACATGAAATTCTTAATTGTTTAGGTTTTGCATCTATCCTGTTTGACATTTTGGATAAAGCTATTGTCAAATCCTTGAATTGTTTAGGTTTACATGTATCCTTTGTCATGTTTTAGACAGAGCTATAGTTGAAGCGCAAAGAAATGTAAAAAGTTCATGTGCCACTTGAATAAACTAGCTTTACAAAAATATGGCACCAACTTTGAACTGATTTGGTTAATTGTCACTTTTTATATGTAAAACTCCACCTAGCCATTCTTCTAATATAGTTTAGAGATGATATCTTTTTGCAGATTATGAACATGCAAAAGGAAATGCAGAAGCAAATGAGTATAATGGTGGCCGCTCCTGTTATGAAAGAAGGCAAACGAGTGGAAGCAGCATTAGGTCGTTGCATGGAAAAAGCTGTCAGGGCAAATTCAGATGCTCTATGGGCTCGTTTTCAAGAAGAACATGCAAAATGTGAGCGGGTTGGGAAGGACCAGATGCAGCAGATGGCAAATTTAATCACCAATATCGTCAACAAGGATTTGCCTGCCATATCAGAGAGGATATTAAAGAAGGAAATTTCTGCAGTCGGGCCTACTGTAGTGCGGGCAATTACACCAGTTATTTCTTCAGCTATCACCGAGTCATTTCAGGTTTTCTTTTTATCAATTACACCCCACCCCTGTGGATTTTGTCTTAATAGAAAAAATTTCGTACGTATCCCATAATTGTCCCTTGAAGACTTGACAGGTTACCCATGTCTCTCGAGAACTTGAAAATTATTGCCTATATCCATCATGTAGAATGTCCTTACTGATGGATATGGGCGTTGACTTCAAGATTTTGAAAGACATGGGCCTTGAAAGTTCCGAGAGATAAAAGCTTGATTTCTCAACTTTTATGGGGATATGGATGAAACTACCCCGTGGTTTAAATATGTGCCTTTAATAATTTCCTTGTGTCTTGCTTCTTAGAGGGGAGTTGGTGATAAGGCAGTGAATCATTTAGAGAGGTCTGTTTCTTCAAAGCTTGAAGCTACAGTATCAAGGCAAATTCAAACACAGCTCCAAACCTCTGGAAAGCAAGTTCTTCAGGTAGGAAAGTGTCACTGCTTAGTCAGTTTCTGTCTTCTGACATTTGATGAGCTCTTCCTGGGAACAGATATGAAACCCTGTAATATGCAGAGCTACTTCCCTCTAGTTCATATATATCTGATGCTGATATGTCTTTTTCATTTTTCTCAGATATTCTGTTCATACTCTAAAAATTGCTTACCTTAAACCTTAACATGCAGGATGCTTTAAGGTCTTGTGTGGAGTCCTCAGTGGTTCCTGCATTTGAGCAGTCTTGTAAAGCAATGTTTGAGCAAATAGACAGTGTCTTCCAGAAAGGAATGAATGAACATACTGCTGCTTCTCAGCAGCAGCTTGAGGCCGCACATACTCCCTTGGCACTTACTTTGAGGGTGCGTGCTTAACATGCTAGTTTGTTGGTTAGCCTGTGTGTATCAGGTTCTTGGAATATTATTTGCAGTAGTGCCTATGGCAGTAGAATTATTCTTTGGTAGTAACTTCTGCTGTTCTGTGTGCACAGGATACCATCAATTCTTCTTTGTCAATCACCCAAAATCTCACTACTGAATTGGTTGATGGCCAGCGGAAACTGCTAGCTCTTGTTGCTTCAGGAAACACAAAAACGACTAGTCCCACTACTATCCAGCAGACTAATGGTCCCCTGCCAGGTCTTCCTGAGATGGTAAATACTATTTCAAGCATGTTTGATCCTTCCATTCTCCTTCACTTGCTAAAAAAGGAAACAAGAAAAGATCGCTCATGTAAACACACACGAAAGGAAAAAATTTTCTGCATCACACATTAATAGTCAATTGGATTAGTTTCATGGTGGAGGCTGAAAATTTGGTTTAAGGGGAACAAGTTCTCTGAATTCTTGTTTCCAGCAGGCCTTGTCCGTGCAGCAGGTTGAGGCACCTCTGGATCCCAAAAAGGAACTCTCAAGATTGACATCCGAACACAAGTATGAAGAAGCTTTCACGATGGCTCTTCAAAGAAGTGATGTATCAATTGTGTCTTGGCTCTGTACACAGGTTTGTTGTTCATACTCATCCGGAACTTGGCCAGGGAAGAAGGATCAATCTTTATGCTCACATTTCATATTCAAGCATTATTTTTTCCGAGTTTTTTCAAGGTTGATAAGCAAGCCAGTTATTTCGCTGTATGTGGTATAAATTTTCAGGTTGATCTGCACGCCATATGTTACACCGTGCCACTTCCCCTGAGTCAAGGAGTTCTTTTGGCTCTTCTGCAGCAGCTAGCATGTGACATCAGCATCGAGACACCAAGGAAATTGGGTTGGATGACCGATGTGGCTGTAGTGATCAACCCAGCAGATCCAACAATCACATCTTACGTTCGGCCAATCTTTGAGCAGGTTTACAGTATACTAGTCCACCAAAGATCACTTCCCAGTGCCACTGCTTCTGAAGCAACTAACATGCGTTTGGTTATGCACGTTATAAATTCTGTACTCATGAGCTGCAAATGATCTCCACCTGAGTCAACACCCATTGGATCTGTTGATGTGTAGTAGTACCTTAGTAACTGATTTAACATTAGAGGCTGTATAAAGAAGTGAACAAGGAAAAGAAAAAGAGAGACTGGTTATTGCATTTAAGGTGTTTTTTTTTTCTTTTGTATGTACATTAGAAGGTGGTGTTGGAAACTGGCCAATTTGGTTCATGTGGCATTTTTTCTACGGCCTATTCATGATTGTAAAAACCTCATTTGTAGAACTAACTTTGATTAAGTCACATTATATATATATATATATGTATATATGTATATATATATGTATATATATATGTATATGTATATGTATATGTATATGTATATATATGTAAAATGGAGAATGGAGTAGGGATTGTATAAAGCTTGCCTTGTTAATTTTATTTATTTATTTCCCTAATCTTTTTTTTACATTGTGAAAATCATCAGAAATAAATTTTCCAAGTAAAATATAATTTCTATGTATATCATCGAGAAGACCTTAATATTGCTGCAAACATTTTATTATCGATCTGATTAAAAAAAAAAAAGAAAACAAAAAAATCAAGTAAATTGCTTTAACAACAGGTGAATTCTCACTTCAAATATGAAAAGAAATGTCTTGCAGACGTGCCTAGTGGCTTAAAGAACTTGCTTTTGATGCCCATTCTCCTCAGCAATACTGCAAAAATAAGGGCTCAGACAAGTTCTTTCTTTGTGAGAAGGACCAGAATGCAGCTGTAGGATTGTTCAGTCTCCCCACTTCATTTCGTATTTCGATCAATCTGTCAACTTGGAGTGTTATGGAAAAGAATAATTTGGTATATATTTTAAAATAGGATAATCAATAAAATACCTCTGTAGTCATGGCCTCCGTCTTCCGAGATCGTTAGAGAAAGAATTGCAGAGATTGCTATCGCATGCCTAACCGAGAAGATCACGGAAGCTGTAGCTGCAGCGGCGTTTCGCCGGCTGGACTCGCTCATGAAGCGTTCGGGGAAAGTTCGGGGCAAGATGGTTCAGATCGGAAGGGAGCTCGAGGTCAGGAACGAATTCCTCAGGTGCACGAGCGCATACAGAGGAGACCACGAGCAGCCTCTGAGTACATGGGCCAAGCAGATTCAAGATGTGGCGTATGAGATCGAAGACATCATCGATGAGTACAACTACATCGTCGCCGGAAGAAGCTGGAGCGGCTTGCAAATCTCACTCACCTGGTGCTGAAGATGTCAAGACTCAAAGAAGAACGCAGTGTCCGCGCTCATGGCGTCGCCCAATCTGGTCTCGCTCTTCCTCATGCAAGCGTTCGAGGGGAACGCACTGCGCTTCCCTGCAGGATCGCTGTGCAAGCTCAAGTCACTGGGACTGTGCGACATGGCGCACCTAAACTGCATAGAAATCGAGGGGACCGCCCTGGAAAGCCTTCAGGAGCTGACACTGGTGAGATGCAGCCAGTTGCAGACGATTCCCAGAGGGATTCAGAGCCTCAGTGGTTTGCAGAAACTGGAGCTCGAAGACATGCCTGATGAGCTGGTGGAGAAGCTCCGGGAATGGAGACAGCACTACCAAAGCATTCCTATCATTAAGATTTGGTACCACATAAATGGAAGCTGGATCGTAGAGAGACTCTCTTGCCCCCTCCTAAGTTTCCATGGCTGATGATATCACAGCTCACATAGAAGCTTGTTGGATTTTGGCTCAAGACCAGAGTTGTAAAGCGGTAATTCCTTTTTCATTTGTGTATAGTATTGTCTGTATAGGTATCTGTTCATAGTGTTGTCTGTATAGATATCTGTTCTTGCTTATAACAGAAATGTAATTTTTCTCTTGCCTACAACTCTTTTTTTTTTCCGAGAAAAAAAAGTAATTAAAGTTAATATTTTGATGTGAAAATTATCAGTTGCTTGGTCAAGTTTATTACTGTGAATTATATTCTCTGATTACTTGAGATCAATTACATTTTCTGTAGCCTACTGTTAGCTTCATTGTTCATACCATCTTGATTCCAAGAATTGTGATGGATTTCTTTCTTCTCATTGTTCCTATTCAAAGCAGGCAATAAGTAAGTCAACGCCTATTGGAGTTGACTCACGTTTGATTCACGGCCGCCGAACACCGTTGACTTTTACTGCACCCGTCGATTCTGGCGAGTATGGTTGCTGCTGCTGCGCTCTCCGTCATGGGTATGGGAATCTTCGACCATGGGCATAGCAGCAAAAGCCCAAGCCCGGTCCATTTAGGCCCACTATTTTGTTGGTGTCGGCTACTGGAAGGAACGGAGCCCTAATCTCGTGACTTAACACCTCGCAGGCGTCCTCCAATCTCCCTCTCCGGCGACCCGCGAGAACATAGCGGAAGATGGATTTGAAGGTGCCTACATCTCTTTCTTTCACTTATCATATCCGTATTGGTTTCGATCACAAAAACTTGTTGTGCACTTGTCTGGTTTTACTATCTCCTCTCCCTGTTCCTCTTCTGTGTTCGTGATGTGCTTTTCTTGATTTACTTTCCTTGTCTGCGTAACGTCTCCATCGATTCTAATAATCGTCAGATGTCTCACCAAGATAAGTTCTGTAACACTGTCTCTGTGCTTCATGATTACTCTCTGTACGAATAATTTAGATATATGGTGGTAAAACACTTGATTGTTGGTGTTTGGTGAAGTCAAACTTGTGTGTTCGAAACTCATGAAGGGATTTTAGATGCAGATCGTTTGTGGGTCCAAAACTTAACCGAGTTATTTCATGCATAGCAAGATGATAGCTTGCTTGTATATTGCCCTTTTTTGGATTAAGGTTTTTTTTTTTCGACTGAATATTGCATAATTACTCTGTTGTGTGCAGGCTAGCGACAGATTCAACATTAATTCTCAGCTCGAGCATCTTCAAGCTAAATATGTTGGAACAGGGCATGCTGACTTGAGTAGATTGTAAGCTTCCAAATCGTTGTTAGACATGCTTGTTTCCTATGTAGAGGTTGCTGTATAAATTTCCTACTGGTTATATTTCTTAATGTTACAGTGAATGGGCAGTGAACATCCAGCGTGATAGTTATGCATCATATATCGGTCACTACCCTATCCTGGCATATTTTGCGGTTGCTGAAAATGAATCAATTGGAAGGGAACGCTACAATTTTATGCAAGTGAGGCATTGTTCTATTTATTCTTTAGTGTAGCTTGCATCATTTATCAGTTGTACATATTCTGCACCTGCTATGCGCTAAACCACCGCCAAACCTCAAAGATGATTTGTGGTAGTTTGGCAAAAACCATTTATTATATGACTCATACAGGTTAATAACCTAATTTATCTGGTGGGTAATAAGATTAGTATAAGGAATTTTCTTTTAATATGGTTCATTGTTTTTGTTGAGAAGTCATTGAAAATATATTTCGTAGCATGTTTGTGTAATACCCACAATTCTATTATGTCTTAGCCAAGCTGTTAAATTTTGTTTTCTCTATGGCTGAGATGAATCTACCGATATAGTGGCATTCATGCTATATCTTAAACATAACAGTGCCACGCTATCAAAAAGTTCAAATACATTTTCTTTACATGTCTGTGCCCATATTTTGTATGATATTTATAAGGTCCAGCGGGTTGGTGTATTCATATCGCGTCATTCCATTATCTCTATCCATGCTGCACAGAATCTCGCTGATGGCTTGCTAATATCACAAAGTTAGTTATTCCAGTTTCTTAAAGAGAATCATCCTGTCCCGTTATTAAGGCCATAGGCAACATGAATGATGGTATTGGAAAGGACCTGATTACTTCTTTCGATGTGTTCTCACCATGGGGTTTATTTGATTTGTTCATGAGAGATAGGGGTCAATAGTTTTGTCGTTGAATCATTAATTAGATTCTAATTGGTTAAATATTGTACTAGGACATAATTTGTGATTTCTATTTCAGCCTGCTTTGATTGATTTGTTTAAGAGAAATAGGAGTCAATAATTTCATTGTTGAACATTGACTAGATTGTAATTGCCTAATTGGTTAAACATTATTTTTTTTGACATAGTTTGTGATTCCTTTTTGAGCTTGCATTAAACTTTTGATGATTGTTACTGTCTCTACAACTAGTTTATGCTACTAGGACTAGGCTAATGATATTTCTTTTCTAAAAAGCTAATTCTTGCCCTGTGTTTTTGTTTCACCAAGTGGATTGCTATCTACCTATACTTTTATTTCCTTGTTCTTCAAAAGTTTCCTTTGATAAACAAAAATATTTAGCTTTCTGGACGAGTACTAGGTCAACTATGCTAGCATTCGATGCCATCTCGAAAAGAACCCTTCTTTTTGGTCCTATTTTACTGCTGGACTAGGCATAGTAATTTACTATGTCAGTAGTTTTGCATTTTTCTTGTTTCTTCCGACAAGCCGCTTGCGACGTAACTTAAATGTCTTTCCTTGCAGAAAATGTTGTTGCCCTGTGGTCTTCCACCAGAGAGAGACGAAGATTGAAGTGGATTATCACAGCGTCTTCGAATCTGGCTTCTGAGGTCGATTGTGGGTTCCTTTTGCCAGGGAGTCGAGAAACAATCAGGGTGTAACCATATTTCTATCACCAAGTTATTGTAGTTATCATGTCTCCTTGAACTTTCAAGTTGGGATTTTTAAGTTAAGCTCAATCGAACTTGCTCCTTTCTACCTGAACCTTGTCTTGATATGAACGCTGTGACTCTGCTTACTGCTTGGCGGTGAGAATAATTTCCTTAGAAAACAGAGATTTCTGGATGTCTTGTAAAGATGAAATCGCTGCATCTTGGAATCTTTTATTTAGGGTCTTTTTATTTTTATAAAGAGAATGTTGATATTTTTGTGAACTTGGAGCTAAAATCTTTGTTAAATTCATTTTGTAAACAGCTGTAAGATCTTTACTGAATGCATCTATAAACAATCATCTGTAGGTCCGATCAACACACTTTATGTTTATTATGTTTGTTTTGTGTTCTAAATTTGCATTTCAAAGAGCAAAAATAGATGTCCATTATTTCTTAAAAATGAAAAAAAAGCAAAATTTAGATTTTCTTTTTTTTTCTGGGTACCACCGCTAGCTTCGGATCAGAAGTTATTGTTATGCAGGTGGCATATATCATCATCTAGGCAATGGAGAGACTATGTAGCTTAATATCATCATCTAGTGTTATTGTTATGCAGGTGGCATATATCCAATAATATCCTAACTAATTACAAAATGATATTTCATATAAAGAATGAAGCAGAGGAATTTATGTCAAGTTGGAACCTTCTAGTATTAATAATCTTTTAATGAAGCTGAGTATGAATACATTTGGGAACACTTGCTTTGAATGAATGTGCAGTTGTGAAATGCATCCAGTGTTGCTTGGTAAATAATAGATAAAACTATATTTTAAATATGCATTGATGTAAGTGTTGCTTGGTAAAATTATATTTCAAAAATCCATTGAATATTATATGTTTTTAATATTTATTCAAAAGTTAACATATATATATATATATATATATATATATATATATATATATATATATATTATTTAAATTAATGAGTAAATAAATAAATGCATTTAATCTTATAAAAAAATTTATATGGCTCAAATATATAAGGAATAATATAATCATAGAAATCAATATAAAATAATTTTTAAAAATAAATAAATAAATAAATAAATAAATAAATAAAGTCTCAACTTATATAAAATATAAATCATGTTTATTTCACACTAAATCATCTTGGCAACTTTGTAATTTTAGATAAAGTCATAGGATCTTTCAAAATTTAAAGAATTATATGAGCATCCTGAAAATGCTGAGATGCTAATGTAATAACCCTAAGATACGAAGCATCAGCATTTGAGCTTTTTTTAATGCAGCATGTAAACTAGATGCGATTTAAATAAAATTCACCCAACATCAATTCATATTTGAAATGTGTTTATATACGCATCCTATGTTGGATCTGTGTAGTTGACTAATTACAAAAAGAAAAAAACCTAACAACTAATAGGTATATTTCCAAACACTTACTAAGTAGAATAGCTTCTTTACGAAGAACAATGCAGATTCATAACATTTGGACAGAATGCTCATGGGAAGTTTAAAGGAGGTATCTTGGTCCTTCCCAAGAAGATCCATGCTGTGAATGGCTTAGTTTAGAATTTAAAGGGCGTCGTATCTAAGAATGCATTAAATATGATATTGTAATTATCACAGATAATCGAGAATATACAAGTAGATAAAGAAGCTTGTGGCTGTATTGTGAGAGGCACCTATGAGATTGCAGAGAATAAGAGCTCATGTTACCCTATTCCTTTGTCGGCAATTGATCGCCATCGGAGGAAGCTTGACTTGAAGTGAAATCCTGTTGAAGAAGTAGTATATGACTTGAATCTTACACCTTTCCACCTGAGTTGGATCGTATTATGGAAGAGTTCAATGCAAGTGATATAGCTCACGGAATTCGTTGAACCATCAACTATATGAGCTTTCAAAGACGAAAGGTTGTCCCAGCAATATCCAGTTTTCTTTGAGATTATAGAGTTCGCTCAAGATACTACATCTCTGGCTACTATAAGTACAACTATCTTAATGAAGTCGAAATTGAGGGTACAACATCCACGACAAAATAAAAGAATAGCAATTGTTAGAGGGTACAACGTTTACAATTATGCGTATTGTTTTTCCTGCAGGTTATTTAGACTATGTTCGACTTATTAGAGATGTTGAAGCTGATGAAAATTATGGATTTTGTGCTATTGTTGGGCTACTAGGCATGAGTGAGAACTATTAGGTTCTTAATGTCAGATGGTGAATTAGTGTTATAGTAAATTTTAACTTATTTTAAAGCTCGATCATAAAATTCGTATTAGAAATATGATGAACCAAATATTGAGCGCAAATAAACATTTGAGTAAGGTGAATGATAATAAGTAAGTAAGCACAAACAGAAGTCACGAGTAAGAGAAGAAATACAAACTGATTTATAGTAGTTTGATCTTTCTGACCTACATCTACTCTCGATTCCTCTTCCATTGAGGCAATCAATCGGCTTTCACTATTGATCTTCTTTCCAACGGACGAAGATCAACTACCCTTATTACAATTTTTTTCTTTTTTATAAGCTTAGAAGGGAATCTATATAATTATTCTTTTACAAGAGATCTTTCACCTCCTATAACTTAGTATCATAACTAAACTCAAGAGGGAGGAAGAGACTCAAACAATACTTAAAGAGAGAGTTACAATACTTTACAAACTCAAGAATGGATATTCCATTGATCAAGCTAAATAGGATATTTATAGGCCCAAGAAAGCTTTAACAATAGAATCAAAAATTTAAATCCCCAAAATTTTGGGTACACGGTGTTAGAATCGAGTCGGCATTAAGAGGGGAGGTGAATTAGTATAGAGGATAAAAACGTCAATTTTGAAAGTAGGTTGCAATAAAGCTAAATAGCAAAACAGAAATGCAAACCAATTTATAGTGGTTCGGTCGTCGTGACCTACATCCACTCCACCGATTCCTCTTCCATTGAGGCTACCGACATCTACTAATGATCTTCCTTCAATAGGCGAAGATCAACTACTATTATAACTCAATTCTCCTTTTGACAGGTTTAGGAGAGAACCTTTACACCCCCACTTACTCCTCTATTAAACTACACTAATACTTAGTCCTTTTAGAGAAGTTCTCACAAGATTATAACAACGGTTTTCTTCATTTTTACTCTCAATTCTTATATATGTTAACCAGGGATGAGAGGGGTATTTATAGGCCTCAAGTGGATTCAAATTTAGAGTCTAAAAGAGTTTCATCCATGATTTTCGGGTACTGGCGGTACCACCGCTTGTGCTGGGTGGTACTACTGCCTGTGCTAGGTGGTACCACCGCCTACAGCATTGACACTGACATTGACACTAGGCGGTACCATTGCCCAGTCTAGTAGTACCATCGCCCAGTCTAGTGGTAACACCACCTGACAGTCTCTCGGAGACTGTGTTTTGGTGGTACCACCGCCTGACACAGTCTTAGAGATTGTGCCACGACGGTTTCATATGTTGGGTCACTATTTGAGCATTTCACTTGGCCCAACACAACCTAAACTTAGGCCCAATTAGTCCCTAATTGAGTTAGCCCAATTCCAACCAAATTATGTGATAACTATAAATTTTAAGACATACACTAAGCTAAATAAGTCTGATTAGTCTAGGTTTCTTCCAGCGAGCTTCCGACGATATTTTGACGAACTTTTGACGATTTCTCGACAATGTTTCCGTTAGGACCCTATTTCTAAGCTTTTGAATAATGTTTATTGAGTCTGTTTAGTCCAGTTGTTTATTGAGTCGATTTGGTTTAGTCAGAGTCGAGTAGAGGTTTATTTAATATTTATTTATTATTAGAGTTCAAGTCCTGATGGACTCTAGGTGGAACTCTATAAATAAGGATGTAACTGCTTCTTTTCAGTAATCTATCAAAAATACTATTCTCGATCCCCTCGAAGCGATCAAGGCCGATCCCCTCAGTGATCAAGGAGGGTCCGATCCCCTCGAAGCGATTATTATCATCCCTATTTCTCCCATTTGTTATCAGAGCGATGATCCTTACCGTTCTCGTTGCCGTAGCTATAAAAAAATAAAAAAGAAAAGAAAAACACGAGAGGAAGAAGAAGCCGCAGCCACCCCTGCGTCCCCTGCTTCCGGCCAGCCCACCCGCCGCTGCTGCTCTCCGGCCAGCGCCCACCATCGCCCCGCTTCCCGGCCGGCGACCACCACCGCCGCTGTTCCCCGGCCAGGAGACGACGCTGCCAGCGTCCATCCCAGCCCTACTGCCGCCGCCCGCCTTCCCTTGCGTCGCAGCGCAGCCGCTCGACCTCTCCTCCTCGGCGATCGTTGGTGACGCTGCTCACAGCCGCGCCACCACCGCTGCCTCTCCACCGCCGCCCGCCTCCCCTTGGGTCGCAGCCGCAGCCGCCGATTGTCGCCCTCCTCACGGCGACCGAAACAGGGCAACTCACGGATTGCCCTTGTTCCCAGCCGCGTCACCACCACTTTTCCCAGCCGCATCGCCGCCGCTCGATCACCCAGCCAGCGACCTCTTCTCCTCGCGTCCCCATTTCGCTCGAGCGAGAAGGACTGCCGGCACCGCAGCCGCAGCCGCCGGTTGCCGCAGCCCCTCCTTTCAGCGGTTGCAGAAACAGAGCTTCCTCTGTTGCCCCAGCCCCTCGTCGATCGCAGCCACGCCTCGAGCGCCGTCGCCTTCCAACCGACCCATCACCACTGCCAGCCACCGTGCGGCGACCGCTGCTCGCCTCCCAGCCGCCGCTCCCCTGGGCTCGGGCGAGAATGACCGCTGCCACTCCCCCTTGCTCTGCCCCCTTGGTGACCGAAACAGGGCAATCCTCTTGCTGCGAACGCCGGTTGCCACCACCGTCGCCGCTGCTGCCCAGCCAGCGACGACGCCGCTCGCCGCCCAGCCTGCCACTGCCGATTCCTATTTTCCACTGCAGCCTCAACCTCGGCAACACCACCGCAGCCCTCCAACAGCACACGCAGGAAGCTCTTGTGCGGCCGCTTCAACCTCGACAACGCACGCACCGACACCTGTCCTCAGCATCACCAACGCCTCCTTCCATCCGCACTGTCGCAACCACTGCAGCAAACCATCACCGCCTCCCAGCCCTCAACAGTAGCGATCCCTCCACGTAGCGACCACAGCAAGCATCATTGCCTCCCACGCAGCAAACGCAGCTATATCCTCGCATCCTCGCAGCAACCCTTCATTCCCATAGTGTTGCCATCGACTTCGTCATAACAGCAGCACCGAATAGGGCAGTGATTGATGCCCTTGACCAACACCAAAAATAGGAGTTGAGATTACAGATTTACAGTCTTATAAAATGACCACCGATAACTTAATGGAAGTATTGGAAATTAGAATTAAGAACCGGTTACAAGAAGTACTTAATGATTTCAAAAAGGACTTACTGTGGAGCCTTAGTAAATTTCAAAAGGTAGGAGCTCAAGTTCTACATTGCACATATTTGAAAATACTAGAAAAGGGCTCCAAGATTGTGACACAATCTACTCGTACATGAAGGTGGATGGACAGCTCTCCAAAACTTGTTAGACTTCTACAGTGTTGGAATATCAGAGTAGGTTTAAAAGATTGTCAAATCAAGCTAGAGATTGGTCGGAACGATAACTTCTGGATACATTTATTGAAGGGCTTATTCCAGAGATTCGGTGTGAAGTTAAGACTCGTCAACCCTGCACTATGATAGCTGCGATCTCATTCGCACATCTACATGAGAAAAAAATCAACAGGAAAAATCATGGAAACATAAGTGACAACTACCAGATGATTAGTAAGCCACTGGCCCCATCTATTCCCAACCAAAGCCTTGACACCCGAAGACTAACCCAAGAAGAACTCAATGAAAGATCAGCAAAGGGTTTGTATTATGATGAAAAGTGGAGTATGAAGCACCAATGTAAACAAGGGCAACATATGATGATTGAGCCAATTAGATAGGAACCGAAAGCAGAAGAGTTGGACTCCGATTATGAATGTGTGGAAACTGATGAAGATATTGAAGCCATCACACATACAGTGCATGCATTGGCTAGCTATGCTAACCCACAAACTATGAAAATCAGAGAAACTTTGAAGCATCAGCCTGTCACTATGTTGATTGATACGTGCAGCACTAATAATTTTATGGACAGGAAAGTTGCAGCCCGATTAGCTTACCGCATTGAAGGCTATGACATATTCGAAGTAAAGATTACTGATGGACGGATTTTAACTTGTGATAGCAAAGGCCAGGAGTTTCTTGCAATGATTACTACACTAAAAGATCGACCTGTTGCTTACACTGTCAAAAAGTGGAGACCATGTTTACTTGATCAACGGGTTGTGATGCGTTGCAGATAGTCTATGGCTAAAGTGCTGAAAGAGAACCTCCCCAAGATTGATGCTGCTCAGCCTTGAGGACAAGGCTGATTTGAAGAGGGAGGAACTGTTAGGACCCTTTTTCTGAGCTTTTGAATAATGTTTATTGAGTTTATTTAGTCCAGTTGTTTATTGAGTTGATTTGGTTTGGTTAGAGTCAAGTAAAGGTTTATTTAATATTTATTTATTATTAGAGTTCAAGTCCTGAGGGACTCTGGGTGGAACTCTATAAATAGGGATGTAACTGCTTCTTTTCAGTAATTTATGAAAAATACTATTATGTCTTTGGACAACCTTAGGAGGCCGATCCCCTCGAAGTGATCAAGGAGGGCTGATCCCCTCAAAGCGATCAAGGAGGCCGATCCCCTCGAAGTGATCAAGGAGGGCCCGATCCCCTCGAAGCGATCATTATCATCCCCATTTCTCTTCTTCTTTTTTACGATAAGACTTTAGGGTCTTATCAGTTTTAGTGGACTCCCGACTAGCTCTCGGACTTCACGACGATCTTATTGGTGAGTTTCGACGAGCTTCTTTGGCAAGCTCTTGGACTTCTCGGTCAATTCTGACGGAACTTCCGATGAATATTCAAACTTCTGACAAACTCTCGAACTCCGAACGAAATCTCATTCTTGACTTCGGGACTTCATTTTGCTTTATGCCTTGATCGCTATCGTAGTTAATCCTACACACTTAAAACCTACTTCAATCTAGATAATTATTATAAAGCTTGAACCATGTTGTCCGGCATGTCATTTGTTCATCGATGCTTTGTCCAATTCTTCGGCGCATCGTCCTCTCTTGCGACCCTGTTGGGTCATTGTTTGGGCCTTTCACTTGGCCCAACATGACCTAAACATAAGCCCAATTGGCCTCTAATTGAGTTGGCCCAATTCTAACCTAATTATGGGCTAATTATGAATTTTAAGGCATACACTAAGCTAAAAAAGTTCGGTTAGTCTAGGTTTCTTTCGATGAGCTTCCAGTGAACTTCCGACGATCTCTTAACAATGTTCCAGCGGACTCTCGGCAAGCTCCTGGACTTCACGACGATCTTCTTGGTGAGTTTCGACGAGCTTCTTTTGCAAGCTCCTAGACTTTTCGGTCAATTCCGACATAACTTCCGATGAACGTCTAGACTTCCGACAAACTCTCGAACGAAATCTCGTTCTTGTCTCTGAGACTTCATTTTGCTTTATTCCTTGAACACTATCATAGTTAATCCTGCACACTTAAAACCTACTTCAATCTATATAATTATTACAAAGCTTGAATCATGTTGTCCGGCATGTCATTGGTTTATCGACGCTTCGTCCGATTCTTTGGCGCATCGTCCTCTCTTGAGGCCTATTGCCCAATCGGCCAGTTGACCTCCGCAACTCTGATTTCCTTAGTATAATTTTAGCTCTTCTTGGCCCGATGCCTGAACCCATGGCCCGAAGCCTTCTGCCGATACGTCGACCGATCCTTCAACTCGACGTCCAATCTTCTAACACGTTCCACTCTGGCCCAACATGATTCTTCCTGCCTTAATTGTCTCTCCCTAATCGAAGCTTCTTGCGTCACTCAAAACACAGATCAAATCAAAGGACCTCTATCCAAGGAAAGCTTTGTGTCTCCGCTCCATATTTCATCTTCTGTGTCGGCTCCCTTCATGCGGCTTGGGTACTTCACTAAATTACACCTAAGTTGCTCTGCTCCTCGTTTTGCATTCAGTTGATGGTGGCCCTCACGCTCACCATTCCACGGGTCAGCCTTTTGTTGAGTCCGATCTTCATATTGACTCTAAGTGTACCTTCATATTGTGTTGCCTTGGATCGCTCCCCCACTTGATCTCGCAATGCATTCCCCAATGCATTATCTCAAGCGAGATCATGCGACGACTCCTCGCTGCTCACTCAGTTTGTTTAGCTTTGTGGAGTTGTTTTGAGGTACTCCTCCTAAACATGTGTGGTCCGTTGAATATGGTTCTCCCTCTGGAGAGTCGGGACATATCCCTCTTGGATATCTATCCCATTGGAGCAACTCTTCTCTTCACTTCCTTCTCTTTGAGAAACTAGATACAGGAGTCTGGTTTCACATTGCCATTGGAGCTACCATAGACATGAACACAAGTAGACGTCATATTTTTGGCTTGCTCGTCGTCGCCATTGCACTTCAAGCTGATGTCGTTGAGCTCCACGCCCTCACATGGAACAGCCTTGCTACAGACTAGTTTTATAGCTTCTGGCGAGGCAGTGGTCCCCGTGATGTTTCTGAATTTGATGTCCTTGATCTTAACCAGAGAAGGATCCTAAATGAAGAGAGGGAGGATGCACAAATTTGAAGACTTTGAGTCCAATTGAGAACTCTGATGATATATTTAGTAGTAGTAGTAGTAAGGAGGTATACCGTTTCGGGACAATTAGCATAGGGGCAATAGTTCTGATCTATGATGATGGGATTGTAGACATTATTCATGATAATGTCTTCGAAGACAAAACCGGTGGCCTTCAAACTGGATGGAGAAGATGGCCATGTCTTGATCCTCAATCCATTACTTGTACCGGTAAAAGTGCATTGCCTCACCGTCAACCCACTGACATCTTTCTCATTGGCATTTTTGCCGAGACTACCGACGCTGATGCCGTGGCCGGGACCGCATAACACATTAAAGATGGTCAAATTGGTGCAACCTGGGCCGATGGAGATGCAGTCATCACCGGTGCCGATGACCGAGTTGGCAACCTGGATATTGGTCGAGTCGGCTATGTGGATGCCATCAGTGTTAGGGCTGTCTCCAGGAGCACTGATTTTGATGGAATCAAGGGTGATGTCTCTTGATTCAAAGATTTGCATGTGGAATAACTTGCTGTCGATAGAAGAAATGCTACTGATGGTTGCATTCGTCACGAAACTGAACACCAAGTTCTATAGAGTAGCATTGCAGGGATTGTTAGTGCAAGTCAAAGTGAGAATGAATTAGTGATAAATTTTGCTTGGTTAGAGCAAGGAAGACAGGGCTAGAATACCGCGGGTAGGAGTTTGCATTTGCGTGTCTTGGGGCATTGGTTGTAAGGCCATGCAGAAGCTCCTTGTCCATGAAATATTCCACCACCTGAGATTACCAATCCATTAATGTACTGAAAATCGAGCCAGTTTTGTGTGTAAGCTTCGAGATGGGTGGATGCCAATAGCTGCCCTTTCACTTGCATCACCATTTTGCCTTTGCAAGGCCCTTTAAAGATTATTGGACCAAGCAAGTATTCTCCCTCTGGGATCACTATTGTTGCTGTCCCTTCCACTGCACATGCCGCACTCCATGTCGATTCAAAAGCCTATCGTATCCATAATTGTTACAACCGTAAGTATGGAGTTCTTGTGATAACAAATACAAAACGTTTCTTATGTTCGTCCTATGTTCCACTCAAACTTTTTACGATTCAAGTTCATGAAGATGTTTAAATTCATAGGATCAAAGACAAAAACTATTTGTAGTAGTAATAACCTATACTAAACATGAAAAGTTACCTTTGTGTTGTCGGTTTGGCCATCTCCTACGGCTGCGTAATCCTTCACATTGTAAACACCGACAATTGTGTCTGCACCCGCACCACTTAAGACGAAGAACAACAAGCTAATCCCAATAATACTTAATTCTAAACCCATTATCAAGAGTCCTCTCCTCGATCGATGTATTATTTGAATCGGTGCTTTTGTGTGCCTGTCAATATTCTGAATTAAGCAACCATTTATAGTCAGAGCATGCAAGAGATTTCTTCCCAATAAGTCAACATGTCCAGATTTATTAGGCAATTTTTGACCACTAATTAATAACAACTTGCTATTTATATATGCTTGCGGTTGAGAAGGATACAAACAAGTTTTGGTTTGCCATTGCACTATCCTATTCTTGGCCTATGTTGAATATGTAAACAACCTCTACCTTCCTAAAGTGTTGCCTCGATAATTTATGAACTTTGTGAGCTTTGTTGGTGTCTCGTATAATTAAAGTCTTTAACTTTTTTGTCACATATAAAGTGAAAATGAACCATACATGATGCCATTGTGTCGGAAATAGTTATATATGTGAGATGAAATGAGATGAACTAATAGAATAGCACCATAATCAAATAATTAAGTCTTTTGTTTTGTGTTTCAAATTTTGGTATGATATATATTTAGATATCGGACGATAAAATTTAATCTAAAAACACTTCGGACAAAAGAAAAATGGAAGATTGACCTAATAAGGTTATGGTTATGATTGAATTAAGATGAATAGTGGCAATAGGTACACATGGATAAAAAGTCCTATGAGTTTAAAATTTAAACCTTTAGGGACAAAGAGAATGGTGGATTGGACTGATGTCCAATTTAACAAGTTTCATATATCATCTTCCAAGTTCAAATTCTAAAGAATAAAAGGTTGGAACAATTGGTTATTATCATCTTAAGTCTAATGAAATCATATAACTATTAAAATTAAATATATAGATATTTTAACAAATTTGAACGAATATAATGCTAAAATAAATACTAATATAAACACAGAACAATTTCATTTGTTAAATATGAATCATAATTTATTATTGATTACTGATAAACATAGTATTTTATAATTTTTTTACCAATAAAATAAATTATAAACTAACAAATAATTGTGTATCCGACGCACGTCTACAAATTGCACACATATACATTGATTGAAAACATATATTGTTACTTTTATGAATAGACCTGCTGAAATCATCATATACTTTTTATTATATATATTAGATAAAAACATATAATTCTCATACCTCCGTTTACTTGATCATTCGGATAGCACAAATCAACATGAAAATTTTAAAATTCTATTGGTAATTCAATACATAACCAAATATAATTAAAATATTCTATATTTTCTCTCTTTTTTATTTTTTACTTTTCCTCCATCACCATCAATTTAAGACTATATTTCTTTAATCTAGGATTAAATTTATTATCTAATATCATATAAGATCATATTAAATAGGGAAAGTCAAAATTAGTTAACCAATGGTCCTTAAATGCTCTATGCAATCTCCATTTTCATATAATTCATGTTTACTTTTGTTTTTCTTTAATCCCTTCATTCTCTTTATCACGAGAGCATTTTTTTTCTTTTTTTCCAAATGTTTTCTTTACATTTAATAATGAATTTAACTATTATATAACTTTATCAATGTGACTAAATATCAAAATTAATTAATCTCTAGTACCATACAATATTATTATTAATAAAAGGACTCAAAATTTTAAAAATATAATGAATCAAGTGTTTTCTTGATATGATTTTATTATTTTAATAAAAATAAATCTGTAATAAAATATATCTTCAATACTTTTCTTTTTCTTCTCCTATCCCTCACTTTCTCTTCTGGCTCACATTGTAAGAGTGTGTTGTTTATATTTATATATTGTAGACCTTATATTGATTTATATTATACTCTTAGATTATTAAATAAAACTTGGATATTCGGTCCTTTCCTTCTAAACTTGACTTATGTATTGTGCTTCAACATACGAAATGATTAATCAATACTATAATGTTTTAATCCTTGTATGACATATCACTTTCCAATTAATAATGGTATAAATTTAATTATAAAATAATTTTTGAATTTTTTAAGATGAAAATATGAAATATATCATGACTCAAATCAAAGTACAGATGTATAAGTTACATCTCCAATCCTTTTTGAAAATATTGATAGATTTAATAAATCAAAATATCGATTTGTTATATATTTTAAATCACTTGATACTTTGAGTAAAGAAATTTTTAAGAAAATTTAATTTTCAACTAGGAATACTATGCCATATTTTTTCCGATCAACGTATCAATTTTTTTTGCATAATCGATAATAATGATTTTTTAATCAACCAAATGTTTTGAATTATTTTTTTAATTATATTAGGTCCAAATTTTTCTTTCACTAAAATCATCTCAATATAATGATGAAATATAATTTCTATCGTATAAAAATTTATTGGATTATTTTAATGCTTCTTAATACTTACTATTATAAATAAATTCCACCAATGATAATGATATGGTAAGATTTGAACAATTCAAAAAAAAAAAGTATTATTATTTCTCATTAATTATCTGCTTATGGCAATTGTCAAAATAAGAGAAATAAATGGTTGAACTAGAAAAACCTAGAATGACCAATTATTCGTGCATTCAATGGGTTATATTAAAAACCAAAATAAACTAGTTGACCTTTATATAATAACTAATATTATTTAAATACTCTTAACTCTGGATCTTTCTTGTTGTTTGTTTTAGAGGGTATTTATGTTAATTTTAAATAATATTATAATGAGAAATAACATAATATTTATCAATGAATCACTCTCATTTCATCGCCCTCTCTTCTTCTCGCCATCTTTGCGCTTCACATGATCATCTTCCTCCACCATTACTCTCTTTCCACCTCTCCTCTCTCATATATTCTCTTCATCTCCTCTCCTACCAACCACCTCTTCTTTTTATTATTTTTCTATATTTTTTTCGTTTCTCTTCCATTGGTAATGGATTGTCTGCCCCTTTGCCATCGATCGTTGTCTCTTCTAAGATCATTTTCTCATTATCAACTCTTATTATTATTGTACCTTAGTTATTAAAGTACATATTATTCTATCATCATTTATGTAAGTTATATCTATGTCGACATTCGTGCTTAAGCAACTGAATTTAATATTTATCTTGTAATATTTTATATATTATCTTGTGTTATTTAATGTGCGTGAAGGTTTATGTTTACAATATAAGTTGATGAGATTAGTTTTATCATATTTTATGTGATTGATGTTTTATTTTTATTTGTTTAATATTTTTTAATTTTTATTAATTATGATATTTTAGATTTTTGCTATATAAAATTTTGAATTATTTATATGTTCTAAGGTATTTTCATAATTAAACATGTAGTCTGACTTGTTGATGCAACCTATCTCCGAGGGCTTAGTTGAATCACTTCTCGGTTATATTGATAACTATTTGTTGTAGTTATGATGCCACTAAAATTTAACGTATATTTTTCAAAAAAATATGAAACAAAATTGAGATATCCATTTTCCATGCATTGGATGCCAATTTGCATGCAGTACATTTTTTTTCCCTGATACAAGGAGGTTGAAGAAAGAAAAAAGGGAGAGGAACTCTCGTGTGGAATAGTTCATCACTTTTGCCTCACAATCCAACAATGAGAAACTAGATACAGGAGTCTGGTTTCACATTGCCATTGGAGCTACCATAGACATGAACACAAGTAGACGTCATATTTTTGGCTTGCTCGTCGTCGCCATTGCACTTCAAGCTGATGTCGTTGAGCTCCACGCCCTCACATGGAACAGCCTTGCTACAGACTAGTTTTATAGCTTCTGGCGAGGCAGTGGTCCCCGTGATGTTTCTGAATTTGATGTCCTTGATCTTAACCAGAGAAGGATCCTAAATGAAGAGAGGGAGGATGCACAAATTTGAAGACTTTGAGTCCAATTGAGAACTCTGATGATATATTTAGTAGTAGTAGTAGTAAGGAGGTATACCGTTTCGGGACAATTAGCATAGGGGCAATAGTTCTGATCTATGATGATGGGATTGTAGACATTATTCATGATGATGTCTTCGAAGACAAAACCGGTGGCCTTCAAACTGGATGGAGAAGATGGCCATGTCTTGATCCTCAATCCATTACTTGTACCGGTAAAAGTGCATTGCCTCACCGTCAACCCACTGACATCTTTCTCATTGGCATTTTTGCCGAGACTACCGACGCTGATGCCGTGGCCGGGACCGCATAACACATTAAAGATGGTCAAATTGGTGCAACCTGGGCCGATGGAGATGCAGTCATCACCGGTGCCGATGACCGAGTTGGCAACCTGGATATTGGTCGAGTCGGCTATGTGGATGCCATCAGTGTTAGGGCTGTCTCCAGGAGCACTGATTTTGATGGAATCAAGGGTGATGTCTCTTGATTCAAAGATTTGCATGTGGAATAACTTGCTGTCGATAGAAGAAATGCTACTGATGGTTGCATTCGTCACGAAACTGAACACCAAGTTCTATAGAGTAGCATTGCAGGGATTGTTAGTGCAAGTCAAAGTGAGAATGAATTAGTGATAAATTTTGCTTGGTTAGAGCAAGGAAGACAGGGCTAGAATACCGCGGGTAGGAGTTTGCATTTGCGTGTCTTGGGGCATTGGTTGTAAGGCCATGCAGAAGCTCCTTGTCCATGAAATATTCCACCACCTGAGATTACCAATCCATTAATGTACTGAAAATCGAGCCAGTTTTGTGTGTAAGCTTCGAGATGGGTGGATGCCAATAGCTGCCCTTTCACTTGCATCACCATTTTGCCTTTGCAAGGCCCTTTAAAGATTATTGGACCAAGCAAGTATTCTCCCTCTGGGATCACTATTGTTGCTGTCCCTTCCACTGCACATGCCGCACTCCATGTCGATTCAAAAGCCTATCGTATCCATAATTGTTACAACCGTAAGTATGGAGTTCTTGTGATAACAAATACAAAACGTTTCTTATGTTCGTCCTATGTTCCACTCAAACTTTTTACGATTCAAGTTCATGAAGATGTTTAAATTCATAGGATCAAAGACAAAAACTATTTGTAGTAGTAATAACCTATACTAAACATGAAAAGTTACCTTTGTGTTGTCGGTTTGGCCATCTCCTACGGCTGCGTAATCCTTCACATTGTAAACACCGACAATTGTGTCTGCACCCGCACCACTTAAGACGAAGAACAACAAGCTAATCCCAATAATACTTAATTCTAAACCCATTATCAAGAGTCCTCTCCTCGATCGATGTATTATTTGAATCGGTGCTTTTGTGTGCCTGTCAATATTCTGAATTAAGCAACCATTTATAGTCAGAGCATGCAAGAGATTTCTTCCCAATAAGTCAACATGTCCAGATTTATTAGGCAATTTTTGACCACTAATTAATAACAACTTGCTATTTATATATGCTTGCGGTTGAGAAGGATACAAACAAGTTTTGGTTTGCCATTGCACTATCCTATTCTTGGCCTATGTTGAATATGTAAACAACCTCTACCTTCCTAAAGTGTTGCCTCGATAATTTATGAACTTTGTGAGCTTTGTTGGTGTCTCGTATAATTAAAGTCTTTAACTTTTTTGTCACATATAAAGTGAAAATGAACCATACATGATGCCATTGTGTCGGAAATAGTTATATATGTGAGATGAAATGAGATGAACTAATAGAATAGCACCATAATCAAATAATTAAGTCTTTTGTTTTGTGTTTCAAATTTTGGTATGATATATATTTAGATATCGGACGATAAAATTTAATCTAAAAACACTTCGGACAAAAGAAAAATGGAAGATTGACCTAATAAGGTTATGGTTATGATTGAATTAAGATGAATAGTGGCAATAGGTACACATGGATAAAAAGTCCTATGAGTTTAAAATTTAAACCTTTAGGGACAAAGAGAATGGTGGATTGGACTGATGTCCAATTTAACAAGTTTCATATATCATCTTCCAAGTTCAAATTCTAAAGAATAAAAGGTTGGAACAATTGGTTATTATCATCTTAAGTCTAATGAAATCATATAACTATTAAAATTAAATATATAGATATTTTAACAAATTTGAACGAATATAATGCTAAAATAAATACTAATATAAACACAGAACAATTTCATTTGTTAAATATGAATCATAATTTATTATTGATTACTGATAAACATAGTATTTTATCATTTTTTTACCAATAAAATAAATTATAAACTAACAAATAATTGTGTATCCGACGCACGTCTACAAATTGCACACATATACATTGATTGAAAACATATATTGTTACTTTTATGAATAGACCTGCTGAAATCATCATATACTTTTTATTATATATATTAGATAAAAACATATAATTCTCATACCTCCGTTTACTTGATCATTCGGATAGCACAAATCAACATGAAAATTTTAAAATTCTATTGGTAATTCAATACATAACCAAATATAATTAAAATATTCTATATTTTCTCTCTTTTTTATTTTTTACTTTTCCTCCATCACCATCAATTTAAGACTATATTTCTTTAATCTAGGATTAAATTTATTATCTAATATCATATAAGATCATATTAAATAGGGAAAGTCAAAATTAGTTAACCAATGGTCCTTAAATGCTCTATGCAATCTCCATTTTCATATAATTCATGTTTACTTTTGTTTTTCTTTAATCCCTTCATTCTCTTTATCACGAGAGCATTTTTTTTCTTTTTTTCCAAATGTTTTCTTTACATTTAATAATGAATTTAACTATTATATAACTTTATCAATGTGACTAAATATCAAAATTAATTAATCTCTAGTACCATACAATATTATTATTAATAAAAGGACTCAAAATTTTAAAAATATAATGAATCAAGTGTTTTCTTGATATGATTTTATTATTTTAATAAAAATAAATCTGTAATAAAATATATCTTCAATACTTTTCTTTTTCTTCTCCTATCCCTCACTTTCTCTTCTGGCTCACATTGTAAGAGTGTGTTGTTTATATTTATATATTGTAGACCTTATATTGATTTATATTATACTCTTAGATTATTAAATAAAACTTGGATATTCGGTCCTTTCCTTCTAAACTTGACTTATGTATTGTGCTTCAACATACGAAATGATTAATCAATACTATAATGTTTTAATCCTTGTATGACATATCACTTTCCAATTAATAATGGTATAAATTTAATTATAAAATAATTTTTGAATTTTTTAAGATGAAAATATGAAATATATCATGACTCAAATCAAAGTACAGATGTATAAGTTACATCTCCAATCCTTTTTGAAAATATTGATAGATTTAATAAATCAAAATATCGATTTGTTATATATTTTAAATCACTTGATACTTTGAGTAAAGAAATTTTTAAGAAAATTTAATTTTCAACTAGGAATACTATGCCATATTTTTTCCGATCAACGTATCAATTTTTTTTGCATAATCGATAATAATGATTTTTTAATCAACCAAATGTTTTGAATTATTTTTTTAATTATATTAGGTCCAAATTTTTCTTTCACTAAAATCATCTCAATATAATGATGAAATATAATTTCTATCGTATAAAAATTTATTGGATTATTTTAATGCTTCTTAATACTTACTATTATAAATAAATTCCACCAATGATAATGATATGGTAAGATTTGAACAATTCAAAAAAAAAAAGTATTATTATTTCTCATTAATTATCTGCTTATGGCAATTGTCAAAATAAGAGAAATAAATGGTTGAACTAGAAAAACCTAGAATGACCAATTATTCGTGCATTCAATGGGTTATATTAAAAACCAAAATAAACTAGTTGACCTTTATATAATAACTAATATTATTTAAATACTCTTAACTCTGGATCTTTCTTGTTGTTTGTTTTAGAGGGTATTTATGTTAATTTTAAATAATATTATAATGAGAAATAACATAATATTTATCAATGAATCACTCTCATTTCATCGCCCTCTCTTCTTCTCGCCATCTTTGCGCTTCACATGATCATCTTCCTCCACCATTACTCTCTTTCCACCTCTCCTCTCTCATATATTCTCTTCATCTCCTCTCCTACCAACCACCTCTTCTTTTTATTATTTTTCTATATTTTTTTCGTTTCTCTTCCATTGGTAATGGATTGTCTGCCCCTTTGCCATCGATCGTTGTCTCTTCTAAGATCATTTTCTCATTATCAACTCTTATTATTATTGTACCTTAGTTATTAAAGTACATATTATTCTATCATCATTTATGTAAGTTATATCTATGTCGACATTCGTGCTTAAGCAACTGAATTTAATATTTATCTTGTAATATTTTATATATTATCTTGTGTTATTTAATGTGCGTGAAGGTTTATGTTTACAATATAAGTTGATGAGATTAGTTTTATCATATTTTATGTGATTGATGTTTTATTTTTATTTGTTTAATATTTTTTAATTTTTATTAATTATGATATTTTAGATTTTTGCTATATAAAATTTTGAATTATTTATATGTTCTAAGGTATTTTCATAATTAAACATGTAGTCTGACTTGTTGATGCAACCTATCTCCGAGGGCTTAGTTGAATCACTTCTCGGTTATATTGATAACTATTTGTTGTAGTTATGATGCCACTAAAATTTAACGTATATTTTTCAAAAAAATATGAAACAAAATTGAGATATCCATTTTCCATGCATTGGATGCCAATTTGCATGCAGTACATTTTTTTTCCCTGATACAAGGAGGTTGAAGAAAGAAAAAAGGGAGAGGAACTCTCGTGTGGAATAGTTCATCACTTTTGCCTCACAATCCAACAATGAGAAACTAGATACAGGAGTCTGGTTTCACATTGCCATTGGAGCTACCATAGACATGAACACAAGTAGACGTCATATTTTTGGCTTGCTCGTCGTCGCCATTGCACTTCAAGCTGATGTCGTTGAGCTCCACGCCCTCACATGGAACAGCCTTGCTACAGACTAGTTTTATAGCTTCTGGCGAGGCAGTGGTCCCCGTGATGTTTCTGAATTTGATGTCCTTGATCTTAACCAGAGAAGGATCCTAAATGAAGAGAGGGAGGATGCACAAATTTGAAGACTTTGAGTCCAATTGAGAACTCTGATGATATATTTAGTAGTAGTAGTAGTAAGGAGGTATACCGTTTCGGGACAATTAGCATAGGGGCAATAGTTCTGATCTATGATGATGGGATTGTAGACATTATTCATGATGATGTCTTCGAAGACAAAACCGGTGGCCTTCAAACTGGATGGAGAAGATGGCCATGTCTTGATCCTCAATCCATTACTTGTACCGGTAAAAGTGCATTGCCTCACCGTCAACCCACTGACATCTTTCTCATTGGCATTTTTGCCGAGACTACCGACGCTGATGCCGTGGCCGGGACCGCATAACACATTAAAGATGGTCAAATTGGTGCAACCTGGGCCGATGGAGATGCAGTCATCACCGGTGCCGATGACCGAGTTGGCAACCTGGATATTGGTCGAGTCGGCTATGTGGATGCCATCAGTGTTAGGGCTGTCTCCAGGAGCACTGATTTTGATGGAATCAAGGGTGATGTCTCTTGATTCAAAGATTTGCATGTGGAATAACTTGCTGTCGATAGAAGAAATGCTACTGATGGTTGCATTCGTCACGAAACTGAACACCAAGTTCTATAGAGTAGCATTGCAGGGATTGTTAGTGCAAGTCAAAGTGAGAATGAATTAGTGATAAATTTTGCTTGGTTAGAGCAAGGAAGACAGGGCTAGAATACCGCGGGTAGGAGTTTGCATTTGCGTGTCTTGGGGCATTGGTTGTAAGGCCATGCAGAAGCTCCTTGTCCATGAAATATTCCACCACCTGAGATTACCAATCCATTAATGTACTGAAAATCGAGCCAGTTTTGTGTGTAAGCTTCGAGATGGGTGGATGCCAATAGCTGCCCTTTCACTTGCATCACCATTTTGCCTTTGCAAGGCCCTTTAAAGATTATTGGACCAAGCAAGTATTCTCCCTCTGGGATCACTATTGTTGCTGTCCCTTCCACTGCACATGCCGCACTCCATGTCGATTCAAAAGCCTATCGTATCCATAATTGTTACAACCGTAAGTATGGAGTTCTTGTGATAACAAATACAAAACGTTTCTTATGTTCGTCCTATGTTCCACTCAAACTTTTTACGATTCAAGTTCATGAAGATGTTTAAATTCATAGGATCAAAGACAAAAACTATTTGTAGTAGTAATAACCTATACTAAACATGAAAAGTTACCTTTGTGTTGTCGGTTTGGCCATCTCCTACGGCTGCGTAATCCTTCACATTGTAAACACCGACAATTGTGTCTGCACCCGCACCACTTAAGACGAAGAACAACAAGCTAATCCCAATAATACTTAATTCTAAACCCATTATCAAGAGTCCTCTCCTCGATCGATGTATTATTTGAATCGGTGCTTTTGTGTGCCTGTCAATATTCTGAATTAAGCAACCATTTATAGTCAGAGCATGCAAGAGATTTCTTCCCAATAAGTCAACATGTCCAGATTTATTAGGCAATTTTTGACCACTAATTAATAACAACTTGCTATTTATATATGCTTGCGGTTGAGAAGGATACAAACAAGTTTTGGTTTGCCATTGCACTATCCTATTCTTGGCCTATGTTGAATATGTAAACAACCTCTACCTTCCTAAAGTGTTGCCTCGATAATTTATGAACTTTGTGAGCTTTGTTGGTGTCTCGTATAATTAAAGTCTTTAACTTTTTTGTCACATATAAAGTGAAAATGAACCATACATGATGCCATTGTGTCGGAAATAGTTATATATGTGAGATGAAATGAGATGAACTAATAGAATAGCACCATAATCAAATAATTAAGTCTTTTGTTTTGTGTTTCAAATTTTGGTATGATATATATTTAGATATCGGACGATAAAATTTAATCTAAAAACACTTCGGACAAAAGAAAAATGGAAGATTGACCTAATAAGGTTATGGTTATGATTGAATTAAGATGAATAGTGGCAATAGGTACACATGGATAAAAAGTCCTATGAGTTTAAAATTTAAACCTTTAGGGACAAAGAGAATGGTGGATTGGACTGATGTCCAATTTAACAAGTTTCATATATCATCTTCCAAGTTCAAATTCTAAAGAATAAAAGGTTGGAACAATTGGTTATTATCATCTTAAGTCTAATGAAATCATATAACTATTAAAATTAAATATATAGATATTTTAACAAATTTGAACGAATATAATGCTAAAATAAATACTAATATAAACACAGAACAATTTCATTTGTTAAATATGAATCATAATTTATTATTGATTACTGATAAACATAGTATTTTATCATTTTTTTACCAATAAAATAAATTATAAACTAACAAATAATTGTGTATCCGACGCACGTCTACAAATTGCACACATATACATTGATTGAAAACATATATTGTTACTTTTATGAATAGACCTGCTGAAATCATCATATACTTTTTATTATATATATTAGATAAAAACATATAATTCTCATACCTCCGTTTACTTGATCATTCGGATAGCACAAATCAACATGAAAATTTTAAAATTCTATTGGTAATTCAATACATAACCAAATATAATTAAAATATTCTATATTTTCTCTCTTTTTTATTTTTTACTTTTCCTCCATCACCATCAATTTAAGACTATATTTCTTTAATCTAGGATTAAATTTATTATCTAATATCATATAAGATCAT